>NC_137440.1:20893622-21493622 GCF_964374335.1 Astatotilapia calliptera | reverse complement strand
CTCTGTGAGGCCTTATCCCTGAGGTACATTACAGGCTGCCAATCAGAGCTAATCATTACCTCCGTCTCCCATCCAATCCCTTTTACTCCCTGCACCCCATCCGACAAACATGTCACACATTAATTACGCAGGTCAGGGTGACTTCTTTGGATTATCGGGGCATGTATTGGGTTGTACCTTGGCTTTGTTGCTTCGGGTTGGGGTTAAAAAGGGTTTTGGGGACTTGGGTGGGAGGTGAGGGGCTGTTATGTGTGTTAGAATGCCCTGTTCTGATGAGTTGTGTCCTGTCAAAGGCTTGTTTGGTTAGTGAACATTAGTTCAAGTCCTCAGAGAACATGTCCGTCTGAGGAGAGACCACAGACTTGCTACTGCTCTGATTACATATCAATAAAGCACCTTTTAATAGAGAGAGCGAGAGAGAAGAGAGGGAAAGTGAGAGTAGTGCATGGGCAGACAGATGGGATGGATCGAAAGCAAGAGAAAAGTGGCCAGAGCAAAAAGGGTAATTACAGATAATCACGGGTGGGAAATGAGAAAAGAGGAGAATAGACTTTAAATGCATCAATTGACAGGCTAGCCGGAAGGAGAAACAGCTTTAGCATTGCTCTGGCTGGCTAATTCTTAGTGGGGGCTAAAGCACAAGCTAACTCCTAATGGCTTTCCTAGTTAACACCCATACAGCTCTGAGAAGGCCGGTTAGCTGGCAGACTGTTAGCACCTCTGGGTCAGTGGAGCTACGTACATATCGCTAGTAAAGCTACAGATAAATAGGCTGGAGCAATGGTATTTGAGATGGTAGATTAAAGAAGAACTGACCAATGGCCCAAAATATGCTCAGCCCAGCCCTTTCCTTGTCTGCTGCAGCCGATCACAACCACAGCCCGGCTCCCCAAAGCCAGTTTAAGCCTCACAAACCAATACCTTCAAGGGCTCATATTCTGAACCAAGACAAGTGTTTAAGGGCTCCTTCAACTAAATGTGCAAGCTGCTGAGCTGACCTCAGAGCTGCCGTCTATGAGCACCTAGAGTCCACTATTCCCCCTTTTACACTGTACTTCAGACCTTACATTGCCATCACTTATATTACATCAATTTATAGCATCATAGTATTTGCTATAATATACATATCTATATATAGAGTTCATATATTAGATTACTGGTTTTCCATTCTTTTGTAGATATAATAAAATCAAAGGATAGCAGCATCTTAAACCATACATGGATTGCATCACTTTGGTAGCGGAAAGAGTGAATGAGTGAATGTAAAAAGCTAAGCAGATATGTGATTTACTTCTTAGGATGAAATGTCTTTCTCATTGTCATTGCATTAGTGTAATTGGATATGTGTGCAAGGTTATGCATGTAAGTCTGCACCTTTGTCTGTGCACTGGGTATTTGTCAGTCTGCATGTGAGAACGGGTGCAGATTGCGTGAAATGTCTGACAGCCTGTAGAGTTGTAACAAACTGGGTAAGTAAGAACAACTAAAGCTTTGAAGGCCTACACTGGAATATGGCTGAATGAATAAAGACTACAGCAAAAAAAAATGCAAATTAAACACTGAAAAATAAACCAAAAAAGTAAGGCAATGACCATCAAGAAATATATGTTCTCTAAGTGAATATGTTTTAAAAAGATACAAAATAAAAACATGCAAGTCAGTCTGGAAAGCAACTGTTTTGCTCACAGCTATTTTAAGGCTTGATTATCAGCTTTCTTTCCCAAACGAGGTACAACTCAGACAAGGCTTCCCTCGACAGAAATCCTTAACAAATGAGACGGACAATGGTATGAAGACAACAGAGACGGAGAGGGAAAAAGTCCAAGGTGAGTGAAGGCAAAAGACAACAGGAACAAGGTGGGAAAAGCCTGAATCAAAAAATAACCCAAAAAAATCATAGATAGCGTTGAATGTACATCTCAAGTGTTTGTTTTGATTTCATTCGGTTCTTTCATAGATGTTTTTTAAAGTTTTTTTTTCTGCGATTTTGCTTTCTCTTTCTATCCTATAATTAAAAATTCCCTCACTTCATGAAGAAGTACTGTAGCAAGCAGGCCATGAGGATGGAGAAGCCTGCAAACACACACACAATCAGCGCCGCAAAGCGCTCGTCGCTCGAGATCAGGCCCGCTCCTTTGCCTGCTTCCACGGCACACTGCTCTCCTGATGATGCTGCCTCCTGGCGACGCAGCGTGAACAAAGAGGAAGGGCTCAGTGGTCCACACAGCTCCTGGCACGTATCCTGGCAACGGCGGCAGGCACCCACACGGAAACGGTAGTCTGTGTTGCTCTGGAGACCGGAGATTTGAAACACACCCTCCTCTCCCTTGAAAACCTTTGAAGGCAGGAAAGAGGTGAAAAAAGTTTTACAGCTGACTTGGATAAGAAAGACATTTTAAGAAAGAAATAAGATAAGCGCAAAGGACGCAGATTTTCATCCAACTAAAAAGCATAACATGCTCCTGAGTGAAATCATTTTAGCTAGAAAACAGACATGCATGCTCACGTAAACTCATATTTTATTCAAAGAACACAGAAAAACAAAACAAATTAGATGTTTAAACTGTGAAAATTTTAAGAAATTTGGAATTTAATGGTAGCAACATTTAATCCACTTTTACCAACTTAGTAGATTTGTTGCTCAATTTTTGGGAGAGGAATGTTCTTCCTATCATTCTTATTTGATAGGTTTCTAGGTGTGCAACAGTCCTCATTAAGGTCTTCTTTGGTGTATTTTGTTTCTCATGATGTGCCAGACGTTTTCAGCTGGTGAAAGGTCTGGTGAAGAGGCAGGCCAGTTCAGCACCCGGACTCTTCTACAAGAAGCTGTCCAGGAGACATCTTTTTAATGACCACCCTTAAAAAGATGTCTCCTGGATGGGAGCATATGTTGCTCTAAAACCTATATATACACCTTTCAGCATTAATGTTGTCTTTCCAGATGAGCAAAGTGCCAGTTTCCCTAGGCATTATTGGGCTCCCATACCCTCAGGCATACAGGATTTTGAACTAAGCGCTGATAACAAGCCAAATGGTCCCTCGCTTCTGTAGTGTGGAGGACGTATCATAGTATCATTCAAGTTTCCTGAAAAGAATTTCAAATTTGTCCTCCCACAGAACAGTTTTCTACTTTCATGTTAACAACATTTTTACATTTTGCTTTTTCTTTGCACGATAGAGTTTTAATCTGCATTGGAACTGTGTTCACAATGATTTCTGAGTTCCTGAGTCCTTACAGTGTAATTGATGTTACTGCAGTGCTGCTTGAGAGCCGAAAGATCACAAGCGAGGATCACACCGAGATTCTCCAGATTCTCAGAATCATTTCAAGATATTATGTACTGTAGATGATTGGATACTAAAAGTTTTCACCATTTTATATTGAAGAACATTATTATGAAACTGTTCCACGATTTGATGATGCGTTTTTTTTGTTTTGTTTTTTTTTTGGGGGGAGGGGGTGTATTCGCAGACTGGTGAATTCTCCTTCTAGCTTTGCTTCTGAGAAACTCTGCCCCTCTAAGATGTCATGTTACTGACATTTTGCCAATAAACCTAACTAGTTGCAAAATGTTCCTCCGGCTGTTTCTTTTTAGCACCACTTAGTTTTTTCGGTCTTTTGTTATCTCCACCCAACTCTTTTGAGACCTGTTGCTGCCGTCAACTTTAAAATGAACTAATATTTTTTGATGAAATAGTAAAATGTCTCCGTTTAAAATTTCATGTCTCCTATGTTCTATTGTGATTAAAAAACATGTTTAAGACATTTAAATGACCGCCTTGTGTTTTTCTTTGCATTTTACAGGGTAGTTTCTTTGGAATTGAACTTGTAGAAAGGTAAGTGGTGTTTGTGTCAAAGGAGAATGTGTGTAGACAAAAAACACCATTTAATTTTTAGTGCTGCAGTAGAAGAAATGGTTTGATAAAGGTGCACTGAACTTTAGCTGTTAGACTCTCAAACTGACGAGAGGTAAATATAACTGAGTGCATTTACTGGTCTTCTCATAAAGAAATAAAAAAACCCAACAAAAATAAGGAAAAACAACCCCCCCAAAAAAGAACACAAAATGTTAAAAGCAGCATCTGATAACATATGTCTGCACAGGTTTTATCTACTTATGAGAGTGCAGTTCTTCCCACCAACCATTCTGTAATTCAATAACAGAAGTTGAAATGGCCCTGAAGACAAATAACTTTTTGTCTACCTGCCTGCCCACCGCTGCAGCTGTGAGCAATCAAATCCTATATTTCCAGGTGCAGCAGACTCTTCCTGAGATACTTCTGTTTTGTAATTTTCATTAAAAGTATTTAATACCTCTCAGCAGGGGGGATGTATATGAGGGAAGTGTTCACACATGGGTATTTTACTCTTCTATCAAATGTCAAAAGAAAATTGAATTAATTAATTCCAGCAGCTTCCTAGTGTTTAGATGAACTGGACAGCTCTCATGTAAGACCCGTTTACATGTGTGTGTTACAAACCTGTTTGTATTCTGACTCACGTCCCACCAGCACCTGGAGCACATAGCTCACAGGGTCCCCCCTCATTGGTGGAATAGTTTCCCATGTTATCTCACACATGTTCCCCTCCAGCTGGTGCACTCTGGGAGCTGTTGGAATTAATAATAACAAATCATTATCTCATATACATGACTGCATATCGTTAAAAGACGCTTGCAAACAGATGAAGACTATAATTAGAACACCATCTCTTGTGAAGTCAAGAAATGGTGGTTATCATTTTACAACATTTAAAATGTTGTAAATGGCCTGCATTTGTATAGCGCTTTTCTAGTCCCTAAGGACCCCAAAGCGCTTCACACTACATTCAGTCATTCACCCATTCACACACTGCCGATGGCAAGCTACATTGTAGCCACAGCTGCCCTGGGACGCACTGACAGAGGTTGTAAACAGTAAAGTGTAGATAAACTCACAGTTCAGTGATTTGCCAAACACTTAAAGCCTATATTTAACTGAAAACATTAAGAAGATAACTTATCCAGAGCTGAAACTTGATTCAGCATATAGAAAAAGTGGTATAAAACTGGGTATAAAAAGAGCATACCCAAGAAGGTTCATTCTTCCGTGAAACAGTGCAGCAAAACACTTATGATTGAAGAACAACATTTTTCAATATGGAACTGCAACGACTTTGGGGATATTATAATGTATAATAGAAAAAATACATCATATAAATGTAAGGCTTATCTTAGGGCCAATGTTCATTTAGGATGAACTAAAACAAAGCAGAAGAAACAACTGAAATCTATCAATCAAAAATAGGAAACTGAGAAACATATATATGAATATAAATAGTGAACATCAGCTACAACAAAGTGAGTCATGAAATTCATTTTGTTTTTCAGTTGTAACATTTGTTATGCACTGCAATCAAATCCTTGGGGATTAATGTCATTTTACACTGTAAATTACAATGTTAACAACAACGATGTCATTTTGACTGCAATAAACTGCTGCATTAAATACAAAACACATTTTACTAACTGCTTTGATAACCAAGTATCTATATGTTGATTCATCTCAACATCACCTGCTCTTTATAGTTTCAAATGAATGCCTGACCCTTTTAGATGGCGTACACTGCTATGAGCTTTACAGAAGCTATTCGGTCCCTCGAGTGGGTTTATGGATATATCAATGCTATGCGGCACAGCTACCATCATACTTTGTAGATATATCCAGAGAGGTTACCCCTTACTGCAATTATTGGAGCTGTAATAAGCCACCCCCTCTCTTACAGTAACAATCAGATGCTGGAGGCAATAATCAGGCAGGCGACAGTAAAATTCATCACTAAAAGCCAAAAACAGATGCATTTGTTGCATGCGTAAAGCTTGATTTAATCCACGTAGAAGTGGCAAACATTACTGTATGCATGGATACTCGTGCACTGGTGTGTTTGCGTTGCTCTGCCATCATATGTGAAATTGAGCTGACACTGGTGGACTGGTAGGACATCTTCACATGATCTGACCCCTGAAGATATTTAAAGTTAGATTTACCTAAATAGAGGACTGTGCGTTTTAATATGTCTGATAATTCCCCACTAATATCCCTACGGCACAACTGTACGATCTGAAAAGGCAGCTGGTGTATAGCTAGTGATGAAGACAGGACTTCTTTGTGTGAAATGTGTTTGTGCACAAAGACATTTTCTCCGCTTCGGTTTACCTTTCAGGGCAGGGGGTATAGACTTGGTGGTGCAGAACGTATGTGTGTCAGAAAAAGGACCCTCCCCAGCATCACTGATGGCCTGTATTCTGAAGCTGTAGCTGCTGGACTCGGTCAATCGCTGAACCTTGTAGGTGTGGCTGGGACCACGGTAGATTGTCACAAACCTAAACAGGGAACATAATGAAGAAGGAGAAATAAACAATAAGATGTAAATCTAAAAAAATTTTTTAAAAAGGAAGGACGGTTCAATGTGACAGAGGGAGCACTGACAGGCCTAGGCATGAAGGATCACTCCATCAGAGATAAAGGAGAAATGGTGAAGGGAAGTGAAGGTGATGGTGTTATGAATGGGTATAAGAAGGGAAGAGTTATGATAATAGAGAAAAACATGGTTAAACATCCATCCATCTATCCATCTAATTCAAGGTCGTTGGGGGCTGGAGCCGATCCCAGCTGTCAATACGGCTGAGGCAGGTTACAGCCTGATCATGTTGCCATCTTATTGCAGAGCACGGTCAAACAAGAACAGTAAAAAGTAAGGCACAAACACTTAGATACCCACTAATCACTAACTTAGTTATAAGGACTGATAGACCATGTTTGTGACTTGATATAGTTTAACTCAGCACAGCAGGCGTCACAAGAAAAATGATGAGCAGCTCAGCGGTGAATGTGAATATTTTAACACAATTATATGTTAACCTGAGGTAAGATTAACTTCAGAAATAAAATGTGGGGACCTTGAAAAGCAAGAGGAGCAGCAGAAGAAAAGAAAGCACCTTAAAAAAAAGATAGAGATGATTGATGAACACGCAGGACAAACAGTGGCAGGCTATAGTCACAAATCTGATGAAAATGAGCACCAAAAGCATTCCTGGCTGGCTCGATGGACAGATTCATGGAGTGGGAGAGATAAAAGCAGGAAAAGTCTGGGAGATAAGTGAATGTGAGCCGAAGAGGGGTTATTTATCTCAGCAATCAGCTTTGCAGCAAAATAAGGTAAATGTCTAGGTGGCAAAGGAAGCCATGAAGCAGAGGAATGAGAAAAGAAAGACAAAGGGAAATGGTTAATGAACAAGAGAAGAGGCAGTAATAGAAGAGTAAAGTCGCAGGAGGATGCAAGGGAGAGAGAAGTTAAAGCAGAAGGATAGGTGATTGAGAATTAAAGGAGATGATGATAATGTTGAAGAGAGAAAAGAGAGTGCGAGACAAAGAGGAGAGGAGAGAGGTCACGGTTTAGTGGAAAGCTATAACTCCAGATGAGCTCTTTATGTAGCTGCACTACAGAAGTGATGTGTTTCTCTGGCTGATATATGATGTTATTAAACCTTGGCCTTACTGGTGGGCCATACAGTTAACACGTGCAGCGATCAACTGCATGGCTTAAAAAAAACAAACAACTAATGCATTAACTTTTCCATCATCAGGAGCTATGACCTCTTCGCAGTCGACCAGACATAAATGGTAAGATATCAAAATAATTAACATTTAGCACAGCACAAACAAACAATAAATACACTTGCACAAAAAAATCACTAGGACATAGTTAATGAGATGAATTGCCCTGGTGCTGACCAAAAGCTGACCAATTAACTACAACATGGCAGAGCAGAGGGCAGGATGAGAGAGGTCAGAATGTAATGAAACAATCTGTTATTGTTCTACTGCAGACGTCATCGTGTAAGAAGAATAAAGCCCTTGAACTACACTGCCCCGTGTTGTCATGACATTCTTGCAACTCTCAGATTTGACACAAGGCATGTCAGTGGGTAACATGGATGAGAAGAGGGAGAAATGAATGGAGCACAGGAAACAAGTGAAAATAAAAAGCCCTGACTCAGGGAGGACAGCGCATGAGCAACAAGTCTGCAAACAGGGAGATAAGAAAAAGAAAAATTAGTCTGAGCAAGCAAGGGAAAGGAGGATGGGAAGGTACAAGGATGAGAAATAAATAATGGCAACAATAATGGGAACCGGAGAACACTTTCTTTATCATCATAAAATAGAGGAATGCTTGGGTTTACTGAAAAATAAAGGAAGGGTAAAAAATGCCAATGCAGGGGAAATAATTCCTGAAAGGAAGCACACATTCATTGTCAGAATCTCCACATTCGCAGTCACCTGTCTAACAATAAACCCCGATTAATAAACATGAATTAAATCAGAGGACAGCAAGAGACAGAGGAGGGGAGGAGTCAAGGTCAAAAACATAAGTGTAATATCAGAAATGATATTTGCACAGATTATTGCTGGCTATTCAATATGTTTGTTTACAAAGCTAAATACTTCAAGATTTCATTAGTTCCCTGCTTTCAATGTGCCCTTCCAATCTCGCTTATTATGTCAGCAGTGAAGCTTCTGGTTGCCATGGCTAACTCATACTAAAAAATAAAAACCCTTCTAATTCATTTTAACAGAGCGTGATGAGAAAGAAAAGGGGAAAGCAGAGCAGCGTAGGAGGAGTGCCCTGTAAATCTTCTACGTCCATTCTTAATTTTATATGCCTTGTTGCACACAAATACACAGTGTACAAGAAACTGTGATGCACCACTAACCACTTATACCACCTTTTTTTAAAAACACATTTAAAATATAGATGCCAGTGATCGCAAGGTACCCTCCCCACACACTGCTCCCCGAGAGCTGCACTGGTGGCTGCCCACTGCCTCACTGGGTGAATGGGTTAAATGCAGAAAAGTATTTTCCCTATGGGGACTAACACATACACATTCTTTCATTTAAATGAGCCACTCCTCATCCCTAAGTCTACAGCATAAACACTTGGGGAAAAAAAAGACAAATTAACCTTGAGTTTAGTTGCCAACTATGTTTAATACTCCAACTCCTATAACTTCATCGGGTGCATACAGACACATGCATAATATACCTAACTGCATCCAAGCGTGATTACAAAGAAAGAAAAATGTACATAAATATGCACAAACATTACTGTGGCAGTTAGAAAAGGGTAAACAAAACTGTGAAAGCTGTTTGCATTTGGTATGGCAGAGAGCGATCGCATACCTCTATGTTTGTTTATGTGTATGTGTGTCACAGAAGCTAACAGACCACAGCCTGCCAGTTAGGGACCCATCTGTCAGTTATGGTACCCATTCCAAGGGTGTCAAGGTGCCAGCTTGATACAGCCAACCCTTAATTCAAACACTGATAAGGGCCAACCAGAAGGATAAAGGAGGGAGCTAAACAAACTGACAGTTGGGCAGACGGGCTGGTGCGATGCATTACAGATACTCTTTGCTCTAGCTACTTGCAAAAATTCCCTCCTCCTGAACTTTTTTTGCCCCCAGATGTGTATTTGACTCCCTGTCCATGATTATTTTCCATCCTCTCCTCCTCAGTCTGCTAACACTATCTTTCCATTTCTCTTTTTATCGCTGCTGTCTGACCAGTCAATTCAATGAAGGCTTGATTGTTGGGGGCTGCATCCCTGCTGTGTCCAGCTCCACTCAACATGACTACTCCCAGGTACATCTAGTTACTGCACACAGAGGAAAAGGCACAGATCCCCACAAGTACCTTTAATGTTAAATGCACACACTCCCTCGGCTCCCCTCAGCTGCTCTGGTTTTGTCCTCCTAGTATTTGTGTGTTCTTCTCAATGATGTGCATATTTTTAACCTGGGTTCTAATTTGATCAATTGACTAGTTATAGGGTGAGAAGTCCTCTGAGGGCAACATCATAGTTTCAATCCCTTGTTACACATGAGGTTCCATAGATAAATGCAGACTATCGTTCTGTCTATTGCTGTCATAGAGACAGGATTAGTAGGTTAATTCGGTGTTCCACTTTTTGTTTATAAATGGGTAAATATAAGCTTCAAGTCCAAGATTTTAATGTGTTGTTTAAATAAGCTGGACTCAGCCCATTCCCTCAAGTAAACAATGATGATGGAGCAGTATAAACTGGTCCATGTATACTCCACCTGTGGTTCTTGTCCTCCATCTGTAGTGTGTAGACCATGTCATCAGCAAGCAGAGCACGTGTGTGGCTGGTGTTTTCGCCCCACTTGAGCTTCAGGCTTTGAGGGCCAGCCGCTGAGCATTCGAGTGGGGGCGGCGGTGGCGGGAGAGGGCGTGTCCTCACGATCAGTGGTAAACTGTTGGGACTGGAGCCAATGGCATTCACTGCCTGGATCTGCACACTAAAAATCATGGGAGAGAGCGAGAAAGAGATAGAATTTATTTGTTGAATATTGCACTGTAAAAATGTTTATTATTATTTTATTATTTATCATCTTATATTGATTGGATTTTTGTGGAAATGTCTCTAGAGATGAGAGCCAAACAAGCCAGCATTTAAATTTTACTTGAGCATGTGTGCACTGATTTAAGATCACAAGCCAAAGTACGTGACCGTGAAAGTGCTGTACCATGCAACCTTGAATGCTCTCCATGTATTTGCAGACCTATCTGTCCAATGCTGGACACTAATGTGGTATATTAGCTTTGACCTTGGATGTTTGTGGATCCTTTTGCCTGTTACCATTCTCCTACGTACTCTGCATGATAAGCCTTAAATTTGTCAGACTTCCTGGTCCACATTTTCCCTAAATGTGTACCAAGTTAGGTAACTGCTATCACTGCTACAGGGTGTTTTAGACTATTTGTGCTAAAGAGAGAACTTAAATACTACAATGTATTCCCTAAAACATAATTATAAAGATTATAAATGACAGAGAAACATCATTTTAAGCACATGCATTTGAACTCGTATGCCAAAAATATATGGACTCAACTGGACACAAAGACACACACAGCTGCTAATTAAAGAGAATTGGGAGAAATGGATTTCTGTTTTTCAAACTCCCCTGCCGCCTTTCTTCCAGGAAGCCCCCCCTCTGTTCTTCGCGGTTTTTCTGTCAGTGTCTGATCAGCTTATTAGCATCAATATCAGAGGTCCTCAGCTAGTTGGTATCCTTCTTCTGACATTTAACCACTGATTCTTTGTAACTGCAACCTTTCATTATAATTCATGCAGCTTAGGTAAACATTTTTGTGTTTGTGTCTGTGAGGTAAAGGGCAACATGTATCTATCCAGTGGATAATTAAGGATATGGATAAAAGATAATAAGAGATTGTGAACAACGTAAAGATAAGGCTTAGCTTTTGATGATAGGTGGGGCTACATTTAGATATGATGAGAGTGAACGTGAATGTTTATTTGTTAGCCCTGTGATGGACAGGCAACCTCTTCGTGTTGTACCTTAACAAACTTTCATCTTAGGCTCAGAACAGATGCAGTTTATTTATTTATTTTTAATTTATGATTTATTTTTTTTACACTGTCAAGAGAAAAAAACTAGGGGACAAGTAATTGAATAATCTTGAGACTATAATTTCACCAGTGCAAGAACCTCTGACTGGTAAATTATTTAAATCTCACCTCAATGACTCCAAGAAAATCACTAAAGTGAAAATACACATCTAATTTTAGAGGACAAATTGAACTCTCTCCTTTACTTGAAGTTAAGGTTGACATTGTTGATAATACAGAATGCACCTTCTTTGCACTGCAGCTTTACTTAATGTGTATTCTGTCATTGATGACTAGACCACAAGTATACACTTAAGGGTTTTCTTTGGGGTTTTCTTTTTACTTTAATATGGTTTTGTTATTTATTTGGGGCAAAGATGCAGGAAAGATTTTCAAATCTTGTATTTTGAAGGAAATATTTTAAACTCCATTGACAGAAAATGCAAGTCATCTTAAATCTATATAGATATTTAATTTACAAATATTTAATGTAACTATATTTAATGTTTTATAATTTAGCGTATTGTATTGTTGGCGGGAAAAAACTAAAAACGAATTTCTTTGTTTTAAAAAGCAAACATATGTTTCCTTTTTCATCGGTTTAGAACAAAAACTGAAGTCTAAATACTAATACATAACAATAGTGTGTTTAACCTCCAAGCTGCAAAAAAAATTGTACAAATGTGGGTGCGCACACACACAAACAGCCACAAAAACACACAAATGTTTACTGTGGTCCTTTACAAGGCCACACAGTCAAAGAATATCTGAAGTACAATTCCTGTCGTAAATAACAACCAGAATTATAGCTATTTGGACACACAAAAACTCCCACAGATTCTCTCAAATGCACACAAACACACGCACGGGCTCACACATGTTCTGTCTCACTGGCAGCCATTATGCAACAGAGCACAGTGACACCGGGTCAAAAACAACCTCAGAATGAAAACAATGGTGCGAGATCACCCTGCCTCTGCACATGTCACCTTACCTTGGATAACCTCTCCCTGTTTGTCTTTTTTAATTAGAATTCAAAGAACTTGCTGCACAATCATATGCATGCTCACAAACACAATTACAAGCAATCACAGACAAGCGGGATCACAACAACGCTGTGCATAAAGATGATTAAGGGGCTGTTTACTGCTACTTGAGTACATGTTTGAGATCCAAGCTCATGCAATCATCAAACATTTTACCCCTATTTAAATACAGAATGTGTATAAAAAAATAGATGTAGCCTGCTTGTCTGTATGAAAAGAAGCCAATGCAGAAGCTGTAAAACCTGCATTCTCCAAATGGCCAAAGGAGACAGATTGTGTAAAATGAGCTAATGAACCCGCTTCTTACACCCAATTTATGCTTCAGTGGGAAATTTACATCATAGCCTAAGACATAACTGTAAACCCCTCTGAACCCAATGCCGGAATCTCCAACATAACTTGATGTTGACCTCCCGACAAATCTAACTGTCCTCTATTCTCACTACTTTTCTGCTGTGATTTTTGAATTCATCAGTGATAAAATAGCAATCATCCCCCCAGTATAATAGATAATTATAGGATCACTATAACGAATTATAAATATTAGCAAATTCGTAGAAGGATATCAATGAAACTATTGGAACTGATGTGAGGGAAGGTACAAAGAAGTGGAAAAATTAGAGCGCCAAATATGTTTGCACCAGCATTTTATTTCTTTCTATGGGCTGGCACCGCATATGAAAAAATGGGACACAACCACACGGTAATTAACATGTAATGCACCACACACAAGCATAAATGCTTTGGTTTAGCTATCATTACCTGTATTCACTGTCTGGCTGCAGGCCTGTGACAAGGTGAGTTGTCCGTGAATCCACAGTGATGGTTTGGTCGTCCAGGGTGATGACGTAGGAGGTAATCTCGGCCCCGTTACAGTTTGGCTCCTCCCACTTCAGGTGGAGGCAGGTAGACGGGGAGTGGCCTGTCTCTGAGGAGGTCGGGAGATCCAGGGGGGTAAGGGATGATACCTGGTCAGGATTTGTAGCTGGGGTCTGGAAACTGCTCTGCTCACTATATGGACCAGCACCTGCCTGATTGACCGCCTGAGTGGGAGACACAGAAACACAGAGGGGGTGAGAGAGATTGAAGAGGGGGGGAAACTGCTGTGATTGATAGTGCTGAGATAGAGGATCCCGGTGATAGAACAGAGGTGAGGAGAGGGATAAAAAGAAAGGGATAAGTGAAGACTAAAACCAAGGCAGACAGATGATGGTTAACAATAAGAAGGGAAGAAGATAAATATGAAGGGATTTATTAATAAGCACAGGACAAAGAGCAAGACAACGTTAAATGGGAGGGACTGATATAGAAAACTGAATAGACAAGAAAACTAGCAGAAAGACATGAATTCAAATTAGTTTGAAAGAGCATTAATCCTTTACTTGTGCTGTCAAACACATTAATATTCAGCTCAAGTATCCACTATTAAATGCCTTTCAATCGCTCGTTGTAATAGTCACCTTCATTGCCTCTTACAGACTTCGAGAGGAGGAAGGAAGGACAAAATTGGTATTTTATATACATCTTGTCCATTCGGAAAGCTTGAACTAAAAATAAAAAATGTAGATAAATTGCTTCCTTCCATCCATTTTTGAGCCTTGTAATAGTTACATGTAAAAAGCAACATTCATGGATTAAATGTACTTAGCAAATCCAAGCAGATGAGCAGTGTTTGTTTTCTTGTAAAAATGCACTGTAGCCACTTTCCAAAAACAGCCAAGCACCATTCACGAGTAGATACCAAGGAGAAGGAATCTACAATGTGCACTTATATATAAATCCTTGACGGTTTATCTCAGCATTAAACTATCTAGATAACTCTGGGTCCAGCAAGAAAAGTTATACTTCAGTAGTTTCTCGGATTTATCCTCAGCTGTCAAATTCATTTTGCAGAGGCTAGAAAAACACATAGAAACTGATTTAACTTATCCTTACGTTGGCGTCCCCCCATTCAAAGCATTCTCATAAAACAAGTGCGTGTCAGGTTGTGCAGATTTGAAACACTGCTACAGAAGATGAACCAGTACAAGTTCATTCAGGTATAGAACGTATGGAGTCACACAGACTTCAACCAAGTCAGCGCCTCTGGTGTGATCCATTCCTGCAATCTTCTTAAGGTGTACAGATATGAACACACAGGCGTACACTTCTAGTGCACAGAGACAAAGAGAAATCACATACATGTAGAAAAGCAATTATTAGGATGGTAGGTTGACCTTGGATTGTCAACCTATTAACTATTAACCGATTATAAATAGTCCTATAGAGATGTGAGCCATAAAGCATGTTGTTATTGGATTCATAGCTTCAGAGGGTACAAGACAGAAAGGGAGTAAGGGAGAGAGTTAGACAAACAGAAGGAGAAGGAGAAAGACGGCACTTATTTATGCACCACATTGAGGGTCAGAATACAAACTGAATCAATGACCATTAATCTTTCCCTGGAGTCTGAGTGTTTGTGTTGCAGCATCTTGGTTTCATGTTTCCAGGCTGAATTTTTGTCGCGCTCACAATTCAGTTATTTCTTTTGTTTCTGGAAGTGCTTATGTTCCATAAACTAGTACGTTCTTCTTTTCTCATTGTCAGTTTAACTATGCATGGCTTCAACAAAAGTGAATGTTGTATGCCTGTCTATGTTCATCTAAATCCACTGTAGGGATATCTAGTAGTGTGTGCACTACCTGTAGCCTGCAGCAGTAATTTGTGGCAGGTGTCAAATCTGACAGTTCACACTGCGTGGCAGATCCGCAGTAGATGAGCTCCATGGGTTCATCTTCCCTCGCCCACTCCAAACGATATTCAGAGATGTCTGTACCCGAACCCTCAGGGCTCTGCAATAGAAACACAAAATCAGCTCAATGGAATTAACAGATACCTGAAAGTTAATGGATTCAGGTCTTGTTTTGCAAACCCAAAATGAAAAACAAGATTTTTTTTTTTCCATCTAAACTTAAGTCTATTGAGGTAGGTAAGTATTTGGACCCACATTTATTGTCATTTAACCTTGGTAAATCACCACAGCAGATTTGAAATCAAATGATCAAGATCTGATTAAAGTGCAGACTAAATTCAAAGGTTTTAACAAAAGTACAGCATTAACTGTTTAGAAATTAAAGCCATTATAACCATGCATAGTCTGATAGTTATACCATGGTTGCATAGTTACTGGCCAGGTGAGGCCTGTTCCTTAATTTTCCAATGACAAATTAGGTATATAAATCAAAAGTGTGCAACCTTCATTTGGTATATTTTCAGTGGAATATGTGGAGTATGGGGACCAAAAAATGATGAATGTGACTATTAGTCTGAAAAACAAAAAAAGATACCCTTTAAAGTGATAGGAAAAAAACTTTAGGAGTGGCCAAATCAGCAAGCTGGTATATTCTTAAGAAGGAATGAGCCTGCTAAGCAACACCAAAAGGCCCAAAAGATGACTTTACTACTTTTTTTTATTTTAAACAGTAAAAGGGAGCTAGAGCTCTTTAGCAGTGTTAAAAAATGTGGCCTGTCTTTTTATATTTGCTTGTCTGTTTTTTGTTCCTTCCATACACTGTTTATTTCCTTTGATAAATGCAGCTGTGTTTTTGGTTTGCCTCACCTCCCAGTTGAGTGTTACACAAGTGTTACTGGTGAGTGTGATTATGGGAACTCCACACTGCGCAGGAGGACCCGCTGCAGTCGTCACCTCTGTAGGCTCAGAGTATGGTCCGTACTAAGGGAGACACAGATCGATTGACACAAAATAAATGAGAAAGTTGAATCATTTAGACAGTAAAAAGTTTACAAAAGCTGAAAATCAAATTCTAATCCCAAACTGAAAAGCTGTGAAATATAGACACAGTCATCTTGTTCAATAAGCAACAGTGCTGAGGTTTTGGCGCCATCTAATTCACTTTCAGGTGACCGGATAATCAAAACAATCAAATCTTATAATATTAAGTTAATTTTCTAGGGGACACTGATCCAACTACTCAGTGTCTGTGTCTACACCTACGGTTTTAAGTTGAATTTTCTGCTTGTTGCTTAATATTGGATGTGTATTAAGAGCTCCCAAGTTTGTGTGCTCAATATGCAGAGCAAATTTCAAAGCCATAAGTAAACAAATGCTATTTAATTCAATATTTCATGCTTAGCTGTTATAAAA
Source organism: Astatotilapia calliptera (assembly GCF_964374335.1). NCBI lineage: Eukaryota > Metazoa > Chordata > Actinopteri > Cichliformes > Cichlidae > Astatotilapia > Astatotilapia calliptera. Next base: position 21,476,959 of record NC_137440.1, on the reverse strand, counting down.
CATCCCTTCTTTTATAGGCTGACCTATTAAAGTGGCTGGATCAAGCTTCAAAAGGTTTCAGCTACGCTTTTCTGTTGTTCTTTAATAAGTTTTATGGTCTAGCCTGGTGAATTACCAGATCGTCATGGCTTTCATTTATTTATTTTCATTTTTATTATTGATCACACTCTTGCTTTGAAAAGCCAGACAGTTTCTTACCACAGCCTCATTGGCAGCCCTCAGTCTGAAGCTATATGTTGCACCAGGAAGCAAACTAGCGACAGTGCACTGTAGCTCCGAGCCATGATACACCTCCGTTGGCTTGGCGTCTCCCTCACTCATCTCCAGACTGTACACACACTCCTCACACACTCCCTCAGGGGAGTCTAAGAAGATCAAATAAGAGAGAGCGATAAGAAGAAACATTTACAGTGAAACTAACCACAATACATGAATTGTGATGAAAATACACAATACATATGTCACGATATCTTGTTACACATAAATTCTTAATGATGTATTCAGTATTTCACAAGCTTTTTATACTGCTTACAGATTAATACACAGGGAATATTTTGAATACTTTCTAGGGGTTTTTCCCCATAAACCTGGTGCTATTCTCTGCTTGCAGAAAGACAAAAGTAATAAATAATGGTGACAGTGGGGAAAACCCTCCAATACTTTATGTTTGACCTTCAGCTCGAGCCAGTAATTGCAGCTGCAGCAGTGCCTGAATGTGAGCTGATTAGAGACATGACCAGCTGTATTAAACTGGTAAAAGAAAGAACTTCCTCAGCATGGCAGGCTGGAAGACCTTTTCCTGCCAAGAGATAACAGTACTAATCTACAATAATAGGCTGACATTAGGAGAGTTAAGTCAAATATGAGGCTAGGTTAGGCATTTAATGAGCTAAATTAGGGCTCAATTAGGCTGAAACGTGGTTGACTCGGCTTACATTAGAATTGGCCAGGGAAACATATTAAACGGCCAGAAGGTGATTTAGCTGCCTTATACGAAAATAATTCGAATATATTCTAGTAAATAAAAGTAAACAGGGTGCGTGTATGCCTGAACTCACCCCATTCTAACTGCACCTCCTTGTGTTTGGCTTTACCGACAATCCTTGGCGGCTGGCAGGGCCCTGGTGGGACACTTAATGTACGGACTGGAACACTACCAGTGCACTTAAAGAGCAAAAAATAAAAGGTACAAAAGACAATTACAGATAGGCTTAATTATTGGTGTACATGTATAATTTTAGGAAAGATTACTGAAAAGATTGTTTGACAACAACAACTATATTTTTCAGTGCAAAATATCTTTTGAAATTCCCATCATATTTAGTGAGCGGGTACTTCATGTCCCTTGGTACCTATGGAGTTGAATGAACAAAAAGTTTGTGGAGTTCCTCAGGGCTTTATTCTTGGACCTCTCCTATCAAACAGACTTTTTTTTTTTTAACTTAGATTATAGAATATTGCTATTTTTGTATTATTGTTATGCAGATGACATACAACTGTACATATTAGTGTAACCTCAGACTGACAGTTTACAACACTCACTCAAAAAAATTGACTACAATTTATTATTGGACGTGCAAAAACACACAACTGAACTTAGATGGGCCTGAAACTGCCCCCATTGCCTTAAAGAAAAAAGAAACATATGTATGTATATATATGTATGTGTGTGTGTGTATTGCTGAAATTTGTGTATGCATGCATGTATGTGAATCTTACTGGGCTGTGTCCTCCGGTGGTGATACTACACACACGTAGGTGATAAACGGTCCCTGGTCTCAGTCGCTCACACACACACTGTGTTGCCGGACCACTGTACGCTACTTCCCATTGGTTTGCTGCACACACACACACACACACAAAACAAGGAATTACACTAAAGCACATACACATAATCAGCTGCTGTTTTGTACGTATTTCTGCAGTTTCCAGAAACAGAATCCCACTGACAACGCTTTGTTTCTGTTCTGCTGTTGATGGATTGCGTATGCCTGTGAAATATAATACTCTCCCTGTGAAGCAGCACTATGCCGTGCAAATATAGGCCTTGTTTACATCACAGCGTAAATTTCCTAGCAGAAGTGTATTGTGTTTCTGTAATGCATAATACTATGTTATCTCTACAGACTGAATGTACCTAAAAGTGAAGTTTGAATAAACCTAATATGGCAGAGTCATTCGTTTCAATGACCACATCTTTTTAAGAAGAAAAAGGTTTTAAAAAGCCTGTCTTGATATCACAGGACAGTGTAAATACAAGCTAGATAAAATCATCCAGATGACTTTTTAGGTCGATTCTATTGACAAAAGAACAAAGGCTTTTGATATTCTCTTCTTCTGTACACTGACACTCAACAGCAATCTTTTACTATAGATTGAAAGGAACTAGACAAGATTAGGTTTCCTGTAGGGCAGGTGTGAGCAACGCTGTGTGCTTCAATATCTTAATTTGATGCTAAGAAAGACTCAATTATGGCTTCTATTTTTTTTAGGCTGGTAGTTGAGAAAAGTTAAACAGCACACGAAGAGAAAAAGGTCTGTCCTAAGATGCTGGAAAATCTTTCATGGTATGTTTGAATAGATACAGTGACAGACAGATATAACACAGGTACCTTCAGAACATCCCTCTGAGATGATCTCAAGCAGGTACGTAAGAGCTTCAGATCCCCCATTGTCCATTGGAGGATCTGTCAAAACAATTGATGAACTGATTTTAGTTTGGAATATTATTGCACATAAACAATATTCCAATTCGCAGGAGACAACATGTAGAAAATAATTGTTATTATTTTAGTTACTTTAGTTAGCTAAATTATTTTCTCTGGGACATTAATATCAATACCAAAAAAATCTATCTGTTGCAGTCTTATGTATCTTTGCAATTCTTCTGAAAGTGTGAAACACACTAACAGCAAACAGTGTCAGGATTCAGTTTGATCTGGATCAAGTCAACTTGCACACATGTAGTCTTGGCTTGGATAATGCTGAAAAGTCTGTACCAAATCAATTTTGTATGAAAGCATCTCAATGAGTATCTGTATGTATATGATATGATATATGCGCATGGATGTGTGCCTCTTTACCCCATGTGACAGTAAATCCATAGGGTGTTGCCTCTGTGACACAGGGTGCAGATGGAGGGCCCGGTTTGTCTGGATTGGTGGTGCAAACCAAAACTTCACTTGGACTGCTCTTTCCCTCCATGTTTGATGCTATGAGCTGCAGGAAGAGAGGTGGACAGAAGGGACAATTAGAGACACAGAGCACGTAACAAAGGTAAAAAGACAAAGAGTGTAGTGGGAGATCAGAAATCGAGAATAGGTTGATAGAAAGGCCTAAATTAGGCTCAGTGATTGAACAGGCGACTGCATGCTGCAAGGCCAAACTGTACTAGCCTGGGTTCAATTCCAACCCAAGGCCCTTTGCTGCACATCATCACTGCTCCCATTCTCCCTGCTTTCCTTTCTCTTTTTACTTAAATTTGTCTAATACTAGTCAGAAAAATCCAAAAAGTAGATAAAGGATGAAACGAAGGGGAAGAGAAAAAGAGGAAAGAAGAAAAGGCGAAAAGAATATAGACAGAGTGGAAAACTGAGAAAAGAGCCACAGCAAGCCAAGCAGAGACACACAAAAGAATTTCTGAAAACTTAAATCAATTGTTGTGATAAATAGGAGCCATTAGTCTCTGCCCCTTCACGTGTTGTTGTTTTGGCTTCTCTGCCTTCTTCTCTTTTCTATTATCTAATTCTGTCGCTACATCCAATAGATAATTTTGCTTTGTTACATTATGTCTACACCAGATGGATAGCACAGGGACAGCAGAAAGACTTGATTCTTTGTGTGTATTCATGTGTTTTGTGTTTTCGAAGATGCAAAGCTTTATCAAACAATGTGCATGAGGCAAGGTAGAAAAACCCAAAATAAACACAAACTCACCTGGTGAGGTACGCGCAAGAGGATTTTGATAGATTTGTACAATGTCCTCAAATTATGAACAGGCACAAAAACCACAGCTGAATGTTGTGTACTTGACAAATGGTTAGTGATTTGCAGTGTTAGACAACTCGTTAAACTATAGCCAAAATGACATATTTTGCATATTCTCTCTTAGTAAAAAAGCTTCTGATTTTCAACAAGTGGGACACAAGTGCAGAAACCAAAACACAAATGCTTACCCTGAATTTATACTGTGTACTCCTCTTCAGGCCTTGTACAGTACAGCTCAAGTTTTCTCCAGTGTACTTTGGATGAAAGTCTGTTCCCTGTGGGAGGTACAGTGTTTGATTCTCTCAGGGTGCATTAGGATCGGCATAAATTATTGAGTTTATGGATGCAATAAATGCTGACTTTTAGCTCACATTTTATTGTATATAGATATATATATGGATACAGTAGAAAGAGAGCAGAGAACCTGTGGGAACATATAGTGTGGTTTATATGTACAGTACTGTGCAAAGGTTTTAGGCAGGTGTGGAAAAATGTTGTAGAAAATGCTGTAAACAAAGAATGCTGTACATCGGGGGTCCCCAATCCCAGTCCACGAGGGCCGGTGTCCCTGCAGGTTTTAGATCTCACCCTGGGTCAACACACCTGAATCACATGATTAGTTCATTACCAGGCCTCTGGAGAACTTCGAGACATGTTGAGAAGGTAATTTATCCATTTAAATCAGCTGTGATGGATCAAGGACACATCTAAAACCTGCAGGGATACCGGCCCTCGTGGACTGGGATCGGGGGCCCCTGCTGTACATGCTCAGAGTAGTACAACACACCCTGATGCTGATTTATAAAACTCGTAAACTGGGCACAAACTAACAAACAGACAAAAGATGTTCTAGAGTCTTTGAGGTCTATTTTTAATGTAAAGAAAAATAAAAGTTACAAATGTTTTTGTACATGGACGGTACTCACGCTGTTGTCCTCCTGGATCTCAAGTGTGTATTTGAGCTGCTCCACATTGGGACTGCCCTCAGGACGCCCCCACTCCAGGGTCACCCAGGACACCCCTGCCCTGACAAGCCGTGGTGCCAGAGGCAGAGCAGGCAGGGTGCCCATGGTGATATACACCACCTCTGAACTGAAGCCACTGCCGAAAAAGAAATTTCCATTTTAAGCTTTCCTTCAAAACGCTGAAGAAATGATTGCCATGGGTTTCAATTTCAGCTGAGATGGAGGCATGAATATTTTTCAAAGTGAAAGGTGGAGAAAAATCAGCGAAAATGAAAAGGACACTGACAGAAGTGCATTGGTGATTAATCACAGAGGTGCGTGGCGTTGGGAGTGAAGACGTTATATGAGTTCCGAAGAGGATGTTAAACAGAGAAAAAAGGAGCGCATAGGGAGGATGGATGATTTGTAGTGGGGGGAAAAATATTCAAGTTAGAATAAAAGCAAGTAACCCAGCTTCAAATCTGCCAAACTGAAGGATGCATTAAAGCTGTTTTGAGTTCGTTCACAGAGCTAATATCTCCTCCCTCACTCTCAGTCCCCTCTATGACCTCTCTGCTCCCTTTCACCCTAATAACTGCAGGCGAGATGGTCCACGCTATAATGACAAGAGGAGGCAAGAGAAGAGTGGAAATAGAGGGAAATGGGAAAAGAGGAAGTCTATTCTTCTGTATGTAACTGATGTTACATGGAGAATAGCAGTTCGGTGCTTGCCTGCTGCCATAGTGGTATACAATGAAGAACAACAACAAAAAAACATGCAATATGCCTCCCATGACACTGTATTCATGCAGGTGTGCGTATATAAAACGTATATATACACATTCAATAACAGAACTTTACCTTCTGCCTATGTCGTTGTGTGCAGCCAACCTGAATGTGTAGTCACAGGCGGGGTAGAGTCGTGTGACCTTATGGTGCCTCTGGTTCCCAAAGTAACATTGTCTGAAAACGCTGTTCTTCTTTCCCTGCAGAGAAGACGTATACAGAAAAGACATAAAGACAAGAACGGACATTAGGATTGATAAGCTCACCTACAACAAAATGTTAAATGTGAAGAAAAAAATAGCACGACAAAGTAAAGAAGTATAAATAGAAGATGGGAAGAAAAGCCAGACATTCATTGCAAGAGCATAATTCACAGTTTTATTCCATCTTGTCTGAAGAGCCCAATGTTGACATGTGTTTAGGGACACTGGTGATAGGTGTAAGTGCTGCTTTGAGGTAAGGGTAGAGCATGACAGATGACAGACTTACCTCATCCCACTCGAGCAGGTAGTTTGTAATTTTGGATCCGTTGTCACCCGGGGGCTATGGGTGACAGTGAAATGGACCGAGGGAAGCAGAGAAGAGAGAAGAGAGAGATTGAGAGATTAGCTAAGGATAAAAGACTCTGACAATGAGACAGACAGAATACCGGCTGTGTTTTTATGATTGGCCTTATATCCTGTCTGGGTGACTGATGTTACTCTTTATGAATGACAGTGTGCAAGGATATAAAAAAATACTAAAATAACAGGTCAGAGAGGACACAGGGGTGCATTCTAACAGAGTTGTGCAACTACTTGTCGGTGCTGCACGGCTGATGCACTCAAACTATTAACGCATCGGAGTTGTAATATATTTAATTTAAAATATCATTAAATGTGTCACAATGACAAATCACTGTGATGTTTCTTGGGAGTGAAAATACTTCATGGAGGAGTATCTGGACAAGAAGATGTCAGTAGCTGTACCTTCCACTGTAGGGTGAGGCTGGTCTTGGCACGATTTGTGAGTTTTGGTGATGACGGGACATCAGGGACCGTGGATTCTGTGGTAAACGAGCCGGCCTCTGAACACGAGCCTCGAACCAAATTGTACATTGCCGACACCCTGATGCAGAAAGACAAACGAAACAAACAGTTAAAGGATGTTTTTATCCAACATTTCAGGGATTCCTGGACCCCCATACGCTGCAACACACAAGTAGTTAATATTAAAAGGATTGAGGCCTTACCGTACGTGGTAGTCTGTAGCTGGCCTGAGATCTTTCAGATGATACTCCAATTCTTCACCACTGAAACACAGACAAGACATACAAAGTCACCAGTGTCCTTTGGATGACCTTAAGGATTAAATTTGGACGCTGTATTTTTTCCCCCCAACTTCTAAGTTTCCTACCTGTATATGAGGCGATATTTCCCATCTCTTCCCTTATCTGAGAGAGATACCTCATAGGAGCAAGACACAGGTATCCCGTTACTATGCCTGTTCACCAGCCCTGCTGGGGGGGCCCAGGACAGCCGTGCAGTCCGTGCCTGAATATTGGAAACCTTCAGGACACAAAGGAATACACATAGTTATAGCCGCATTGCTAGTGAAGTCAATAACAGGTAGTTAAAAGCCACTGTACAAATGACTGTTGGATTTGCATACAATGTTACCAATAGTAGTCCTTTTTAAATATTTTAAACCACAACATCTTGTGGTTTAAATGCCTGTTTGAAAAAAAGCTGAATCCATCCATCCAGGTGAATTTATGCTGTTTATATAACTCTATGTGTACATTTGCAACAGACTACTGCATTCATCATAAACGCTTTAAGTTATAGGACATCGAACATGCATCATGCATCGGCACTGAAAAAATAGACAGTGTCACAAGGAAACCTCCGAATTGTATTACTTCTCATTCTCAACTATAATAAACTTGATCAGTTTATAAGTTATCTGAGGTTTTAAGCATAGATAAATCACTACTACTGGACATCAATCAAAAATCTATTTCATGTATTTCTCAGCATCTCCATCTGTAGTTATACTAAATATCCTCTTTGTATCATCACTCAGTTGTCACAGTCTCAAGCCGCGGCGTAAACTCAAAGATGTTAAATGGGCACAGCATGCTGACCAAACTGTTTTAACTTGGAATGAGCAGTTCCTCTCTAGTAAACCATGTCTGCACAGAAGCAGCTCATTCATTCAATCACATTCCCCTCAGGGAAGGAAAAAAGCTATTACAGAGTGTGCAGCTTGGGTGAGCAGATGCTGCCCTCAGGTGGCCAGCATTAGCACAGCGTAAATTATAATTACTCTCCCTGCTGCTCAAGCCCCCCAAAAAACATTGAAAATGAGGAATGTGCTGCATATACAAGTCAGTATAGATATTATTCTAAACGTAAGCATTTCATTTTCATGTGACTCAAAGAGACCAAATAAACATACGGAAAAGTCATCACTGCTTAAGCCAGCTGTGACTGCATCGGACAGGGAAGTGATTGATGAGAGCGGTTTGAATGTGTGTGTGCGTGCAGTTGTGGGAAGAGGTATGCCAACCTGTGGTTTTTCGATTGCAGACAGCATGTCTTGAACACGCTTCCCCTCTGAATCATGATCTGAGGAGAAAGACAGACAAAAAAAGACAGTAATTATCAAGAATGACATAATAAATATTCCATCATAAAAGAGAGGCTCTGTGTATAAACTGGGGTGAGAATTCCCAAGGGCATTTTCCCCCACATGTCAGGCCATAATTACAATCTATGAAAACTGTTTCTACCTTTCTTAATGTGAGTTTGATTGCCAGTGAAAATTCTAACTTTCAAATCACATCCACATTGGCTGCATGGCTGAAAATGAGACAATGAGAACATTTTCAGCTCCCAGATGTTACCGGTACTGTCAAATGTAGAAATCGAGGGCTCATTATTACACAAGGTCGGCCAAGGTTTGCGTTTAAACGGGGGAATTAAGGTTGAAAATGTCACCAAAAAGCATTTGCATTCCCTAATCAACTGTAATGTTTTCTGTGGCATTTTCAGTCCATCAAATAATTCAACCATCTGTGGAAAAATGAAACAAAAATAGCCCAAAATAAAATAAAAAACCCCCATCAATTCTTTAGAAATTCTGTTGCCAAATGGTGTGTGATGCAACACTTGTTTTCTTCAGTAAGTGCCTATTTCATCTCATCAAGTCGTTACACAGCTGTTGGGGAGGAGGAGAGGAAAAACCTAAATGCATTCCACAGAAAGGATTACTCATAAATTTCTGACCTATGAAACAATATGGGGATCACCAAAACAAACAAATAAATAAATAAATAAACATGACTCATATTCCACAATGGCTACTCTGCTTTGTACATAAAAACTGATGATTGTTTTCAGATTAAACAGTTCATAGAAATAATAATTCTAATCATTATGATGCACCATTTTCACATCAACTATATCTACATCTGTGAGTAATTGTTCCCAGGAAGGTCTGACATCAGTTTGGCTGTTGTTGCAGCCCAGTTTGTTGACTTTATTGCGCGACTTCTACTGAATACATGTGTATATGATGACTGTGTTTCGTGCATTCTTTAAAACGCAGTTAAGCAGATTTAGCTTGGAAGTGACATGTGATATTCATATGAAAAGTAATTCTGAAGCTTAGAATTAGACATTTCACATGTAGCTATTTTGACAATCAATTATTCATTCAATCGTTTATTAAGCAAAAATCACAAAAGCACATTTCCCATTTATTAGAACTGAGATTTTGCAGTTTTTCATCTATTACAAATCAAAGTTTCGATTTTGACCTAGAATATGAAGCTGTCTCTAACAGATAGCGGGAAACATTTTTCAATGACTCCTTTCATTTCTCAAATATAATCTGTTCAAAATAATTATAATGAGAATATTTGTAACCCACATGAAGATAAAGGCTACTTAGAAAGCATTTCAGGGTGGGAGTGGAGCTGTTGTTTTTACTGTCCCTTCTGAGTGTGTCACTGGTTCTGCACAGCCTCTTTGAAAGTGAGCAGCATAAACACATGCATATAAAAACTGGTCCACCGACACATGTAAAGGTGATTTAGTAGACGCTCGAGGTTGTTATGAGGGTGAGCGCAAGTGAATGTGTGCGCACACGTGTGGGAACTTCCCACTCCCCCACCGCTGCCGCCCACCCCCACCCCGTGTGATCCCCGAAGTTGAGGTTTTTCCTGATTGAAGGGAATCTGTTTTCTCCATTTCAGTGTGACCACTCGAGATCACACAGGATGTCTCTATGAATCTTTGCGTGAAGGTAAGCAACAGCTAGACCTGCATGAAACCAAGATTGATTGATGCTCGTGCTACAGGAGCGAGGAAACTGTCAAACATGCAAGCATGCGTGCATGCACGTGAATGGAGACCTTACACACAAGCGCAGTATATTTGTGTAAAACGCAGTTTGGGTTTCAAAGATCGATGTATATTTGGCACAAATGATGGAGTGTGCATGTGTGTGTGTGCATGTATGTCGGTTCCTCTGACGGGTTATGGAGGAGAGCGCCTTAATGTGCCTGGGGTACACTTATGAGTCATGGCAACAGTGATGTCATGGAAGCACAACCTCTACTTGCCCTCCCTGTGTGTGAGAAAAAAAGGGCAAGAGCAAAAGAGAGACTGTGTGTGTGCGTCTCAGTATTAGGTCACAGGAGATTGCTGATGGGCAGTGGGGGGGAAGTTTAAGCTACTGTTTGTACATGTGTGTGTTGGGGCTGGCAGCACGGATAGAGTTCAACAGATGCACTGCTAGACACATTAGCTCATTAGTGCTCTTTTCTCTCCTTTTTTTATACATACACTTATCTTTCCATTCTTCCATTAGGACAAAACCGAACTTTTTCTCTTTTATGGAATTACAGCACAGCTCCAGACATGAAGAGCTCCATCAAACAGGCTGACCCAGCTTATCGGATCAGCCGTTGAGTGAAAAAAAGACAGGAGTATGGCCTGCTCAGTGATTTTGCCCCACATTTACAGTACTGGTCTCATGTAACCAAGAGCATAAAGTTAAGAGGTGGTCTCAACAAATTCAACTTCTGACATAAGAAGAGAACTTATTTAATATTTCAGAAGACGTGTAATAACGTTTGAAAAACACTACTTCTTTACCTCACCACTGAGTGTTATGACTGGCGGTCGTTGGCGAGTCCATCTGGTTAAGTGTTTAATACCGAGATGAACCAGGAGATGATGCTGACAGCTGAAATCTGAAACGGAACCTCTACTCGGTGTTACTCCACACCCTCCTGTGTCCTTACTGTTCCTCTCTCTTCTGTTTTTGGCGCTGCCCACGCACCATAACTTCCTATTCTCGTCTGACCTCACATCCCGTCTGTGTCTGACCGACTGTGTTTGATTACCGAGAACAGTCAGACGGAGCACAACGGACAGCAGGAAGAAGAGGAATAAGGGAAAATGATGGGGGGAGGGGACCAGGCGACGGGCAGATTTTATAGGAAGAAAGAGAGACACTAAAAGACAGAGTGCAAAGAGAGGGGAAAGGATGGGAAAGATGAGTCTGGGTAAGAGATTAGGTATAAAAACACAAGGAAATTGAGAGACAAAGAGCAAGCCAGGGATCAACGGAGAGGAGGACAAAGGGGGGATGAAAGTGGAAAGAGGGAAAAAGGATTAGGATGATGTCAGGAAAGGATTACAGAAACTTTACTGACATCATCAGTAGGTGCAGAGCAGATGCACACCATTGATCTCAACAGCCGGATAAATAAAGTAATGACTCACTTACAAATCCAGGTTGGCTTTTCCTAAAAGTTACAAAAATACAGCAGAAGTATATAGTGTATGTACATATTTTTATTTTGTTATAACAGCGCTCTGTAGTGGTATGAGACATTCTACAGAAGCAATGATAATGTAGGTATGTTATTAAAATAACTAACTGTGATCATCGCTTGGATTTCTTTTGTTTGTTTGTTTGTTTGTTTGTTTTTGGTCCAATCTGAATATTTTTCCCCTTTATTAATAAGAATAGTAAAAAACAAAGAAACAGTTGAATCATTAATAGCATCATTTTTGCCTGTGAAGCAGACAAAAGGCATTGACAGTTTCTTCCAGATGCTAGCAATATGCCTCCTAGGGAGATTAATAACCACTCGCATACCTTCTTCTCATGGTGCAACATGCCTTTCTGGCACAACAGCAACTGCAAACTACTAGGACCGATGGAGACCTGGAGTAAATTAATGTAATAAACAGGGAACTATTTTAGCTTAAAACTTCCGTTAAGTCATAAACGTAGGAGAGAAGACAGTCATGCTAAGAAAGTGACCACCAGAATTCCCACCTGGTGGTAATGGCCTTGGTTAGTCTCATCATTTTATTCTGACTAACAAAACCTCAGATTAGTCTAAGCACTTCCCACTATATAATTTGAAGCTTCATGACTGGATGTTTCTTTCTTAAATATATTGAAGTCGACTTAAAAGCAAAGAGTAAGCTTGACTCTCTTCATTCCTGTCTTTGCGCTGTAAATTGTACCGCTTTCTCCCTCCCTGTTTACAGCATTTTCCTAAATGTTTAAATGTTACACATCCAGAGACTTCAAAATTAGTTATGTCACTTGCAAAGAGCGTTTCAGTAAAATGTGAGTCACTTTGACATTCAGGAGACTGCATTCCTCCTGCATGATGGCCTATGGCTCGTAGACACAGTCTGTCTGCACTGGGACAGAAAAAGACCTTTAAGGCCTGGAGAAAAAAAATGTGAAAAATGTGGCAACGGCCGCTCACTCAGCCCCCGCTCCACACACGTACTGGGCCACAGGGTGCGTGTGGTGTGTCGCTCAAAAGGAACAAAGTGAGCTATGATACCCATCTTTAGAAGCCTCTAATCAGAGAGAACAAAGCAAAGTGATGGACGCTCAATCTGTAGCAGGGAGAGGTGTGGAGATCAGAGAAAGACCAGAAGGGAAGGAGTGGGTTCAGAAGTGAGAGCGGAGAGGAAAGAGGCAAATAGAGGTAGAGAGGGGCATAGACCTCAGATTCCACACTATTATCATCTACTGCATAGCAAGCATTCCATCTGTTCAACAGCTGGGCTACACACACTAGCGCACAAACACACACACACACACACACACACACACACACACACACACACACACACACAAAGTGAAGAAGTTGTTGGGACATGCCTGAATTTATGGTTGTCATGGTGAAGGTTTGGTTCTCATGGCCAGAGCCGTTATGGTTTATAAAAGGGATTAGAAAAGGACAGACGGACAGAGGGACTGGTCCAGAGTAACGTGGAAAAGTTGGAGAGTAAAAAAGAAAAAGGCAGCAAATAAGGTGAGTGGAAAGTAAAGAAGCAAGAAGTATATTCAAGAATCAAATATCAAAACACAGATGAAGTGACACTTGCAAATAAGAATCTTGATTATGACTCACTTTCTCTTGTAACCTGCTTAATGGACTTCACAAAAATAAGAATAGGGTAAGGGGTCATCCTGGGGAAGAATTTGGTTACTACTGCTGGATGTCTGCATACGCAACCTAATCTCTTGGTCATTAATAACCGTTTAGAAAGAGTGCATGTAAATGATAAAGACTATGCAAAATGAAGGGTAAGCTACCAGACCATAAAAATAATATATAAAAGCTCATGTGTTGCAAATATTGGAATACAAAGGCCTTCTTATACTCTTATACTCAAAATCACATTTTTTGACTCCCTTTCCTAACCTGTTATCTTTTAATATGCATGCATGCATGCCAATGTAGACACAGAGACCTTTTCCACTGCAACCCTCTCACTAAGGAAGAAAATGAACACTTCAACTGCCAGCTGACACAAAAAAGTCTATCCACGTTTTCATACCATTTGCACATGCATGCACATGTGTTTATAAAAGAATGTACGTGCTGTGAGTGACAAAGCAACCTGGCTAAGCAGTGAGGGATTATGGGGGATGCGTTTCTCAGAACCCTGACCCCATTTGACCCTGCTCAGCCAAAAAAAAAAAAAGTTTGAGGGAGTGAGTGCAGACTGGCAGACAGCGGGAGGGAATTACACAATCCACAGATAGCAGGGCTGGTTAAAAACAGGAACAGCGACAAAAAGGCAAACAACAAAGTGGTAGATAGTTGGAGACTAATCAATGCAATGTCTCCTTTACTGCAAAGGCAAATTAAAAATAAATACCTCAATTTAAATTTAAATGCCTTAGGCTGTTGTTAAGCTGTTCTTAGTAATGACAGAAATTGTCTTTACCCACTGTGCATACTGTGCATGCATTTGATGGCACCAATAAGTACATTAATAAGCAAGGTGATAGCTGTCCATGCTCCAATATCAGTCATTTGTATAGTTTTACTTAAATCTGATGGTTTTTTGTGACTCATTTCCCAAAAGCAATTTGTGTAAACAAACTGGCAACATCCATTAAAAAAACAAAAACAACAACAACTCACTAAATCCCAGTTTATTTGTGAGTTACTGGAGGTTTCATGTGTGTGAATTTCAAAAATGAAATTTTAGGTTTTGATGAAACGTTAAAATTATCCCAAGATTCCCAAATGACCTTTTTCATGTGTTTCATGTTGGTTTGTTAAATCATGCCTCTTCTCACATATTTTTTAAAGAAGCCCTTTTAGATTTATTATTTCGTAAGACATGGTCGAAGAAATTCAAAACCTACCAAGCAAAACTACAGGTAGCCACACTGGCCTGCAGTTCCTCAACTGGCCACTTGAGGTCAAACACAAATCAATCCCCTAAGACCAGGGGTCAATCAAAGTTTACACAATTACAGACATGTCTGCTCTAACAGAGAGATGGAAGCCAACACAGGTGACTGTAATTGCCACGTGTCTTCTAACTGTGCTCATTTCAGAGCTCTTGAAAGTGTTTGTAGCGTTGGGACTTTTTGAAACAATTTTAAATGCATTTGTCTTATGAGTGGCTGATTGTACAAACACCTACAGTCTGGTCTTCAGTTTTGGTGGGTGAGATGCAGAGTTTGTATATTATTTAGCACTTAACAGCAGGTTTCTGTGTTTAACTAGTGCTGCCAGACAGTGTGTTTGCTTGCTAACCAACCTTGCTTTCATCTTATATGGATCGCTGCTTTATACTCTGCATTTTTAGCTTTAATTATTACGTTTAAGTTTCTTGGGTAAGTGGTATAAAGGCCACCTGAGTGACATAAAATGGAAAAAAATATCTAAAGGGAAGCAGCGTCAGGTCTTTCCCTTTCCTAAAACTGACGACCAAGGACACTAAATTACTTAGCAAGTTTAAATCAACTATAATTTTGTTTTTCTAAGCAAGACTTGCACAAGTCTGGTCAGTGTAGAATGACTAGGTGCTATAGTTTATCACTTGTATCACAAGATTCATTCAACTGAATGGTGAAATATCTGGTGTACCCATTGTGACTAACAAGAATACCCTCCCCTTCTAATCCCATTAGTCCTGTTACACGATATTAGCGGGAAAGACATTCCTCTGCTGATAAAGCCATCCCACACTCGCTTTCTGTTTTCTGTACATGTCTCCTTTTGACTCTTATTTCCAACTCTCATTTTTTTTCTTGTGCATTTTCTGTTTTTATTATCTCAACTTTCACCTTCTAGTCTCTTTCTTCCACCTCTCTGGCCTCCAGGTTGCCCTACAAACATGGCCATATTTGGGTTTGTGGGAAGGGGTAGGAGTTTTTCTGTGTGTCTGTGGGAGGGTGGGGGCCTGAGATTATTGCCATGGCAACTCACAAAAACAATCCAGTAAGGAAAGGCTGGGTGTGTATTCACACATTTTCAGGCCCGCTTCTGCAATCACAGCAGGAGAAGCTGGAAGGAGCTGGATGGTTAACATACATAATTGATGAGTCACGACTGGACTCGGTCAAAGGACACACGAGCTTATAAAACCTTACAAAAAACTGCAGTACATGCCTCATTTTACCAGTACTAGTGCTATGAATTTCTCACTAATTGGCATTTTAACTTAATTAGATAGGATGGCTACTTAGTGCAGTGGTTTATATTTGTCTAACAAGAGAAAGAGTCCTGGGACTTGCATCAGGGGTAAAATTCTGCTTTATGTAAACTTAATGATTATTTTGCAAAGGACATTGCTAATACTTTGCCTTATTAACTCTCTCTACTAGTGTTTCTTGTAATAAATGTTTTAGCATTTAAATTATGCTATAATTCTAACTTCTCGTACAGTTTACTTAAAAAATAGCCATGCTTTGACTTCGCAGAGACAGTAATATCTGAAGGTCAAGTGAAAATGCTTACTTGAGTGAATTTTCCATGCAAAGTGAAGTGGCCATGATAAAGCTCAGTCGCTACTGTTGATACTTTTATAACCTGAAAAATGCATGGCGAAAGTCTGAAAAAGGAGGCCACTGTAGAACATGTAAGGAGAATATTTTTCAAGTAAATATTTTAGAAATGTTCTTCAGTTATGAAGCAAAGAAATGGTTAAACGCTGAATTACACTCATGCTTTTTTTGCTTTTAAAACGTCTTTCTTGGAACACTGTCGTGATTGGTAGCCTATAAAAATCTCTTCACATAATAGAGAAGGTGGGTTTCCATACCTCTCATACCTTAAGATAACAGACATACCTTAAGATAACAGACCACTTCCATATCTATGACTGTGAACCCTTCTTATTTTCCACACCTCATTCACAGAGACGACATAGTGGACAAAGCAGCACACATCTGGTTTCTCCTGCTTTCACAGTGCTTAGCAGTGACGTAGAAGAAAAAGATGGAGGAGCTGAGGGAACTGGTCCATCTGTTTCTGCTGAAATCCCAGGTTTTTTTGAGTGAGAGACAGGATCTGTGGTGGTGATGATGCAGAAGCAAGATGGAGGAACAGAAGGGACGGAGCCCACATCTGTTTCTGCTCAGCAAGCAGCTCAGTTCTGAGGAACAGGGCCTGTAGAGCTGGCTTTACTAGAGAATGGACGCTCTGCTGGCCAAGTAAGCCTGCTGCCTTGCTGGCACTGGGGCAACAGCCACACACACACACACACACACACACACACACACACACACACACACACACACACACACACATATAAAGCAAGGGCATCAAGGGCAAAGCGTAGGCGGCTATGTGTGGTGTGTGTGTGTGGTATTCTGGATTGGACTTGACTTGGATGCATCGGGCCAAGGAGCAACTTTGTTGGAATGTTTGTACTCTGCTCTTTAACTTTGCGCCTCTCTGTCTTTCCATCTCTGCCTTCTCTGCGATAAAGAAAACTTTGCATCCATCTCTGTCCTCTCGCATCTGTCCTTCAAATCCAGCATTCCACCCCCTTTCTCACCGTTTGCCCCCCTATCCTCTGGAGCCTCATGGTCTGATTGTTTTACAGGAAGCTCAGTCACGGGGTGTTTGAGCATATGTGTGGTTGTGTGTTGGTGTGCAAGTGTGTTGTGTGATATATCCAGCTGACTCAGCCTGATCTCCAGCCCTGTACTGAGACCCTGGTAGACCAAACAACAAATGACACGCTGACATGCTCCTATCTGTCAAGAGTGTTATGGTTGTTTGAGTTGTACAGTATGTGGCACATGAAACTATGAATCCCATAAGCTGAGATGTTGATCTCACTTCCCTTTTCATCCTGTGGCTGATTTTAGCTAATTCCCTCTAGTGTGTGCGCGCACACGTGTGTGTGTACTGTAAGCTGTGCAATCTCCCTTTTGTTGCAGTGCAATAAGATGTTTGGTTTTGGTTTGCATTTGCAGATGTCAACTTGCATGTGTACAGATGTGTTAGCTCTTTACTTTAGTGTGTACGTTTTTTTACTTTTTTCACTTTTCTTAATTATTATAATGACTATTATTGTGAAAAAATGTAAAAAGGAAGTAGTTTCCATACTGATTAAGTCCAGTGTACACATTTGATTGCGTTATGTGGACATTTTCCTGGATGGAGTTGGTGGTGCTGTTACATTTTTTTAAAGATCATTTTTCAGAGCTGTGAGCAACAAAAACAAAATTCTAGTCACCAACATTGCATGGATGTGGAAAACTAACTCAATATTCAATGCAATATTCTGACAGTAAATTTATATTCCTAACATGGTTCTTTGAAACACAGCACCTGCCTAAGCAATGCTGCAGATCTGTGTTTATTAAATGAACTAACCAATGGTAGTGGTCATCTCAGCAGACAACGTCTTCCCCCCAAAAATTGGCTCAGAAACACAAACAAGGATTCAAGTTGTTGACCCAGCCTCTAAACTCCCCAATTCCCAATTGGATCGAGCATGAGTAGGATGCAACTGATCTATCTAAAACAGGAGTGTCAAACATAAGGGCCTGGAGCCAAAATCATCCCCAGCAAAGACATCCAGTGTGGCCTGGTGGACGACTTTGGAAAAGCATAAATTTTTGGACTCTATTTTTAGAATTTGTACAGCTTTTTGCACTGATAAAGACCTATCCAAAGCCATTCATACTACATACCAAAGGAGCTAAGTAATAGATAAAAAATTAAATGAGAGCAACGTTCCTGTTTTTCATTGTCTACAATAGAAATTTGGCTTTAAAAAAAAAAAATAAAGTCATCAATAAACAAAAACTTTTTTATAAATATGTGAAACTCTGGGCAGTGAGCTACCGGAACTTTCTCTGCAATTTCACACATGCAAATTGTAAAACTACACATTTAATTACAATACATGTGTAAAAAAAAACACACTTGCAATAACAAATTTTAATTTACTTGTGTAGAAAAACTGAGATGTGCTGCTGAAATTGCACTTTCTCATTTTATGTTAAGATATCTCAAGGATTAAATGAGTATATAAATATCTTTACACTGACAGAAAGTGGAGTTTTGCTCATCTAGCCCACTTAAAATCACAATGGATTACATGTGGCACAAAATGTAAAAATAAATCTGACATCCCAGATCTGTTCTGAAGGCACCCCCTCCCTTTCCTTAAGTGATCCAGTGTTCACTCCCTGACAAGCCAGAGCTGTTTTGCCATGACAAAAGAAGCCCACATAATATTGGACAAGTGGTTTTAATGTTGTGCCTGATCAGCATCTCCACACCAAACCTAGCTGGAAGATCCCTGTGATCCTGCACCATGCTGTGAGTGACTAAGCCAAAGTTTTATGGGGAGGGTAAATTTAAAAGAGCCTGACAAGTACAGTCAATCAATTTACGTCTCACTTTGTTTCTGTCATCACCTTCAAAAACATCACTTTGTGTGTGTGTGTGTGTGTGTGTGTGTGTGTGTGTGTGTGTGTGTGTGTGTGTGTGTATAATGAAATATTCTGTCATTTTTAACAGCTCAGACATTCATCTTATGCGTCAAAAGACCTGCCATTAAAGAAGAACCGCACGTGTGTGTGTGTGCCTTAATGTCTTTGCACATGTGCTGATGTTCATGTGTGTCTGAGCGATAAGGCTAAGCTGCGGTATCTAAATCTCAGCGCTCAAAGGTTTCCTTCATCTCAAGCAGGGCTCTACAGGTATGTGACTCCACCCTCCCCCATCTCTCTCACCCCTCTCTCAACCATCCCCCCCACGGCTAAGCCTTCACCAACAAGGCCGGTATTGTAGCAAGGGTAAAATGATAGTGCTCAGGGACAGATTCAGCTATGTGCTTACCCAGACAACCCTTACCCCCTTTCTCCACCTCCCTGCCCACACCCCCCTATCCCTTCAACTCAGTGAGGCTGCATTCATCCATTCATTTCTTTCTGTGTGACAAAAAAAGGACAGTGATAGAAAGAGAGGAGCAAAGGTTGTTTTATTTGATTTAATTGAATGCAGAGGGGCACTGAGGTTAAAGAGGACAAAGTAAGTCACACAGAGCAAGACAGAAATGTCACAGAGAACACAAATTATTCACATATAAAAGATGATCTTGTTGCATGGTGACATGTCTATTATTTGGAAAATAAAGAGACTGTAGTGACATTTTCTGTTGAGCAGATATTTAAACTTTAAAACGCTCACATTGAGACTGTCTCCTTTCTTTTGATTTGGTGTCTCGGATCTTGCGATAAGCGGATACACTGAAATATGATATTTTGATTTAACTCTTTTATACTTGTCTGTATGTCTGTGATGCAGGTTTGTGTCAGGACTCATTCATGTCAACATCCGTGTTTAATGTTACTTATTGAGTGTCATTTTTTTTCTATTTGAAACTATTTGAACTATATCGACGTATACATTTAAGACAGAAAAATATTCATTGACAGTGGGTACTAGTCTCTCTCATGCCCTTGTGTTTGTGCAAGTCCTACCTTGTGTGTGTGTGTCTGGTTCACTGTTTCGCGGACTGCTGCGGAGCCGTCTCTCTGGCTTCTTCCCTCCTGGACTGCCAACTCCACCACCAGACCCCGCTGACCCGAGCGTTGGGCCGTGTGATTTGTTGCTGCATCCCGAAGAAAATCACAACAGAATTCATTGTATTTACATAAAAGACATAAAACAAGAAGTATATAAATCATACACCCTTTGCTCAGTTGCAACCAAAAGCTGCAGTGACCAAATGAGCTGTTCACCTTTCTCTTCAATAAAAATACTAACTAAATAAGGTGTGGAAAATAGATCAAAAGAAAGAAAAAAATTCCTAGCAAAAGATTCCTTCACATGAGCTGTTTTCACACATGGGCAAAATCGACAGAACAACATTTAGCAAGGTTGTGTTTGTGTTTATGGATTTTCACACTAATATTGGGTGTACTTTTTGCAGCTGAGGTTAACACATGATGCCTATGTAATCCCTGTGAATGCTTCAAATAACTGTGTGCTCTAACTTTGTGTTAGGAAAGGTGTGGGTAGAGTTCACTTATTTGGACATTTGCAGCTGCAGCATGTAATTACTAGCACTCAGGCATACATGTGAAAACAGGTCCATTCTTATTCCAAATGAACAGCTAATACATTAAAATTTTACACAGCTTAGTTAACTGATTTTTATATTACCTCCATATAATGACATAAAAAATGAAATGAATATATAAATCATCAACATCGTGCCTTCAGAAGTCTAACCATTAATGAGTTGGCTAATCTTAAAGTGCATCTCATAAATGATGATCACCTGTATCCATTGTGTGCTGGCCCAAAGCTGCCCTTATAGGGAGTAGAGGGAGGAGAATTGACTCGATTCTGTCTCGGTTCCTTTAACTTTTTAGGTTGTGGCTTACTGTATGTATCCTCCCTCCCTATGAAGTTTGACATCCCATAAACTGGGATGATTTCTGCAAGGAAGAAGAGCATAGAAAATATTTCATGTTAAATTTCGTACCGTGCAGGTTGTGTGACGCATATTCGTAACTGAATTTTAACTCAATGTCAAAATCTGATTTGGTTTTGTTTTTTTGCTTTCTTTTTTGTTTTTGCAGATGGCCTGTGTTCAGTCAGCACGAGTACCTGGATCGCCGTACATGGGGGGAAGGTGGTGTTGGTAGTACTGATGGGGAGGCAGCTCCCCAGGGCTGACGGGAGGATAGAAAGAGTGAGAGTTGGGGATGAAGTGAGGGTGAGGCAGGTATGGCGGCAGGTGATGTGTGGGGGAGAGAGCTGGAGAGTAGGAGGGAGGGTAGCACTCCGGAGACTGGGGGGTCACAACCACTCGGCGGACCCCTGTGGTATCTTCCAGCACCTGTGGGAGAGAGGAGAAAAGCTAAGTATGGGTTCACAGAACATGAAAATAACATTTTTAAAAAGCCTAAAAGACTAAGAAATGTGCATCTGTGCGCCTGAATTTTAGTACCTACAAATCACGCAAGACTTGAAAAGTGCACACTGCCTTTGACTGCTTTATATACTGTTGAGTAAAGGTTCCTCAGATAGTGCTGGCTTTAATTTAAGTCAAGTGATTCAGAGAACTGAGTGAATTGCCCATCATGCCAAGAGTACTTCACTGCCCATTATTTTACAAGAGCAGGTGCTCTGTCTGTTAAATGGTGGATATTTAATAAAAGAATTAACTGCATGATTTATCTGACAGCTGAGCGTGTACCAACAGGATGTGCGGTCCCTTAAAGCAATGAAAAACAAATGTGTCCTTAGATGGCCTGCACATTTTTCTGGCAACAAGCTTCAGAGAACTGCCTGAAATTAGCATAGATCCCATACTTGTATTCATTTTCACTCGGACACAGATACAGACACACACATTCCAACTATTCAGATACTTTCACAGGCCTGCATTCCGAGAAGAGCGCAAACACACACTCCCTGCAGAGAGGGGGAAGTCATCTGCTGGTGCCTAACAACAACAACACCGCACACTGTCTCTCACACACACACATACACTAAATAACACCACCGTGAAATCCCCACACAAACTGAGAAGCAACAGACACCACACAAAGAAAGATGGTGGGGAATGAAAGAGGGTCAGGAGGGGAGGAAGAGAGTTACAAAACTAATCTGATGTGAGAAAAACCTTGAGAGGGAGCAAATAGATGCAGAGGAGGAGGCCCGCTCTCTGCCCTTTCATCCCCTCTGCTGCACATGAAAAAACGATGTGTTTACAGAAAAACAAGGGCAAAGTCTCTGCAGGAGTATGTGCAGACCAGGCCTACAAGCGCACACATTTATTGGCAAGGACACGCACATTCCAAATATGAAGCACCCACAAACACACATGGCATCACATTGCAGGCATTAGTGAAAACTCCCAGAGGACACACATACACATGAGCACTTTAGACACATAAGACACAACTACTTCAACACACTACTGTCCACCACAGCAGTGCTCTTTCTCCTTTCACCCCTTCGTGCAACCCTAATCCCCCCCTTCCAAAAAAAATTTTGCCCAATGAATGCCTGTCTCCCGTATCATGCTTGTTTATCTAACAGTGATTCCCGCTCAGGCTTGGCTCAGTCCCCACTCACACACACACAAACACACACCCACGGTGAGCCAATGACCCGACCTCCGTTGGGTAAGAGCACAATCTCGCCAACAGACAAACCACAGGATTTTTTTGAAATCTTGTGAGGATAGTTTATTGACTTCTTTTTCTCATTGTCCTGGTGTTGTTATCTAATAGAGAAAGCGCATACACATTTCCTGTAGAGGACTCAAATATTAATTGAACCTAATACTCCAAATTCTTGGTGCTCTGTTGGGTCAAGAAGACCAGCGTGGTTGCTTCTCTATGACAGACAGAATAAGTGACTTTTGTGGGAGTCAAGCACAGGCTAAAAAAAAAAAACCTATCATCTGCATCCTTTAATAATGACTACTAGACCCACTTCTGATAGCTGTTCAATAAAACATTATACAAGTACAAATTGCTTAGTCTATCAACCAGCCAGTGCATAGAAATATGCTATGCTGCTATATTCTCCAGTTTTGGACACTAACGCAACTACTTTTTACTGTTAACGCATGAGTTTGATTTATGGATTTATTTCCATTTACAGCATCATAACAATTTTCCAGTGACAAGAACCAACATGCTGAAACAGTCTTCAGACAGACTAATTGAGTGAACTGAAAAAATAAATGAACACTGGGTAAATTTACCTTGAAATATATTAAATTAAGAAATATCTGCATTTTTATTACTTAAAAGAAGCCTCTTTTTGGTGGAGAAATGAGAAGCACTAGCTAATTTAGTGTAGTCGTGCATGCACAAATCTCCCCCTGAGTCCATTTTTTTTTTTTCTTTACTCAAACGCTCCCACACAACCCAAACACGATAAACATAAAAAATAAGTCAAAGAGTATTAAACTGAGGAAAAATACACACAAAAATAAACTAACCTGTGAGATGTAGCCTGGGGGGACGTGGATGGGAGGGATCGACCCATTTGGGGACATCATGGGAACCTCAGCAGGACCTGTGAGGAAGGAGAAGAATTATTTACTCAACCAGGCAACTAATGCTTAGATAAATTCTCATTTACATTCATCAGTTGGCAGTTCACATGCGGGGACATAAAGTAGACAGATACGCTGAAGGTTGGGCTGTGTTATTTTATATAGTTACTTAGTCCCACAGTATGAAGATACTAGGAAATAAAGGTAATTAACCACTTAAAAATAAGAGTCTCTTCCCTTCAAATCTGCTTGTATAATCTCAAACAGCTCACACATAAATATAAGCAAGCCTTTTCGTTGTTACTGGCTATTCAGCAGTACTATTATGATAATTATAGGTATAAAAAATAAGGGTACATGGCTGCTTACTGAGAAATGAGGTTTCTACACTGAAGGAGAAGTATGCGAATCTAAATAGAATTAGCAGACTGAAAATGATGTTGACTTTTCCACTGTCTAAATACCCCCCTCCAAAAAAAATCTCCCGTCTCCCTCTTCCTCTGTCTTTCTGTGATGGAGGTCTGCGCCTGTTAAAGTCATTGGGACCCCGTCGGGACAGCTGGAAGCAGACCTAGCCTCAGAATAAATCACACTGCACAGAGGCCTTCACTACCTCCAAGCACACATGCTACTATGAAGACACATTAACATTTTTTTCCCAAGTTGACAACACTTACATACTTGTTGACTATTCTAAAATCTAGTCTCCGTTAAAGGGCTATTTTTCATCTTTTCAGCTGCTTTACCCTCTAACTCCATACTTCACAGACTGTTTTCAGGGATTTCTCCTCTTTCCCCAGCTTCTGTTATTACTCACATCCTTTCTTCCCTCCAATATTACTCATCTGATCCTTGCCTTCCTTACTAAGTTTATCCTTTCCATACTTCATCAATGATCTTTATCATCTTTTCTCCGTCCTTCACATCAGCCCTCCATTACTCACCCACTTTACTGACCTCTCATCAGCCAAGCAAACAGGTAACAGTACAGTAAACACACACCCACCTACACACAGAAAAACAACCTGAGCAAAGTCTGCAATGTGGATTAATGTGTATGTGTGTCTGTTTGTGTGTGCGGTGAGTAGGTCACAGGTATGAAGAGACAGGCCTCTTTCAGTCTAGTCTGCTCCCCTACCATGGAGACTAGAACTGCATATGAAAGTCTCCATTGAATAGAAGGTCATAGCATGGGGAAACACACACAGAGCTGCTCTACACCTCTTTCCACCACTGCTCATAGCACACTTTCCCCTCTTACTCACACACTGCCCCAATCCCCAATCACACACACACACACACACACACACACACACACACACACACACACACACACACACACACACACACACACTATCTCAGGCATCGTCACTCAGACACGCACACACACTTGGCAAACAGACGTGTGTTTGGACAGTCTCTGCTGCCTCTGTGCTCTTCACTCAGCAAACAGCAACATTCTTCCAGTCACACACACACTGAACATTCCCATCCCTGGCCCCCAGGACTGGACCCAACAAGCCTAACTACCTCCCAAACCATTGCCAAAATACAAGACACTCTTTGTCCTGCTATTCAACACACACACACACACACACACACACACACACACACACACACACACACACACACACACACACACACACACACACACACACACACACACACACACACACACAGAGCTGTCAAGTCATACAATATTAGACTGACTTTCATTCACAAAAGCCCGAGATAATCACACGTTTGTATGTGTCCATCAAAAAGCTTTCAATCGTGTTTGTTTGTGCGCAAATGTACAAATAAGTCACTGTGGTCCTTGATTCACACTGTGGTAACGTCACTCTCTGGTCTCACCCCCAGCTCTCACCCCCAGCTCTACCCTTTAAGCACCACGAATAGAGTCACAACTTCCTCTACCTAATCCTACTGGAATCCTAGACAACACAGCTAACCAACCCCGCTCCCCTTTGCTTTTCCGCTTCTCATCTTCCATCTGTTGCTTCTTCCGCCTCTGAGTTAAAAAGAGGTCAGGGCAGAGATGAGATATCAAGTCATATCCTAGATAGCATGCATATGACTCTGCCTGCACCACAGCAAGGAATCAGCACGTGTAATGAACCACAACAAGAGACAATCAGAGCTGCAAAGACTAGTTTAATTCCTCTGAGGAAATATTGCTCTGTTGGGCAAAGCTTAACATTTTTGATGTATACAAGGCAATCAGGAATGTGATATGTAACATTTCTGGCTCATTGACATAAATGTTACTATGCCCAACCTAGTCAGACTGCAGTTGCCACTTTGTGACAATGGTCGTCATTCTGACATGAAGCCAACAAGTTCAGAAGCCATCACATAATGGAAAGCAGTGTCTGAGGGTAGGTTTATATCTTACTTATGTTTGCTGATAAAGAACACTGCACACAAGTTGCTTCCACAGCAGGAACTAAGCAGTCCTGACTGGAAGGGTTAATGAAATAAATCTGAGGTCTGTGGTCTAATGTGGGGGTTCATCTGGTGGTCAATGACATATTCTAGTTTGACAGACTCTGCTTCAAGAAATCAAAGAGGACCACAGGAATTAATACAAAGTATGTTTTGTATTGCACAGAACAGAGATAGAAATAGCACAACCATGACACACTCGGGGCAATACAGAGGAATGGTTAGAAAAAAACCCCAAAACACAATGTCATCATGAGCAACAAGTGTAGTGAAGTGAAACACAAAATAATTACATTTAATGACACAGAAAAAAGCAATGAAAATAAAAAATTCATAGCGAAAAAAACTCAAGCTTACTGAAAAAGCAGAACATATTCAGATCACTAAATTAATTCTGTCTAAAACACATTTAGAGACTTTATTTTTAAAGTGCCACCTTCAAAAGTCTAGTATTTGTCACTGAAGAATTACACATGAAAATATATACACATGCCCATAATAAGCATCCTGTCTCATCCACACACACACAACAAACAGTCTCATTCACAAAGACACATGTAGACAAACAAACACACACACACACACACACACACACACACACACACACACACACACACACACACACACTTGTGTTTTTGCGCAGCTCCTCATACATACATTCATATACATACACAGACTGAGGCTACGTCCACACGTACCCGGGTATTTTTGAAAACGCAGATTTTTCTATGCGTTTGCACCTTTCGTCCACACGTAAACGGCGTTTTTGGTCACTGAAAACGGAGATTTTTAAAAACTCCGGCCAGGGTGGATATTTTCTAAAACTCCGTTTTTGCATTTATGTGTGGACAAGAAAAACGGAGAAAACGCAGCTACAAAGATGTGCGCATTTTTTGACGTCACAGTGTGCGCCACGTTATTGTTTCGGTGAAATGAATTTCTACAATACTGTTACTGTTAATTGTACTCTCTGCAGTGTTTAAATGCTTACATATACACACACAGTTACTGTCCCTCCACACAGACGACTTGGTTCTGCTTCTATGCCCCAGCTTTGTTTACTTTTTCCCACCGAGGCTTCTAGACTTCTGATTGGCCAACATTTCTACACGGTTAGGAATATCCGGTTGTTCAGTGATGACGCGACGAATCCTACTTCCGGGTCTAAAGTAGTCTGCGTTTAATATGGCTTTTGTGTTGTTAACATGTTTAATGTTGTGTATTTTCTTCTATTTGATCTCAAAAAGCTCCTAAAACAGCCAGTGATCACTGTTAAATTCCGTTTTCATGGATGCCTGGATGTTAAACTCAATTGTTACACCTGGTAGAGCAGAACGCTGATCATTTTATTAAAGATGAAAGACTTTAGACAGTTTTTCAACTCTCAGTAATGCCATAGTGATCGTTTGATATATGGACCTGCAGCGGAGTTTAGACCCACACACGGCTAGTGACGTCAGACTGAACAACCGGATAGCGCCACCTGTTGCTTTGGCATGTTCATAGCAGCGTTTTCCTTCATTTTTGCCTTTACGTGTGGACGGGATTATTTTTTAAAACGAAAACGGAAAATCTCCATTTTCAAAAATACCCGTGTACGTGTGGACGTAGCCACAGACTAAGAAGATGATGCAACACTTCAGATGTTTACCATGTTACAGCTGTCTTTAACAGCTGTGGCAGGGCCCCCTAAACACAACAAAAATGCTGCAAGACAAAAATGTGGCCTGACACACGATCAATTACTTATCTCTGTAGTAACGAAATAACTTATACACACTGAATAAACACACATTTGTTGATGGGCCAACACTGCTGACAGTTAGTGTAACCCAACAGTGTGTATTAGCATCTTGCTTATTCCAGCAGAATGAAGCAATAATCAGCTTCTAGAAATAAGCGAACCACTTTCTCTCTTTCCCTTCATCACTAAACATGTGGTTACCACATTGGAAGGAAACACAGACCCTCATGGGAAAGCATATGTGCACGAGTGTGTGTGTGTGTGTGTGTCTGTGATACTGGTATTAAACCGATGGAGCTTGTTTGCAACATGACCTACATAGAGAACAACTAGCCACAAATGGATTTCCCGATAACAGAGACACACACACACACACACACACACACACACACACAAATCATTTCTAGAAAGATTTCTAGAATGCTTTTCCTTTATCTTAAAAGTACATCACAGTCACAGACACACAACCTTTGTATCACAATCAGAGCCTCATGGAGGCAGCTGTTTTATCTACATGGGTACAAATGTACCAGTTTGTGTGTATGTTTATGTGGGAGCAACTGTGTATGTGTGTCTGGGTCACTTGTGACGTGGCATTGCCTGGAAGTTATGTAAGCATCAGCGGGGTAATGTTATCTGTCCTAGGAACTGCAAAAGACACTCCCACGACAGCTTCCTCTACTGCCTGGCCAATCCATGCGCACACAAAATACACACATGCATGAACACTAAAGAGCCAATTGTCATGTCAACGCTGAATGCTAATTTATGCATTAAAAAGAAAAAACACACAAAAGCAAGCAGCAGCTGCCCAAAGATGTTTTGTAGTCAGCTGATATGGGTACTAGAAGCTTCCACAGTGGAAAGGACTCTGAGAAAGATGGATCGAAACCTGGACCGTGATGGGAAGTGTAATAAAAAATATAAGACAATAAGAAGAGTAAGAGAGAGATTGCTTAAGGTGGAAACATGGGAGAAAGATTCAGAACTACACAGTGTACTACATATACACTGTGTACAAAGATACACACTAATACACAAGTTACAGCCCTAAAATAAATCTCCGGTGAGTCAACTCCACCGGACATCTTTGCCATGGGGAGGGTTTCTCAGTGATGGAGGAGGAAGTCAGAACTTCCTGTGCTGCTCTGCCCCAAGTCCTCTGCCCTCATGACACTTACACACTACAGTGTGACAGAAAAACTAGCTTTGCATGTCAAACCCCTCCCCAAAAAGTCCTCTACAAACGAGTATAAAGAAGCACATATTCACACTTCTGATCCTGAGCCCATGTTCTGTGTTTGCAGCACAGACTGTAATTTAAGCAAGCTGCTGATTTGCTGTGGAATGTAAATCAAAAGTTGGGCAGTTTCTACATTTGAACACTGGGTCATATCTTAAGTACATACTGTAGTGTGTATGCAGGTACGTGTAAGCACATTCCTTATTATGACTGAGCTTCTTTGAACTTCTAAACTCAAAGTTGCATAATGGCATCATAAGAAAACAAGCAGAAAGTATTATCGCTTATGCCAGCTGATGAATATCAGTGCCATGATGACTTCATTAGGATCTGACATCAGCACATTATGAGGTAAAGTAGAAGCAATAAGGCTTGTAAAACCAGCACTATATTTTATTAGTCCATTGGCTCAAGCTCATGTTTCTCCTGTCCGTACATAGGAAAAATAAAATAATAAACCAATAAGTTTCCACCCCACACACACAAAAAAAAAAAAAATCCTATCAAAGCTTTCATTTAAATGGTTTTGGAATCTGATGGCTTGAACATTTCCTGCGAAACAAAAGAGCCAGACTTGTGCACTGAGCTCTTCAGCTCCACCTGTGGTTGCCTGCCCATAGGCACTAGCTGAGGTTGTCATCCTTGTCTCTATTTGTGATAATATTGAAGTCCAAGTATAACCTTCTGCTTTTTCAGTTTTGTCTCTCCAGTTAACCCTATGGCTGTGCTCATATCCAGCTTCAATTCTTTGATTTTTTTAAGATTAATGCTGCATCCGACTCAATAGATAAACGCTAATCTGACAGTAATAAGAATAACATACATGTCAAAAATATATTCACATATATCCACAGCTATATCTAAATAGTAATCTATGTATAATTTGTAAAAAAAAAACATATATATATATATATATATCATGTAGGGGTGCAACGATATTTGTATCATTATTGAACCGTTCAATACAGTGCTTTCGGTTCGGTACGCATCGAACAATACAAAATTTGTAATTTATTTTATCAACTTTCCTTCTGACGATGCTGCCTGTGTTGAGCGCTCAGTGAATCTGTGTTCGACTACTCCGCCTAGGCTGCACTGTCGAGCGCAGATCCACTGAGCTTCAACACAGACAGCATCGTCAGAAGGAAGAGCGCAGGGCAAGCTAGCGAGACAGAAGTTAAGCTCTCCTTGCAACATGGCAAATTGAACCTCTCCCACCCTCATTCAGATCTGGCGTTTGGAATTATTTTGGTTTTCATGTGACGTATGACCCTGAAGGTAAGCACGTCATGGACTAAAGTAAAACAGTATGTTGGATGTGCCACGCAATGCTCAATTACATGGGTGGGAGCTAGTGTATTAGCGCAGTTAGCTCGTTAACGTGTTGGCCGTCTAGCCCCATGCACGGGGCGATCAGGGGTAGCTCGTAGAGCTGGGCGATATATCGAGTTTTTTAAAAATATCGATATATTTTCATACGAGATATAAGATGTGACAATATCGTTTATATCGATATAGTCTATGTTACGTTATAATTATACTTGTGGAGCCGCAGGTTTGCCTCTCTTTCGTCCACTTTTGTCTCTACGCAACGTTACTCGGCCTCGCCTCTCCTTCACTGAACACAACTCCGCCTCCCCCATAGCTTCACCTGCAGGCAATGACAAGATGAAAGCGGAAAATCTCCGTTAGCGAGTTACCGTGCGTGGGGCTGGACGGCGTCAACGTGTTAGCGAGCTAATCGCGCTAACGAGCTAACCGCGCTAACGACATGCAGCCCGGAGGAGCTGCACGGCCTAAAATCCTTTCATTTTCTCAAAACTCGACAGTGCGCCTTATGTATGAATTCTGGTTGTGCTTACTGACCGCAAACCGATTTTATGTGGTACACAGCGCTCGGCAATCTGTCAAAAAATGTTTTAATATGACTTTGCTAAGCTACGGAGCTGCACCGCTTGATGGATTGTCGGAGGATTACGGCTACCGAGGAGGAGCCTCGCGGAGTGATACGTACTGTGTGTGTATAAGGACCACAAATGGCACCTGTTCAGAGACGTGGTGCAGCTGTGAAATCTGTCTCTTTGTTATTATGCTCAGCGTCTATTAGTTTACATTTTGACTGCACAATTGTGAGCTTTTTGTTATGCACAAAAACAACATTGTTTTCTTTTATTTATGGACCATGATTATTTAATAAATGCTGATAATTTATTTTTGAGTAATTTCTTCATGTACATCTACGCTGTATGTAAAGAAAATGCCCGTGTGACATCTGGGACACAGTGTTACTAAGAACTCTCTTTTTGTTCTTAACTTATGGCTTTAAAAAAAAAAAATCGAGATATATATCTTATATCGCCATCCAGCTAAAAAATATCGAGATATGAATTTTGGGTCATATCGCCCAGCCCTAGTAGCTCGTTAACGGAGATTTGCCGTGTTGTGGCATTAAGGTCATTTCAACGAGATTAACCTGAAAGCACTAGTGGGAACACAACGAATATGACTGCACATTTACATCATCCTAGTGCAAAGACAAGTGGAAGCAGACAAAAACGACAAGCATGCATGCTACAAACTTTACCCGAGTCATTTAGACAGCCGTTGGCACATGATTCTCCTTATGGGGACCTAATATGTTTAATATGCTGCTGAGAATATAGCCCAGAAGAAGCGTATAGTATAGCTTTTATTTTGGAAAGAGACATTTCTCTGTAATAAACTCTCTTTTCCAAAGATGAGAGATTCCTCAATCAGATACAGGGCTCGCAATATCGCTAGCCCGACGTCCCGGGGCTAGCGATTTTTCCAGTCGGGCTACCAAAATCTATCTCTGCCCTGCCCGTCGGGGTATTGTAGGAAGGAAAAATATATGTCAATGCTTTTGCATTCTTTCGGAAATGTAGCTGGGTAATTATGTCATTGGCATCGGTGAGCCACTGTCAATATGTGACATATTGAAATCGCGTTTGAATTTGCGCTTGTTTTTTTGCTTTCACTTTGCAATCGCGCGAACTGTGTATAGAGAGCGACAGCACTGATCTGTGAGTGGTGATAATTTGTGCACCAATTCCTCTGACATCGTCTTATTAATCGTTAACTTACTATGCAAACATGACAAGTGAAATCTCCCGCAGCAAGCTTAAACATGTAAGAGGTTGATCGCGCAGAGAATCGCTGAGCGTTATGTGAGTGCGTGTGTAAAAGCAGCAGGATATATATTTTAGTTCTGCTGAGCCAAATAAGACAGGTCAGGGTGAAGAAGTGACAGCCAAAGAAAAGCTTACCACAAAACGGAAAAGTTATGACAAATCAGACTATAAGGCAAAAAGAAAGTGCAGCTTTATGGTTTCATGGACAAAATAATTTCTGTGGCCTTTTGTTGTGGGCAGTCTGAGGTACACCTGTGCACTACTCATGATGTCAGATCAGCATCCTGATGTGGCACACCTGTGAGGTGGGATGGATTATCTCAATATAGCAGATGTGCCCACTACCACACATTTGGACTGATTTGTGACCACTGTTTGGGAGGGATGGTTATATTGTGTATCTGGAATGAATTTTAGGTCTCTACGTCCATCCCATGGGGAATGGGAGCAGTAACAAAGGTGTTGCGTTTATATTTTTGTTGAGTGTATGTGCGTTATTATAAATCAAATAGTCCTTTTTTTTATTATTCCAACTTTCCAAATTTTCAGCTTTGTTATCAAATCTTATATACTGTTCCTTTGACAAAAAAATTTATTTTTTAACGTGAACAATAGCTCTGGGACAATTTTAACTTTTAAAGACCAAATCTTCTTGAGTGTGATAACATGTTGGGGGGGGGGAATGGCCCCCAATTTATCCCATGGGTTACATTTTTCAAAATAATGTTAACATCTACGTCTTATCCTGTCCTGATAACTGTGTAAACAGCCTCTAAGCATACAAGCCTAAATCTGTGTAGTGTTGAGTATGTAGCCTGTGTGCCAGCCCATACCTCCACCCAACCCAGATCTCTTGCCAGTTCTCCCCCACCTAGAGGAGGAGCGCCGTCGGCCGACCTACTTCTGCTGCTGGGTCTGCTCCAAAGGAGAGCAACGTAATGTCTGGAGGGACACTGAGCCCAGCCACGCTTTGTTCTCAAGATCTTAACATGTGCAAACACACACCCTTGCAGCTGTGCACACACTCACAGTCACCCAAATGTGCACAAACACGCAAAAGCCCTCATAAACTATGGCAAACACATCTTAACAACAGCATGCAAGTGGCCAGATACCCACCTGGGCACTGCGCATAAAGACATGATTGCTCATACGCAACTAATTTGTAGAACACACTGACATTTGGATAGTGCACACTGACAAAACCACGGTCACCTTGGCACACGCAACAAACAACAAAATAAGACATACATGCATTAATTGAAAGCCAGACATAATAACAAACAAACACGCACACCAATCTTGCTTTTTCCAGTTTTATCACGAGACTATTCGCATGCCTTTAGATACAATTGTTTTGGGACTGGTAACCATGCAACACACATACACTGCATGGGTCCAGCATACTTCACTTATCACTTGTCCGGTCGTGCACGGAAGTATACATGCTTGTAGACACGCACAAACACTTCTGATGTGCATAAGCAATAATACATGTGCACACACAAATATACACAATCCAGACACTGATGACTCATTATATCCATTCTCTAATCAACTCTACATGTCTGCTCTCTCTAAGGAGAGAGCGAGTGAGAGAGAGAAAAGAGAAATGCAACAGCTGCTTGTGTGTAAACAGCGTCAAATAATCATTTCCTGCTCTGGTTCCCTGCTTCTTTCTTATTCTCACTCACTTGAATACTCATGATGCATCAAAGCCTTAAACCTTGACCCACTAAGAGTCATATTTTTTTCCATTTTTTCTCCTGCTGTACACAACCTGCTACGTTTGTACCCGGCTGTACTCCTCTCCCATCCTCCCCTCACTTTCCTCCTCCTATCTCTCCACATGTTAATGTCGGGCATTCCTACTGTATGAGTCACAGTCTGAACAGCACCAAGTTTGTGTCCACCACAGAGAGCAGAGAAAGTGTGGAAGAGAAGAGAAGAGAAGAGAAGAGAAGAGAAGAGAAGAGAAGAGAAGAGAAGAGAAGAGAAGAGAAGAGAAGAGAAGAGAAGAGAAGAGAAGAGAAGAGAAGAGAAGAGAAGAGAAGAGAAGAGAAGTTGTGTGAATGTCAATGGAAAGAAAGAAGCCGAGACTGGAAGGCCTAGATTAGCAGGGACTTTCCCCTGCTCTCCATCGCTGAATTCCACTGTTTCTGTGTTTGTGGTGCAAGGGTGGGTATGTCCCCTGGCTGTTAGTTGATCAAACAACCAAAGAGGTGAAGATATGGTTGGTACTTTGTTTATAACCTGTACATAGGAAAGAAAAATACTGAAAAGCATCTTTTAAAAAAAAGTTATTACTTAACTGGTTATTCCTTATATTCCTAAATGGAAGTCCCACTAACTAACATGTACTTTTGCCCAATAACACCAGATCAAGGAGGGGAAAAAAGAGGGGTTTCCCTACAAAATTAAAAAAAAACCATGATGTAAACATTCACATGTGGAATTTCCGCAGCTGTGCAGTGCTTTTCACACTAACTGAATCCAATCTGAAAAGCAGCATGTGCAACCCGTGGAGAAGATGCAATATCTTTAATGTTCCTAATAGTGTTATGATTGGTTTTATTTACATAAAAAACATGCAAATCAGCAAACTTGTGTCATTGTTGTGAAGATGAGACTAAAATTAAAAAGAAAATATAGAAACACAGCAAGAATCAGAGAGAGAGAAGGGAGGAAGTGACCGAGCCTGAAAAGAGAGGGAAGAGGAGGAGAAGGAGGGAATAAGGTTGGAGAGTGGGAGAAGTGCTCCAGCTGTACCCTGAGCTTCAAGAGAGCCAAGAATTTCATCCCTGGAAAAGATATT
The DNA here is from genome assembly GCF_964374335.1 of Astatotilapia calliptera. NCBI lineage: Eukaryota > Metazoa > Chordata > Actinopteri > Cichliformes > Cichlidae > Astatotilapia > Astatotilapia calliptera. Next base: position 21,442,015 of record NC_137440.1, on the reverse strand, counting down.
TCTTTTTCTCCATTTCTCCGGAAAAAATCTGTGAGTACTCAGCTGCTGTTTGCCCACGCATCAGCTTTCACAGTGTCTTACATATAAAGACAAACCAGTATTCTCAAGAGTTTTCGTCACCCTTCTCTTTCCCCTAATGCAGCCTTCTCCAGAGCTGGCAGACCAGACCAAGTCAGCAGCAGCACAGGGGTGGCTGGGGTCATAGAGGAAGTGGCCTCACCCAGAATGGATGGTAGCAGGCACGACCAAACATGCAGCATGTGATTCTCTCGGTCTCCCTCTGCGCCTCGTTTTCATTCTGCCTGTCTTCCTTTATTTACTTTGCTTCATTCTATTTTATTTCAGCTGTATCTCTCCCTCCCTCCTTTCCTCTGCCTTTTCATGCCCTACTGTATGAGGGCATTGAGTTTATAAGTGAGGACTGGGCAGGGCATACACAATTAAGTCTCTTTTTCTCTCTCCCTCTCTGCCTCTATCTAAACCACGCATAGAAAAGTCAAGCTTTTAGCCACCGTGTATCAAATGAACCAAACCAATTATCTCTGTCCTTTTGATACTTACAAAGTACTTTGCAGTGCAAAATGCTGAAAAAAAGCAGGTATCCCCCCCCCCCCCCCACACACACACACACACAAATGTGATCTCTCTAGGCACAAAGAGATCGCATTCCATTACACACCACCTGGAGGGAGAGTCCGTTCCCATGGCGACCAGTTTCCCAAAACCAGGAGGAATTAACACCAAGTTAAGACATACATACACTAAACATACCTCTAGAATTAGTTTTACACCTTGCCTAAGGGCATACAGTCTTGGAGGTAAAAAGGTCTTCCTTTGCCCAGCTGTCAAGGTAAAAATAATAAAATGAAATGCATACAAAGGCATGCACACACCCAAACACACAAGAGCTCTCTATTATTAGATCCCTCTGCACCATGGGGCCTTATGACCAAACCCATTATCCTTATTCTTTTCAGTGAAATATGAAGCATACTACAACAATACAGATTTAGTCGTTATTTAGTAAAAACATCTTTAAACAGAAGAGGAAGAAGAAGAATTAATTAGTGAAGCATATATTTGATTCCATTAAACATTTTTAAACCACTGGATTTTCCAGAAAAAGCATTCTTGCAATGTTGAACAGAAGCCATATCGCTCTACCCTGTGAGAAGCTGTGATCTTATATATAGATATTGTTTTCTTGGGACAGATTAACAATTCAAAAAAGTACATTAGGAAATTTAAAGCTGTGGATGCAAGTGTCTCGAAAGGCTGCACAGGCAGAGAAAATGGGAATTTAGGGCATTAATATACTGTACAGGAAATTGGCTATTGGATTAATTATACTTTGGGCAAAATGCAAATGCAATATTAATTAAAAAATGCATTCATTTGTCAAATCACACACAGACAAAAAGGCAAACAGATTGAGAAACACTTGCATGAACACTTTCCATTTGATCAGATTTACAAAAATAAGGCATAAAAACACAATAAATCCTTTTAGCTGACAGTTCAGCTAGATAACAGACATCAGTCAAACCTATCATTGCACAGCAATTTTCATTCAGTCTACTGTCACAAAATTGAGTATTCCGATTTCAAGGAAGGCTTGTTAAAAGTTCCTCGAACAACCACACCTGCTTACAAGCAGCACCAGGATGGTCCGAAACAGTACCGTAAATTAAGGATTTCAGTGAAAAATGTATTTGTGTGTTCTCCACCAGCTTGTTTAGAACCATCTGGCAAGGTGTAAACACAGACTGAGACTTTCCACCGTATTTCTCTCAACCAGCTATTTCCATTTACATCAAAGGGTTTGCAGTGTAGAAGTGTGCACTCTGTGCAGAAGGCCGGTCAAAGAAAACCTTGATAACCCCATGTAGCGACACAGTGAAGCCAGTAAGAGACTGAGCAAAAAGCTGAAGTTGAAACTGAGGAAAATGGAGAGATAAATGAAGAGAGTAGTCAGACAAAGAACAAATACAGAGGAGGTACACCTAAATTTCCTCCATCAACCCTTTTTTTCCATATCAGTTTAGGTTTGTTAAATTTGAGGACAAAACCATGTTTAAAATAACAATATGATCAATCGACATTTTTTCCACAAATATAATCATCGAATTTTACAAAACTGGATCCAAGACAACAGACAAAAGCAAGGAACAGGGGAAGAGAGTAACAATCGGGGGGATCCAAAAAGATTAGGTATGAGCAGAGCGCACACCTCTAATGGCAAAAGACAGCAGATCTTGCCATGATTCATACAGTACCCTGCTGTGTCCAGATGCAGAGAAACACTGGCAGGGTCCACCATAACCATTGTTTCTCAGAGAAGAAAAAATGCCTGGGCTAACAAGGCCTCAGCTGAGACCAGAACCACATTTTCCATTATGCCACTGCAATATAACAGCAATGAGAGTGGACTGCATGCAATTCATCCATTCCAAATTCAGAAATCAGCGTAAAAGGAGAAACATCAACCAATTCTTTTGGCTTAATATGAAGTCCCAACAGCCTGCATTTATATTTGATTATATTTCTTATATGAAGAATTGTTTCATTAATCTTTTTGTGGCCCATTAAAATTGGAAGAAAAAGCAATAAAGAAAAGAACAAAATGTGTGATTTGAGCTTTCTCTACTCTCAAGGGACAAGACAAAATAAGAGCATGTGGAATCGCAGGATAATCTTTGGGTTCTATACCTTCAAGATAAAAAAATTCCACAAACCAAAAGTTGGAAGTGAAATATACTTTGCACATAGACCTCTCCGAATTGCATTATGTAACACAGACAGAAAAGAAATGTAATTGAAAACACAGAGAATGTTCTAAACCAGGGATGTCAAACTCACTTTACATCACGGGCCACATGCAGCCCAGTTTGTTCTTAAGTGGGTTGGACCAGTGAAACTCCACTTTCCTTCACTGTAAGAACACTTAACTGAACATTTGATCCCTGAGATGTCTTAATATCAGAAAACGAAGTGCAATTTCAGCAGTACGTCCCAGTTTTTTACATCAGGGGTGTCAAACTCAAATACACAGTGGGCCAAAATTCAAAACTGGAACAAAGTCGCGGGCTAACATTAATATTTATTGAAAAAAAAACTTCCTTCAGATATAAGAATGAATCTTTTCTTATGGACTCAAATAAGTTTTGCTGGAAAACTGAATATGGAACAAGCAAAGCTTAATACTAAACAATATATATATTAGCTGTATAATACCAGTAGGCCAGATCTAATAGTAATTTGGTATGGCTTCGCGGGCCAAATGTAATTAGGCTGCGGGCCAAATTTGGCCCGCGGGCCAGAGTTTGACACCTATGTTCTACATGATCTGTGTGTAAATTACAGAAAAGATTTTGGCAGCTCATTGTCCAGACTGTCCAGTATTTATAAAACAGAAAGTTTTGGTTAATTCCTTTTATCTAACCAACATTTTTATAGTAGATTCTAAAAACAAGAACATTTCTGTCATTTAATTGTCATCCTATTGCTTAACTATTTTACTATTACTTAACTACTCATGTAGTATGAATGCCAAAAGGGAAGTACTACTGCTACTACTGTAAAACACCGCCGAAAGCCCAAAATCTTTGTACACCTTCACATTTTCCAAATCTTTAAACTACACCAGATTCAAGTCTTCATCAGGCTGATTCTGGCCCACAGGCCTTTTATTTCTCTAAACCAACCATTCTTGTTGATCTAAACCAACCATTCTTGTGTTAAAGAAAGAATTTACCGATTGAAATCCCGTTGCAGTACCAATGTGCCAAAAAAAAGTTTCTGTGGAAACAAGACATCCTGGTTGTGGGGCTATTAGACTTTTTTTCACAGATATTCCACTTTAAAGGCTTTCTTTATGATACATTTGCTTGTTTGCACTGCCACCAACCTGGTGAAATGGATCTTGAGTGTCTCATTCTGCAAAGCATGCTCAATCAGAGGAGCGGTGTTCCATGGTGCTGGCCACTGTTCCCCCGTGTCAGCAGTGCGCGATTTCTCACGTGCTCAGCTTAGAGGGAACATTGGTGATGGCTCTGGCTTTTTAACATGTTCGGTTTGGTTCTTTGGTAGCGGGTCATGCAGCAACACAACAAGCCTTAGCACACATGCTCCACCAAGCACAGTCAATTAAAAAACAAAATAAAATCATAGCGTTAAGCAATACAAGAGGTGAAAGTTCTCCATTCACTGTGAAGGACACACTAACAGTTACTACTCATACTTCTCAGCCTCACATATACACTTATTATATTACAACAGAGAATAATTCCAAATGTCCACAGAAGACCAAGGCAAACAAACCCCATGTATTATACTGAAATGCATTTTAAAAACACTGCGGCCAGTAAACTGAGGACTTACAGGATTACTGCTCATTAACTAGAAAACTAATCAACTAAACCTTGTGGTTATTATCAACTACGCCCTAAATTTCAGAAGAAATTAAGCTGGTGCCACCCAAACTTCATGTCATATTCTCCCAGGCAGGGCACAGCTTCCTGCTCTTCACCCTCTGGCCTCATCATCCCTCGTAAAAGTCCAACAAAGACCAAACAACACAGTAAACCAACACAGCCTTGTAAAACACACACAGACACACACGCGCACACAACGCATATTAACACACTCACATTCCAGAGCAGGGTGCTCTAACACACCCTCGAGTCTTGTCCTTTGATGTGAGTGTGGGAAAGCTCAGGGGAATTGTCTTAGTGGGGGAGGGGGACAGACAGGGGGACGGAGGGGGGTGGGGGGCAAAAGGGAGGAGGGGGAAGGTGGGAACAGTGAGAGGGTAGGAGTGTGTGTGGGGGGTCAGATGAATCTGGCCCCTGGATCACTGAAGGGTCATGCTGCTTCAACAAGGGATGGAGACATGCAGTCATACACATGCAGAAATGATGCTAATAAGTTGCTGGAAAGGATTTCAGGTCAAGATACAGTCTTTCACTGGATCAATGAAGGAAAGGGACACAAAAAAAGAGACGGTAAAGACAGATCTCTAACATATCTGAAAAGTGGTAAAAAAAATGGCTTTAAATATATATTTTAGAGCATTGTGAATTATTTCAATATGCACAAAAAAAGCTCTGAAAGGATTTCATACGCCCTGAGGTTATGGGATTCATGGACCTTAGTAAGATTTTATGTACACTTTCAGCTAAAATAAAAGAACATAATTGAGCCTGTAGCAGTTAGCAGGGGTGTGGTTAATGAGCAGTACTTAACATCAATCCGGCAAATACAATAGCCTCTTCTCTGCTCCAGGTTTGCCTTAAGGTCAAGACAGATGAACGAGAGGAATAAAAAGGAAAAGGGAGGGAGGTAGCAGGAAAAGATGATGAGAGGAAGGAAGGGAAGAGAAGTGAGGAGAGGAGAAGGAAGGTCTTGTGGTTCATATGAAAGAATCTTTTCTGGCTGCTGCGTTGACGTCTTCAGGCTGGTCCTGCCTTGGCAGAGCATCCATGTCTGCGTGTGTACGTATATGCATGTTTGCATGCATGCACGTACCACACTGCAGCAGCTAAACAGAGGTTACTTTATATAAAAGCTGGTTCCTGGCTGTGCCCTGAGGTCTCTGTAATCTTGCTCTGTCGCACACACTTGCACACAAGTACACTGCAATGCAAACACACAAGCAGGGCCACAAATACACAAGCATGCGCGAACACGAACCTCTGAGGTCTCACTAATCACACTGAGTCTCTCTAAAGTGCAACTCAGTTATCCTTCGGAACACACTGCCACACTCCAGCTTTCATTAAACTCAGTGACCTCTTGCCGACTAAGATAGAGAGAAAGTTTGTGCGTATGTGTGTTTGTGCGTGTGTGGTCCTTCACATTAATAATATCTGCATTCAAAGAGGGCTCAAAGTCTGTAATGTTCCACCTAATTTGCTGTCTGCGACTGTAGTAAAAGGCACCAAAAAGGTGCACAAAGACACACATTGTGCCTTCGATGCCAAATTTTCAAGTACAAACACGCAACCACACAAACAAACAGAAAGATGGCAGATCCCAGCTACATCAGTACTGTGTCTTTTTGCAAATCACTGTCTGGTATCCCTCTCATATATCCACTTTCTACATTAAACCATTCTTTCGTCTGTCGTTTAGCTGTTTTTCTACAAGTCACTAATTCACTTATCTTATCTGGCAACTGTATCTTCCCATCTTTGCATACATCCATTAAATCATGCACCGTTTCTATCTGGCTTTATCTGTGCCCATAGCTCTGCCTGGAGCAGTCTCTCTGATTTGAGGGGAAAATTGAATTACAAGGCGGGTGGAGGAAAAGGTGGTGGGATGCCATTTGTTACAACACAGTGTTGTGGTAATGCGTCTTTTTTGTTTTGTTTTTTTAATAAATGGGCGACAGTGACTGAGTCGAGACTGCTGTCTGTCTTTCTTTCTTACAGAAAAAAAATTCAAAGGCTGAAAAAAAAAAGAAGAAGGAGCGAGTGAAGAAGATGCAGATTGAAAAAGACTGAGAAGAAAACAAAGATGTCCTTTCAAAGTTACATTTCTGACATCATCAAAGTGAGACACAATTTCAGCAGAGTTGTGTTACTGCCACCTCCTTCCGTCTTTGAGCGATCCTAAGTGGCTTGTATTTCCAGTCTTTTCATGCACTGCTATCAGATGCAACCACAGTGAAGCCATGGCTGCCCACTCTGTCTAAATCTGTCATTGTGTAGACTATGCTTTCAATTAGCTGTACTTCATTTGGAGATAACACCCTTAGATCCCATTCCACTTGCTTTCCGTTTCCTCTTCCAAAGTTCTTCCTGCATTATTGACCAGTCTACTAAAAAGTCTCACCGTTTCTGGAGTTTCTGCATTTTCTGCATTTGTAGTCTTATATATACACTCGGAATTTCAAAAGGGTTGAAATCCAGCTGAAAACACTTCATTTCCAGGCTTTCTGGTTAGAAAAATAAACCATTAAACCATTAGCCATTGTGGTGGTTAATGATACAGTCACACTAATACGGACTGTTTAAAAATAAGTAACTTACTGGTCTGCATGTGCAAACACATGAGAACTGAAATGTCTGTCTCTCTGTGTTGGCTCTACCATGTACTGGCAGACTGTCTGGGATTTAAGTCTGACCAGGTAGAAAGGAAGACTTTTGAAAACTCTCTGAGACTTTATTGGACAGCTACTCCTTTGACATTGCTATGGTTTTCTCTGGTAATGGACAATACTCAAAGTAAAAGTCGATTATTTGCTTTCACATTTACCAATCAAAGATTTCTAAGCATAGACTGCATTAACATTATTTGTTTTTCCGTAAATGTTTTTAACTTTTAGGAGTCAGCCCAAAGATCTCATTTAAATCTTGTTCAGCCAGGATATAATTAAAATGATGGGTAATACTCTGTCTCACAGTGACAAACATCAGAGCGGCCACCAGGCTACATGTTAATATGATAACGTAATAATATCGTAGAGGACTGACCCTGGATGCATTGCAGTGAGCCGTCCTCTGCCCGGATAGTAAACGTCTCCCCCGGGTTCACCTGCACCAGGATTACCTGCACAAACACATAAAAAAAACAACAACAAAAAAAGAATCGATCAAACTTTGTGACAAAAATATCTATAATTTAAGGGGAAAAACATGTATTAAACATTTTTCTTTAGCAATCACAGAACAGGACAGATACTCAGCTAGGCAGAGCTTGCAGCAGTGACATAACACAATAACCATCGGCTCTCATAGTTCGGCAGAGAGTTCACACATATGAATGAGGTGTTAGAAAAGCTAATGGTGACACTATTGCTGCCATCTCACAGACTCTTATTTAAGAAAAGCCTTCATCTTTTAACCACTCTTACAAGAATAAAACAAGTATGCACAAATACATCTAACAGACAGATGGACGCACACACAGACAGGTGAGCGCACACAAATGAATTCAAAACACATGACATCGTTTCGATTTCTCAGCGCTTCTACCTAATGTGCCTGAGGGGAGAACGCATGCACCTTACCGTCATATTTTCCGCATACAGATTGTTCAGAGTGTACACGTGGCTGTACACATGAAACAGGTGCCCCTCCATTGCACACAAACACACACACACACACACATACACGTATTCAGGCACACACGCATGCACACACAGGCACAGCCCTGTCTATGCTCTACAGGTGTGCTGCTGTAAAATCCTCATATCCTACGTTCCTTCTGTAGTGACTGCATCTTCTCCCATCTCAGCGCTAACCTGCTCCTCTCCCTCAGTCACACACACTCACACACTTCCTGCTCTGTCTGCTGCAGCGGCTGCTGTTGCTATGGGAACCCCCAGCACAGGGTGACCCATGTTTCCCAAGGATTGAGAAAACCCCTGCATTAGACCATGTAGGTGTGTATGTGTGTGTGTGTCTGTGTACTGTTATACCATCACATGTCAAGATCACTCAATGCGCAAAATAATCATGTAGCACATTTGTTTTGATATTATGACTGATTAATGAGACTATAATGACTCAGTCAGTAGTGACTAAGTCAAAGTGACCCAATTCTTCTACCTTTAGTTAGGATTATAGAAAACAAGCATATTTTTTAAGATTAAAACCAGAAAAGGCTTCTAAGTGTAACCACTTGTGATTTATGATTTAAAAGCTCCTTTTAAAAGGCATCAATTACAAATTACAAAAGTGCAAGAGCAGGGCTCTTTATTAAACACGGGAAGTTAAATTAGCAAACCCATACTGACATTATTCAACATTTTACATAAAAAGTGGCATATTGAAAACATTTCACTCAATGTTTCTATGGGCACTTTTGGACCACAGGATATCATTCACAGTTCTAGGTTTTAGGGTCTATTTTCACTTCCATAGACTTTCTCTGCAAAAGAGTAACTGAAACAGGATTACAACTAGTGCAATTACATCACCTTATAGTTTTGAATGCAAATGGCACTCTTTGGTGTGAAAGTGGTAGTGTGATGTTGTTGAGCTATATCATTAACTGCATGGGTTACCATCTTTGCTCTCATGTTCCTTAAGGTCTGAAGTGATTCTGAGCTGTTGTGAATATGTTCATTAAGATCTTGTACAGTACACTGGTTTCACACCAACATGGTTGTCACTAAAGCTTTTATGTTTTGAACTGTCTTCGGTCCACTTTTAGTGTTTCTTTCTCTCTTTAGATATTTATCTGGAAAGGCACCTATAACAAGTACAGCGGAGAAGCTTTGCACCATTTCCTCACTACTATCACTGCCATAGGTTAACAAGAAAATTCCTCAGAAATATTGAAGGGAAGCGTGTCCTTCCCTTTTACTCACTAGTCTCTGACCCATAATTCTGATGCACTGATCATAAACTAAAGAAGTAGACAGCCTAAACACAAATACATTTGTGTTTAGGCTTTCAGGTTTAAACAGACCCCTTCCACTATGGCTTACAAGTCTCATGCACAACAGTGGCCAGATATGGAAATGGATATGAATGTCTGACTATTGCAAATGTTTTGGACAGTGCTTTACAGATAATAACTAAAATAAATGTCTTTAATCAGATTGCAGATGGATTTCATAGCTTAAGCAATAATAGTCAATAATAAATTAGCGTGCCTAAGTCCATTATGTGGTTACAAACTCTCAGAAGGACCAGCACTCCAATTGAAACTGAATAAAATGATTTATAGGCATTTCTTCGGCATGTAAAACTAACTGACCGTCCTACAACAAAGAAATGTGACCAATACTGTAGATCCCAATAATATAGCTAATAGAAGGTTGTAACTGGAGCCTCTCATTGACTACATTGATGCACATTATTATTCAGCTACTTCAGGTTTCTATATATTTAAATACTATTACAGTAGGACAATTAAAAGTATTTTGATATTTGTTTTAATCACAATAGATAATTAGATAGTAACTAATTTTTCTAAAATATAACTAAGAATTTGAACACACTGTTGGATTTGATGTGATGAGAGAGCCTCCATAGTGAATTTTGTTTTTACAGACATATTATGACAGAACGCTCTTATACAAAAACAGGCATGTATGTATACATGATCTCGTTGCATGTACCAAAGCCACTGACTGATAAACACAATCATAAACAGGTGAAGGTAGGTGGATAAAGAAACAAGGAAGCTGAAACTGAAGCAAGCCGACAAACACGTAAGTATGTATTCAGACTCAACACAGACACTTGCGTGCCCACACAGAAACGAATACACACACGTACACGCAGACAGACCAAGAAACAAACAAATAGACACACACACGCAGAGTCAAATCTATATAATCATCGGTCTAGATCACTGATTCCATACTGGGAACCAAGTTTTAAACTGCAGGGTGTTAGAATAAAAAGAGAGCCCTAACTGCTGTGTGCCGCAGCCAAAACCCCCCCATAACTGTTATGTGTTGCAGCCAAAACACTCCCACGATGCTTCCTCTGGACTGTGAGGGAACAGGCTGGGGATGGTGCATAAACATCATCATCCTTCATATACCAAAAACACACAGTGTGGGGGAAAAAAAGAAAAAAAAAGTGTGTGTGTGACAACAAGATTAGACCGAGGTGAATTAACTGTGATGCTTTTCATTACGCCGATCGCTTCCTTTTGCCTGTGCAAAGCCCGGGTGCGGTTTTGTACTCTGAAGGTGATCCAGTTGGCTCTACAGCACCTGATAAGATCGGTCTGTCACAGAGAAGCAGATGTCCGTGTGCAAACTATTGCAAGTTTGCACACGTAAAGGTTTGAAATCTATCAATAAAGCCATTCAGTGTTTTAAATATTGCCTTTAAAGCTGCGCCAAAGGAATAAGTAATGCATTTGAATATACCTGTATGTATTTAGTAGTTTATCTTCTGTGACACACGAGGGCTTTTCTCTAGCAATTTTTATGGCAACAATCCGTGTGGTAGGTGCTCAACTGACAACAGAGAAGTGTGCGCTGTACTGTTTGATGTACAGGAAATGCACATTGCAGACATGCGTGTGCGTTTGTTCGTGTCGAGTATTTACCTGCTGTGTCGCATCGCCGTTAACCATGTGAGGCATGAGAGGGACCTCCCCGTTCAGGAGGGGGGGCGGAGCCAAGTCCAGCGGAATCTGGTCTGTCATCATCATTGTGACGTACATTCATGGAGAAATTGACTGAACTGCCCTACCTGGGAAAGTACAGAAATAAGAAATACATTAGTTACGAGCATTCATTCATTTAAAAGTCTGAAACTTCCTTGTGCTGAATGATTTCCTTTGAAGCTACTGTTGGCTATATTTCAAACACATTTCTTGTCTGACCAGATTTTTAGTTTCAGACCATCAAACCTACTTTTTGGAAGGAATTGTTGGACATTTTTGGGAAATATGCTTATGTCCATCTTGGCAAAATGTCTTTCCTTTTTATATTGACCTGGACCAAGAGGACAGCTAGCCTGACTTAGCCACAATGACTGGGAGCGGGTTGAAGCAGCTAGATAGGCTCCATTTTAATGTAACACAATCCACCGACAAAGCTCCCCAAGTCACAAATTAAGTCTAGTTTGTTTAATTTTCACATAAACTGAGTTATAAAAAAAGGCTTTGAGTTTTTTATGTTAAAGTAAACTTATGAGCTGCTGGATGTAGCTTCATTCTGAATGGGCAGACACTAAAAAGACATTGACTTTCTACTAAACTCTCGGTAACAAATATTTAACCATTTTGCAATTAAAATTAAATCTAGACTGTGCCCCACCTGTATTTTGCCAGCCTCCCAGTGTGTTTGCATTAGTGTTTACTGTGCAGATTCCTGATTAACAAAGCAATTTTCCACTTCATGTGAGCGTGAAAACCTTCTTGAGGCACTTTTATTAAATTTGTCTGCTTTGTTTAACTGTAGCCAAAACAGTTTTCATTCCTATGTGGATAAGATCTTGGATTTTTTTTTTAAGTGTTATATTTCTAATAACAGAGGTAGAGGTGAAAAATGATACAACGACATATACTCAAAAGAATAAAACTAGAATGAGCTACAGCAAAGAATTTAAAAAGTTTGCAGACAAACGCAGAGATAAAGCAAGATTGATTTTAGCAAGTATAACAAAAAAATACAGTTTTGCATAAGAGAAAACACATAGAAAAGGGGCATTATTCCACTGTTTCAGCTCACAATGAATTTGCACAGGCATATCAGCTTTCATAAAATACAACAAGTCATATCATGTCAATATAAAGGTAAAAGATTAAAGAGGCAAAGGAAATGGAGATTAGAGTGAGAGACTAATTCAAAGCTCTTCCCACCAGCAATAGTCTGGTAAAATAGAGGAGAGATTATATCCTGTTTGGAGGATTAATTTTTATGAAAGAAACACTAAATGAATATGGTCTGGCTCTTATAGGTGAATAAGGATAACTGCACCTGCTCGTAGCTTTGAAAATATAACACAGAAGACGAGCATTACATGTAAACATGCAAAGAGGCTGCAGGAATGGGAAGTCTTTTCAGGTCTTCTGAGGTCAGCTGTGCTGGCACTCTTTGCAGAGTAACTGGGAGCTAAATCTGGAGATGGTTTCTTTGCTTGCATAATAAAGCGGTAGCAGTAAAACCAAAAAGCATAACTATGAAAAAAATAAAAACAACAACCAGTGCCATTCATCTTAAGTGGAAAATAACATGGCATCACCTAAATGGCTACAGGGGGAGAATTTAAAGGAAGCCAAGCGACATGTGTCAGCCGCGCACGTGGTCTTCATTAGGGCTGAAAACCAAGTGGCAAACCCTAACCTTAACAGTCAAAATGTATGTACTTCTACGTACACACAGCGAAAACCACGTAGATAAACACACAAGTGTACCACTGAGGTACAGTTACATCACCCATGTAACTCATGCAGATGGGGGAAATATATACACACCCACGCATATACAAAAGGTAAATCCAGGAACCCCGGCCAAAATATTCTGCAAGAGCAACCGAAGCTCACACATAAACACATACATAAGCACACACATACAGACGTGCACAGGTTCATTGCCAGAGGTGGATTTCTCAGTGACGTACAGGTTTAAATTTAAGGCTGCTGAGTGAAATCGCAGCTAAGGAGCTACTGACTAATGGCTCTAAGCTGCTATTAGCACACATATGATACACATACAGGATCAAATACTTTAAGTGAAGGAAACTTATGAGATATCCATTGCACTCACTCACAAGCTCGCTAAAAGGACTGTAGAGAAAACAGCTGCATGTTAGTGTGCGACTTCTCTTTCAGCTGGTCGTCTTCTAGCACAGACAAGGTCACAAGAAGGGTTAGTGGATCATACAGCTGTGGCTCATACTGTCGCATCATTAAAAACACACTCACACCACTCTTTGAACACAGTTTTAACAGTTTTCAATCTTTCTCTTCCTATTATTCTTTTTTTTTTTCTTTGTCTGCCTTTAACTGTCTTTCTGACTCCATCTGAGCCCCGTTCCCAGCTCAGCCTGGCCATCCTGCGTTGAAAACACACACACACACACACACACACACACACACACACACACACACACACACACACACACACACACACACACACACACACACACACACACAGAGTTTTGTCCAGGACACATCACAGACAGATGGCAACACCACTGTCGGCTCTGCCAGGAAAAAGAAGAGCGAGACACAGAAGCTAGCAGAGAGGAAGAGAGGGGATAAGCAACTGTAAGATCAGCACAGATAATAAATAGAGAGCAAACTAGGTGAAGTACATTCCAGTACATGACCTTGTGTTCCTAAAACAAACTCAAAGTTCCCAAGGAAATTCATCGCATGCAGAAATGAGATTCTAATGTGCATTATGTGAACGATGCAAATAGAAACCTGGCGTTGGGTATCACTTGCAGGAAGTGTTTTCTGCATAATAGTAGAATTTTCAGCTGGAAAATCCACATTGTTTTAAAAAAAAAAAAAAAAAAAATACAAACACAAAGAGTGTTTGAGAACTTTTTAAAAAAAATCTTCCTGAGATTAAGATGAGAAGGTGAATACCAATTTCACGTTTCTGTCTCGATCTGGGGCCATAAGACTTATTAGCTTAGCATAAAAAACCGAAAGAAGGTGGAAACACAGAAACCAAATGTAACAAAAATTGACTAACAAAATTCAAAACTGACATATTTATTCCTTATAGACTGTAAAACTAAAAAAAAAAAGATCTTGTTATGGTTTATGATCAGCAATAACAGGATCCCTACATTAGTCCATGTGAGGGTCATTTTTTAGACACCTTTGGAGGTAGAAATACGATATCAAAGGTATTAAATTCCTCCTCTTGTTGAAAAAGATGCCGTTAGTTTATTTTCCAAAATGTCAAATTATTACCTTTCGTTCACAGAGCAGCCTGGAAACAAATACAATGGTGTTTTATCCAGCTTACAGATGTCTTATATCATTTCTTGGCATTGACGTTCTCCAAATTTAAACACAACCTTTTTGCTGCAATTTGGAGGAAGTGATGTGTAAAATTACATAGTGTAGAAGCAACTTTATGAAAAAAATAAAAAACTCAAAACTATTTCCACTGTGATGCAGGCTTCATTGTTGATTCTGTAAAAATCGCCTCAGACACACAAGAGAGGGAATACGCACTTTGTTTTGCAACTGTTGCATGTTGTCGAACAAATCCCATGTACATATTTGGAAATCTAATGCAATGATGAATGAATAATACCCTTTGTTATACAGTGGAATCATTACCAGGCGCATTTAGCTGCTGACAGCTTCAGACATCACTGTGCTCACACTCATGCACAGTTATACAAACACAGTCGGTGGTTTCTGTTCCCCAAAGGAATGCAGGAGGAATAAGGTGTTGATTCCCAGCGGGGATAAAATGTTAAATTGAAAAATTCCATCTTGAATCCAGAAAACAATCAACCACTTGTCCGTGTGTATGCGTGTTTGTGTGTATGTATGTGTGCGCGTGTGTCAGTATGGCAGAAAGCCTTGTGTAAGCATGGAAACTGCCTCTCCAACATAAAGATGCATAGAGTAAAACATACTCTGAGCTGAGATATATACACACTCACACAGTAAAACCCCAGATATTCAGGGGCAGCACTGACCTCATAACTTCAGTCGTTACTCATACAGTCATTCATCATTCACACACACGCCCAATGACTCCAGTTTGTCCATCCTGATGAAGCATAATGGATATTCACAACCACCTAACAGACTGTCTGATTTACTTCCAGTCGTCTGCTTCACACCTCATTCTCCCTACCATCACTTACACAGCCAAGGAAATATAAACACACATACACACACATTTGTGTAACAGACGCAGGTAAAATCTCCAGAGCCTGGCATTAAATCTTGTCTTGAAAACAGCTACTGAAGTCATCACATTAAGCAAAAAATAAACCCCATTCAAAGAGTCCAACGGAGAACTTTTCCTGTCAGCAGAAAGTAGACCACCAACTTCCACTTCTCTTTTTCCTTCTATGAATGAATTGCCTATAAACAAGAATTTAAAAAGACATGATGAAACTGATCAGCTCTACTTCTCCATCTTCCCGAACCGCATTTGTTTATGATGCAAAGAAAATAAAGCAGCGGGACTAAAAGGGGTTTCTCCAGGAAAGTAAAAGAAGCCACAGGACCTACATTCACTTCCTGACTGTAAATATCTACTACTTCTGCTGCACAAACTGACACTTTTATTCCTCCAGCTGGGGGAAGAGAATCAATGTCATCCTTGTCCCGGTAGTCATCTTGCACAGCAACGCTAAATCAGTGTGCCTGACTCATCAGCTGTTAATGAAACTTACCAGACACATCCCCAGCCTTATATAGTAAAAGAGGTTAATGTTGTAAAAACCTTTAGTCTTAATAAAAGTTGAGCTTTGTGTAACCAAAGAAATGAATATTTTGACTAACTGTAAGTAAATTTGCACATTACCTTGAGCAAAACAACCTTGCTCTATACTCTTTTACACACTAAGATATAATCAGTTGGAAGTTCCGGCTTGTTATCTTTTTATTTGCCTTCAACTCAGTTCTGTCCCAAACATCCAGATTAATTTATCAAAAGTATAATCAGAAATTTGGCATTGGCCTCAATGTAAGTCACAGCATACTGATAGATGTAATGCACTACAAATGGGTTTCTTCTAAAATTAACTAAAGGTTCAGCTTTTAGTCAGTCTTTTTAAAAGCACATGACGCGCAGTGACACATGACTGACACCACAAGTCTTTTTTAGACGTGAATGACAAAAAGAGATAAGTAGTGATTTCAGATGCAATCCCACAGTTCCCCAAACTACGATCATCATGGGACAGGCAGTGGAGGAGAAGGCAATCTACAAGTCAAGACACTTGGGCAGGAAGCAGGTTGACTTTTAAGAGACGTTTCGCATGAACAGTTACAACATGGCCAGAAAGAGATTTTCTATCATTCTTACGACTGATCACAGTTTGTGCTGGTTACAAAACTTGTTACACCCCTACTTATTTTTAGATTATCTCAGTTTAAACAATCATGGCCCAACAGCTATGATAAGAACACTAAAAGTAACCAGCATTTGTGCTGACCTGGATAACGGTTTGTCACACAGACTAGTTTTGCACAGTATTCCCCAAAAGAAAGAAAAATGGAATCTCAGCACTATTATCCAGAACAACTCTTTCAGGGTCTCAGACAGTTCAAGCTGATTCAGGATTTTGGTGTTTTGATTATTTGTGCAAAAAGTGTCCTCCAGCCAAAGTAGCAGTTCTCACCAAACTGCAAAATACTGAGCAGGAATCTGAACTATGAAACTGTCTGACACACTTATCAAAAATACCAAATAACGAGAAAATGTACTGAACTGTCTGGGGTTTCTTTTTTTTTTTTTGAGATTTTGTTTTGTAATAATAGTAATAAGTATGTTATTTATTTAAAATAGGGTCTTACAATATTCAACAGTACATTTATCATGTTCTAGTTTTGACAGAAAATAATATTTAAACCAAAATTCACCTTTTATATTCACATCTCATTTATATTGTGGTATATCTCAATATCAACCGATATTGAAAAAAATAATGTGTTAGGCTTTTTTTCTCTCCATATCACCCTGCCCTACTATTGCGCACTTCATTCTTTAAGTCCTCCTTGTGTGTAGAGGCAAAACAAACATAAACCAGGTTTTACAAATTTCAACTGATTTTCATGTTGCTGAAGTTTAAAAACCTCATCAAATCTTTTTTGATTTTTCTTCCTCGTGACAAAGGTGTTAAAATGTGGCGTGCATATTGACTGTACATTCACAACAACAGTTCCGTTAACAACCAATGTCAGGTTTGTCCTTGCTGTGTGTGTCTAAATATATAAATAGACATCATGTGACCTAACTTTCTAAACATCAGCTGCTGCCTCACTTCTGTGTTTCTATTAGGGATGGGAATTTTATTTAAGGTGGAGAGGACAACAAAAAAAAAAAAAAAAGTTGAACATGAAATATCGAGAGGAAGAACTGAAACTTAGCTGTGCTTGTTACATTTGGAAATGTTACATTTGCAGAAAGGTATCAGTGATGACCCAGAAATCAACCTGTGACAATAGTTTCATAGGTGGGTGTAATACGTGAGCTCTAAACGTCTTGTATATGCTTTTTTCACAAGTTTCCTATATAAACAAAACATAGATTGTGCTATTCATTTGCTTAGTACAGCACAAGCATATCTACATCTAGATGTGTATGTAAATGTGATAATGAAGAGTAGATAAGAAAGAAAAAGAGACGCACAGACCTGGTATCTTATTTCTCATGCTGGGTGTGTTAAACTGAGGAATGCACTCAGGTGTCAGTACTTAGAAACTAAATGAATGAGTGTTCACCGCAGTGCACACACAGGATCACACATGCACACAAAACAGCCACCACAACTGGGATTGGTCCAAGCCTTTTAAAACCAATCTTATCAGTTGAATCTGTGCTGGTTTTTAATACACACACACAGATGCATTGATACAAGTTTGTGCGTTTGGGCAAGGGGGGGGGAGACTTCTACATATGGTGGGAAACTGCCACAAACACCACTCCCATTCAACCCCAGCTCATTTTACAAAAGGTATTCAGTCTAGGAGAAACCTGCTCTCTCTCTCTTTCACCCTCTTTCTAATACACACACACACACACACACACACACACAGTGAAGGGGGGTGCAGGGAAGGAGAGAAGCAGAGGGCAGAAAGAAAGAAAATGTGGAGAGGACGGCAAAAAGGAATGCTGTGATTGTGCTTACACACACAAACACACACACAGGAACACACACTTGGGAAGGACAGAGAGGGGATTTATAAAAGATGAAACCTCTTTTGGGTCCCACATTGGCCGACAGCTTGCTGCACATATGCAGACAGTGTGCTTATGTGAGGGAGGGAGCAGCAGACAAACAAAATTCAGAGTTTCAGCTTGTTCTTCAATCTGACTGCATGCATTTGGCTTGCATGTGTGCGTGTGTGTGTGTGTGTGTGCGTGTGTGCGTGCTCTTATAGCTGAAGTCCTCTTGCCCTATAATTGCAGTAATGACATGTCATCCACGCAGAAGAACTCTGAACGGGTGGATTGGAATGCAATGGACACATACAAGCGCACACACGTGCTGCACTTCATACCGTGTATGAACAAGCTCCTCTCCAAACTACCTAAACTTAAACCTTTAGGGCACCCTTTTTCCTTCAGAACAGATGAGATCCGGCACCTAGAGAAACCACATCTAATGGCAAGCTAAACCAGCCAGATGCTGCATTTCACTTTTAACGAGTCTCTTTTAAAACCCTAAATCAGGCAAAATTTACCTCAATGCCACAACATACGTAGACATTGCTATAAACAGTGTTGGCTTTAGAAATCATGACAAATAACAACGTTTTAGGTGAAAAAATGTGTCTGCTACACAACGCAACCCAATGAAAGTAGAGAGAAAGTAGCCATTTCCAAAATGTGTGCATTTAGCAGCTGTCTTCCTCAACTACAAGAAATAAAATAAAACTAGGACTAACTGTAGAGAAGAACTTGAATTTTAATGCTGACCTGAAAGCTTTCTTCAGCTTCACCAGTACAGGCTTTTACTGTCTCTACTGCAACACTTTTTCTTTGCAATTTCTGCAATTTTTCTTGCCACATCCCCAAAAGGATGTGCATTTAAGCAGTCCTAGAGAATACCAAAAAAGTGTCCAAGGTTATACTGCGGTCACTGGCTTCAGATTGCTCATAACAAGAGGCAGATGAGAAACTATTAACAGTTTGCAGTTATTCATGTGAAATGCAGGAATGCTGCTCCTCTTAATGTCAGTGTCTGAGGAAATCTTGGACTTTATTACTATGTTGCATAAAAACATCACATGCTTGTCACCGTTTCAAACCTTGAATAAAATCATTCTTTCTCTTTCATTTTCTGTCTGCCTGTATTTATTTCTGTTTCCTCTGAATGCCAGGCATACTGCAGATCACCGTGCAGCCAGAGTGTAGGCAAGTCAAGACTTGGAGCCTGGTAAATGATGGCCTCAGCACTTCTTTCCCCATTCCCTCACTCGCACTCACACTCTCTCTCTCTCTCACACACACACACACACACTGAGCATCCTGAGCGAAGCCTTTCTCTTGTGTCATCCTCTCATCCATGTACCCACATACCCAATGCACATATAAGGCCAGTAAAATAGGCAGCAAACTAATGACTCAGTGACTTTAGGTTAGTCTTCACTCTCCTCCCATGTGCCCTCATAAACTGAGGCTTTTTAACTCTTAATAAATTGCCAACTCTAACACAAGATTTTTTAAACTTTTTTCATGGTCTTATGTTACAAACCAAGCAGCCATATATGGTTCCTCAATAAAAGGGTTAATGGAAGGAGTTCTTACATGGTCACTCAAGTTGACAGTGTGCATGCTGACCAACTTCAGATAACTTGAATTGCAAGATATGTAATGTTTTTGCCTAAACTCATCTACTTCTTTTAAGAGCTAATGCACCACAAACTAAATCCTTACACCTTTAATCTGCATGTTGCCACACAGACTACTTGGGTTCCTAAGAAGTAGCTCAGCCCAGGAGTCCAGGATTTGACTCTTTTGCTAGGCGCTTCCTGGAAAGACCCCGCCTTCCTCGCATTCCACGACCCTGTCAAAATACGACCGATGTTTCCAACTGGCTGATGGGAAGCTATTAGCTCTCCTTATAGGCTGTTGCCGGAGCACTGGGCGGGGAAGTAAAAGCTGATCTCCAAGAAGCGGCAGCCCATTCCCAAGGAGAGAATTCAGTTACATAACTGTGCACATTAGCACACACAATGTCAGGAGAGCACCCTCAACACACAGTGGAACACAAAAAAGTGTCTAAGAGAAAGAGAGGTGAAGAAGCATAGGAGGTAGTGCCGAAAAAGACAGACAGGAGAGAAGCTGAGAATGACAAGAAGGGGGGAGAGGGAGGGAGGGTGTAGGTGAGGCATCATTTTTCCTTGGGAACAAAATCAAGAGGAAACGGCTATTTTACACTCAGGTCAGGAGCTGTGGGAGAGGACTTCCAGCCAGGGTGTGTGTGCGTGTGTGTTTGTGTGTCTCTGAGCAAGACAGAGAAAGGTTAATTGGTGGATGGTGGAACATCACTTGCATCAAGCCGTAAGTGGCAAAGCAGTGGAATGAAGAGAACTATGCCAAGAATAGAGCACACCGACAAACACACACACAAACAGCTGAGACAGGCCTGGAGTTTAATGAAAAAAATAGCAATTTTGGTGTTATTAAATACATATAATCTGTTGCTTGTTTACAAAGGGAGGTATTGATAGTAATCTGTTAAAGTAGAGAAGGGCAGCACAGGCGGTGTTAAAGAAGAAGGGGTGGGGGTAGTGATAAGACCAGAGAGGGGAGAGACGAGGAGACTGAATGGGGATGGGTAAAAACAAGGAGAGACGAGGGTTGAGTGTGTGGTGAGAGAAATGTGTGGAATTCTAATTGTGTTATTGCTGCAGAACAAACATTAGTCCTGCCTGTCATTCCGCAGACAGCAGGCTGTGAGAGACTGTGTGAGTGAAAGAGATGGAGAGGGAGAGAAAATTGAATGAATCCGGTAAATTAAGGGTCAAGCCAAGAGTTTCAGACAGGCTCTCCCCTTTTTCCCCGGCTATTTATGAAGGCAGAGTGTTTACAATCAGCTCTGTGTTGCTCTGGGAGTTATGTGTTTGCTGCTAGCTTTAGCACAGCACAGCCCGCTCCAGCAGATGTGTGCATCTGCCTGCAAGCCCTCCCTCTTGCAGCTGTACGGCTGTGAGTTGGCCTTGTGTGTGTGATTTTGTGTGTGTGTGTTTGTGTGCTTGGCCAGTAGGCAGTAAACCCACAGTAGAGGCCTGACAGTCCAACGCCTGCCACGTAGCACCGACGTAACTTCAGAGGAGAGAAGATCTATATCCAAAAACTCTCCTGTGTGTGAGAAAAAAGGTGTATGCGTAAGAAAGGAACTAATAAATGAAATAATGTGGGTCATTGTCTGAGAGTCGAGTATAAACAGAGGCATTGCAGATAGCCATACACAGAAAGACAAAGTGACTCTGTGATACCATTCATCCCAGTCAGATGTTTCCATCAATTACATCACCCAAGACCGCCAATCTCTCGCTCTTGTCTTCCTGCTGAGAGCTCCTTTAACTTAAAGATGTTAGTGGCCTGAAACTGAAACTAAGAATTTTGAAACCCAGTGACAAGATTTTTTTGAGAGCGCAGAAATGTAATTGGCCAGTGTTACATATGATCCATTTTCATAGCTGTATCCAAGCAGCCCTGCAGCCCTGGACTTGCTCAGGCATCCCTCGACAAATGAGAGCACAACAGTTAAATGCAAAAGTGACAGGACATTAGCTTGTACATATAGCCCATCGACTTATTAGTACAAAATAAAAGGGTGATGTTGTAATATATCACTGTGCAAATAGTGCATCTAATAAGTCTGATACACCCACCGCTATGGAGTGGGCATGAATGTATACCACCTCCTTCACGCTCCCTGCAAACCCATTCGAAGCGAATTGTTTCAAGGAAAAGTGTGGAATATTTTCCAACCTGATTATCCCAAAATTGGCCAAAGTTCATGTGCCAAATTGTCATATGATGTCAAAAACAACCAGTTTCCCACTTATACTAAAAATACGTAATTAGCAGTTTCCTTTTTGCCTCAATATAAAATAAACACAATGAAATAATATGCTGACATATATAATAATTTACCAATAACATAATTAAACCAGAGCATTTGAAAAAAGTTTTTTTTGTCCTAAATAATGACATTGAGACATTTAAAAACTGTAAACGTAGATCAGTTTAAAATACATCAGTCTCCTTGATTACAAATAATCATCATGAGCCCTGGAAAAATAAAACATATTGGCGGACGTCTTATAAGAACATTCTGTATTTTGTTGGTGTTTTTGTGTGTTACAGAGGAAGTGGCTATTCTCCCACAAGCACATGAACATGACTCACTCTTCTTCATGCCAGCGCTTCCAGATTTTTCTTCTCCATTTGTCCTTTTCTCCCCTTACTCCTCATCTCTCTTTCCCTCTATCATCCCTCCCTCTCTGCCGTCTTCCTCCCATCCCACAACAGTTAAGACTTTTCCCCATCAGATCCAAAGAAGCTGAGGATTGAGAACTCAGCTCAAGGACAGCTCACAGCAATCTCTTTCCTAACACCTTGGATCTCCAAGGCTCAGTCTGGCCACGCCGGGGAAGGCCAACCTACAGGCCAGGAGACTAAAGGCTGAATTGGTCTGACTGGTGGGCATGACAGGCGTCATACACACAGAGGCCGTCTGGGCGCTGGCTTAACATGGCTAACCTGCTAATGCCCAAGTTAAATGGAAATCAGCAGATTAAAGTCCATCTACTCCTAAAACCCAAAGATTATTAAAGGTTAAGAAATTCTTGTATGTCTTAAGTCTCAAGTCCAGGTTTTGCAAGCAAGTAATCACTAAACCTTATTGATCTTTACCTTTAGGTAAGACTGCATGCCATTTTCAGAAGTGTTTTACTTTGTCAAACAGTTCTAAACGCAAAGACTACAAGAGAAAGACAAAGTCGAAAAAGTGACAGAACAATGAAACAAAGCAAGATAGCGCTGGAGTCAATAACCGACATGCGTTTTATAAAATTATCCACATTGCAGACTTTCAGCAAAACTGATAAACACACTATTTGCATTTCATTTACATCTCAGATCGGCCAAATATTATGCTAGCATGCCATTATAGGACACTAGCTCCACATTCTCATTCATCTCTCATCCACTACCTCCTCTCATTTTTCCAGGTTATTGCCATGTAATGCAGTTGGATCCATGTAATACAGTGCTTTAGCATAAATCAGATTCTTTGCCTGCAGAGCTGGATCTTCTTCAAGTTGACAGATTAGATAGGGCTGGGTGTGTGTTGTATACAACTTTTGCGGTTGCATGCTTTTTGAGGCTCAGCTGCTGATTCGCACGAAAGAATCAGCAGCTAATGAACAGTTAAACTTTGATTTCCGTGCACCATGTACTCCCTCCCTCATCTTCTCATCTCATCCTGGGCCCTACTTTCAGCTTTAACCTATTGCAGCTCTCCCCTGCCCCTGTTCCTCCCCCTCCATTCTTACCTCCCCACACTATTGGCTCAACTTCTCAAACAACCCCTCAGCCTTCAAAAGACAGCCGCCCATTCAGAAGGTTTTGGGTTAGAATGGGGGAGGAGAGCAGCACAGACTTGTGGAAGTTTGAATGGTGGGTGGGAGGGAGGTGTGGGGGGCGGGGTATAAGTCTCTGATTCCCGCTAAATTGTCCCACATGGCTGAGCGTGCTTAGTTTAAACAAACACAGCCACTTCCTCCTCACTGCACACATCGAGCACACAGACAAGCGAGCATGTACATACACACACACGCACAATACACACCAACAGGGTGCACAGGCATGCTTAAACTCCAGTATACACAGCATGGGCACACATGAACATAATACATTGTATACCCTAGCAAGCAGCAGACAATACTCTTATTCTAAAACTCCAGCCAGAAAAGACAAAAAAAAAATTACATTAAAACCAGCACATTTGGGAATGTGTTAAAAACTGCTTTTAGAGCGCCTGTGCATATTTATACCTTATGACCAATATTACTAACTAAATATTACTTACTTGGCTACTTTGGCAATCAATTATTCAAAAGATTTTTCCATTTTATTTCAATTCATATTTCATTCATATAGCAGGAGTTCACCATAACACTTGCCTCAAGGCTAAAGCACAGCAAAAATGTATTGATTTCTCAATTTTTCTTTCCCATGTTTTTCATATTTAGTGAGTTTGGTCTGGCTGTCTGATGATGTCAATGGCAAAATACCTCAATTTAAAAAAAAAACGAGTTAGTTGTGATATTTAAACACGCTGAGTGTTTAAACATGAGTATTAACATAATTGTATTTAGACAAGTAAAAATCACTTTTTCTTCTTTTACCAAAGACCTAACTTCTCTGTCTTAAAGACCTCTTAAAGACTATGTATTTCAATGAAGTGACCTACAATCATTGTAATTAGCTCTGCATTACAAACGGCCTATGAAGAGAGGTGAAGGAGGACAACCGCAGAGTCCAGACAAAGAGCGCACATTCAATGCCAGTGGACCTGCTGCCATCCAGACCTGCACACACAGCATGTCTTAGCCACTAATGCTGATCTCCATCGAGGCTGGATGCCATGAGTCTTAATTAAGACAGCCATGCAAAGTCAAGAAGTGAATAATTCTACTCCCCAACCAACCACCACCATCCCCCTATCACACACACACACACACACACACACACACACACACACACACACACACACACACACACACACACACACACACACACACACACACACACAGAGAGAAGCCCAAACTCTCATTTGCAGATGGATGAGTGTGTAGATGCAGACAAACCACCAAGAGAGACTCGGATTTTATGGGTCAGGAAAAGCTTGCTCAGTGAGTAGTGTGTAGATGCCTGTGTGGGCGCTGAGATAGAAAAATCATTTAGTCACACCTACACGAGAAACCTGTTGTGTACTTGTGTTTATGAATGTGCATGTGTGTGAGTGTGTGAAAGAGAGAGAGGAGGGAGCGAGTGCACGCATCAGTGTTAAATCCATTAGAGGAAAACTGAATTGGGCTGAAAAATGAGAGAAGACACTTCTGGGAATCGCAAGCCAGTTGAAGGTGTACATACAATCACTTGCTCCCTACGATCAAACACACACACACTTATAACACCCCTCCCTACAGCTTGGGGTCACAGGGTCACATTCCTTCTCTTCAATCAGCCTCAGGATTTCACACACTACTTTGGGGAGGGGAGAGAGGGGATGGAGGGGAGGGGGTGCTGTGTCTGTGGATTTCAGTATGGAATATTTTATTGATTTGTGTGTGATCCTGCTTGCAGGTAAGGGGAAGAAAAGTTCAAGAAAACAGAGGTCTGAGGCCATGTGTGCACAAAGCTTAAATAATTTGAAGATACACTTTTCAATCTTTTTTTAAAAACACCCTCTTAATTACTTATAAGTTATTAAGGTAACTAGGCCAAGCAGTTAAGGATTTCTCATTGTTACAATTTACAGGTGCCATTTGTAACACATAATGAAAACTAGAGTTGTTTTCACGGATATGTCAATGGCCAATATGCTCTCCTCTGATCAGTTTCTCACTGGTCAGGCAGTAGCAGGTCTTACTGCTGCATCATCAGTAGCTTTCGAGGATTAATCTTTCACATTTGAAAGCAAGAGGAAGAGGCCTGCTATGAAAAATGGAAAGAGACATTCCCCTTCTCGTCCCCGTTCACTAAACATTTAGTCAGATCGAGCTTCAAAATAACTGGTGCCATGTCAAATAAGTTGTCACGGTTATTTTAATTTATTAAAACAAACGGTCAAAAAGTCAAGTGTGCACCTTGGAGCAGGAAATATCACAGCTCAGCATTCAACATGACAGATCGTGTTAAAAAGACAGGCTAACCTGTGGGTGTTAGCAGGCTACGTTAGCATCCGTAGCTTGAGGCTTTGAGATTCATCATTTTTACATTTCGCTGATAAATCTAATATTTTTTACTGAGCATTTATTTCCTCCTTTTGCTGAGCCCCAAACTAATGGTGAGCAACATGGCCAAAAGATCACAATGATAACATCAGTGTTTTACAAGCAGTGTGGCCATTTAAGCTTACGTCGAGCTCAGGTGTTGATGAGCGCCAGGATTTTCTTTTCCTTTAAGGAGAATAGCTGCAACTCTCAAGGTAGCCACTGTAAGTTATTAGCCTTCTGCTCGTGTTAGGCATTTTTACACATATAAATCGGCTTGAGAAAAAAAACTATAAAGAAGTTCAAAAACAGGGAATAAGGAGCCAGGAAAGTGTTATTAACTAATACTGATTTACGAGTTCAGCTTAAAATCGTTCATCGCCGTCTCTTTCCTTTTGCTGTTGTTGCACATATGCAGCTCCACTGTTCTGTCTGAAGTTTAAGGAACCGCCCGATCGAAAACTTTCTTGGCAGAAACCTTGCACACGATGACCTTTTGGGGTAAGATCACTCTCTAAGGTCACAATCTACAGTGTGCATATGGCTATTTGGATACAAAGCCTGGCATTTCTAGTCGCACAAATCCCTGCTTCATGGTTTTGCTATGATTTCATTCTGCTGACTAAACATGTTATTTCACGATGCTTTCCACTTTCCATTACTCCAACCACAATGTTTTCTTCCGTTTAAAAAATAACTTCTGACACTTCCGATATAAATAATTCATCCAATGTGTCACAACCAATCAGTTTGCTTAGTTCATGTGATAGTTTGGACGGGGCTGTTTCTTTGTTAGTTTTAATGACAGGATCCTCTAAGAAACGGATCGGAAGTCAAATTAAGATTCCTCCCCTTCACCCTTAAATCTGGCCCAAATATATCCTCCATGTGAAGTGACAACATGTGAAGCACTGCCACACACACACGCACAGTTGCATTAATCATACATACAAATAATGATGGTCACATACAGAGAGACAGGCATACTAAGAAGTCTTATATGAGTTCTAATTTTGGTTCACAACATAAAAGAAACTGAAAATAACTAGTTACAGATTCAGTTCCCCACTTCAGTGCACACACACACACACACACACACACAAGAGAGACTTAGCCAACTGCAGATTTAAGACACTTGAGATAAACACTCAAAATGCTCACAGCCAGGCATAAAAACAGCCATTAACGACTGGCGGAACTTTCCATGGGCCTGC
Organism: Astatotilapia calliptera; assembly: GCF_964374335.1. NCBI lineage: Eukaryota > Metazoa > Chordata > Actinopteri > Cichliformes > Cichlidae > Astatotilapia > Astatotilapia calliptera. The sequence goes on along the minus strand of NC_137440.1, from coordinate 21,414,710 downwards.
CAACCAGCAACACCAACACGCCTGGCATGCTAATACAAGCACATAAAGTTAACTGAGTGTGTACATTTCATGCATATGTGTTAAATCAAGGCTGTGTCTGTGTCTTTGTGTGCATATATATATTATATATATATGCACAATTAATGTCTTTGGCCAGCTGACTGTGCATGCTCACACAGAGGCATCTCTTCAACAAGCCATTTCTATGGATACCGCCTAGGGCCTGTGAAAGGGCAAAAGGAGGGCAGGGTGACCGAGAGATACACACCTCATTTGAATCATTCAAACCTTTTTTTTTTTTTTACCTTAGATACTAAGTTGATGATAAATTTGGCAGCCGGCCTTCTTGTTGTGAAACTTTTACCTCTTTGTCAAAATTCTTTGACTCTATCACGTTAACTATTAGTCTGTGTCTCAGCAGGTGAGATGTTTCAATAGCACCAGTTGGTAAAATCAAAGATTTAAGCGAGGGCACAAGTTGAATCATGTGCCAGTATTGCTGTGCATTGAAATGCACGTAAGGTATTCGAATATACGTGGCTCAAATTTCTGCTTGTGGCTCGACTTTAAGTACTGTTCCAGCTTATGCGTCATCTACCCTCATATAGAAATATGGCTGCAACTAATGATTATATTCATTAGCTCTGCTTAAACAAAGAGAGAAGTGAATCATGTTTAACATTGTTCATGTGCAGTGATGCTTGGATATCAACAGAACAGGTCAAATTTTGCTAAGTTACTAAAATGGTACAAAAGCTTAATTAACCATTATAACTTTCTTTAAGTGACTGCTGTAAGGGTCAAGCTAGAGTGTATTCCATGCAGCACATTGGCAGACACCAACACACAACATTCAGTGTGTAAAACATCAAAACAAAGGGGAAATTACTTGTATAGTTTCCAGGTATATGCCTTGAAATAGCTTTTGCCTAACCAGGAGTCTAAAGGGGTTCTGAAAATGACCCAGGGTAACCTATTATTTAAATTACTGACAAGAAAATAACCATCAATCATTTAATTCATTAACGAGCTCCTCGTTTCTTTTAACTGTCAAAATGTAATAAATCTGCTGCATAAGAACAGCAGTTTGTTTTCATTTTTTAAATGCCCTATTAGGTTGTTTAGTTTAGTCATTATAAAGATGTTTACTTAAAAGTGAATGAACACTGTTACTATTTTCTTTGCAAAAAAGCATTAAGAGGAAGTTCAATGACCTTTCATGACAGTCTTTGTAAATATTTATTTCCAAAAATATTCATTCAGTTGCATCACATTTGAGAAATCCTGTCTGTCTTATTTTAGACTGAAACTCTGAGACTGAGATTGTTTGAATTATTTTATCAAACACTACGATTAGCAAAAGAAGAAGCCAAGAGAAGAGGAAAGAAAAATGCAATGGAAAAGGGGATGGGAGGGAGGAGATGGGGGAAGAGAAGTTGAAAGGCTTCTTTCATCTACATCTGAATCAACTGTCAACAATACAGGAAATTATCGAGGGAGACAAAAAAAAAAAGAAGGGAGACGGGATTCTGGAGAGCAAGAGGGGCAGGGAGGAAGGCAAGGAGGACGAAAGAAAGGGCCGAGAAGGGTAAACATTACAGTTCTATGCCAAGCAAACATTAGATGCTGGGATACTTCAACAAAAAGCCACCGTTCATTTGGGAGAGAAGAAGATGGAGCAAGAGAGAAAGAGTGGGCGAAGATGCGAGTGTGTGGCAACAAGCAGAGACACCCAGTCAAAAGCTGGGAAATGGAAAGTGAAAGCATGGAGCGTCAGACAAACAGCTGCTGTTGTTAAATAGGACAAAGCGTTTTTTTCTCATAACACATCCATGCATCTCTTTCTCAGTGTCTGTTTGCACAATATCCTGCAGCAAACACGGGGTTTGACCTCATGAATCAGATGAGTCATTTGTAACTTAATGTAACTGTATATTTGCATACACACTTCATGAAACAAATCAAGAGATGCAGCACACTAAACCTGCACTACAAATTCATCCTGTAGGACATCATTACCCCACACTCGTACGTTATCTTGAACAAAAAGACAGTGTTACTTACAGTAATTAAAAAACCAGAGAGGCAGCAAGGAGATAATCTACAGAAATCCTGCTTTTGCACTTTAAGTGTTGACCTTTTGACCTCACAGTAGAGGAACTCCTAATCACATCCAACTTACAAATAAGATAACCTCTCATCACTGTCAAGGAAATGCACCTCCGAAACAGTAACAGTGAAGGTAGCAATTTTTCTGGGAAGCACACCTGTTGCATTCGGAGAACCAGATGGCAGAAGAGACAGCAGGATACATAGAAACTGCAGACATACAGTAGAGCGGTGAAGCACAGTGCACAGCAAACACACACCAGTTACTAGAAGGAAATATTCAGAGCAAACTGATGTATTTAAATGGTCGGAATCAGTACTATAAATAATAATTACTACTGATTATATGCAGACATGACAAGAACTGCAGATCATAAATGTAACAAATTTAAATTTGCACAGACTGTGCATGTTTTTCTTCTTTTCTAAAGCCTTTGAAGCTGACACACTTGTCTCTTGAACTAAATCACCACTGTGCTGCAACGACTAATTCAGCAAAGCAACAATTATTTTCAAATCTAATCTTGCTTATTTGGTCGATAAAATGTCTACAACTATATAAAAACTATAAAAAAAAGTCTAATGCCTGAAAAACTACAGTAACAGGAATTCATGAGAAGTTTTATCATAAGTTTCTTCATGTTTGCCTCTGTTTCACATGCTCACACACACACACACATTCCAGGGCAGCATTGTTTTGTCTATGTAACTCTATAGCTGCATCTGCCTGTGTTCCTGAAAAACAAGAGCTACTTGGTAACACTACCCATTTGATAGCGTGTTCTAGGTTACCAGTCAGACACATAAGTACACACATACAATGGCTAGCATCATCCAGGCTGCCCATTCCCTGACCCCATTTCAACCAGGCATACCAAAGAGTTTTATTAGGCCAGTAGCGAACCAGAGTACTAAGACAAAGAGAATCCTCCTGGCATCCTGAAATCACATGTAACATGAAAGTAACTTCCTTATTGTTCTTAGAATAACCACATTCTGAATATTGGACCCAAAGCTTCTTGTTTTAATATCATGTATGCTTTCTGTGTAGATGCTGGAGAAGTAGAGAAGAAAAATGTATGCCATATAAAAAGAACTTACCAGTGAATTGACATATAAGATATTTTAGCCTCCCTTTTCCTCATTATTTTGGTTGTCACTCATGCAAAAACTAATTAATTGGATCACAGAAGCTGCAATGTTAAAAATCACCCCATGTGTAGGCAGTGACGCACCATCACAGTTAGTGGCACAAAGGTGTGGGCTGCACCTGTGTGACAAATTTAAAACTTACATAAAGTGTTATTCAACCTCTGTTCTTTCTCTGTTTGTGCAAAATACATGGAAAGCTAAAGCAACAATGGTTACCCTCCATCAATGTGACTCCAGTATAACCCCAACCTGACTGTGTCTGCTTAAAGACACACAGAGAAAATGTGAAAATGAGAAGATAAGGATCATTTGATATAAAGTTGCATCAGTTTTAAGGCAAATCCTTGCTACATATATCCTAGGAGTTTCAGCTGTGTACAATGTTGCACATTTAATACAAGCTTCAGGCAACAAGCTGTGCTGAATCTGACACCAATGAAACACAAAGAATAATGCTGGAGCTGTAAAGCAGGATGGTCCCAAATCTGAAAGCCTATCTTACCTTTTAACCTGATTCCTCTTGGGATCTAAGTTAGAGCCAACAGATGCTACTTTCAGCAGAAAAGGCTTTTAATCATGTTAGAGTGCCACACTTTGATTAAAGCTTTACCTGCATCCAGCTGTCCACCTCTCAGCTTACTGTCCACAACTTAACTGTCTGATGCTAAAAGTTTTTGATGCTCTCATGGAAGCAAGATAAATTGCTCATTCAAGCAGCACAGGGAGAATTCCTTCACACTCTAAACCCAAATACACCTTTTCAGCTGGAAGCCGACCTCATTCATCCCCCTCAAAGAAAAGTCAGATATCTTTTTCTTTTTTTTCCGGGGGGGTAAAGAAAGGGAAAAAAATCATGGCCACATCAGCCTTTCACCAAAGGAATGTCACGTGACGTCATCTATTTGGGATCGGATTTCTCCGTCTCCCTTTCCTTCACTTTCTCCCATGAAAAAGTAGAAGAAGCGTACATGTGTGTGATGCGTTGGGTAATCCCCCCAAGCCCGTAACCAATATCATCCGACGTGGACCTGAAGCGCACAACACGGGGAGATATGCAACCCCCAAATCAATGCTCCAATTACACCTCACCAATACTGCCACCACCAGTAATGACATTTTAATGACAACTATTGAGTCCCGTTATTAAACAAGGGGAGAAAAAAAAGAAAAACCTGACAAGCTACCAACGATCCTGCAGCCCAACTCATCTGAAGTTTTCTCCTAATGCGGTGGGACAAGGGCCTATAGTCTTTCTGTAACTACGTGGACGTCAGATAATCGATCGTGTCGAGCAGAAGACCAATGTTTGATTTCCACGTCTGCATCAGAGAGGCTGAGAGAAAAATTTGTCTCCTGCATAAACAGACACGTAGTCGTTTCTGGGGGAGAGAGAGGGTGAGAGAGAGAGACTGGCTGGCTGGAAGGAATGCTAGGATATGCTGGAGTTGGGATTTTTTTTCCTCCTCCAAAGCTTTTCACTGCATTCTGCAAACGCACACAAAGTCAACGGAAAGTCGATCTTAAACGGCCCCTTCAACGCTTCTCGACAGTTATCCAACACAACAGAATCCCCTATAGTGTCAATTCAATGATTTCGCAACCCCCTCTGTCAAATCTGGCTGCCTCAGCATCTTCCTTTCCAAGTTATTTTCCAGCTATAAAAGTGCTCATTTCCTGATTTTAAGCAGCAACAACAAAAACGACGATTTCCACAATGCAAGTCACAGCGCACCAACAGTTGATTATTAGAAACAAGCCACGGAGACAACGGTTTTCTTCTGTTGCGCACTCACTCCATCTGAAGTCCTCGGAGACAAAAACACATTCTTTGGTGAAAGCTGAGAAATCGGGACCACAAAGAGCAGACTCCAAAACGCACAGTCCGACACATTCACGCGACTAGTGTGATGAATTAGCACGACTATCCCCTCTGCTTTGCTTTTCCTTATTGTTTCAAAATAAAAGGAATTTTTGAGCAACAAAAAAAAGTTTCGTTTCACCCTCCTCCGCAGTGGCAAAGCAATTTTCCTTTTTCCTTTGCGTTGGCCAAGTGGCCCAGACTGCCGGCGTCAGCGCTCAGCTCTCCAAACTCACACACAGACACACGCACTTCTAAAACTTTTTCAACATCCACTCCAGTTGCCTCGATTCCCCCACTTTGTGGGGAATGCTGCTTAAAAACTGTAAAAGGACTCACCTCGCTGCAATAAAATAATCTTCAAACAGACGTGGCTGCGCGATTTTTAATTCCCTGGGCCGGGTCTTGCCTGTCTGCTGGCTCGACGCTACGAGTACTGGGAGACTCCGCCATGTCAATCATAGCCGACCCACATGGAGCGAGATCCCGCCTCTACCGTAATGCACAGTGCGCAGTGAGAAAGCCAAAACAGAACGCTATAGCGCGCTTCTCTCACAGCATAGAATAAATGAGGGCGGACAGCGGTTTACAGTCATGAAGAAAAAGAAAAGAAAAACAAAAAAAAACTAGGGCACGATTATTTTTTAAAGAAATAAAAGTTTTAAAGGAATATTTTAGTTACTTTAAAGCTATTAAATGCCAAATTTGCCTATCAAGTAGACTACAATTTTGAAGTGCCTTTAATGAATTATTTATTCCGATAGAGCTCAGTAATCAGAACATTTTGTATACAAAATTCACAAATACTGAGTTATAGTTTATTCTCTTTGTGATTCAACGAAAAAGATTCAAACTAAACACAGAACATGAAAAAATATTCTACGCATAAAATATGAGATCCTTATATGCTTTTTATTGGTTGTTGACTCCTAAGACATCTGCGTTAATAGGTTATGTAAGCCCAAACAGGTGGGTGAACTCTAAGGCAAACAAACCCAAGGCTGAATTGATTTTATGTGTCATAATGCTACAGAATATATTAATTCCAGTACCCAGTACCTGTGTCATGTTTCTTGTCATTTCACATTTTTTAAGTTAAAAATAAATTTTAAAAAACTACAATTAAATTTTAAAAAAAATCACCAAGAACTCAACAATAAATGTAAATAAATAAAATAAACTTCTCAAGTAATATACAATAATTTCTTATACCATACATTCAAACTAATTCACCCATAGCAGATTTTTGAGAGTGTCAAGTGGGTCAAAGCTCTGTTCCAGCGCCTCTAAAACATCTTTAACCACAGACCAAAGTCCCTCTGGTGGCTGAACTCGGCATCATTTAGCCCACCAAGAGCCCACAGTTTCAAGGGTTTTAGGTTCAGCATTGATACCTGACATCGATTAATGGTCTGATTTATTTTCTAAAACATATGTGGTGAATTTGCTACAGGTTTTAAAAAGAATAAGACTTTTCCAATACTGATCGGTGTATGATATGCTACACAATACCATATTGCATCTGTGCATGCATTCACCTTCTTCCCCCGGGGTTCATTATAGCAGACTTCCACACATATACAAATGTGCATGTTCGCGCTTGAAATTAAGACATCATTGCCAACAAGTGCATGTCACAATTAGAACACAAAACGTGTCTCAGGGCCAAAAACATAATTTGTATAGATTCAATACAAACCTATAAATCCATCATTTGATGAAAACAGTAACTTTACTCTGACAATAAAAAAAATGGGAGTAAAATCACAGATCAAAAATTGTTGTTAAATTGAAATCCACAACAAATTTTTACTGCACTTTGAGCCACTCATTGGCTTCGATCACAGAAAATTCAACACTGCAGAAAACCAGAATGACATTGTTTCATTTAACCCTGGCACGTGCAACAACAAAAAACAGGCCGTTCAATTCGTTACGTCTGTGTTTTGTATATCTTTGTCCACATTGATAATTCTTACTGTATTTTCAAACCGGCACTCAGAGCCAAATACACTCGTTGCCCCTGAGCTCTTCATTTCTCTCAGCTGGCACAGACAAACACATTCCAGCAACGACACTTAGAAAATAGTCACCGGTGTAATTCGAATCCAGCAAAAGAAATATGGTCCTTTACCAGGACAATGTGCCTGTGAGGAATTAAATGGAATTTGATTCAATTCAGTGAACACAAATCAACCCAAGGGGGCAACTGATATGGCAAAAAAGTCAAATCATACTTGCCCACCAAAAATACGACTGATGATCAATGTGAGAGAACTCCTCTCCTTATAAGATGTCGGCTCAGCTTTTTCTGCTTTCATGTAGGTTATTTCCACAAAAACACTTTAGATTTCACAGTGTTCCCTAAAAACTTGACACCCTTTTGACTATTGTGCCTTGTACACACAAAATTCTTTGCCTCATATACCTTATTAGATGTTTTGATACAAATATTGTTATGTAGCTCCTATAGTAAATCCCCCACAAAAAATAATGTCCTAAATGTACAAGCCATAATGCAATATAAAATAATACTTAAACTGTGTAAAGCCATATCAAAATAAATATTTGTGTGTTCTTTTAGGTATTGAATCCTTCCCAGAAACCATCAAGAACACATTAAATGGTCTTCTTGACATTTTGATCACATCAGGTTCTTTTTCAAAGCAGACCAAGTTGGCACAGTTGTCATGGAAATATGGATGCTGCTTTCTGAGCCCATTAAGCATATCTCGTTCTCGCTTCTCTTGTACCTTTTAAATATAATAGCAAATACAAATACAATTTTATGAACACCAATGACTTGTGAGTTTACGTCCTTACACCACACTAAGCTCCTCTGTCTTAAATGCATCCTCACAAGGGGGGATGTAGATAAAGAGAAGCAGATGAGTTAGGGAAGGGCTTAGCTTTAAAACAAGAGAGAAATGAATTGTGCAACAGGGGCTGTAACTCAGAATCAAGAAGCTGTTCCCACAATTTTGAGCTGTGGAAACAATGTATAGTAGTCGGAGACAATCAGTCTGTGAATTTTAAAAAAATACCTTCTTGATTTAAATAATTCTGCTAACAAAGCCAAAGTAGGCCAACCTCCAGTGACGTGTTGGACCATTACAGACATTTAGTCACATTAGATTAGATCTGTGGAGGAGAGCGGATGAGGAAAGACTGGAGGGAGCAGATCTTGGAACAGCAACGCAACTATTTCCCCTGTATGTCAGGGCCAGGCCTCCACAACTGCCAGATGTTTACCACCAACCCAGCTGCTTTCTCTCTTGCCTTCTTTCTCCTCATCTCTCCTCCTCAGATTTTTTCTCTCTCTGATTCTCTTTAAACCAAGCCCACCCTGTAATCATGCACACTCACCAAAGGGCTTTGAAGTAAGTGGAATGTGTCCAGCCATATGATAATATGCACTCTATATTCTTATAACAGATAGAAAGTAAAGAAGGGAAAGCAGGAAATGAGATTATTGGACAGCAGCCAGCTCTTCAGTGTGGTTTTCTAGATGTTAATTATGCCCTCACTCCACTCTTAGATCTTGCACGTGTGTGTGTTTATGTATGCATTTATGGGTGTATGTTGCGTGTACATATGTAGTGTTTGTGTACACATTATCAGAAATGCTGGTCTAAGAGCGGGTAATGGGCTGATAATCGGCGCCTTGGAACAGAGAGGTGCAATATGATGGCGCGTGCATGTGTGTGTGCATGTGAGGTACTTCTTTCCAAAGATGTGAGGATGGAATTTACCTCATCATGAGTTCAAAAGAGTCAACCCAAGGCTCTCAGCAAACCAGCAAGTGCAGACATGTCTCCCACCTCTCTCTGCCCCCTCCAAACCTTTTTTTCCTCCTTTTTCAGTATGCAGGGCAGCTGGTTGGACCGTTATATACTAAAATGATTTCTCTGACATGTGTTTGTACCTCCATGACCTAAATTGTGCATTTAATTGGAATATAGTACTGTGCAAAAATCTTGAACTACCTCTGAGCTCTTCATATTTTGCAAGGCGAATGAGTAATAGTTGCAGTGATTTATTAAAAGATGTGCAAAAATACATGGAAATATAGTATACAAGGCAAAAACAGACTTTTTAGACTTCTAATGACCTTTTAAATCAATATTTGATATTGCCACCTTTATTCTTCAGCCAATCGTGTTCCATTGTGTATGCTTTTGCTGCATTGGCCTTTTTGTTTGCGATCATTCTTTTCAGATGGTATTCCACGATCAATCAAAAGCCTCCTGACTTCGTCCATACACACAGATGACAATTTTATGATACTGATTATCATTGCAGTTCTTGTGTAACTTAGCATACCTCAGTCTTTCCCTCCTGCTTCCCGTCCTTAAGAATGACTTCCTGACAGGCAGCCTTCCACTGAGACCATTCCTGATGAGGTTTGAGTGAAGAGTGTGTGGATAAATGGAATGGTGAGATGCATCTCCCAGGTCACGTGTTAGGTGTTTGCTGGATGTTTTTGTCCTGTTTTTTTAAGGACATGACGTTCATCTCCTTTTGTTTTTCACTTGTCCAGTTTCCTCAATGTTTTAAGGAAACAATGCATGCCATGGTGAGATATAACATTTTTTGGCTAATACCTGTGTGTCAAACTGCGTAATCTTTGGGATTATTTATAATTTCAACTAAAGAAATGCAGCTGGTTCTACAATTGGTTCTTTGCTAACTTCTTATTTGTACACATGACACTGTTTAATCTATGGTTTTTAATTCACTGCATTACATCAGGATATATATGTAATGCAGTGAGAATTTAAATACAAATTTACCAACATGACATGCTAGAAAGAGAAACTAATGGGGTGTGTACTGAGCCCTCTCCTGTACTCACTCTACACCTACGACTGCACGGCCACTAACAACTTCAACATCATTGTGAAGTTTGCGGACGACACTACAGTGGTGGGTCTTATCACCAACAGTGATGAGACAGCTTACAGGGGGAGGTCAGCGCCCTGACCCACTGGTGTCAAGACAACCATCTCACCCTCAACGTCGCAAAGACAAAGGAGTTGATAGTGGACTTCCGGAGGTGCAGAGAAGTACACCCCCCCATCACCATCAACGGCGCTGCTGTGGAGAGAGTGAGCAGCTTCCGGTTCCTTGGTGTACATCTGGCTGAGGATCTTACGTGGTCAGTACACACAAACAAAACAGTGAAGAAGGCCCAGCAGCGCCTCTTCTTTCTCAGGAGACTGAAAAGATTCGGCATGAGCCCCCGCATCCTCAGGACCTTCTATCACTGTGCCATTGAGAGCATCCTCACTGGATGCATCACCACCTGGTATGGCAACAGCACTGCCTACAACTGCAAAGCTCTCCAGCGAGTAGTGCGGTGCTCTGAACGGATAATTGGAGGTGAGCTTCCCTCCCTCCAAGACATCTACAGGAAGCGGTGCCTGAGGAAAGCGGGGAGGATCATCAAGGACTCCAGTCACCCCAGCCATAAACTGTTCAGACTACTTCCATCAGGAAGGAGGTTCTGCAGCATCCGGTCCCGTACCAGCAGACTGAGAGACAGCTTCTTCCATCAGGCCATCAGACTGCTGAACACGTCATAGACACCTCAGCTTCACTACTGGAACTTTAACATTATGCACTCTGTAACTACGGTAACTTCTGACCCCACTTCCGCCAGTCCCTTTATTGTGGCGGGAATGAATCCTGTATAAGTTCCGGGTCAATCAGCTGCATGTCCCTGCTCCTCTGGCTGCTGTTGTCCCTGTGGTTGGCGTACTTGTCGGATATCGACAAATTTTGCACTACAGGCCAGTTAACAGCGTGCAATAACCCGGCCGATTCATTCATCTTTACACTACCTCACACTCGACTCAACGGTCAGGTTTTTTTTTTGTTCTCCCGCGATCTGCCCTGATCAGCGCGAGATGGCGAGCCACCCGACCACCGCTACGTTGCGGTAGGAATTGTGAACCTATGGACTAAATCACAAATTGTTGACAATGACCTATCACAGGTCCATGGAACTAAACTAAATCACATACTGGACTACACCTCATCCCACCTCCTTTTGGAACCTACTAAGCTGTTTTGTATTGTCAACATTATTTTTGTTTGTGATATACATGCATATGTTTCTATTTCTTTTGTACATCCGTCTATACACTTCTCATAACAAACATAATATATATATATTTGAGCTCTACTTTTGTTTCCTGTGTTTTATTCACACCCTCAGGCTCCATAGTCGAATCTTATTCTGATAGCTCATTGTCTATGAGGCTGCAGTCAGGCGCCCTGGTCCTTTAACCGCGTTACAAGTGGCGAACCAGCCAGGAGCCTTTGTGTGTGAATATTTTGGGGTCTTACGTACAATTTTCTTTACTTATTTACTTCGCTTTTGCTGAACATAAAATCAAAAATGGATTCAGTTGCACTTTCTGGCATAAATATATCACAGTCTGTGATGATCTCCGGTGTGTCTAACACAAAATCTGATAATGAAATTCTTGACTACTTGCGTACTTATGGAAATCTTAGCCGTCATTTTTACGTAAATGATCCCGCAAGTACTTTCTTCAAAAACCTGATCGCTGAGTTTGTAGATACCACTGCTTTTACAACTCTAGAGCCGTTTCTGCCATACACCCACTGTTCTAAAAGTGTTGCCGACCTTGTTTTCCGCGTCACAGCTTTGGCCTGTGAGTACGCCGCCACGGAGGACAGCAGCAGTCCCCCTCCCAATTACCTCAAAGAGCTCAAGCATATTGCTGATCGCAGCGGGCACCGGTTTGAAGATGTCTTGAAGACAGTAATGAGGCAGATTGGTCAACATTTGCATGAAGCAGGAGCAGGTGAAGATGGAAAAGTTGAATATGATGAGGAAAATGGAGTAGATGAGGACATTGGTGTAGAGGAAGAAGAAAGGGAACTGGAGCAGCAGCAATTGTCTTCACCTCCTGCCAGACAGGTTTCCACTGACCAGCAGGGGGCACGACCTCGTCAAAGCCAGACTGGACCAACTCCAAGAGTATCACTCACAGCCCCTGATCTCAACCCACCACAAATACAAAGGGTTGTTGTTGAGCATGTGGTCCGAAACCCAGACATAAGCACCACAACTTCACTACGTCTCCGTGCTTTTTCAGGAAGGATTCCTAAGCCAAGTAGTGAAGCAGATTTTGAATCATGGCGCTCCCAAATTGATCTACTGCTTGCCGACCCCAGTTTGTCAGCTCTATACGTCGCCAGGCGTATTATAGAGAGCCTGTTGTCACCTGCTGCTGATTTAGTTAAAGGTCTAAGTCCCAACACATTGCCTTCAGTCATACTAAGTGTACTTGACTCCGCTTTTGGAACAGTTCAAGATGGTGAAGAATTGTATGCTCAATACTTAAACATTCTTCAAAATCCAGGTGAACGACCATCCGCTTACCTCCAAAGATTGCAGCTAACCCTCAGCACTGTTGTAAAGCAAGGAGGACTTGCAGCTGCTGACATGAATAAGCATCTGCTGAAGCAGTTTTGTCGTGGGTGTTGGGATAACACTATACTAACCAAACTACAATTAGAACAGCAAAAGGACAACCCACCACCTTTCTCTGACTTGTTGTTGTCGTTACGGACAGAAGAAGACAGACAAATTGCTAAGGAGTCACTTATGAAGAAATACATCGGTTCATCAAAACAAAAAGCTAACATCCAATCCCAAAGTACTTGTTCTTGTGGGCACTCTACAGCCAATGAAGAGCTAAAAGAAATGAAAAAACAACTCCAAACCCTCCAACAGCAAATGTCCCAACTTTTGTCCCAAAAACGTCCAACCGAGTCAAAGTTTAAGCCACGACAAACCAAATCCAGTCATTCTTCACCTCAGTCAAATACCAGACCCAAGCCATGGTACTGTTTTAACTGTGGAGAAGATGGCCATGTTTCTTCCATCTGCAACAACAGAGCAAACTCCAGTCTTGTTGAACAGAAAAAGAGCCAATTAAGGAAAAAACAGCAAGAGTGGGACGCTAGAAATACTTCATCTTTAAACTAGAAGGAGTTTCTGTGGTGGGACACACAGGAGCTGCGTGCACAAACAGTCCCAGAAACCACAACAAATTTCCATTGTTGCCAAAAGGGCTTGTGGGGACCAAAAGCACAGGCCAAATTCAAATCAAAGGCAACCATTTCAACTGTCTTCTTGATTCTGGCTCTCAGGTTACTACGATTCCTTTTTCCTTCTATAATACTTACCTTTCAGACCATCCAATCAAACCACTGGATGATCTGTTGGAAGTAGAAGGAGCAAATGGACAAGCCGTACCTTACCTGGGATACATTGAGATTAACATGACGTTCCCAGCTAATTTTCTTGGTTCATCCATTAATGTTGATACACTTGCGCTTGTCGTGCCTGACGTCCAGCAATCACCCCCAATGATACTTGTTGGTACCAACACTCTTGACGTTGCGTACAGCAAACACTGTGATACCCTCTCTGAGCAGTCATTCCTGCCATCTGGTTCTGGTTACATTGCAGTTTATAAAATCCTCCAGTGTCGCCACATCCAGAATTCAAATGACCAGTATGCCCCTGTAATCTTAAAGTCAGACCAACCGCATACGATTACTGCCGGCCAAACCACTGTCCTTGAGGGATGCCTGGTCACAAGGCTATTCCAAGGTGAGAAAGCAGTTATTCTGGAACACCCCACCTCCAGTTCTCTGCCTGGTGGACTCCTAGTAAAAACCTGCCTTGTGGACTTACCTAAACGTCGGCCATATTCTCTGCCTGTTGTAGTGAGTAATGAGTCCGACCATGAAATCCACATTCCAGCTCGAGCTATTATTGCAGAAATCAGCGCCTTCCAAGAGGTCATTTCCAAAGAGCAACCCACCCAGTATTCAGACCAGTCTATAGAGTCGTTACCTCCATCTCAACCACCATACAACTTTGGAGATTCCCCCTTAACTCCAGACTGGAAAGAACGCATTGTTCAAAAACTCAACACTATTCCTGAAGTATTTGCCAAACACGATCTGGATTTCGGCAGGACCAACAAAGTTAAACACCAAATCAAATTGTCCGATCCAACTCCTTTCAAGCAAAGACCACGACCAATTCACCCTCAAGATCTTGATGCTGTCAGGAAGCACCTGCAAGAACTTCTTGACTCTGGCGTCATCAGAGAATCTGACTCACCATTTGCCTCTCCAATTGTGGTTGCACGCAAAAAGAACGGCAGTATACGTCTTTGTATTGACTACCGCAAACTCAATTTGCAAACAATCAAAGATGCTTATGCTCTGCCTAAACTGGAAGACACCTTCTCCGCACTTGCAGGATCAAAGTGGTTCACGGTGCTAGACCTCAAGTCGGGTTACTACCAAATCGAAATGGAGGAGAAGGATAAGGCAAAGACTGCCTTTGTCTGCCCAGTAGGATTTTGGGAATTTAATCGGATGCCACAAGGGATTACCAACGCACCAAGCACTTTCCAACGGCTGATGGAAAAATGCATGGGAGAATTAAATCTAAAAGAAGTCTTGGTTTTCATTGACGATCTCATTGTCTTTGCACCAACTCTTGAGGAACATGAAGCTCGCCTGATGAAAGTTCTCACCAGACTCAAAGATTTTGGCTTGAAGCTCTCACTTGAGAAATGCATGTTCTTCCAGACATCGGTGAAGTATCTGGGCCATGTAGTGTCCCAGGCTGGTGTTGAAACTGATCTGGACAAGATTTCCACACTCACTTCTTGGCCAGTGCCAAAAAACTTGAAGGAATTAAGATCTTTCCTTGGTTTTGCTGGGTACTACAGACGTTTTGTCCAGGGATATTCGGCCATTGTCAAGCCGTTACATGAACTCACTGCTGGTTATCCACCTTCTCAGAGGAAACTGAGACGAACTGTAAAGCCAGAGAATTACCTCAACCCCAAAGAGCCATTTGGAGGACGATGGACGCAAATGTGTCAACAAGCTTTTGAGTCCATTATTGACAAACTCACTTCTGCCCCAGTTCTGGCATTTGCTGATCCCCAGAAACCATACACACTCCACACTGATGCCAGTGCCACAGGTCTTGGTGCGGTGCTGTATCAAGAGCAGGATGGAAAAAACAGAGCTGTAGCATATGCCAGCAGAGGTCTTTCCCGGAGTGAGTCAAAGTATCCCGCCCACAAATTGGAGTTTCTTGCTTTGAAGTGGGCGGTGACTGAAAAATTCCACGACTACCTTTATGGTGCTCAGTTTACAGTTGTGACAGACAGCAACCCATTAACATACCTCTTATCATCAGCAAAACTTGACGCTACCGGTTACAGATGGCTTTCAGCTTTGTCCACTTTCACCTTCAAATTAATCTACAGAGCAGGAAAGCAGAACTCGGATGCTGATGGTTTGTCTCGCCGACCTCATGGTGAACTGTCTGATGATCCTCTGTCACAGAAAGAACGTGAGCGAATCTGGAGATTTGCATGGCAACATCTCAATGAACCAGATTATGTCTCTATTGACCAGCATACCATCAAAGCAGTTTGTGACCGTCATCTGATGTACAGTTCAAGCACGGATCCTGATCTTGCTCTGGTGTTATCCATGTCTGTCAATGTCGACAGTCTGCCTGACAGTTTCACGGACGACATCCAGTTCACCTCCATGGTACTCCCCCAAATCTCAACAGCTGACCTTGCAGCCAAACAACGCCTTGACCCTGTCATCCGGCATGTCATAGCTCAGGTTGAACGAGGCGAGTCACCACCGCCATTCCTGAGGGAAGAACTTCCCGATCTACCTCTATTACTGCGAGAAGTAAATAAACTGGAGCTCCATAACACCCTTCTCGTCAGGAAGAGACAAGTGGGAAGTGACTTCGCATACCAGCTAGTGCTACCTGAGGAATATCGACCAGTTGTACTCAACCACCTACATGATCAAATGGGTCACATGGGAATTGACAGAACGCTGGACTTGGTCCGTTCCCGGTTTTATTGGCCTAAGATGACAAGTGATGTGGTCAATAAAATAAGACAGTGCGAAAGATGCGTGAGACGCAAATCCCCATCTGAACGAGCCGCACCTCTGGTCAATATCAAAACCTCTCATCCCATGGAACTGGTGTGCATGGATTTTCTCTCTGTGGAACCAGATCGTGGAGTCAAAGACATACTTGTCATAACTGACCATTTCACAAAATATGCCATTGCTGTGCCAACACCAAACCAGAAAGCCAGGACTGTTGCCAAATGTTTATGGGACAACTTTCTTGTGCATTATGGTATCCCAGAACGTTTGCACAGTGACCAAGGCCCTGACTTTGAATCCAGAATCATCCGAGAGCTTTGTGAAATGGCTGGGATCCACAAAATAAGAACCACTCCATACCATCCAAGAGGCAATCCTGTTGAACGGTTTAACCGAACATTACTGGATATGCTAGGAACACTCACAGCTCAACAGAAATCCCATTGGAAAGATTTTGTAAAACCCCTGGTGCATGCATACAATTGCACAAGGAACGATGTTACAGGTTTTTCACCATATGAGCTTATGTTTGGCCGCCAACCTCGCTTACCGGTGGACTTGGCCTTTGGACTACCCCTTGCCAAAGAAGGATCAACATCCCACACACAATATGTGGACAAACTAAAGTCCCACCTAGAAGAAAGTTACAAGCTGGCCATCGAAAACTCAGAAAAGGTGATGAAACGTAACAAAAACAGATTTGATAAAAATGTCACTGCATCACAGCTGAATGTTGGAGACAGAGTTCTTGTGAGGAACGTGCGGCTAAGAGGCAAACACAAGCTTGCAGATAAATGGGAGTCATCTGTGTACATTGTAGTGAAGAAAGCCGGCACTCTTCCTGTGTATACAGTTCGACCCGAAGGCCAAGACAAGCCCCTGAGAACTTTACATCGAGACCTCCTACTGCCCTGTGGGTATTTACCACCTGAAAAGGAAATGCTTACTAAGCAGAAGAGGAAAATGCCTGTCTTACCCGTGTCTCCTGTACGTGCTGATGATGCTGATAACAATGATGAAGAGGAACTAATTTCATACCTACCTGTTCCCTTCTCTGCTGAACCTGTCACCTTCACAACAACCATCGACTTACCCAATACTCCGCAACCTGTGCCACTTATCAACCAGCCCGATGTCCCTGTAGTATTGGCTACAGAGGAAGAGAATGCTATCCTCTCAGAGGAACCTGTACCTGCTGAAGAGGAACAAGTTATTGCTAGCGGAACCGTGGAAGCTGGCTTTGAGCCAGTTGATCTTGTCGAAACTTCTCACGATGAAGAAAGTCTGTCTTCTGATTCGGAAGCATCCAGAAGTAACTTGTCACAACACTCACCTACTGAATCAGAGCCTCTCAGTCCTGAGGCAGAACCACCTTTGAGGCATTCAACCCGCACCAGGAATCCTCCTGATCGGCTGCAATACATCAAGCCTGGTAAGCCTCTGTTAAAGAGCGTTCAGACCTTCCTGCATGGGTTAAGTTCTGTCTTCTCCTTCGCTCTTCAAGACGATGAAGAAGAGGAGACGATGCCTTCACACCTCAGCCAACCAGTCATTCGCTGCCAGCCTAGTCCATGTACGAGGACGTCCATGAGATTAGGGGGGGAGAGTGTAACTACGGTAACTTCTGACCCCACTTCCGCCAGTCCCTTTATTGTGGCGGGAATGAATCCTGTATAAGTTCCGGGTCAATCAGCTGCATGTCCCTGCTCCTCTGGCTGCTGTTGTCCCTGTGGTTGGCGTACTTGTCAGATATCGACAAATTTTGCACTACAGGCCAGTTAACAGCGTGCAATAACCCGGCCGATTCATTCATCTTTACACTACCTCACACTCGACTCAACGGTCAGGTTTTTTTTTTGTTCTCCCGCGATCTGCCCTGATCAGCGCGAGATGGCGAGCCACCCGACCACCGCTACGTTGCGGTAGGAATTGTGAACCTATGGACTAAATCACAAATTGTTGACAATGACCTATCACAGGTCCATGGAACTAAACTAAATCACATACTGGACTACACCTCATCCCACCTCCTTTTGGAACCTACTAAGCTGTTTTGTATTGTCAACATTATTTTTGTTTGTGATATACATGCATATGTTTCTATTTCTTTTGTACATCCGTCTATACACTTCTCATAACAAACATAATATATATATATTTGAGCTCTACTTTTGTTTCCTGTGTTTTATTCACACCCTCAGGCTCCATAGTCGAATCTTATTCTGATAGCTCATTGTCTATGAGGCTGCAGTCAGGCGCCCTGGTCCTTTAACCGCGTTACAACTCCATACTGTACAGTAATGCCACTGTTTTGCACATGTCTCACTCTGTATATTTTATTTTATATATTTTATTTATTGTTTACTCTATTTAATTTGTAAAATATGTGTACACACACACACACACACACACACACACACACGTAGAAAAATATTTAGTATACACATCCAGAAATGCATATACTATTATATATTGTACATATATTTATTAGTTTCAGATGTAGCCATTCTTGTATTTTTTGTTTACATTATTGTATTTTGCACAACTCTGTTGCTTGTGAAGCTCGCACACAAGAATTTCACTCACATGTGCTGTACCAATGTACCTGCACATGTGATGTGACAATAAAAGTGATTTGATTTGATAATGTTAAAACAAATTATATCTTTTCTCTTATTTGGACTCTTTTACCATTTTAGGCTTGTTTTGGGGGTCTTTTGGCTTGAAATAGATAGTATTAATATTCTATTTAGTATCTCTGGAGCATCTGGAACAAGAAGCGATTTCAAAGGCTTTCTTTGCCCAAGCTCATCTCTTTGTCTCGCTTTGATAAGATGAATTGCTTCCAGTTGTTTCCTTCCTCTTTTCAGGACTTTCTCAGACAGCTTTATCCAAAGCTTATGTTTCTGGCATCACTGGTATGCATGGAACAAGTACCGCACTCTACATTAATCAAGGCCTTACAGTGCCCATGCACTTCTCGTTGATGAGATCAATTGGTTCCAGTTGTCGCCTCACCATTTTGTGGGTTTCCCAGTCAGCTTTATCCCCACACAGTGTTTAGATGAGATTTGTATTTGTTCCATCTTTGCCAATCATGTCATATGTTCCATCTTAAAGAATACCTTCCAGTCATGACATCACGGTGGGGATTTCACACTGGCTGGGTCACCCCACCATAGGGTGGTGGGCGTTGGCAATCACAGCCATGGAATGTCTGTGACTCAAGAAGGTGGGCCAGCGATCTGGTTGGCTAATTTCTTTGTCCTTGACATTTGTGGAAAACAAGCAGAGTGCCATTTTAAACAATGACCAGTCCACTCTGACCTTCGCTGGGAGGCCAATTGCTCGTGAGCAAATCACAATGTGACACCGTGCCAGCTATTACACCATTGTTCGAACAATCAGTGCATTCAGAACAATAAACCCCCAGAAGAAACGGTGCCTGCAATCACCCTCATTTTGCCAAGAATTACATCCCCACAGAAATATATAACATACGTTTTCTTAAGTGCTATTTACACAAATCAGTTTTATCAAGATGGGTGAAAACAGAGGGGTGGAACTAAAACACTGTAAAAACAGTTTCATCTAAAAGCACAGTTAGCTGAAGCAATTAATTTGTGTGATCACAACTTGTGAATTAAAACAATATTATAATTAAAAGTTATGGTCCCCACAAGATGAAGCCTCCTGACATTTTCACAAACTTTTAAAAACATTAGAAGAATTGGGTACATGGAATAGTCCAAAAATGTCTTTTCTCGTGTGTTTTAGGCCAGCGGTCTCCAACCTTTTTTGCGCCACGGACCGGTTTATGCCCGACAATATTTTCATGGACTGACCTTTAAGGTGTCGCGGATAAATACAACGAAATAAAACTAGTACCGGTACCAAAAAAAAAAGAAGATTTATTCATAACACACGTGAAAAGACCCAGGAAAACAGAGTTAACGATAAAAACGATAACAAAATAACGCTGAAAACCGATAAAAACCCTGAAAACCATACATTTCACACCTGAGCCTCAACTCTCACGGCCCGGTACCAAACGACTCACGGACCGGTACCGGTCCGAGGCCCGGGGGTTGTGGACCGCTGTTTTAGGCAACCTAACTGGGTAGGTAGGATGTCCAGGAGATACAACTCCATCTTTTTCACGCAAGGTTGCAATCAGAGATCAGTCTGTGTAGTAGGAAGTTGGCAGGGTAAAGACCCTTCAATGTTCAGTGGGATGCATGAAATACTTGCATTCTCAAATGCATCTTCATCTTCAGTCACTTTGCTGATTTGTCCAATATCATGACAACTTGAGAGCCATGGTACAGACCTATATAGCACAAAGGATGACAAAATAACCTTGCTGACCTCATTTTTCAACAGTGCCATCAAACATGCTAAGGAGCTGGTTACCATTGTAACTCAAACACTGCGATTGGCATCACTGTAGAAACTTTAGTTTATTAAATTTTTAATTGATGAAAATATAACTGTCAAAATGGCATTCAAGGGGTTCAAAGCCTATGTCATTTATATATGTCATTTTCCATCCATCTTTTTAACCACTTATCCAGTTCAGTGTTGCTGGGGGCCACCATAGCGCCAACATAGAGAGAGAGAGACCCATATTCTTTTCATACTCATTTGCACACCCTTATTCATCTAATACACTGTAAACAATGCAATACCTACACATGCGCTACTGTAAAATAGCAAATGAGAAAGTTCACAGGTTAGAGTCAAATGTCAATCATATATATTCCACCCTGCATATTCTTTATATTTTTAGTTGAGCGATTTGTATATATTAATGCCATTTATTAAATTTGTAAACTCTGTAACATATTGTATTATTTAAATAGTTTAATCTGTTACTGTCTTGGAGTAACTGTAAGTCACATAATTTCCTAAGGAATTAATAAAGTATTCTAATTTTGATTCATGGAATGCATTTCTTACCATTGTTCTATTGTATAAAATTAGGTATTGCTTACAGTATTTTAGACACATTTGAGCCAATGCAACACTCGCTGAGAGCAGAAACAATGACACTGTAAGCTCAATGGAGATTGTCTTTGCTACTACAGATTAAAAAAAGGTTGTGTAGCTCATTGGCTTACTTGTCACCTGTATAATCATGCCTCTAAGCTGGGGCAGCAAAAACAGTATGCTTGGAAAACAGCTCAGCTGATGTAATCTACAGTCACAATAAACCCTAGATTTTTGGTTGTTGCCAATTTGGGAATCTCATAAATATCCAAAAAGAAAAAAACAAAACAAAAAAAACCTCAACAATGTGACTCATTGACCACAGACTTCCTGTTTAGCTCCTGCTCTTGTCATGGAGGCTCCGATGCTAGCATATTGATTCACTGCAGCGTCATACAAGCCATATAGGGTCAAATGTTATTTGTTAAAAATAACTACAACAGATGAAATTAAACAACAACATGAAAAATCTTAAGCTTTAAGAATGAAAATAGCCAGTATCCAAGACGGGCTATTGAGCACCAGTGCATGCAAACACGTTAAGAGCACAAAGTGTGTGTACACAGGAGGGAATAACGATGTCTGAATGTGACACGTGTGTCATGGAATAAGACCATAAAGAGCAAAGAGGAAATATTTTTTTAAACATCTTTATTTTAACTTTTAAACTTAAAATGAAAGCAACAAATAACAGGAGACAGGACAGAAAAAAGAAAGAAAGATTGAAAGACTAAAAGAAAGAATTGATGGATGTAAAGAGGGAAAACCATGCCAATACAATAACCACCAGACTTTGCATCACATCTCAGCCTACTCAAGTTTTCTGTGCACAGATCAAAAATAAACTCTTTTCTCTACCTCTAAAAGTAAAGTAAAACTCCTGCATGGCTTTGCTCCTTGCCTGATGCACCAGGATACTTTGCATAGAACCAAAAAGTCGTCGTCCAGACTTGATGTCTCATCACCATAATTAGTTCTTTCTTGTATACCGTATAGGTGAAGAAATCTCTTTAAGAGTGAATGAATGTGATCACAGCAGTGAAAAATCTGTCTCAACAGTTTCTATATTAGATGATATCTTGTATCTACAAATTTTGTGATTGTCAGGTTGGGTAGAAAAGAGGATTTCACCCACTTCTGCTGATAAAATCCACTGCACGTCTAACACAAGCATACACACAGCTAACATAATTTACCCCCCATCCCAAAGCCACACAGTGGCACAGTAATACAAACCATCATATTACAGTTGTTATGTCCATAATGGCTCATTATTACTGTTAATAATATTATAATATTGCTTCTTACAAAGCTAGAGAGATTTACAACAAATATAAAGCAGAAGTGGGGTGATCAAGGTCCTTAAAACCTTGCAGCATCCGCAAGCTGTCTTTTTTACCCTTCAACTGCAACTATACTATGGTGAGTCTGTACAGCAAATGCCAGAAAAGGATGTATATATATCGGTGAATTTAAAGCCACTGAGGACTACTACTAATTACAGAGTTATACAAGGGCACACACATCCACCGATCCTGGAGCACAATCCCCATGGCAACAAAACGGCTTGAAACAGAGCTACACAACACAGGCTCCTAAAGCACACTCTTCTATCAGTGCAAACACACTCCTAGCTATTACAGTAAATAAAGGAGTTAAAGGGTTCACAGACCAAACTCACATAGTGGCATCTAACCATAAACATTGATTGGGTTGTACTATAACAACTGGTTTTAAGAGATTTTAAGAAAAATGTGCCTGAAAAAAAAAAAAAAAGGCTTCATATCAGTACAGAATGGACATTTCTGAATATCTATACAGCAATTAAGCAGTGACACATCTATGCATCTTAGTCTCTATAAAGCACAAACTGTAGTGTCAGGACAATGTACACTACAGAGAGTTCTACTGGAAACTCTTCAGCATGTCTTCTGTTGTTTGAATAACACGGACACATGCTCAGAGAATCATTTTTTCTAAAAGCCACAAACACTGTAGTGAAGTGCTGTTTGAAATCTCAAATGTATCTACGTAATGGTTTGCCGGCATGATACCACTACATATGTGAGTTTAAAATTTGCTTTAGGCAACCTATTTATTAAAAGGCATCTTTAGTGGTGTGTTTTTGTGTGTTATAGGTAGAGTGGACTTCAGAAACGCTGATAAACAAATGATCAATAGTGATGAGATGTAAACAGGTATGTAAAAAGGGGATACTTTTGCAGAGACTAAACGACAGTAACAGTTCACATGAATTAGAAGGCAGTGCACAAATTCAAAAAAGGATGTGAGAGAATAAACGGAGAAGATAACTCTGATGATGAAAAGACAGAATGACTTTTCCCAGTTCTCTCTTTTTAACTTAAAACAATAAAGCTCAGCTTTCTGTGTAATGTACTGTATCGGTGCGTCTGTCTTGGATGTGCGCTGAGCTTACTCAAGCCCAATGTTTTTGTTCTACACTTCTGCTTGTCAAATTGAAAATTCCATAAAAAAATAAAGGTTTAACAAAGAAAAGAAAAGAAAAGAAAAGAAGGATGTGGGAAAACATACAGTGAGATGTTGCATGAGACTGGCAGGAACAACTTACAAATCGTAGGCACATCTATTGTTTCATTAAAAATGTTACAGGTGGAAATGTTTGGGCAACTCTACCGGAGAGTTTGATATGACTGGCATTGTGCATCACTTGATGTGCATATCCCATATCTTTCACCATTATCTGATTGAGAATTAATACATTGAAATTGTAGAGCTTGAAAATAACTGTCCATGACTCCAGAGAGCGTCCAGAGGTGGAGCGCTGATAGTGCTGCAACAATAAAGAACAGCTCAGGCTGTGCGGTGAACTAAACTCCTTCACAGAAATGACAGCCAGCCATCAAGCACTGTGCAGGCCACGGATGGCATGCAGTACCACATACTGGCCACTAAGTGGAGGTGCTGATATAACCGCTCAAGCTGTTCTATGACCTCTAATTAAAGGGACTAACAGCTTCCTTTACGAGAAACATGGTGACAAGATGCTCACACAGCAGGTTTCTCAAGGCAGTGTGTGTCATATTTTTAAGCAGTGGACTGTTGCTCTTCAATGGCAGTGTCTATCATTGTCATTATTTTTTCTACCTGCCAGTTTCTCCCACTAGATGCCTACTTGTGTGCATGGCAGGCTTCCCGTCAGTCTAACTTGAGCTTAGCAAAATTCTTAAAAAGATTGTCCTTTGGCAGGATTGTCAGTAGAGAATTCACAATAATTACATTATTTTACAGTTAAGTGTTTTTCTTTGAGTCCTTCTTGAGCTTACCAAACTTCTGTCTTTGGCTTCTGTGGAGCAAAAAGCTGGAGGCAGGGACATTCTTTTTTGTGTGAATACAGATGCATTATTGCACCAGACACCAGAACAATACTGGTTTATGGCCATACTCACACACACATACAATACAATAACTCCACAGAGAAATCATGAGACAGGAGCCAGAATTCCTTTCTCTGTCTGTCTTTCGATCCATGTATGGATGCATATATCCAGAGTGGCTCTCCATCACCTTGCTGCTTTCTGTTTACCAGAAAGAGAAGCCCAAGAATTCCAAGTTTTATGCAGACAGGTCTGATATGACCAGTTTTTCCATTTTCCCAATTTCTCCAGGAACTTGAAGCTCCTCAGATTCATAGTCATCATCAAATGACCTGGGAACACAACAGAGAGAACCAATATACACCTTTATTCTTAATAAAAATGATAAACTTTTAGTTAATAACGTGAATGAGTGTGAACGTGTCTACGCCTTACCCCTCGTGCAGCTGTTCATTTGCAGTCTCCTCTGCCACTAGTATCTCATACTCCTCTGAGGCATATTTATCCCAGTCAGATGGTTCTGGACCTTCACTATCAATGTCCTGGAGCGCCACAAACACAATACATATTGGTGTTTTATAGCTTTAGATAAAATACATAAAACTAAAAAAAAATAATAATAAGAAGAAGAAGCGAAGAAGCTATATGGCACTAGAAAAAAATCCAGCCAGATTATACACTGTGGGGAGTCACAATTTCGAATCACTAATAACCTAACAAGCATGCCTTCGAGTGGATCATCACAATATCAAGAAGATCCACAGTTATAGTTGAATATTATAAATACATTTTGAAGATTTGCACCTTTTGCACAGCAAATGGGTCTCTCTGTTCATGGTCCAGGTACTTCTCCAGGTTGAAGAAAGTGTCAAAGAATATGTGAGCCATCCGGCAGCGTTTCAAGTCACTCAGAGTTATCTTACCTAAAGGAAATAAAACAAACACACATGCAGGTGTAATGTCTCAAAAGCACAATGGGTTGTGTTTGGCCGTCTACTGATTAAAACGTAATTGTGAAATAAGAAAAAAAAAAAGACTAAGGGCAAGAAAGTTTGAGCACTAACCTGGGTTCTCAGGTTTGACCAGGTCGAGCATCTGGCAGAGCAAATCCTGAAAGGGTAGAGGCTCGATGCCCATTCTTTCCATCCTCTCACACTGTTCTTCATAAAAATACTCCAACTCAAACATGGAAAGGACACCATCACCATCCACGTCCATGCAGCGGAACCAGTACTCTATACTGGAAAGACAGGTAACAAATGTGTTACGCACAGACTCAGATTACTTGTTGCATACCTGCAGTGTACTAATCTAAACAATCACACACATATCGGAACAACTTTTGAAATACCTGGTGGGATTTTTTTTGTCTTCCTCAGATATCAGAAACCAGACAAACTCAGCGTAGCTCATCCTGCCTTCTCTCTGCACAGCGTTACCCCTGGAAAGAAAAGAGGCAGAACCATTTAGATGCTCTACAGTTATTACAGTAAAGTAATTGGCTACGTATGCTTGTTCACGTGTGGGTTTTACTCACCGAGTAACAGCCCCTGAAAATAATCTCTCAATGATTCTGTTTGAGGATGCTGTTAAAATGGGAGAATAAAAAGACGAAGTAAATACACAGAAACAAGATGACACTATTTGTAAATCAGTGAAAGCACATTAAAATCAAACACTTAAGTACTGATTCAGACAATTAGATTTTTGGCTCAGTGCTCATATAAAGGATTAGAAAAACCCCAATTGAACTGCTATGGAGCTCTTTCAGCTGGGGGAAGTAAATCCTTAACTGAGATTTGTTTTCTTACCGTGGTTGTTGTATCTCCCCAGATCTTTGGGGTCAATGTACAGATCATGATCAGTGTCCAGCTCCCAAAACTTGCAGTAGATGACGTAAAAGTGTTCGTAGGAGAAGTAGTCAGTGATCTGGTTGATGTCGTCCTCTTCTTCCAGCAGGGCCAGAGTTTGAAGGAAATTACTCCGGCGTAGCTCCATCATTGTGATACGACCTTTCCATGACCGGTTCACTACATAGTATATCCGCTGGATCACCTGTGATGACATTATAGTAGAATAGCGACAAAGACAATTCTATTATATAATAGTTTTCATAAAATGCGCTAATAAAACGAAAGTAAAGCCTCATGATTAATGTGAAAACTTTTCATGATTAATCCTATAATTCAATATCTTCCAAATAACAAGACCTCACTATATTTCTAAAGGAGGTGAGTTTATTAAATTATGAGAGACATCTCTCATAATTTCTGAAATTTTTACATTAACTTTTAACCAAAGAATGATTAATATATCCTTAACAGTGGAGTAGAGAATTATTAATTCTTGATAAGGCTTTTAACAGAATTATTAATAAACCTATTTAGTAATTACAATCGCCTTTGCTGTCTTCAATTAATCATAGAAACTTAATTTGTCCAATTTAATTTATGTATTTGACATCTGGTGGTTTTTGTATTGGTGATTCTAAAAAGTTAAAATCAAGGCAAGGTCTAAAACTGAAACTGTCAAACTAAAAATAAAACTGATGACATTTTCACGAGGTCTGTACAAGCCCCGTCATCCAGATATATTAAAAATATTCCCCATCTAGCCAAGAGGAAGACCCACAACACTGGATTATCATCCATTTTCTGGTACATGGACCTCCATGGGTTACTAGCGTCTCATACAGTAGCACGTCAGCTGGTCTAAACTGAATAGGAAGTGTCATAAAATGGGAATGCAGGGGGTGTCTCTATGGAAAGGGATGGTAGGGAATGCATCAGTGTTTCCGTGAAGTCACCGTAGGCTGATGCATCGGTGCAGTGAAATCTCAGTACTTTTAAAAAGCAAACCCTCAGCTTGCACAGCTGTCCCCGTCTACATTCAAAGACTCACATGCTCTACTGTTAATATTCCACAGCTGAGGCACACAGAAGCTGTTTTGCTGACAACTTAAGAGGAGATTATGGATACTGTTCTATAGTGAGAGTAGGAAGCAGGTGGAAGAGAGTGTGGAGAGGTGGAGGTATGTTCTAGAGATAAGAGAAATGAAAGCCAGTAGAAGCAAGACAGAAGAGGGTGGCAGGTGGAACAGTGAACCTGCAAGGAGCAGAGATAGTGAAGACAGATGAGTTCAAATACCAGGGCTCAAATACCTAAGATTTTGGCTGAGAGTCACCAGAATGGATAAGACTATAATGCTAATCAGATTGAGTGGTTAAGAGACAAAGTTAGACAGACAAGGCTGATATGGTCGGGACATGCACAGAGGAGGGTGAGTGGATATATTAGTCAAAGGATGTTGAAGATGAGACAAAAACCACAGAAAAGATCAAGGTCATGCAGAGGGTTGACATAATGGAGGAAGATGCTAAGGCTAGTGTGAGTTGGAGGCAAATGTCCACTGTGGCAACCCCTATATGGGCTGCTCAGAGGCATAAGAATAAGGAAAAGGAGCAGGTGAAGGAAGAATATATGATTTGTTGGGTTTTTTTTGTATTTTATAACCTCATCAAGCGATTTCTTTTGGATAATTGGATCATTTTTAGACCAAATGGTAGTTATGGAAAAATATTATTTTATTTGGGGCATGTTTTAGCTTTTATTTGGCATGAAAGAGGAGGCTAGATAGTAAGGTGGGAAGAATAGTATTCACAGCAGAGTCTGGCACAGACGTGAATTCAGGCTGCTGCAGGAAGGACTTTAGCCTTCAGTATAAGGGTCATTATAACTCAATCAGGTGAACTATAATGGCACCCCTAGGACAGAATATTAAAGTGTCATTAAACAGAAAAGATCTTGAGAGAGTTAATTGCTGTTCACTGTTACAGTCACGTTTTAAATGTTTCTGTTATTCACTGGTAATGTGCTTGTACTTTTGAAGTTTTCTCATCTTGAAGCCAGTTAATCTAGTTTCCATTACTTGCCTTTGGTCATGAGCTTTGGACATTTATTGAACAAACAAGGTCATTGATACATGTGGCCATAAAGAGCTTCCTCATTACTGTGGCGCTTAGTCTAGAACTGCTATTCCTTTTCAGTTAACAGAGCTTGTGAGATTCGCTAAAACACAATCTTACAAATAAATATATTTTTTAAAAAACACAGCTGATCTCATTGGTTTTTGCCATTTACCGTTGTTATGTAGCGTGAATGGAATTCAGGTGCATCCTTCAGAAACGTGAGCCCAGGATGTGTATCTACAATGTCCTAATAAGGCAAACAGGAAAAAATTAGTATATAGAGTTGTCATAACAATATAGTGTAGCACAGAAATAACAGAGTTGCTTATTTCATTTATACCATACCATACCATACCAACTTTATTTCTAAAGCACTTTAACATAAAACCAGGGTTTCACAAAGTGCTGTACATGTTAATAGCATACGTAAAGAAAATTAAAATGAGATACGATAAAATAAATAGATACAATAAATTAAAACATGTTAAAACAAATTGAGTCAACCCCTCTAATCAATGCCAAAGGCTTCAGCGAATAAATATGTTTTAAGAAGACTTTTAAATTCAGAGACAGAAGAGGCCTGCCTAACATGCAAGGGCAGATCATTCCACAACTTTGGAGCAGCTACAGCAAAAGCACGATCACCTTTAAATTTATACTTAGTTTTCGGTACCTTAAGGAGCTGCTGATTGGCGGACCTAAGGGAACGGGCAGGTGTATATGGTTGTAGTAGCTCCGAGAGGTAGGGGGGGGCCAGGCCATTAAGAGATTTAAAAGCAAATAAGAGAATTTTAAAAACAATCCTAAAATGTACAGGTAGCCAGTGGAGTGAAATTAAAATAGGGGTAATGTGCTCAAACTTTTTTGTTCCAGTTAAAAGACGTGCTGCAGCATTTTGCACAACCTGCAGGCGCCTAATGGACGCATCACTAATCCCAAAATAAAGTGCGTTACAATAATCCAGCCTAGAAGTAACAAAGGCATGGATTACTGTCTGAAAATGCTGTTTCGATAAGATAGGCTTTATTTTGGCTAATTCCCTCAAATGAAAAAAGCTAGATCTTACAACAGCTCTGACCTGGCTTTCAAGTTTAAGATTTGCCTCTATTTTAACTCCCAGATTAGTGATGACTGGTTTAACATACTGTGCCAGTGAACCAAGATCTATAATAGTGGCCTCAGAAGCGCCACCAAAAACCATCACTTCTGTTTTCTGTTCATTAAAATGTAAAAAGTTCAAAGCCATCCAAGTCCTTATTTCATCAAGGCATCTGAGCAGCGGGTCTACTGAGAAGCCATTTATCTTTTTAAGTGGGAAATAAATCTGGGAGTCATCGGCGTAGCAGTGGAAAGAAATCCCATGTTTCCTGAAAATAGACCCAAGGGGTAGGAGATATAGAGAGAAAAGAAGCGGGCCTAAAACTGAACCCTGTGGAACCCCACATTGAAGAGAAGCAGTAGAGGATACAAACTCCCCTAGTTTCACAGAGAACGTTCGCTCTGCCAAATAGGATCTGAGCCACTGCAGTGCGGTACTCCGCATACCCACCAACTGCTCTAAACGGGAAATTAAAATATTATGATCCACTGTATCAAAAGCAGCAGTTAAATCTAACAGCACAATAATAACACAGTCACCTGAGTCATTTGCCAAAAACACATCATTAAAAACTCTTAAAAGGGCAGATTCAGTACTATGTAAAGCTTTAAAACCAGATTGGAAAACTTCTAAAATACCGTGTTCTTCTAGGAAGGACATTAATTGCTTGTAAACTACCTTTTCAAGAATCTTTGAGATAAAAGGCAGTTTGGAAATAGGTCTGTAATTCGCAATAATATCAGGATCAAGAGCAGGTTTTTTGAGTAGAGGCTGAATCACTGCATGTTTGAGATTGACAGGTACAACACCAGAGGACAGACTACTATTTACAATGGATTGTACAGCTGATGCTATAGTGAGAAAAACCTCTTTGAAAAATCGAGGAGGGAGAGCATCATAAGGGGAACCTGAGGGCTTCATGTGAGCAACCAACTCCTGCAGGCAGAGCATGGAAACTGGCTCAAACCTGTCAAAGACAGCAGAACTAGGGACAGGGGTAGAAGGGTCGGGAACGGACTGGGAAGTCTGTGCTTTGACAGATAGCACTTTATCAATAAAAAAGTGTAGGAAGTTTTCACAAATTTCCTGAGAAGACTCGACACCAGCAGTCTGTGGAGCATGAAGGACCATGTCAATAGTCTTAAATAAGACATGAGGCTTACGACAGTTTGCCTGAATAATAGTAGCGAAATGTTTCCTCTTAGCATCTTTTACAGTTTTCTGGTAAGAATTCCAGTAATCTTGTAACATTTGGTATGACACCTGAAGTTGATCCTTCTTCCATTTACGTTCAGCTCTCCTGCACTTTCTTCTGGCAGCCCGGGTGTCTTCATTCAGCCAGGGTTCAGATTTGGCTTTAACTTGCTTAAGCTTAAAGGGGGCCACTGAATCTAAAGCAGTTTGGCAGACAGAATAAAACCACGTACTCAGCTCTTCTGTATCATTGCATATGAAATCAGGAAGGCCGCCGTTCTGATTAAAAGCAATAGAGAACTGTCCAGCAGAGGAAGGGTTAAAAATACGACAGCTCCTAGCAGCAACAGGAGGAAGATTAACTTTAGTACAAGGAAGGAAAACCTCAAACAGGACAGGCCTATGGTCTGACCATACAACATCACAAACCTCTAAGTTAGAGACAGGTAAATTGTGAGTTAAAACAAGATCCAACGTGTGCCCATATTTTTGTGTAGGCACAGACACAGGTTGCACAAGATCAAAAGAGTCAATAAGATTTAAAAAGTCCTTTGCCATTGGCTTGTCAGGGCAGCACACATGAATATTGAAGTCCCCAATAATAAGGACATGATCATATTTTGGCATAATTTCAGCCAACAGATCAGAAAAGTCATTTAAGAAGTTCTTATTGTATTTTGGGGGTCTGTAAACCACTGCACAGAGCACTGTGTGAGACCGACCTAGCTCAAACATGCTCAGTTCAAAGCTACTAGGTGAGGTTAATAATGGCAGTGGTTTACATTTATACTGCTTCTTAAAAACAACCGCTAGTCCTCCTCCTCTGCCTGATATTCGAGGAGAGTTTAAGAAGCAGCAGTCATCAGGTAAGAGATCTGTAAAAGCGCTGGACTCACCGGCCCTCAACCATGTCTCAGTTATACAGAGGAAATCCAGTCCTTGGGTCATAAATAAATCCCTTAAAATAAAAGTTTTATTACTCAGCGATCTAGTGTTCACCAATCCAATCCTGGTGGAGGTCAGCGTGTTCGTGGTACGATATTTACCTGCAGTAGAGGAATAAAGTCTTCCTGCTCCAAGTAGTTACAGCCAGGTTTAGCCAGCAAGTAAACAAACTTTGAGGCATCGTCATGGCAACTGTGCAACAACCTGCAAGAAAGGAGAGGAGAGACGTATGATATCAAAGCCCAGTTGCATCTGTTTTATTCTATTTGTAAGGCTTTAAAGAATATGCACGTGTCTTACTTCCTCCAAGTTGCAATGAACGAGTGAACAGACACAAAGCCTGTCCTCTCACCACCTGCTGCGTAGAACATGGGTGCTTTCCAGTAAAGTGGACACCCGCATGCCTGAATGGAAACACAACAACTGCCTGTATGACCTTACTCTGAACAACACGTTTGCTTCCTAGAGTTGCATTGCTTAGAAAGAGCACTGTTTTAACAAGGCCACTACATACAGTGATTTCTCAGGAAAAACAAAAGCCTTCTGGGAAATGTAAAGAAGTCTCAAGTCTCAATATGGACGTTGGCATTTCAACTGCCTTACTGGAATTAAATGTAGATTGTTCTATTCTGAAAAACAGGTTGGGGGAAAGGTGTGATTTTACCTTCGCGACCTTGCCCATTTCATAAATATCAGCCTTCTCCTCCTCAAACTCGGTGAAGACTGTCTCAATGGCAGCAATTTCTGCATCGTGGTTGGCAGCCGGGCCCAGGGCAGGAAGCCCACGAGGGTAGTAGAACCTGGGAATGTTAATGGCAGGAGGAGGAGGGGTGACTATCACCGGAGCTGGAGGAGGGCTGGGTGAGCGTGGCGTGGGGGCTGGTGTGGCTGTGGTTGCAACTGGAGCGGGAGGAGGCGTTCCGGGTTTCTTTTCTGGTTTCGACTGGATCTGAAAAGAGAGAAGGGAGATCATGTGTGGGAAAGGACAAGCATGGATGGGTGTTAATTAGCTGTTTGTGGTCCTAACTTTAAACATCATATTTCAGCTTTTTTTGAGACAATGTTCCAATGACTGAAACACTGCAGTCTTGGTGGCTTACTGATTCAAACTACCTGTCTTAGTCTAGATGTAAAACGTACCTTGCTTCCTTAACTTTGTATGCATTTTAATGAAAAGCACAAATAAGAATGAAGAATTTAATCACTGTCATAGATAACTTTCCCCAGAGCTGTAGATAAGATACAACTTCACTGTAGTATGATAGAGAACCTACGTAAAAGGTTGAACTGGAAACTCAAAGTGACTCATAAACAACACACAAGAGACTATTTTTTCCTGCCATTCTGTTAGTCATAGATGAGTAAAAAGCAGTCACAAGTGCACTTTTATTTTAACCTTTGGCAAGAAAAGTTCCAGGTGGCAGAAGACACATCCATACAGTCAGTCCTCAGAAAAAAATTTATTACCAAATAACTTACATGGTCAAATTTACCCCAAGACCCCAATATTAGACTACATCCTAAATGTGATACGCAACCAATTTTCCAGAGCTACTTATTAAAATATGAAGACCAAAACTGGAGCTTAATCAACACTGCATCTTAAATCAAAAGTCATTGTGTTCCCATAGGGACTTCCTGGTCTCTTCTCTTGGGCCTTCATACTCTGTGTATTGAGCAGGACAGCTGTAGCAGTCTTCTCCTTCACACCGTTCATTCTGTCACTCTATTCCTGCACCTCCTGGCCTATTAATACCCAGCTGGTATCTGCCTCAGAATAGTTTGTCGTCCCTGGCATGTCACTCTGTGTGTGTTAGAGAACCAGATGCATCTAATATATGTGTGTGTACACAGATATACATTTGCATCTGCACATCTTTATGCGCTTATAATTATTATTTATTATTATTGCATGCACACTTGTACCCTGCCTGTCTTGCTTGTTGAACTGACTGACCTGTTGTTGCTGGAAAGACTTGATTCTTTTCTTGAACCGTGAGGGGAGGACAAAGTCACACCCCTTGGCCAGAAAGGCCAGCTCCCCCCTGAGGTCAGGGTCCCTCCGTAACGATGCCTCCTTGATCATCATGGTGGAGGCTGAGGCTCACAACACCCCACCAGACACGGACACTGATGTGGCTAACGACAGGGCGACTACAGATTCACCAGCTTGCCCAGCAAGTGATAAGAAAAGGGATTGACTATGATAGGTTTACCCAACAGCTCAGATATCCAGGAGCCAAAACTGGAAAACCACTTCAGGAAAACAAAGAATATCCAGCACGTGTGGCATTTCATGCAAAGTGTCCCTTAGGAATTATTTGCACTCAAAATCGGTCTCCTTCAAACTTCACATTTATACTCATGCTCCCAACACTTTGTCCTGTGGGGCAGTAATCCAGCAGTGTTTCTATGTAAAAAGATGATCCTTAGACGTCCTGTGCTACAGTGCAGGACGGGAGGCAAAAACATGGTACCGGGCTGTTTTATGGCCCAATGCAATCCCAAATCGTAGCTTCTTTCTGGGGAAGAAACATTGTGGTGTCCCCCTGTCAGCTCTGAATGTATGTATTTGATGTAGCCTCACTGGTGCCTGCTGTTCCAAGCTGGGCTCTGACAAACTGCACTGAGAAACATGAGCCATGCCTGGCAAAGCATACACATATAACAAACCGGCTGTCCTGAGCATTAGGGTGGTGGGAGGCGGGGAAGTGCAACCATGTCGCATATCTTGGCGTAGTGCTTTGCAGGATATGAGCCCTCCTCTGTTCCTGCCTCCTCCTGCCGACTAAAGTTAGCCAGTGGGAAGTTACAACTCAAAGTGACTGTGATTGAAATAATTTCACTGCAGACAGGAAGCTTAAGTTGGTGCTTCAGGGTGAGTGGGTTGGACAAGCAAGCTGAAATATTTTCATAGCGGTAATTTGGGAGGCAGTGTTGAATCAGCGGGCGAGACACCTGTCGTTATATCTGTTGACAGAATTTCCACTGGGCTAGCTCAAAGACTCAAAGCAGCATTCCCTTTTGAACATAATGAAAATCCACAAGTGTCACCCTGCTTCAGAGCCAGTCGGTGTGTTTTTTTTTAAATAAAAAGAGTTTATCATCATCATCAACTTTATTTATAAAGCACTTTAAAACAACCACAGCTGACACAAAGTGCTGTACATTGGAACTGTAAAATAAAATTACATGAGATATAAATAAAAACCAAATAAAAGAAGAGTGAAATCATTAATTAAATAACTACTTCAATTAAAAGAGAAACTAAGTCTCACTGAGGTTAAAAGCCAAGGAATAAAAGTGGGTTTTAAGACGTGATTTAAAAGTGGACAGTGAAGGGGCCTCTCTAACATGCATGGGCAAATTATTCCATAATTTTGGAGCCACAATAGAGAAGGCCCTGTCCCCTCTGAGCTTCCTCCTGGATCTCGGTACCTCCAGGAGCAGCTGGTCAGCTGACCTGAGAGACCGACAGGGTGTGTGGGGATGAAGAAGCTCAGAGAGGTAAGGCGGGGCAAGACTGTGAAGGCATTTAAAAACAAACATAAGAATTTTAAAATTAACTCTAAAAGACACAGGCAGCCAGTGCAGAGAGGCTAGCACGGGGGTTATATGCTCTCTTTTTCGAGTTCCTGTTAGGAGTCGTGCAGCCACATTTTGAACCAGCTGCAGACGTGAGAGCAATGACTGACTGACCCCCACATAAAGTGAGTTACAGTAGTCCAGGCGGGAAGAAATAAAAGCATGGATCACTGTTTCAAGGTGCTGCCTCGAAAGAAAAGATTTTACTCTTGCTAGTCGCCTTAAATGATAAAAACTGGACTTCACCACTGCTCTGATTTGGTTGTCCAATTTAAAATCACTGTCCAACTTAAAACCAAGGTCAGTAACAACAGATTTAAAATAGAATTCCAGGGATCCTAAAACAACAGAGGAGGACTCAGAGGTACCACTGGGTCCAAACACCAACACTTCTGTTTACTTTTCATTAAAATTTAAAAAGTTTAGAGCCAACCAAGCTTTAATGTCATCTAGACATGTCAAGAGAGGTTTTATGGAGATGCCGTCCTTGTGTTTTAGTGGCAAATAAATTTGGCAGTCATTGGCATAACAATGAAATGAGATCCCATGCCTTCTAAGGATAGAACCCAGAGGCAATAGATACAGTGAAAAGAGCAGTGGCCCTAAAATTGAGCCCTGTGGGACGCCGCATGACAGAGGAGCAGAAGACGATTCGTAACCGAGAAGGCTGACAGAGAAAGTTCTATCTGACAAATAAGACCTAAACCAATTAAGTGCAGTGCCACCAATACCCACTACATCATGTAATCGAGAAATTAGAATATTGTGGTCTACAGTGTCAAAGGCAGCAGTTAGGTCAAGCAAGACAAGAACAACATGGTTACCAGAATCACATGCCAGAAGGATGTCATTAAAAACCCTTAATAATGCAGATTCTGTGCTGTGAAGGGTTTTAAAACCTGATTGAAAAACCTCAAAGATTCCATTTTCATCTAGAAAATCTTTCAGTTAACTAAAAACAATTTTCTCTAAAACCTTGGAGACTAAAGGCAGCTTGGAAATAGGCCTATAGTTCGCTAAAACTGTGATCAAGGCCAGGTTTCTTAAGCAGTGGCTGTACTACTGCATGTTTGAAATTTGCAGGAACCATACCAGAAGACAGACTGCTGTTAATAATGTCAAGGACATACTGTTGTATACTAGAAAAAATTTCTTTAAAGAATTGTGGAGGGACAGGATCCCGTGGGGAACCTGTGGGCTTAATATGGTGAACCACATCCTCTAAAGTGGAGAGCGTCACAAGCTCAAACTGAGTGAAAACAGCAGCGCAAGGGACAGAGACAGAGGGGTCAGAGTCAGGAGCTGTGATAAGAGCCCTGGTGGTGACAACCTTTTCAATAAAAAAAGTTCAGAAAATCATTGCAAATCTCAGGAGAAACTTCCAAACAGGCATTCAAAAGAGTATTAAGAACAGTGTCAATGGTCCTAAATAACACACGTGGGTTATGACAGTTGGAAGAAATAATATTTGCAAAATATTCCCTTTTTGCCTCTTTAACAGTGTTCTGGTAGCGATGCCAGCAGTCTTTTAGAATTTGAAATGATACATGCAGTTTATCCTTTTTCCACCTCCGACATTCCCTCTTAACAGCACAACTGCTCTGAGTTTAAATCATTCATCCAGCCCTTTGTCAGTAAAACAAAATCACAAATCCAAAGCAACTACTGACAATCTTCCATAATACAAGGTGATGTGGTTATCCCGCTAAGTTTCTCAAACAAAATCATCAGCTTACTGTCACATGAAAGAAAGAACAAACAGCAGCTCCTCTTAAGAACTGAGAGGATGAAAAAGGAACCGTTCGGCATTTTTACTCGACTTACAGATTCTCAGAATAGATGAATTATTAATATAAAAAAAACAAAACAGTAAATCCTTACATTTGAGAAGTAGTAAAAACAAGGAACCAAGATTTCAGTTATCAAATTGTATTAAAGTAATCACCTCTGCATCTAGTTTTCTGCAATCAATAATGCAGAAGTAGCAGTTGAATTTTTGGAAGTAATAGATTTACTGCTGTCTGTTTCTATGCTCTTTAATGTATGGACACCAACGGTTAGTAGCAATATCCAAATGTGAAATATCAAACCACATTACTGCTCCTGAATGGCGATTGAATAGATACATGGACAGTACAGACAAATTTCCTCGGATGGTAATAGCTAATTAACAGTGAGAATAAATAGAGCATAAACTGTCAGCAGTGTGTCCTCGAATGCTCCCTGAAAGGCTTCCCTTAAATTTACCAAGGCTGAGCTAAAACCCTTTCGATGCCAAGCAACACCAATCTGAAGCCGAACACAGAGGGGATCCCTCAGGATGTACAGGGTGACCCATTTTAAATCTGTCCAGCTCAAATACCTAGAAGTCTAGGACAGTACACAAGATATCTGCACATACTGTACTTGATGCATCATGACTGCCACTAACCGTTTTTCTACTATTGTATTTGTTCCATTTGTGACACTATTGTTTCTTCCAGTTTGAGCCATACTGCATACAGAAAGGTTCAGTGTGCATGCATGTGTGTGAGTAGCTTTCCAGAAAAATAAATGAGTCACCTTGTATTTTAGGGTAACTCCTCTCAGATCCCTGTGTGCCCTGCTGAATTCTTTGGAACAGCTGGGATCCATACTGAAGCCAGGGTTGCATACCGATCCCACACACAGATACAGATACTGTCACATGCACACATTGTCTAATGCTAGCTACCTATTACCTCCATGCTTCAGAGGGAAACATTATACAGCAAATATATTGTATCACTCAACAAATGTGCACTAGAGTCTCACCAGCCTATTATCTCATGTGAAATCCCACCCTGCTTTTTGACCCTTTCTTCTTTTTCTTTTTCTACTTTCTTTCATCCTGGTCAATGAAAGGGAGTTCATTCTCTCCACTTCCTCTGCACAACCTCTTCAGCTGTAGCCATGAGCTTGTGTTATCATAAATCTCTGTATAAAGAGTTACAGTACTTGTGTGAGAGTGTAATGGGAGCCAGAAAGGAATGCCACCAGGCAGCTGTGTGCTCTTTTCCTGTGACTGACAGTCAGTGTAACCCTGCCCTGTCAAAATTGCTCCGTTTGGTCCTAAAACCCTTGTTCTTAAATCTTCAATTTTCCTCCTGGAATCTTGAATGTTCTGTGATGATTAGCCTGCTATTAAAGATTTTAAAAAAATAACAGAAAAAATGAATAAAAACAACCAATTTACTAAGCTATACAAACTGTAAAACTCCAGTGACGGTCCATGGCAGTACGTATGAAGTTAGTGAGCTCAGGTGACATGAAAACACTCACTGGGACAAACTGTTCCTACAAGAAGGGACACATGAGGCCAACAGAAATGCAACGTCAAGGCAGAATTTTGACTAGTTAATTACTCAACTTAAATTAAATAATTAAATAGCGTAGAATTTCATATTCAAGCTGTACTTATAATCAGCTTGAATATGAAAATCTATATGAAATGGATCTGATAACTGAGCATAGACAAGACAATGTGCTTGTGTAGTTTCTCTTTCCAAGCATGTGCACATCTTTTAATTTAGTTGTTTTAATTAAAAAAGGAACAGCTAAATTGTATTCATTACACCACAATATTCTAAACAAATAGCTGGTGAACTTAATTGAGTATTAAGGAGCTAAACAAGCAAATGTTTCCCTCATGTTGGACCAAAACATCTGATACCGACTATATATCAGATGTATCCTTCTGACACTGACTCAATATCAGATGAATGCAATAATAGAGAATGTATCCACCTGGTTCTGAACTCAAACAGTGGGACCAGTTAGATCAGACAGACTGCTCTGACAACAGGATGATCCATTGGGAAAGACTATTTGGTCATCTTATCAAGTATGTTGCACATCAGCAATCTACTCATAGCCCCTTACATGTCACTTTGAATATGTTCTAAGTTGTAAAAAAAGGATTTGTTGTTGTTGAGCATCCTGCATCCTTCCTGAATATATTTGGTTCGAACCTACTTTTTCTTACACAGACAGGAGAAAAAGAAGCATAACAGTGAAGAAACTCTGGCGGCTGATGGAAGTTTAACAGGAACAAAAGGCAACGTAACAGGTGTGTGTGTGTGTGTGTGTGTGTGTGTGTGTGTGTGTGTGTTATGTCTGCAAGCTTTTCTCTGCCCACCCCTCAGATCTAATCCAGCCACACAGCCACAGAAACAGGTGAGTCAGCAGCCTTCACAACACTGATCAAATAAATGCACGATGGGAAGCACAGCAGGTCAGCTGTCGAACAACAACTGCCGCCTTCATCCGACTGTTGGCACACTTGACACGCACACGTGTGCTCCTGCAGTCTTTACTAGTGCATTGATACATGTCTCTAATTTGTCAGGGCATATTACACATGTGGTTGTGTGCGGGTGTGGACGTGCGCCTTGATGTGTTCACTTAACAGGAACCAAGTCTTTCAGAGCAGCTTAATAGTGTGAACATGTCAACTTCCTAAACACACACACACACCTGCTCTATGAAACTGCCTGTCCGCTGTGTAAAATTATCTGTGTAAATATAGCCACCGATTTCACGTTTATTTCTGCTTCAGGCACCAGGCAGACTTAACACACACACACACACGACAACAAACATTGAGAAAGACATGTTTGTCAAGTCAAAATTAAATTTACTTGTAAAGCTATCCAACCATTTACTGTTTAACTGGACTGCTTAGATATTCTAATATGGAAATGTTCTGACACAATTTACTACTATCATAATAATAATGTGATAATGACCTTATAGTTCTTTATACAGCATTTAAAAAAAGGCTTAAATTACTGAAATATCCATGCACACTTTTAAGTACATAGGAGAATTAAAGCAATTATTTTATCATTGGCAAGTGTGCACAGTTATGCATACCAGTCTCATAATTTTATGTAATGTTATTTCTAATTCTTGCAATGAAACCAACTAGGACAAATAAAGTTTCAACTTGAACCCGATACACATGGAACAGGCTACTATCGCCTCTCCATCCATCTGATTATACACACACACACTCACTTTAGACCAGGCCTGCCAAATGCCATCTCCATGGTGACAACCCTTTCCCTGGATCGAGTGTAGGGAGGAATGCTCCCAGGGTTCCCGTGCCAACAGTGGAAAGCAGAGTTCACATCGCTGCTCTATTCTTTACACCCATTCTCTCTTCCTCTCAAGAAGAACACACACGCATGCATACAAACACACTGATACATGCACGCCCACACATACAGTTACCTTGGGAACCTCCTCTCTAAACTTGGAAGAATGAACCGAGTTAAACTCCCGCTTCTGTGATAGACAAAGTTAATCAGTGCTGGCTACGGTCTAACTCACATCCCAATCACAGGAAGGCAACATGGGAGCAGTTAAAAACACAGCTGCTCTAATTGTCTGACTGGAATCAGACACTGACACTGATATTACACAGCTAAAAGTCCAGTTATTTTTTGTCAACAAAAAAATAAATAAATCCTAATACGTACATAACAGGGACTTGTATTTATAAGATTTGGATATGTCTGAGATTACCTATAAACTAAATAGAGCCCTATATTTTCTATTCTGAGTGTCTACAAATCTTCATAAACAGATATTAAAGA
Source organism: Astatotilapia calliptera (assembly GCF_964374335.1). Taxonomy (NCBI): domain Eukaryota; kingdom Metazoa; phylum Chordata; class Actinopteri; order Cichliformes; family Cichlidae; genus Astatotilapia; species Astatotilapia calliptera. Next base: position 21,373,839 of record NC_137440.1, on the reverse strand, counting down.
AGATACAAAGAGATAATTTTCCACGTGTTAGATCTGTGATGCTTATATGCACTTTCTCGCTAAATGGTTACATGGCATGGAAATGTAAAACATTAGCATGCAATTTTAACTCAATATAAACTGCCCGAGTGGTCACAGAAGGGGACTCCTAATGTTACGAAAATATTTATAGAGGTTTAGTGTCAATTTTTTACTTATTTCTGGGAAACTTGCCAGACAAGCTACATCTGAAAAATTACACAGTGAACCATTTCCCTTATCTGGGAAAACCGCCTGTCAACAACTAATGCTTAATAACAACAAACTCCAGTCCTTCACTGGCATTTATTTTTATACATATGGCTAACAGGGCAGGTTTTGCATTACATTTCCCATGGCTATCTTAGGATTTAGAGCAAGTGAGCTAATCCTACATCAGCAATAGTTTTGGTCCTCAGCATGGAGCTACAGTGAGGGAGCTGTCACTAGAGTGCAGCAAGAGACCTCAAACCACCAATACCAGAGAAGATCAGTCCTGCTTCCTCTATAATTATTTAAATATATAATATTTTGAAATATTAAAAACAAAACTCTGTACATGACACTCAGATAGCACTATAGCATGCACACAACGGATATAATCCTAAATTGCAGCTCATTTAAAAACCAACAAAGAAACATTAGCGAAAAGGAAACTGCTTTCTTCTAACATGCAACATAAGAAAATATATATATCAGTCTGTGTCGACATAATATCAGACAAAAGGTAACATTTCTCTCATACCAAGTATATTGCACCACTGTCCTTCCAACTGTATAACTGTGAAAATGTCGCAATCAGTGGAGATTATGTTTAAACATGGAGCAGTTTTCTCTAAAAAAGAAGCAATATTGCAACAAAAATAGTTAAGTATAGCAGTTTCATTGGTAAATTAATTTTCTAGTTGTATATATCAGTTAGTTCACAGATCCTCCTGTAGATGATGCTATAGGCCTTATTAATTTCAACAAACCAGGGTGAAATCAGACTGCAAGCTTACAAAGTACTTTATGGTATGGTTGGGCCTTACAGTCACTAGGGGGTAGCAGCTGTCTAACGGTTATCACTTGTGAGCAGTTTGTCACTTAAATTAGACTGTGACCATGCACCTGACAGAAGATGCTTGTTTCTGCTGCCATTGACCTTCTTGGCTCTGCTTCAAAATGTGTGAAATGACCCGATGGAGTTAGAGGTCAGGATGAAGAAAAAGGAGTCCAATAACTCAGTTATACTACACATCTCTGGGTTGCATTCCACTTTTTTTGAATTCCTTCTGTGCCTCCTGACTTAACAAGCACACATACATTTTCAGTGAAGACATCCAAACATGTTTGTTTTGGCCAAGCGGTGAGAGTATTTTAGCGCTGAGGGAGTTTTCTGGAGAAATCCCACAGGACATTCTGGGTGGAATTGGGTGAAGGGTGAGTTCAAAGGAAAATGAGGGAGGGGAAGAGTGGGGGCTAAATAGGTAGACTGGAAGTAGATGGGTGGGGGTAGGTGACACCCAAGCTCCCACCGAGTCATGGTGTTCTGGAACATTGGCAAACTCTTTCAAGAGGAAAGAAACACACACACACACACACACACACACACACACACACACACACGGTCACACCCACATCAACACAGTCACATAAACCTAAATCTCCCCCTGGTGCCATGATTCTAAGAGGGAGTCCCCATTAGCCAATCGCACTGCAGAACTGATATTCTGGGGTAGGGGAATCCCACCGCCTACCTAATACTAATAAACATGTTGTGCTGGTTTTCATGGTGACCCGGCAGGAGGCCCAAAAACTTGCACACTGGTGACTCTTGCTGAGATTAAAACCTTTCAGATGAATAAGTACAGTTCCTTAAAAAAGTCAGGCGTGTGGATTGGTGCGTATGTGTGCAAATGAACACGCACACTGCAGCTGAGGACATCACACTGACAAAAGCACTTGGATCACAGCCAACCTTGCACTAGGGAGTGGTGAATTATGATGTCAGATGCTTAAAAGTGCTCTCTGTGCAAGTGTGTGTATGCCTGTGCATATGTGCGCACTAAAAAAAAGGATCATCCAGCCAAATGAGCTCCACCAAGTTGATAGTATGAACATGATCTGATTCCATTGTCTATACCTTGGTGGTATGAACTGTATTGGGAAAACTCTTCCTACACATAGCAACCTATTATCCTGTCTTTCAAGAGCACTGTATGCGTGCTTAAATGAAAGCATTCAACTGTGTGCTTGTGCACCTTGGCCAAGGTCCCCGCTGTGACCTTATTTCCTGTGGAAGGAGCTGAGGAATGATGTCACTCTCTGCTGACCCAGAGTCAACAACTGGGAGCTGCAGATCCCCCCCCTCCCCCCCACTTTAGATGCACTTTGCATTTCTCCTTCCCAAAGCCAACTGCTCAGGAAACCAAAAAATAATTTACTTTATATCTCCATGCTTCTCCTTATCGTTCCTTCCATACTCTTTCAAAACTGTCTGAACCAAAAGAAGTTGCCGATTTCTGTTTTAAAAGGTCAACAGTGCACTTTCCTCTTCTGGCTAAAAAGTCAGATAGGAACACTCAGCCATCTCTTTATAATAAGCTGATATATGGTGAATCACCATTGAGCGGTACTCTGATGAATACTTTCACAAAGGCTCTGAATAGCAGGCAATATTGCATTTTTACTTCCCATCTGCATACACTGAGCTGAGTACTCATAACACCAGTCTAATCACAAGCCTATTTTAAGTATGTTAACTGTGCTGTCAGCGAATGAGTTTATATACAACCCCCAATTCCAAAAACACATTTTACATTCCTCTCCGTGAATCGCTGCCTTATTGTGGTGGAGGGGTTTGTGTGTCCCAGGGATCCCAGGGGCTATGTTGTCTGGGGGCTTTTGCCCCCTGGTAGGGTCTCCCATGGTAAATTGGTCCTGGGTGAGGGACCAGACAAAGAGCGATTCAGAAGACCCTTATGAAGAAAACATCGAGGGAACAGTTTACCCTGCCCAGGATAGGGTTACTGGGGCCCCACCCTGGAGCCAGGCCCGGGGAGGGTGCCCGAGGGCGAGCGTCTGGCACAGCCCGAAAAGGGGACATGGGCCCATCCTCCCGCAGGCCCACCACCCGCAGGAGGTGCCATAGGGGTCGGATGCATTGTGTGCCGGGCGGCGGCCAGGAGCGGAGGCCCTGGCGGACTGATCCCCGGGTGCCAAGACTGGCAATTGGGACATGGAATGTCACCTCTCTGGTGGGGAAGGAGCCTGAGTTAGTGCGTGAGGTTGAGAGGTACCGGCTAGATATAGTCGGGCTCACCTCTACGCATGGCTTGGGCAATGAAACGAGTCTACTGGAGAGGGGCTGGACTCTGTCTTAGTCTGTAGTTGCCCCTGGTGAGAGGCGGCGGGCTGGGGTGGGTATTCTAATATCCCCTCGGCTTGCTGCCGGTACGTTGGGGTTTTTCCCGGTGGATGAGAGGGTTTGTTCCCTGCGCCTTAGGGTCGGGGAACGGGTCTTGACTGTCATCTGCGCTTATGCGCCGAGTGGCAGTTCAGAGTACCCAGCCTTCTTAGAGTCCCTGGGTGGGGTGCTGGAAGGTGCTCCACCTTGAGACTCTGTTGTCCTGCTGGGTGACTTCAATGCTCACGTGGGTAATGACAGCGAGACCTGGAGGGGCGGGATTGGGAAGAACGGCCTCCCTGATCTGAACCCGAGTGGTGTTTTGTTATTGGACTTCTGTGCAAATCACAGTTTGGCCATAACAAACACCTTGTTTGAACATAAGAGTGTCCATAACTGCACGTGGCACCAGGACGCTCTAGGCCGCAGGTCGATGTTCGATTTTGTAATCGTATCACCAGACATGCGACCATATGTTCTGGACATTCGGGTAAAGAGAGGGGCTGAGCTGTCAACTGATCACCACCTGGTGGTGAGTTGGATCAGGTGGCGGGGGAGGTCGCTGGACAGACCTGGTACACCTAAACGCGTAGTGAGGGTGTGCTGAGAATGTCTAGCAGAGGCCCCAGTCCGCGAGATCTTCAACGCACACCTCCGGCAGAGCTTCAACAGCATTCCGAGGGAGACTGGGGACATTGAGTCCGAGTGGACCATGTTCAGTGTCTCCATTGCCGAAGCTGCTGCATTGAGCTGTGGCTGCAAGGTGGTTGGTGCCTGCCGTGGTGGTAAGCCACCAGACTGAAGAAGGAGTCCTATCGGGCTTGGTTAGCCTGTGGGACTCCGGAGGCAGCCGACAGGTATCGACAGGCCAAGCGGAATGCGGCTCGGGCAGTGGCTGAAGCAAAAACTCGGGTGTGGGAGGAGTTCAGAGAGGCCATGGAAAAAGACTTTCAGACTGCCGCGAAGAGATTCTGGCAAACCGTCAGGCGTCTCAGGCGGGGAAAGCGGTGCGCTACCTGCACTGTGTATAGTGCTGGCGGAGCGCTGCTGACTTCGACTGAGAAAATTGTCAGGCGGTGGAAGGAATACTTCGAGGACTTCCTTAATCCCACTGACACGTCTTCCGAGGAGGAAGCAGAGTCTGGGGATGAGGGGAATGACCCGCCAATTTCCAGAGGCGAGGTCACTGAGGCAGTTAAACAACTCCTTGTTGGCAGAGCCCCTGGTGTTGATGAGGTCCGCCCTGAGTTCCTGAAGGCTCTGGACGTTGTAGGGCTGTCCTGGTTGACACGCCTCTACAATGTTGCGTGGCAGTACCCCTGGACTGGCAGACCGGGGTGGTGGTCCCCATCTTTAAGAAGGGGGACCGGAGGGTGTGTTCCAACTACAGGGGGATCACACTCCTCAGCCTCCCTGGGAAAGTCTATGCCAGGGTGCTGGAAAGGAGAGTTGGGAGTTTGCCCAACCAGTCTACATGTGTTTTGTGGACTTGGAAAAGGCATTCGACTGTGTCCCTTGGGGTGACCTGTGGGAGGTGCTGCGGGAGTATGGGGTGTCTGGCCCATTGCTACGGGCCATTCGATCCCTATACAACCGTTGCAAGAGCTTGGTTCGCATTGCCGGCAATAAGTCGGACTCGTTCCCGGTGGGTGATGGGCTCCGCCAGGGCTGCCCTTTGTCACCGATTCTTTTCATAATTTTTATGGACAGGATTTCTAGGCGCAGCCAAGTGGCGGAGGGCTTTCACTTCAGTGGTCTCAGAATCTCATCTCTGCTTTTCGCGGATGATGTGGTTCTGTTGGCTTCATCGGGTGGGGGCCTCCAGCTCGCACTGGAATGGTTCGCAGCCGAGTGTGAAGCAGCGGGAATGAGGATCAGCACCTCCAAATCTGAGGCCATGGTTCTCAGCTGGAAAAGGGTGGAGTGCCCACTCCAGGTCGGGGATGAGTTCCTGCCCCAAGTGGAGGAGTTCAAGTATCTCGGGGTCTTGTTCGTGAGTGATGGGAGAAGGGAGCCGGAGATCGACAGACGGATTGGGGCTGCAGCTGCAGTAATGCGGATGCTGCACCGGTCCGTCGTGGTGAAGAGGGAGCTGAGTGTAAAAGCGAAGCTCTCAATTTACCGGTCGATCTACGTCCCTACCCTCACCTATGGCCACGAGCTGTGGGTAGTGACCGAAAGAACGAGATCGCGGATACAAGTGGCGGAAATGAGCTTCCTCCGAATGGTGGCTGGCCTCTCCCTTAGATATAGGGTGAGAAGTCTGGCTATCCGGGAGGGGCTCAGAGTAGAGCTGCTGCTCCTCCACATCGAAAGGAGCCAGCTGAGGTGATTCGGGCATCTGACAAGGATGCCTCCTGGGTGCCTCCTGGGGTTGGTGTTCCGGGCATGTTCCGCCGGGAGGAGGCCCCCCGGGGCAGACCCAGGACACGCTGGAGAGATTACATCTCTCAGCTGGCCTGGGAACACTTTGGTGTTCCCACGGATAAGCTGGAGGAGGTGGCTGGGGAGAGGGAGGTCTGGGCTTCTCTGCTTAGGCTGCTGCCCCCGCGACCCGGCCCCGGATAAAGCGGATGAAGATGGATGGATGGACATTTTACATTTTATGTATAATGTAAATTAAAACAGAATGCAAGGATTCACAAGTGTCATAAAGCCATATTTTATCCACAATACTCTTCCATTAAAAATGTTAGCTCATTTTGACAGGAGTGAGACAACTCAAAAAGTTGGGATGGAGGCAACTATTGTCTGGAAATTTAAGTGATACTAAAAAGAAACAGCTGGAGGAACATTGTGCGACTATTAGCTTAATTGGCAACAGATTAGTAACATGACTGGGTATGAAACGAGCATCTTAGAGAGTTAAGCACAAGTTCACAAATCTGCAAAATCTGCATTTATAAATTGTGAAATGGATTCATTCAGATAAGACGTTTTACAATTCAAGTCATAAAGAAAGTCAGTAAATGGTCAGTAAAAATCACAAAGAATATAGATTATAAATGAAACCATGCAAAACATGGCAAATATTAAGGGAAAATGACTAAATTCTACAAAGTATGGGAAGAGGTGTGTACAATCTGGCATAGAGAAAGTAATAGTCTACTATGGAAAGAATTTGACTTTAAACTAAAAATGTGGTATTTAAATACACCTCTCATAATCTCATCATATGTGAAAGAAATTAAAGTGGAACTGTGTTGGAGGAAATGTGGGAAAACCAGACCACTCACATATTTTTTGAGACTGTCCAGTAATCAAAGGACTCTCGAAAAGGGTCAAGAAGAAACCGATCAAATCTTACCCCATTAGACCCACTGATTTTTCTTTTGGGAACTACTGTATACATAGGGAGACATGTAGCTCAGACCAAAGGTGCATTAAAAAAATTAAAAACCTGTGAAGACTTTGAATATTTCTACCGTATGTAATATTTTCAAAAGATACCAAGTATTGAAAGAAAACTCTGTGCACATGCCTGGGATGTTCAGGCCCTCACACAATACTGCACGGAAAAACAAGAATGATTCTGTCATGGAAATTACTGCATGGGCTCAGGAGCACTTCCAGAATTCACTGTCTGTGAACACAGTTCACTGTGCCATAAGGAAATCCAGGTTAAAGCTCCATTAGCAAAGAAATGTCCAGTCTTTTCCTGCAAACTATATTTAAAATGAACTGAGGAAAAGTGGAAAACTGTTCTGTGGTCAGACTAATCGAAATTTAATATTCCTTTTGGATCTAGCATCCTCCATACTCAGGAAAGGGACCACCCAGCTTGTTATCAGTGCCTAGTTCAAAAGCCTGGATCTGTGATGATATGAGGATGTATTAATGGCTATGGAATTGGCAGCATGCCAATCCTGAAATACTGGAATTCCATCCAGATGATGCCTTTCTCGGGGAAGGCCTTGCAAATTTCAGCAAGACAATACTAAACCACATAATGCACTATTACAACAATAAGGCTTCATGGTAGAAGAGTCCAGGTGCTGTCCAGACCATGTTGAAAAATTCTGCACATCATGAAACAAAAAATAGGACAAAGAAGATCTAGGACTGTTGAGCAGCCAAAATCCTATAGCAGAGTGGGACAATGGGACAATATTCCTATTTAAAAAGTCTAGCAGCTGATCTCAGTTCCCAGAAGTCTGAACTGAATGGGGAAGCTACACAGTGGTAAATTGCTCTGTCCCAACTCTTTTGAGACATACTGTTGCCATCAAATTTAAAATGAGCTAAAGACCAATGTTAATCTTGTTAATCTGTGACACATCTGCAGAAGTTGGTAAAACTACTTAAACCAGCAGTGTGTTAATTAAACTATCAGAGTGGCAGCTATAGATCCAGTCAGTGTCTGCAAGCAATTCCACCATTAACTGTACTGAAGCAATGCCACTAGAACAAAAATTAGGTTACATTTACCCACCAGTGAATGTTGTCTCATTTTAAAATACATCTTACCATGTTACCTAAAATTTGGCTCCATACTGTAGTGGTTTACTTATATGCCTAACAAGCAAAAGACCTCTGGTTTAAATATGGGAGGAGAAACAAAGGGCTTCCAGTGTAAAAATCTGCCAAATCAAACGTTCACTGTGGCCAACCCATTGTGAACAAGGGAGGAGCCGAAAGCAGCTTTTATTATATTACCTAAAAACAGAGAGACAGGAATAGAAAGAAAGCCCATTCAAAGCCCATTGCCCTTAAAGTTAATTGACTCTCACCATCACATCTCCCCACTATGAGTGTTACGGCTTTGCCTCTGATTTATATCAGTCAGCTTTCCTGTCATGATGGAGATTAATGGGTGTGTTCTGACAGGTGCAGAAAGCCCTGTATTAGTCTGTCAGCAGCAGAATCAACAATAAACATGCGTAAGGCAGAGATGAAGATACTACTGCCTGGGGCCTGCGTCACCATAGAGGGCTTAGCAGAACTTCCCAGTGAAGCTATGGCAGTGCCAAGCGAAACAAAGCTACAAATGTTCAACGTGGAGTGTGTGGTTCATTGCAGTTGTGTGAGTGCATTTTCTCACTTGTGCATGAGGGGGCTTGTCTTGTTTACAGTTTGATTGGCAGTTTAATGCATTGCAGGGCGGGGTTGGCGCTGAGGAATATTAACATAATTCCCAGAGTGCCAGAATTGGTATTGGGTGTCGAAGAGCTATTCCAAACTCAGCTGTGACCCACAGTAGCACCGGGTCATCTTACCCATGGGCCAACAAACAGACAGCCAGACAGATGCACACACGCACAGTTGATCAGACTCCGATATTCATCACGTTTAACTCAAACAAATTTAATGCATGCATGAACACACATGTAAATGCACACATGTATGAACATCTGGACATGTAATAAAGCCTAGGTGTGCATAACACATGCTCACATGCTTACACGCACACAAACATGCACACACATGCACGTATGCCGGTCCATTTACACTGTGGCGACAGTGAGTCTGTTAACGGGATGCCATAGTACAGAGGGGTGGACAGATTTAGGTCTCCCTCACACCTAGCTGTGCCAGGGGTGGAGGGGGTTGTAGGGTAATGATACCATTAACGCTTGCTGTGCCAACAACCCAACCCTCCCCCCACTTCCTCCAGTGCTCCAATGAGCACCTCCCATTGGGTTTCTCTGCTCTCCACGCAGCAACAACAGTTATTCACCTCTCCCAAAATAAAACAACAGCCAATCACAGGGTTGGAAGACAAGAAGTGATCAGTACGGACATAATCCTTGACCGCAGGTGAAAGAAGGACACTGAGAAGAGAAACAAAAGTAGACCTATAAGCCAGAAAAATGAAAAACGGAGAGAGTTTAACTGCAAGAAATGTGGGAGCAGATAAGCAGAAAAAACAAAAACAAAAAAGGGATGGATAGGGACACAGAAGATGGAGGAGGAAGGAGATTGTGTAATGATGTGTTCGGGTGCTGGCTGTTCCGTTCTTACTGTGGCAGCTACCATGGTAACCTCATAAATAGGTGCCCTACATATCAGCAGGGCATAAGGTTACACAGCTCAGTAAATAAACACACATAAACAGCAGAGGAAGCGTGATGAGGAGAAGGATGGTTGGAGCGAGAGAGGAAAAATAAATTAGTAAGAGAAAAATGTCAAATATAGAGGGGAATAAATGACAACAATGATTTGATTCCTCTGTGTTGATGATAATGTGCGTTTGTCTGGCATGCATAATTACCTAAATCTACAATTTGCAGTAGAACATCCACATTAGGGACTGGCTGAGGTAACACTGCCTTTTTATCATCATTAACTCCAGCTTACGCGCAGACACAGACAAAAAAATTATCAAGTTCTAGTTCCCTTCTCTTTTCCTCTGTAGCACAACTGCAATTTACCGTTACATTTTCCACAGTAAGAAAAACAAAGTCTACACACATGCATACGCCTGCACACACATACAATTACAGAACAAAACAAGTTCAAAACCAGGAAAAGCCAACAAAGAGCCACTCCACAACAAGGAGCTATTCTGTTCTGTGATCCAAAGCCTCAACTTTTTTGATTCAAGCCAAGATAGAGTAACTGTAACAGCATGTTAATTAGAGCTAATTAATACCACCAATTACAGCAGCATCAGTCCGGTTGTGCCACAGCAATGAAATCCTCAGTTTATTTTCAGTCTAATGCTAATCAGCCTGTGTGGTCCCTCTATGTCTATCCCTCAGTCAGGCGCCCTCATACTGCACCTAAATGGATCAACAGTAACATTTAAAAGCACAGATGGCACATTTTTATATACATCAATGAACATAAATTAACCCAGAGTTGCACTGCATGTAGCAATCTTTCCAACATGACAAATTCCCAATCAGTGGACTGCACCTGTAATGGCACCGTCTTGGAATAAGTACTTCATATTACTCAAGCCCTTGAAACACCCATTTCTTTATTTCCTAGCAGCAGCTTGAAATGCAATAATAATAAAACAAATCTCACAGCACCAATAAACTATTTTCTGAAATGTTCATGTCTTTGATTGTCTGTTAGATTATGCATTTGTGAGTGTGACTTTGGAACACTTACTTTAATGACCTCTGGAGTCTGCTGGATAAGAAGGGTTGAGCCAGCATCTCTCAAAGCAGTATGTTCACCAACAGCAACGGTAGCACTTGCTGTGGTTGGCGTAGCAACAGGAGCTGGAGCTTCAGGTGCGGCCACAGGTATGGTTTCATCGGAAAGCGTAGAGGAATGCAAGTTTGCAGGTGCAGAGGATATCGGGGCAGAGACTGGTTTTGAGTCATCCTCATCTGTAGACGCTTCTGGAATTTTATCCACAGACTCGACTGGAGGGTCAGGTGTAGGTGTAGGCAAAGGTTCGGGAGCACTTTCAGGTGTAGATTTAGGTGCTTGTTCAGCTGAAGCACTGCTTTCAGAATCAGATACTGCAGGTGTTGGGGCAGGTGAAACTTCAGGTGTATTTGCCAAGGTGTGTTTTATCAGTGTATCTGAGATTGCATCTGTATGTACAGTTGGAGCGGTGGGAGCAGCTGGTGGGTTTGTGCTCTCCAGAGGAGTATCAGCCCTGCCAGCGGTGGCCAGTGTATCCTGCAGGAGCCTCATCACCTCCCGCTCCTTTCCACTGTTCCTCTCAGCACTCCCTGTGCTCCCTGCTCCGGAATCCACCAGTTCTTGGGCAAAACTCTCAATGCTCTCAAGGATTCTCAGCAACAATGCCCCATCCTCCTCCTCTCCTGCCACATTTTCACTCCTCTCCTCTTTAGGAGGAGTGAAACTCTGGAGAGTTCTGGAGCTAATGCCGTTCATGGTTAAGTGGCTGTCTGGCTTTGAGACTTGGAACAGAGCCATTTTGGGTTGAGTGAAGGACTCACTGGAGGTGATCCCCTGGCTCCCATCTCTCTTCCTGGTTTTGGCTGGAAGTGGAGGCTCTGTCTTTCTGGGATGAGTCATACTTTGAGAGAGATTCTCCAAGTCCATGAGCAGCTTGTCAATGTCATCATTCCTGTGTGCAGCAGCTTTGGGTGCAGAGACTGTTAGTGACGCAGAGGAAGGCCAATTTGAGCCATAGCCAGAGCTGACTGGCAAATTATTTGAAGAGTTATAGAGCGTGTGTGTTTGGGACAGGTGCATGTGTTGCCCCATCATAGTCCCACTTTTGCTCTGGCTGCTGTTCATCCCTCTAGATGGAGTGTGTGTCTGCTGTGAGATTTGTTCTGGTGTCTTTCCCATATCTGCTTCCTCCTCCTCAATATAAAGAGCCTCCATGGGAGATGCTGGGGGAGTGTGTGTATAAGCTGGGGTCGGGGAGTTACGAAGAGGGGAGGAGGAGTGTGTTGGAGAGGAGCTGGATGAAGAGGATATAATGGTTGGAGGAGAGAGAGTATGTTGTGTATAAGAAGAAGTATGTGGATGTTGGATAACTCCATTAGTAAGTGGGGTAGCTCTAAGCTGGGCTGAGCTCTGAACTGGTTTGGTATGGATGGAATCTGATTTTAGAGATAAAGAAGTAGATGAGACAGAGGATGGAGCAGAAACAGAATGTGGAACAGTCTTTGGGATTGGAGGAGAGAGCACCACATCTTCATAGCGAGGAGGTTGTTCATTGCCAAATATCGGCGAATAAGGTCCCTGCTGGATGGAGTGAAGAGTGTTAACCAGTTCAGCCAAATCACTGTGCCCGCTTCCAGGTGCACCCTGTCCACAGCCTCCAAAACCTCCAATTCCTTCCAGCTCCAGAGGCAATCTCTTAAGATAGGAACTGAGACGAGTCATCACAGCCCGATACACACTGTCAGGGCTTGCTTCCCCATCCTCTGGGCCTCCACCAGCTTTGTGTTTGATGCACTGTTTGATTATGTCAGTGCATTTCTTAAGGTCTTCAGAACATTTAAGCAGAATATCAAGGCAGGCACGTATGTCTTCGCCACCTGCTCCGCCAGTAGCTGCCTCCGCTCGCGTCTTCTCCAGCAGACGGGCAATTAAGTTCTCTTCTCCTAGGGTGTTGCGGTACAGGGAGGCCACTGTGTTCAGACTTTGGTCTAATGACCCAATACTCGTGAGGCTGTTTGTTGAGCCACCAGCAACTTTGGTGATGGACGACATGGTGCCTGGGTTGCCCTTAATCTTCGTTTCCTCTAGCACCGTTCCTTTCCCTTGCACAAATGGTGGCAGGTTCTCATCATTAGAAGAAGCCGTGCCATTTGTCATACCGTTAGTAGTTGCATTTGTGGTAAGGTTGGAGCTGAAGTGGCCATAAATAATCTCCAGGTCGGTGGAGCGACGACTAAAAGAGTCAGGACGGACTTTACGGCCTTTCCGGAAGGTGATGTGGCTGGAGGATGAGAGGCGGAGCTTATCAAATGAAAACTCCTTGAGTTTACCACTGGCCAGGTTGATGGCTTCTTCGGTAATATCCTTCAGACTGCCAGAGGAGGTCATACTCCCAGTCGATGCTCCACCACCAGAGGTCTTCTTACCACGCCATGTTGGGCTCTCTTCTCCTAAAGATAAATTGCCACTGCTGCCTGCCCTCTCTAGGCTCCCATTATGAGTACTATCCATGGCAAGACAAACTTTAGCATGGTTAGGAAGCTGCTGAGCAATAATGTTGCGGGAGTGTATGGGCGAGCTGTTAAGGTCATTGTATTGAGGGTCAGGTGCAACAAGGAGCTCAGAACAGGTGCCACGGTGTGCAACAGTGCAGTCCAAGCCCTGGGACAGTGCTCCACATGGCCCTGAGCAGTAGTGTACTGCATGGGAGTGAGTGCGTCGGTCTACTACCACACTGTTGTAACAGCTCACGCTGCTCACAACAACACGATAGGCTGCTGCCATGGTGACCAATGATCTTCAGGGAATAGGAAGGTCAAAATTATCGGGAAGAGTAAAACAAAAACAATCTACCAAAATTCCTCCTGAATAAAAATATATTTTTGAAACTGCTTCATGAGAAAAATAATTTATGTCCAAACACTGAATCATGTTCCTGGAAAAAAAAAAAAAAAAAAAAAAAAAGTCTTTCAACTTCTAGGTGCCATTTTTATGCTGTAACAAAAAAGGCTATCAAAATATATAAAGAAATGCCTACAATAATAAATGGCAAAGTCATGCTAGTCAAAGCTTTAAATAGGCAAAGAATTCTCTGTGGGCCTCTTAATAAGAGCTGTAATGTTTCACCTCTCTCCGCAGGCACCTTCCCCGTTTCCTCTCTAGCAGCAGCTCATTAGCCACTAATGATAGCTGTGGAGAATAGTGACAGCAGAGGATCCAGCTGGGGTATCACCCATCCCTACACAAAATAGCCCAAGGGGCTTAATCCAAGGCCAGTGAGGCTTTAACATTGCCCTAGCCTGGGCTCATCCCCTGGGCAACGTTGGAGAAAAAACTCTTTTTCCTATCAGAGCTCAGGACCATTCGCTGACTCCAACGCAGCTGCAAAATAGCAGGGGACTGACCACAGATGGCCAATGGCCCCTTTCTCTTTATGAGTGTGCGTCTGGGAGATCTCTCTTTCCCGTACTCCCTTACCCCGTCCGTCTTGTTCTGTCAGCAATTTGTTAGGATGAGCATGTGTTTTGGATAGGAGGACACCACCTGTGAGTAAACAAAGAGAAGAGGGGGAAGAGGGAGGAGAAAGGAGTCAGGGTGAGAAAGGGAAAACATGAGAAAAAGTAAATTATTACGACAATAATCAAGAAGTAGACAACTGTGTATTTGAGTGTTTCCATACATGTGCACATATTAGGTGTTTTGTGTGTGCAAGATGCTACAATTTCCAGTTAGTATCCAGCTGTAGCATCTTTGCTTTAAAATAAGGTAATATAATAATTCTTGTCGTGAATTGGCTATATCAGTAAAATCTGAACTGAAGCGCCATTCTAAAATAACGGTGCAGAAAGGTACCAGACATACCCAAGTTAAAAGTAGGGCAGAATGTTAAAGCAGACAGTCGTGACTCCCTGTTTCGTCAGAGAAGATCAACAAAGACTTTACTATGACCCTGCTGAGAAATCACAACTCAGCTAAAGAGAAGCAGGTGTTGTACGGGGGAGAAAACACCTGGCGCTTTCATGTTTCCATTGCTGTTTTTCTCCATTCTTGGGCACAAATTGCATGTTTGTCAAGGAAATAAAGACGCACCACTGCATTTCCAGAGGATATTTACAATTAATAAGGAGTTTAAAATGAAAAAAATAAAACAGGACAGACTGATTTATTTTAGTGACTATAACTGTTTATTTAAACCTTACAGTGAAATATTAAATATGAAATAATAATAAAGGTTGAACTCTTTAAACTAAGATATACATCTTGGTAATCTTAATTATGCATGTATATATCCACACATATATCTGTATGCACCATTTCTTCTCCTTAAATAATGAGCAAAAGTTTGCATGGTCACACATACAGAAACTATTAACACATATGTTTTTAAAAACATTTATTTTATAGACAGATATCTCTACAGATAGCTAGATAGATAGCTAGATATAGATAGATATAGATATATATACACCATTTTTTTTTAATTTTCACATATATTTTATGTGATATGCTCATTTCATCATCTTCCTGAAAATGGGATTTTATGTTCTCCGTTTCCCTGCTTCATATTCAACATATTTGCTTGGGAACATTTCTTAAAAAAAACCCAAAACAAAACAAAAAAAAACCCAACTCAGCTCATCTCTGCATTTGAGAGCTACTGGAGACATTGATCTGTACAGTAAAGGAAGTCAAGCAATAAATATCAGTCTCAGAAAGCAAACATACTGTGTAGTAGGATGGCAAACAAGGCTGATTGTTAAAATCATTTGAAGACTATGCACAAGAGTGAAAATAACTTGGCATGTGAAGACCCAGCTCAGTATTATTTCTGTCTCTCCACTCCATTTTCTACATTCCGCTTTTCTAGTTTTAGATGTCTTAGTTTCTGTATTTAATGCACAAATTTCTATTTCTCCATTTTCTTTCCCGTGCTAGAAGAACATCGCTTAGAGGCATTACATCTTACACATATGTACTCATACATATTGTATGGTCCGGACATAAAATTTAATAGTAGTATAGTGCTACTGCAGTCACAACCACAAGCATTCGTAGCATACATGAAAACAGTGTCTCAAAACCCCACGTTTGTGAATTCAGGACTGCATACTTGTGGGATTCAAGATTTTCAGAATGACCACAGGAGGGGAAAAGCACAGAAAGGTTAGAATAACTTAGACTGAGTGTGCAGACACATGATATTTAATGGGTTCTTAAGGAGATGGAGTTTCCTACTTAAATCTGTCAAAAACAAAAAACAAAAACAACAACAACAACAACAACTGAAAGAGAAGGAGGTGGGCTTCTGCGTAGGGGAGAGTGGGGGAGGGGGTGTTCGGTGTCTGGGTAAACAACAATTAAGAAACTGTATGGGAAAAACAAAAAACAAAAACAGGCAATCCCCTTCCACCCCTTTCCACACACACACACACCTCTGTCTTACTTTTTCCTCTCCTGTGTTTCTAACCAAACACATGCAACAGCTGGATGCTGCTGAATCAGTCTCTTGGGCAGGAAGTTACATTTCCTGGCAAGCTGCTCTTGAAATGTGGACAGTCAGTTAGAAAAACATGATTACAGGATGACAATCACACACACACACACATCCACACAAATATGTCCACTCACACTCCTTACTGTGCACACTGTGTTAAATATCTGTGTGTATAGCTTGGTAAATGACAGCTTCCCAAACTGATACTGAGCATGTAAACAAACTCCGCTGGTGTTTATAACACTGACCAGCCTACGCGCACACATACATGGATGTGAATACACCCACCCACAAGTGTCCTCACATGCCTCACTGACACATATTTCAGAAAAAGAGGATTCTCTCACACACACACACACACACACACACACACACACACACACACACACACACACACACACACACAGTGTTAGTTATTTTCGAGGCCTGCTCTGATTTATCACTAGCTAAATATTTTTTTTCTGTTGCACATATTTTAGAGGCAAGGTAGCAGAGGATGCACAGAGGTACACTGCCAGCTTCCAGCTCAAAATCAACAAGCCAAAGCTCCGAGTCAAAATCTGTACAGGAAAAGTGGGGGTTTGTTTTTAAAGTGTCTTGAACATCTTGAGGGGGAAAAAAACAAGATTACAAAATATTAACCAAATGCAAGTAGGTGCTTTATTTTTCCATGCTAAATCTATAAATAGAGAAATATCTTAGTCCGGATGATGTTTTCAGTTGAGGGTAAGAACAACCCTCAAGTTTAAGTTTTCTGAGATTAGATTGTTGTGTTTGTTTGGCCTATGCATTAAAAAGCACAACAAGTAGAAAGTAATGAACTTGAGTCCTTATGTTTGTGGCAACCTGTTGCCTTTTTCCACTTTTCTCTCTCCCATCCTCTCTGACTTTCTTTGGCTCTTCCTCCCATCTCCTTCTTCCACCTAACATAGTTATTTTTTCAACTTGACCTTCACCAGGAAGCATTAAATCTCTTGTCACACTCTCTAATCCTCATTTGTTATCCCATGTGTAATATACCACTGTTTTCTGTCTGTGTGGGTGCATGTGCTGTCATTGGCTGTCACAGCAATAGGCCCGAGGGGCCTCCTGGGGGAGCGGGTCTTACACAGACACACATACACATCCTGAGGCACAATTTCAGTGTTGTTATTGAGATCACACAGCGAGAACAGACCTCTGGTATGCCACACTCATACTAAACACAAGAGAGAGAGACAGATTAGTGTGGGTACTGACTTCTGCCCCATGAGGAACAACAGTTGCCTAATAAAGAGGAGTTACTGGAATTTTTTAAAATATAACTTCCCTATGAGATACACAGAAACATAAACACACAAAGATGCAAAGATGACAAACACATGCATAAATACATGTGATTAATTGTTCAAAGTGTCAGTTTTAAACACCCCCTGCTCCACTCCCTGTTTTGTAATTTCTGTCTCCATCTATTTCACTCACTGTTTGATCTTTGCAAATGTCTAATAAACTAAATGCAGTTCTGACCCACTTCTTTGCCTCCCTCTGTAATCCTCACATAAATTATTTACTCTAACTCTTTGAATCCACACACACAAGTTACAGAGTCATGTCTTTGAAAAGAGAATCAAACTTATTCTGTATCCACATTTGTTCATCAGCTCTGCGCCAGTCAACTGTTGAACTGTAATGTTCTGGCAAGAGCACAAAGGTGGAGACAAATAGATACTCTGGCAGACAGCAGTGCCCATGTAAAGTCTTGGCTACATTTTCAGTTATCATTTTCTGTGTCAGCTGCAAAGAATGGGACATCATGTATTAATTAAAGCTGAAATAAACTTTAAACTATTTTCTCTAATAAGAAAATCTACAGTAACTTATACTGCATGTTTTAAATGTGACATATAGATATGTAAAACACAGCAGGAGATTTCTGCTGATTGTGCCAGAAGCATAAGACCATTAGCTTGAGAAAAGCTGGTGTTTTGATGGTCTAGAGCATGGAGAAAAAAAAATGATCCAGTTCGTTGCTGTAAAAAAGATATACTATGTAAACCAGATGTCTGTAAACAAGCCAAAACACAGGGGAAGAATCCGAGGATATCTGAGACAATAAATGATTAAGGGACAGTTAAGGTATTTGCGTCCAAAGCCCTCAAGTTAGAAAGAATATATCTGCTTGTTTAAATAAAAGATAGTGTTTTCATACATTTATGTATAAGGAATAACTCAGACAAACACAGAGATGCTTTTTAATTTGTGGAGAAAGTTTGTGAAATTTTCCAACGCTCCTACACAACACAGTTGAGGCTCTTAAAGGAGAAAATGGAAAAGGAACCACGTAAAGAGCATGTGTTCATTTTCAACATTGTATATAATTAATTTGAAGGAGTAAAGTGGTATGTGCTATCTGGCAGAGACTTGATGGTTCTCTTGTTATGTCTGCCGAAATTATTGTCTGGATGAGAACCAGGCTTACAGCACAAATCACTGCACTCTAGACAAACAAAAACGCACATACAGCTGTCAATACGAAACCGCATCTGCAGGCTTGATACAGCATGTCCCAGAATAACAGCATTGGTTTTTACAGGTCAAAACAGCAGCTAGAGCTGAAAAGAAGTAAGCTGCATGCAAGAAGATCCTGCTCAGGTTCAGGTAGGGGGAGTTTCCATTGTGAAGGCGTATTTTTTCCTCAACGGGGAGCGGAAATGGAGCACAAAGAAAGGCTTATAGTTTGGTTTATAGTTACATAATGCCATTCATCTTAATAATATGACAAAAGTTGATCAATTTGCTTTCGATTACTTTGACCTACTAGGTAACAAATTCTAAGGACCAAATATTTACCAAGATAACTTTTTCCAACACTTGGTAGTAGAGATGGACCGATCCGATATTACGTATCGGTATCGGTCCGATACTGACCTAAATTACTGGATCGGATATCGGAGAAAAATAAAAAATGTAATCCGATCCATTAAATATCACGAAAGCACCTCACAAAACTTGCAACACGCCGTAACTCGCCTCAGAACGTCGGAGCAGTATGCATCACGTGATAGAGCAGCTGTGGCATGCGGGACCTGTCGGTGGTCTGGATAGCATTTGGAGCTTCGCTAGCAACCTGGCATTTCATCTCCGACAAAGTTATCCCCGAGAGAAGTAAAGCAAGTGTGTAAGTCCATCTCTGAATGTTTGTAAAGCATTCCCACGTTAAGCTTAACGAGCGACTGCCTCTCGCTCTCCGGCTGCTACTTCAATCGTGAAACTGCTTAAATGATCAGCTGATCGGCTTTTCTGTCGTGAGTCTCTCTTGTTTGTTTTTGGTCCACTTTGCGCCAGAAAGAGCAAACCAGCGGCTGAACAACAGCAGCACGTTTAAGCTTGATAAGCTGTTGTTACAATTTATTTAATATTACTTTCTACACCAGGATCTTTTTCTACGTAGCTGACGGCTGGTAACTGTGCAGGGGCGCATCTAGCAAAGTTTAGCCAGGGGGGCCGATAGGGCATGAACAGGGAAAAGGGGGCACAAAGACATACTTTTCTTTCTTATTCTCATTTAAAATGTCTAGCTTTTAATAAATAATTATCTGACACCCAAAGTTTTAATTTGATGTAAAATGAATAGAAGTCAATTACTGTATATAGTAACTATTAAGTCTAATATATATACCCTAGTAAGCTATAGTACTTTTTCCTTTGGGAAGGTACCATCTGTGCAGTCTGCAATTTTGTTGAAGAAAGATGTTGAATCTATTTAATATTTCTTGAAAAATAATTGATTTCTGTGCATTTTTTTTCACACTGCATCAAATTAAGGTTGATTACGTTGATTAAGCATCATGAGGTGGAGCGTGAGGGGTGGTTCCCTATTTTTTATTTATTTATTTTTGTTGTTGCTGGGAGTTGGAACCCTATTAGTTAGGTTGCTTAATATTTACGCTAAGTACTCTTTAAAATACCAGAATAGGGAGGATGGTGTAGGTCTAAGTTTATTAGATTGATCAGTATTGCTGAACTATGAAATATTTTTTTTGTATACAGGTATAACAGAATAGCTTTAGTGTAGTTGTTGTTTTAAACTTGAGTATGAACTTGCAGACTTGCAAAATGCAGCAAGATATTTTAAAAAACAGTTTTGTTGATTAAAAAACACTATATCGGATTCATATCGGTATCGGCAGATATCCAAATTTATGATATCGGTATCGGTATCGGACATAAAAAAGTGGTATCGTGCCATCTCTACTTGGTAGTGTATCTAGTATATATATATATATATATATAATGTTTGATTGTGTAGACAAGGAGCAAGACTAAGAAAAAAAGTAGATCGTTCCAGAGTATACTACTGTGCAAAACTTGAGCCACCCCTCATTTCTTTACTTTTTCCAAGTAATTGCTTCACATAGTTTTCAGAAATAGTTCTCCAGGCATCTTGAAGAAAATTTCTTCTATGGATGTTGGCTGTCTTTTGTTCTTTTCTATATTAAGATTACAGTCGATTCCTTCAGTAATGTTGAGTTCGGGGCTCTGGGGAGGCCGATCGATGACTTTTTGTTCTCCACTGTTTTCTATCAAGGTATGCTTTTACCTCATTAGCAGTGTGTTTGCGATAACTCATGCTGAAAAATGAATCCACTGCCAATCAGATGCTTTCCAGATGGTTTTGCATGCTGGATTAAAATCTGTGTTTCTGCATTTACAATTCCACCAACTTTGACAAGATCTTCCACACCATTGGCGTGCAGACGTGACAGAGCCTCCACAGTGTTTTACAGATGGCTGCATGCACTCGCTGTTTTACCTCTCTCCTGACCTCCTCTGTAAATATTAATGATTCAAACAAAAGAATTTCTCACTCTCTTCCACTCCATAAGACCTGTTGCCACTTATTTTCAGTCAGTTCTTGCGTAATTCCACCTTTTCTCCCCATTTCCCTTTCTTTTTGGTAGCCACCCCTACACTGAGACCATTTCTGGTTAAGTTTCAGTGAACAGTAGATGGATCAACTGAAGGGATGTCTGGATTTGTTGGATGCCAACAGCTGCCTAAAGTCACTTTATATTGTAAGGTAAAGGCACAGAATAAACCCACACTCAATAAGAGCTGGGATAGGCTCCAGCCACCCCTTACCACCCTGAATGGGATAAGCAGGTAAGAGTATGGACGGCTGCGAGAGGGTCTTACTTGGTGTTCTTACCATAGACACACAGCTTTAAGTCCTGGCATGAGCTTGAAATAGTAAATATTAGTTGTTCAATAACCAGCTGACTCATAGGTTTGAATAATATCATGGCAGTATGTACTCCAACATCTTTCTTTTGTGAAGCATGTTTGTATAGTTAATGCAGATTAAATAAGATTTAATGAACATGTAAGGGTTGGATAGTTTTCTCTGCAGAGTCATTGCTGATTGTCTGAGACCACTAAAGACAAGATTTTGGCCAGTTCCTTATAGAAGCACGCACATAGGTACACAGAGTCATACAATCTGATTTTACTTAAGACATTAGTTATTCTAATATTCATAATAAATAAATTATCTGAATAACATTATTTGAAACGTAACTATTTTTTTTCTGATCAATCCACCATATACAACTAAGGAGATAAATACTCAATCAAGTCCAATAGTACTGCAAGGTTCACTCCACTCCAGTCTTCCACCGACTCTTCCAGTGCTGCACCGGCTGTTGCCAGCTGCATCTCTCATGAAAAGGGGGATATGTGAATAGCTTGACGCCTCATTAGGAACAAAACAGAAACGACTAGGACCCCAGGACACGCGGACACACACACACACACACATACACACATGCACTGTATAGCCCCTTAGGGAAGGTGTTGAGGGCAGAGGAGAGGATGTTTTTGTGCTTCTGAGCAGATGAAGGAAAACGGTGACTCACATCTTCTCTTATCCTTACATGTTTCCTGGTTAAAACAGCTTGACCTTATAAGGCTAAGACACACAGTCTTGATCTCTCTCTCACACAAACACACACAAGAACACCTTACTGTTCCACTGCAGAGGGCAGAAAAAACAAGCTGTAAATATTCAACACTGTAGCCCACATGAGAAGATGATGAAAGCTGGCATCAGCTTCAAAACACCAAAAACTGCAGATACCAACAAACACAGTCAAATATACCTGTGTAAAATAGATGCAAACAAACAAATACATCCATGCATAGATGCACATAGACCACCACACACACACACGCACGCACCTGTCCATTATGCCTTGCCTGCAACCCATAATGACCCAGTCCTTGTATAGCCACTTATTTAACAAACACATTTGTAGTGATGTCACACTTTTGGCTGGATTTTGCTAATGCACAAGGAGTCACATAAATCGGACATTAGGCACACACACACACACACACACACACACACACACACACACACACACACACACACACACACACACACACACACACACACACACACACACACACACACACACACACACACACACACACACACACACACACACACACACAGGATAAAAAGACAAAGGACACATAAATAAATGTAATGTAATGTGCCAAGACAGCTGACCTGGATTTCACTAGTCGTCAGTTTATTCCTGCTACCACCTGCAGCCCAAGACCCAACGGCAACTAGCTTACACCACCTACTTCCAACAAGAAATCTGGCAGCTGAACACAAACATCAATCACACACAAACCAAAGGAAATAATATGAAAAGGAAAATGTTTTGCATTTGGAGCAACAGGACTTAAAATCACTTACTTAAAACATGAATATATCCTAACCAAACTGCACATTTTACCCTTATTACTAATAATAATACAGTAATACACAACACACTGTAATGTATCTCTGGCTTATTCCTTACACATGAAGCGACTTCTCAAACCAAATTCATTCCATCTGTGTAGGAGTGTCGGTGTAAAGTGGGAAAACAGCATCCAAGTGAAGTAGTTTGTTTATTACAATCTCACACACAGCTGGATCACTGTTTTTGCTTTTTTCTCCTTTTTCCTTTTGTCTCTGCGTCCCTTTTTTCCTTCTTTCTTTTGTAAAGCTTTGAAGCGTTGCCAGTGAACGTAACGCCAGAATTGCCCAGGTTCCTCTTGTCATTGATTATTGATATACTCCCCAATAATACCAAAAAGTAAGCTTAATGTAAAATTAGAAAACCCAATGCATTTGCACTGCAGTTTTTCAGGTTATTATGTGTCATTAAAATTTGTTAAACAACACTTAGTGAACATATTTAGTTATTTCAGTTTGCAACTTTTTAACTTTTTAGAGCCCAAATGGTCCAAAGAATAGGCTTATATATACCAAATATATCAAGTTTACAAATTCAGTATCAATGTTTAAATGTTTTGTAGTTAAACTCAGTACTCTTGTACTAGCTCAAGGATATCCAGCATGAATATTCTGTGTTCAGGAAGTTGTTATGAACAGTTAACTGGCCTCAAACAATCTTTATTTGCTTACAGAGGCTTTAGCCGACCTTGATGGAGACTGTGTTACTATGCAGTAAAGCATTATCAAAGCTAGACCACTACAAAAATAGCCAGTCATTAAGAGGAGCTGAGTGTTCATATATATTTGGAGCAGTCCAAAACTACACATCATGGAGCCAGTCCCAAGCCCATTCCCAGACCCAACGCTGGTTGGATATAAATTTCTTGTTCAAGAAACATCTGAACTCAGACATTCCCCAAATACCAGAGTCTTTCTACAATAACATATCATTCAACAACGACACAATGACCAAATCTCTCCAAATAAGCCACAGCAGGCACACACAGCTCAAAACCATCATATGAGAGTCCAAAGCTTAAACTGCAAACTGGCTAATTGTGACGAGGTCAGCATGACCCATTGCTGAGTATAGACTTACGGTGATAGGTGTTGTGGAGAGGTGTGCCTTTAGCGCTTCTGAAATGACATGTTTGTACATTAGCACACACATTAGTGAGTGTGAATCAGACTTGAGAGAGGAGAAAGTGAGGGAGAGGCAAAAGCAGACTTTCAAATCCTGCCAGGTATTTGATTTCCAATCATTTTCGCCATTATTCAGTGAACAAAAGGCAAAAGCTACAAACCACATAAAACCACCTTTCATTTTTTATTTATTTTTCCCCCTTTACATAAGTGTCTTCTCTTTTATATTCACCTAAAACTTAGTAGTAACATACTATCAATAGTGTTAGATGTTCTAATTCACTGAAATCAGTTGGCTTTTAAAAAATGTGGATTTATTAGAGAATGAAATAAAAATTTTATGTTTTCACTAAATACGTTCTTAGAATTCATTTTAAAGCTCACCCCACGGCTTTTTAAAAATCACAAAATATTAAATGTTAATTGCAAATCTCTTTAAAAAGCCTTCAAAAGAGTTCACATCTGTCATTATGACTTTCATGGAAATATAGTATAGACTCAAAAAAAGGATCTTAAAGGCATAAAATCAGTGGTGTAAAGTATATAATTATATATATAAGTATATAATTTCACAGGCAGACATAAAAAATAATTTAAAAAAACAAAACAAAACAATATATTCTCACTTTCCTCAAGACATCTTCTGGATGTCCAAACATAATGTCTTTGAGACATTTGTGCACTCATCTAGGTCGATACATGCAGGCAGCACGACTGTGTTTATAATGAGAGAAAGAGTAGAGATCTCCAGATTTTAACAGAAATCCATATAAGTGCATGTTTAGACTGAAGAGCCAGAGTTAGACTAACTAGTCTGAGGGTTGTCTATGTGTGTAGGTATGTGCGCTTATGTGTGTGTATGTGTGTGTTGACTGCTGTCCCTGTCCATCAGAGGGTCATATGAGGAGCAGATTAGGGTTTCTAACCGCAAATCCCTGTCGCCACAACCCCGACGTCACGAGTCAGCGAGGAGTCATCGTGTTCCGAACCACCGGTGACTCACCCCTCCTCATCTCGCTACATGCACACCAATACGCACACACAGAAAACCCCACATCTAAATCAGGACTTAGTGGTACAACCCATGTTCGTCAACCATTCGGTAAGACCAACATTTCAACAAGTCGATTTGAGCCAGAACTGATGACTGCCATTAGTTAAAGTATGACTACAACTAAAACTGTTTTCATGCATGCATTGCAACCCTTTGCTATGTCCGCTCTAGAGCAAAAAGCCTGTACAATGCCCGATTGTGCTCATGGGAACTGTCTAGTGAATTCACATCGAGCGAGTGGCCAATATGTCTCCTGTGTTAGCCAGCTAATACCCTCTCTTAAATCAAACAGAGTATTCCCAATGGTGAGATCGCATTGGATGTGGACTTTCTCCCGCACTGCGCTACATGTGAGAAAGGAGCACCTCGAACAGCATCCTGGCCCGATTCTCCCATTTTTATTATTCTGTATAGGCATTGTTTCATTTGTTTAAAGTTATTCACCATTTAGTAAGTGACCAACTCTGTAGAAAGAACCATCAGACACATTAATAATTAAATACACAAATAAAAAATTCTGATGTAGTCTAATTTTCTAAAAATGTATAATTTTATGTCTGAAGGGAATTTGGTATCTTACTGTGAAGCCTTCCAAATACTATGAGCCCAAGATGAAAACTCAAATGAGTCTTTGGCTTGGACAGGATGGCTAAGGTTTCCTTTTTAAACACACCTCACAATACTTTACCAAACCTATAATCAAGATTTCCATGATGCATACTTGGAAGGCAAATGTGGTATAAATTATATAAATGATCCTCTAATTTATCATTTAGTGGATTATGTCAGCCGGTAGGACCCTGACTAACCGCTCTACATAAGAGTCATTAATAAACTGACCTATTAGCTAAAGGGATTGCTGTTCTTTGGATTAATAAAAAAAATCTTCAGACTTACAGTAAATCCTCCACAAAGATGTAACGTCCAGCTGTTTTTCCACATCTATGGTGTGCCAAAAAGTGTTTAGCTGCACATTTTCAGCACAACCAGAATCTAGCGCCAAGTGGCAAGCTGTCACTTTAAGCCTGTTAGGAGGGAGGGGGGTATTTACAACCCGACACACAAGCGAGACTATAAAACTGGACTCTCTTCACCTCTCTCTCAACCCTTCTCCCTCCTTTCTATTAAACCAGCGGTTGTGCAAAACCTCAACAGACAGAAAAAAGAAATTAGTGCATGTAGTGGGAGCAATAAAGACACTACATGAGGAATTAACAGATATTAAACAGCTTACAGGATTCATTACAGCTGGAGATGAAAGTAGGACCAAAGCAACTGAACTTCTCTTTTATAAGGAATTAACCCTAAAAATAAATGTTTTAGCACAAACACACATAAAAAAAAATTCCAAATCTGCCTCCGTCTCACACACAGACACACAGCCACACACACACATGCACGCCACATCCGCTGTTACCAGGTTATTTTCTTCCCTAGTGTTTAGAGTCTATTCTCGGAGTCATGTTTGTGTATGTGACCCCTCCGAATGCCTTTTCATCTCAAGAGCGCATGTTTGTGAGTTTTTCTGTACGTAAGTGCATCAAGCAAAAACAAGGCCATGTTTATGCATTTAAATCCATATAAATTTTCAAAATCGTCATTCACAGCTACATAAAAATGTTCCCTTTTTCTTCCCAGCTCCTGCTTACTACCTCCACTTCCTTCTCGCTCCTTCTCCTTTACTTGTCATATAAACCTCTCTTTAGTGTTATCTATCCTTTAAAGTCCTTAAAGACAACTTAAAAATCTAAAGTATCTTTCCATTTCTGTCCACTCTTCCTTCATGTTTTTCTGGGGCCTTACTTGATATTTTATTTCATCTGCTTGGAAGCCGCACACCAGCAGCAGGGCTTTTCATTCACTTACCCCTGAACCCTCAGTGGCTGCCAAGTGGAACACATGCTGGCTGGAATATGGCTTTATCTGAGCATGTGGTTGAGCTGCTGAGGCAAAGCTCAGGGTTTAGGTCTAGACTTCAGAAGCAGCTCCTCCTTTACTGTACATTGCATTTGCCACGGTATAAATATACAACTCAGTTTGAATCATGCTGGGCATAGACGCCACCACAGTGGGTTTTACATTAAACAATCAAGATGTGATTGAAATGCAGACTTTAAGCTGTAATTCAGGGGGTTTTACAAAAACTGTTTACAAATAGCTTCCATTTTTATACATAGATCCCCATTTTCGACGGTGAAAACTGACTGGACATATTAACTGTACTTTCATTTATGCAGAGAGAAACACTGCACATT
Source organism: Astatotilapia calliptera (assembly GCF_964374335.1). NCBI lineage: Eukaryota > Metazoa > Chordata > Actinopteri > Cichliformes > Cichlidae > Astatotilapia > Astatotilapia calliptera. The sequence continues at coordinate 21,346,671 of NC_137440.1, read as the reverse complement.
CATTCAAAATGAAGATTAAAAAATAATTTTTGCCACTTTTATTTGCAATCTTTGGCAATTATCAGCAGAAATTGCAAAATATAAGCACGTATCACGTTTTTGCTTTTCATTAGATCATTTCCTCAACGTTACATAAACATTTCTTTACTTTCAAGGAAAATTAATGTTATAAGTACTGTGATTTTTCTTACAGGTGAGTAAACAAATAAGTAAAAGAGGCAAAACTGTGCCTCAAAGCAAGAAGGTTGAAGCAGAATAGAAACAGAGAATAAAACCCCAACACCCACCCACCCACCCACACAAAGAAAACACACAAAGATAATATAATAACACACAATGAGCTTGTTTGTCCAACCAGTTTAGAAAACTGGGTTGGTCACACCAAGGATTCAGAGTAAACATAAGAAAAGGAGAGGCTGAGAGCGCTATTTTTCCTGTCTTCCTAATATAGCTGCAGACTGCATTTATGTGTATCACTAGTGTATGTGCGTGTGTGTGTGTGTGTGTGTGTGTGTGTGTACGATCGCACGCATGTGTGCGTAGGTTTGTGCATGTGTGTGCATGCAAGTGCATATCTAGTTGTAATATGGCTGCACAATAAGCAAAGATTTACTACATGAGCTGACTTGACTATGGCTTATTACACCTCAACAATGTCAAACCAGGACTTAAAATAGAGCTAAGGAGGGACGCTACCTGCCTCTGCTGTCCTCAGGCACACATACACACACGCACGGACATACAAGTGTTCACAAACACAATTTTTTGACAGGCTACCCAGTCCTGCAGGCAAAGGCTCACAAAGTTGAGGTCATTTCATGTGAGACTACTCTGTACATGAGAAAAGTTCAGCATCAAGGGCAACTCACACACACTCACACACACTTCCTGTTTCTTACTGTCACCTGGAGGCTGAAGAAAACAACAAAGCCTCTGGTTATGGGCCAGCAAGACATAAAGACAATGGCTACAGCATGTGTGACTCACATGCACACACACAGACAACCTCCCTTGGGTTAGGCTCCGAAAAGAAAATTCCCTCATTATAGCAGCATAGCAGTAGTTCAAAGGCAAAGTGGGAACGCTGTCCTGTTACTATGGCTCTAACTGGCTTAAAGCCTGTATCATCACAGTGACTACTGTCACAATTCATCATACTTACACGCTGACCAACAGCCCAGCAACACAGTCATGCACACAGTCACATTGCCTGCCAACAGTGATGTCAATTATAGAATAGCCTCGGTGGATCATCAGCAAGCGACTGTGTCAAGTCATGAGCTTAGTGAGCTCAGATAAAAAGTTGATTTGCAGATCTTTTTAGACAAAAAAAACCCATAAGAGATGAAAATAACATTAAACTGCAGACAGAAAGCTAATGCAAAAAATATATACATACATGTAAATTAGCTTCTCTTGAGCAGATTCTTTTAAGTGAAGTAGGAGTGAGTTACCGACCTCAAAAGCTCACCAACTCTATTTTCAAGTCTATAAAGTTAAACCCCCTGCAAACCTTTCTCAGAGCACTGTACCACAATAGAGCTGTAGTAACTAGGTAACATGCAGTAAAATGTAGCACCAGCATGTACAGCTCTGAAAGTGACAGACAGGATTTTTAATTGAATTTAGAATTAGACTGGGTATGGAGAAAGGTGTGAGCTTACCAGACCTCTGTAGCCCCTCGCTTGAGGGAGCAGCTAGAGGCTACATTAGCATTTACTGGCGTAACACACTTGAATCCCCGGCTGAACTGTCAGTGCTGGTCCATCCTATCCATCCAAGAGTCTTTCAGCAGGGCTGTGGATAATCATAGGCAACGGATGAATCCTAATCATTTTAATGATCTCCTTGACCGATCTTCCAGCAACTAGGACACTAAGATTAAATTATATATAGAGACCTCACATTCCCCAAAGGAAGAAGCCTTCCAGTCTCTGTGAAACTTAAAACTCTGATGATTAACCAACCACAGACTAAAATGTGAATATGTACGAGGTTGCACGTGCAGTACTTTATTGCACTACTGTACCAATTATTTATGAATTAAATCAATAGATTTTACCATTAAATTCTTAACATTATTTGACGACTCTACTGCTTTTAATTGGCAATAAAATCTACAAAAAGAAGGACTGAAATATAAACCTCAAAGAGTATGAAGTAAGTGTCACTATTTGGAATCACTATGAGGAATGACGTGCTCTGCAGTGTGCAGCTACTGCGTAAGGTAGGTCAGAGAACGACTAACCACACTGAAGACTTGTTAACTCTCCCTTATCCGGAGTAGTGCAGCACACACAAGTAGCAAATGTTTCTAACAGCTAAGTCAAGTCCTCTCCTTGTGCACTACTACAAAGACGTGTTGTTGGTTTATGCCTCAATGCTTCAACATGTGCAAGTGTGTGCGCATGTTCCCATAAAAGTTGAGAAGGCAGTAAATGCAATATGTCAAGTAGGCGTATCCCTGTCTTTCCCAAAATATTAGCTGCCAGTAAATGCTATAAATGTAAATGAGTCCGTGTTACCTTTCCATATAACATGAACAGGCAGTGAGAACTATGATTCCGAAATTTCCAGTCAGTGTTCCTAAGCTCCAGACAGACACTGGAGGCAGACACACAGTCATCCTGTGAGTATACTGCCAAGTCTTCCAAGTGCATGCTTCACATCTGTTTGCTGTTACACGTATGCAAGCACACGCAGACAAAGCAGCGGACCGTACGAAAGGCACAAGCACACACTGACACCTACACTTGCACAGTTTGTTGCAAGAGAGGTCTGCAAACCCCACATAAACCGCCCGCACAAGTTCATGGACCAAAGCTGCAAGTAAGAAAAGAGCGTGAATATTTACAAATAAATATAATAAGGAGTTTGAAAATGAATTTTGAACACTTGAAATCGAGGAGAAGTCTCAATCTCCCAGCTGAAGTTGTGTCTACTTCTGAGTTTTAGAAGTATAAAAAAGCAAATTAATCAGGCAGAATGACAAGTTTTATATATATTTCTTTGTATTCAAATTCATGTAAACAGGAAACAAAGGTATACACTCTACACATTTTCCCTTATACATTAACAGTCTTGAGGTGTAATTTCTCACTACTGGAAATGTATAGTCACAAACGCACACTTCTGGTCCCTCAGGATTTGGCTCTTTGAGCAACAGTTACAGTGTGACTGTTTTAGCCTTTGAAGTCAGGAGTCAGTAAACCTCTGGGAAACTGGCTTCGATTCTCGCTCAGTCTCCACCCCTCACTTTGCAACTACAGAGAAGCTTTCCAAAAAGCCTCATTATAAAGTCAAGAGGGGAACTTCTAGTTAAAGTGATCTATTCAAAAAGGCCTTGGGCCTTTGTGTCAAGTTAAGTCCAAAGATTTCATCTTCTTTTAGGAAATACTGGCTCACTTCAAAAGCATCAGTCATTCGTTTCAGTCTATAAAAGCTTCCCATCATTTCAGCTCTTTCTCCCTATGACACACTGCACTGTTTGGGATTAAGACTGGGTTTTAGCAAAAAGAGATATTCCGACTGCGAAATAGAGGAAGTCCATCATGCTTAGAGAAACAGAAAGGAAAGGAGAGGTACTCTGACATTTTGAGGGGGAAAAAAACAACACATGCAGTTCTTTTTGTCATAGCTACTCAGTTCCTAATGTATTCATATATCCCTTCAGAAACAGCTGCAAATGCAAGAAAGAAAGAAAGAAAGAAAGAAAGAAAGAAAGAAAGAAAGAAAGAAAGAAAGAAAGCAATGCAGTTTATTTTTCTTTACCTCTAAAGATTGCAAAATTAGAAGGGATGAAAAGAGAACCCACTGGCTAAACAGAGGCAATCTATAATCATTCATCTTGACTAAAAAGGGAAGGTTTTGGATTCCCGGAGACAGACAACAACAAAGACAGAAGACTTTGTGTGCAAGCCACTATAACATGACTTATGAGAAAAGAGTCTGACAGTGCGCTAGGGTGTGATTAATATGCTCTAAGTTTATGTCACATCCATTGGAGGCTGAGGAAAAGGAGGGCATCCAGAGGGCAGCGTTGGCATCCTCAAGTGCTCAGCATATATATATATATGATGCCTGGGGGTAAAGTGGTCTGCATTCCACTGATGCAGCTTAAATGATGGATATCTTAGATACCTACACTCAGTGTCATGGTCTCTAGTTCTTAACAGCTTGCCTTGCCAGAGGGGGAATCTTAACACTCAACTTCTATCCTCACCTCCTTTGCCCCTTCAAACCCATGCAAGCCAGAAAATATACAGTTCGATTCCCATTCTTCTAGACATGCAACAGAAACAAAGAGATACAATGGATTTTCCCCATTGCACAGACTGTCAATTCTTTTCTTCAATTATTTAAAAAACAAAGGAAAAATAAGAATATTTTCTTGTTCATCTTGTTTATTTTCTAGTTTAGGTCATATTCACGACGTGTTACACAGCTGGGTACACAAATCAGGATTGAAACTAATAACTGCTCTTGTTGTAAGTTTATCCGTCGATGATTTTCTCGACCAGCAACAATGACTACGGCAAGTTTTAGCTGCTCTGTGTCCTCAGCACTGCATGCAAAATTGATCTTTAGCTGGTAGGTTTTTTTTCACCATTAAAATCCACTCTGATGATTTCACAGCATCAAAGACACGCACATTAAATATAAAAACAGTCTGCCTCTGCAGTTATTGTCCACCTGTCTTTTGAAAATTGGATGTGGGGTTGAAGTGTATTGCTGTGAATCGAGGACTATGTATTGGCATGCAAGGTAGCAGCTAGCAAGTCTGCCAAAGGCATTAACCTGGCCTCAAGGCTCCACAGATCCCAATCTGATCGAGGATCCTGGATGTGCTGGAGAAAGTCTGATGAAAGATATGCTACATCCTAGTGCCAGACACCGCTGGGCCCCCCAGACAACTTGTGTACAGACTCCAGTGGGTTTGACTAGTTAGGCTGCAGTTTTAATGTTGCCTCTGGGCTTTGTAAATAGTAATAATGCATAAAAATGCTGAGTGCTTAATTAATTTTCCTTGTAAGTGGTAAATGCACTGGTTCTTATATAGCTCTTTTCTACTCTGAGTACTCAAAGCACTTTCGCAACTTGCCTCATTCACCCATTCACACACATTTATACTCCTAAGGATTAGAAACACATACAAATTCACCCAGATAGTTTTGAGTGATCTTACAAAAATTCAACATGCAACACTGAGAAAACACCTTCAACCTGCAGAGCAAAAGAAATTCCCTGCGATCACGCGTGATCTGAAAGTTGATGGAGACGAGCCGGAAAATGAGAAGGCTCTATCTTCTGTTTCGACTGTTTCTTCGCTCCGACCCCTAACAATAAAGTTCAGCTTTCATTTGTTTGGCTGTATTCATATATGCATGCGTGTGCTTAAACATACACTGTCTGAACTCCAGGGCATGTGAACACAAACTGTACGAATTATGTGAAGGAGCCTGAATTTTAAACGCCGAAACAATTTTTAAGCATCTTTACAGTTTACATTATGATGAGTCATCTTGTATGAGTACAGTGCATGTGAGGGAAAGTAGGAACTTTCTTTCTTTGTGTATTTGTGTGTTTTGCCCTTGAACTATGGGAATGAGTTTATCAACAACAACAACAACGACGACGCAATCCAAGCCCTCCCTGAGGAAATGAATGTTAAAAGCCACTCTGGTTCCCATGAGCACTCTGCCCACGCATACTGTCACTAGATTGTGTTGGTTTCTATTGTGAAACTCTATACAATGTTGCTACAAATAAACCCATATATCACTGCTTAATCACAACGTTACCATGACGAAATTGCAGAGTAATTACACACACGGGCCACATCAATGTAGTCAACATGCACTTCAGTGTTTCTGAGATGAACGCTTCAGAACTCAGTCTTTAATCAGGTTGCAATGAGAAAGTACATGGGGTTGTATTATTATTCTAATTGTAGGTCATTTTAATGTTTAGTATGTATGCATGCCACACTCTCTGTGACTTATAAACATACTTTTGCAATCTAGCTTTACAAATTACCGCAGTGGGTCTGTGCACTAAACTAAAAGGCACTAAACATGACTGATCAAAAACAGAGCCATTTTATGTGCACACTATTGCATAAAACAAGTACGGCTAAAACTAAATCTAGATGTTTTCAATCAAGAAGCTGTTGCTAATTAACCACAAACACAAAACCTTTGCTAGCCTTAAAGAACTATTTCGCTGCAGCCATGCTGGCATGAAACATTGGTAAACGCAGGTGTTACTAATGACATTAATGTAGGATCTGTTCCATTTAGGTACAAAACCCTGCTAATGTGATTAGCCACATCTGTCTTTACCTATAATTTCATGCTGTGAAATAGGTCTATTGTTCCTAAAGGATCAGTGCGCACATTTGTCCAACATTAAAAGCCTCTGTAAATGCCACTAATTCCCTTTATTAATGGCTACAAACAGCTGCGAGGGACAGCAAGCTTTTAGTGTCACAAAATGTGGCAGAAGTATTTAAATTAGGGTAAATTAGAGCCCTCACTTTGGATTAGTATTTAATACCAGGTGATATACTGAAGGGTTGATAACAACAGAGAAAATACTTAGTGTATATTACTGCTGTAACCTTCATGCTCCATGAATATTGTGAGCACATATAAATTAATTATCAACATGTGAAAAAGAAAGTTTTCATATGCTTCTCTACACCTCTGCTGCCTCTACAGGAATTAAAAGGGTAAGTGGGATCCAGAAAAACGTCATCAGCAATACAGATTTGGCGTTTTGCTGGTCTGAAGCATTCAGGTGTGTGTTAACACAATGTCACAATCTTCCCAGGAGTCACAGGAAGTTTACGCCAAGGTCAGTCTGCGCAATGCTCAAAGAAACTGATCAAGAACTACATCTTAGACTCTACAGGCCTGAGTTCACATGTTAAATGTAAAAGCTGATGACAGTGCATACAGAAAAAGATTGAATAATTATGGTTTGATTGGAAGGAACAGATGACCACTAAAATAGAGATGCACAGTGCCATGTTTGGTGAAAACCAAACGCCGCATATCGGCATAAAAACCTCATACCAATCAACAACTGACTGTTTGTTTTGCAGCCACGGTACTCGAGCATCTTGCAGTCATTGAGTCAATCATGAATTTCTCTGTAAACCAAAGTATTCTAGAATAAAATGTGAAGGCATCTGTCTGACAGCTTAAAAGCTTTGTCCCAACCGGGTCATAACAGGCCAGGAAATCTACAAAAGATTGGCTGAAAAAGAAAATAATTAAGGTGTTGCAACAGCCCAGTCAAAGTCCAGACCTCAGCCTGACTGAAATGTAAAGGGACCTTAAGAGAGCCGTGCATAAACGAATGCCCACTGTAAGGAATGAAGCAGTGCTGTAAAGATGAGTGGGCCAAAATTCCTTGACAATGATGTGAGAAACTGATAAAGTCAGGTCTTGTGTGGAAAAAGCTCAGTTAGACAGCTCCAGTGGTTATCTTCCAAATAACAGATGTGGATGCAAAATCTTCCCTTTGTGTTAATATGCCTCCCCTATGAGTCAGCAAGCAAACACTAAGCAAAGAGGGAGTTTGCAAAACTCTCTGTTGCACATTGCAGCTGGGACTGGATATATTACAAGCTGTACTGTTAACTGTGCAAAGAGTGACAATGGCTGACTACAGATAAAAGGGTGATCTGCTTGAATTTGGCTTCCACATCATGCGTCCTAAAAAGAAAAAAAAAAAGAACAAAGAACAAAGCCAATGAAGCTACAAAGAAATCAAAAAAAATGAAAGAAAGATGGGCAGCAAAGAAAGATTGTACAGGCTGTACAGTGAGTGTGCAGGTGATACAGCCACAGCTGCAGATGTACAACAAGCTTTGATTCACTGCAGTTCAAACACATAGCAGGAGAATCACCTCACTGATGAAAGAGCGCCAGTGATATCAAACTACCACATCTTGGCTCTCCCAGGTGTGACACACACACACACACACACACACACACACACACACACACACACACACACACACACACACACACACACACACACACAATAAACTGAGAGTTCTTAGAGAAAAAAAAAAGTGAAAGCATGGAGATATTTACACCAGCATTAAGAGAATGGGTGCAGGTATGTGCAGCAGTTCTTACATCCCCTACTGTACATGGACAGATATTGTAACATACACACATACCATTATTCAGCTTGGATCAAAGACAGTGACTGTAAGGTCTCTGCTGTTTATCTCCCTAAGGGGATTGTGCCTAGACAGATGAGAAGTCAAAAGGAAGAAGATATGGGGTGAATTTTTTTTTTTTTAAATGGACTAACAGTGTTCAGTCAGAAAACAGATGATGGAGATGTGGGAGACAGAATAAAAAAGCAGGAGGAAGCACAGAAAGGGGGGGAAACAGACAGAATGAGAGTGAAAGAGTGAGAGAGCAAAGGGCATAGCAGACATGGTTACTCATATAAAATGAGTCGAAATCAGTTAAACTTGTGTGTCCTCTTTCCTTTTATCTGTTAAGTCTGCTTCAAGACCAGTAAACCAACTAGAAAAATGGGAGTGACAAGCTATCATCCAGCTGCCAAGAGAATTTTAAGTAGACCGTAAGGCTAAAATGCCTCATTCCCAACAGATGGACTCCAGCGAATAAACAGGCTTCCTGAATGTAAAAAGGACAGAAAAAAGCTGAGATTGTGTTTTATTGTCAGTAAATGTCACTCATTATTTCAGGAAAAAAGGTTTAAGAATCAAAGAAACTCCAGGGCACATTTCCAGGCACACTTACAGAAGCAAGCAACGACAGGTGTGACCCATCTCAGAGTTTTTCTTTTAATAGTGTGAAAGGCAAAAATCACAAGAAATTTCAGGGCTTTTGCAAAACGGAGCCTTACCGCGCTACCCATCACACCAAACCCATCTAATTTTTAAAATGAATCCACTTAAAGTCTGAAAAATATTTTCCACCACTGGTAAGATTTTATCCAAATTGTAGCTCTGCTTAACAGAGTCGGGGAAGCGCTTCTGATGGCTTTCCAATACATTAGAAAGAAAGAGGAAGACGGAAAACAAAAAAAGGATTTGAGGATTTTGTGGGTCTCAGCTCTCAGCACGACACAGCTCTAACTATCAGTTGAAGTTGCTCTCATCTGTCTGGTGTCTGTGCAAGTCTGTCTCACAGTGGGGATCCAGCACTGTCTGTAGCCATGGAAACCACAAGGATGTAGCACTGACAGTCATAGCACTATTATACAGATGCCCCCCTCCCTCCAACCACGTACGCACACTCACAAGGAAAATCCAATGATCAAAGTAACAGCGAAGTCACATTTTGTGTCCTCGAGAGTCTGCTGCGACTTTGCCGCTTTACTTGTTGTATTAAAAGAAACTTTAGAACCATATTTGTTTTGGATGGCAGGATGATCTCTCGTGCTTCTCCTGCAGCTCTGCTTCACATTGATGCAAGTGCTGAGTCCTCCGCTGCTGGCAAAGAAGCAACTCCACAAGGGTTGTTCAAGTTCAACGAGTAGCTCAAGGGCATCTTGACCTGTTTACTTTATGGCTGTTTACTCTGCTCACCCAGTCTTCCCCTGCTTTTCTAAAACCAGCTCACTTGTAGTTATGTACCCACAGCAACAGCTACAGCCACCCAACCTTAAAAACTTCTCCCCGGGAACCCCAGCCAAGAAAAATGAGCCACAGAGGTAATAACCTTCTACCTCACGGAGCAGAAATGCTGTGGCAACACAGTTCTGTTAGTAGCAAACAAACCATTTTGCACAACATACTGTATAAGAGTCAATCAGTCAAATTAAAATAGCTACAGGGTTTTATGAAGGTGGGAAAATGATTTGGTTAAGGACAATAAGAGCAGTGAAAACAACAGGGAAGACAGAAGTGTGAGAAGTGAGACAGAAAGGAAGAAAAGGAGGCACCAAATTAAGTGCTGAAGTTGCAAAGAGGTGGTCAGAGTATATAGCGGGCATAGAAAGGCCAGGAAATGAGTGGTACACTTTAAGCAACAAATGTGACGTATGGCTTACATAAATGAGGATTTTGGAGCCTTAGTCACTAGTAGCTTTTTTGTATTGTGAAATAAGACGGAAAACATGATGCTATAGTTGAATTGTATATACGCAAAAATTCCAGCAGATGGAAATTATGCAAGCACTGTCTAGAAATGAAGGCTTACCCTTTCCTCACAGAAACGCAGCTGCTGCAAATCAAGTCACGTAAAATATTTTCTAAATGCCATAAAATCAGCAGATCTACATGAGTTTATCTAATGTTTGCTAAAGATTACTTTGTTATGAAGCCGTTTCACTCTCTCACACACACACACACACACACACACACACACACACACACACACACACACACACACACACACACACACACTTAAAGCCACTAGTGGTCAGACTGGCAGGCAGGAAAGAAGCTTGAATGTGCTGGGATTTGACCAGTTTACCGTATACAGGCTGCCAAAAATCCACCACACACACACGTACACTAAAACACATACCCCTGCTTCATCCAACCACGACCTCAAAGTGTGTGTGCCTGTACATGTCTATCTATGCGCTCCTACTGTATATGCGACCTCGTATTTGTGTGTGTACGCAGGCCTGGATATCTATATTTACTGTGTGTGTCTCTGACTGAGTGACTGTGCTGGCGTCCTAAGTGTCTATGTACGGGAGTGGAGAGTTAGAGACACACTATAAACAATATAGGGACTCCCTTGGCTTGTGTTTACTGACCGGGATAAAGGCTGTCATTCCTCTCTCAGCACCAACCTACTTCCGCCTCCGTACAACTAGAAAGAGGGAGAGGTGCACTTAAGCCTTGGCAATGTCAGAGCGATCTTATCTTGCCAATAAAGCTTCTTGAATGGATTTAGATTAAACTGAGGGGAAAAAACAAGAGCGGGCACTGGTGCATTTGAGTTGTCTCTTCCTCAGAAAGACTGCCGCCCTTCTCCTCCTCCCCTTCTTCTCTTCCAAACTTGCATGTTAATGTACTTACAGCTTGCAGGACCTTAACTCTGTCCCAAGACACAGGCTGGCATAATAAACAAGAGCCTGAAATAATCTCTCCCCCTAGTTCCCTGGTGGTATTTTAGTGGGGAAGCAAATTCACAATGGTGGATCGAATTATTTACCCACATTTCTGTCTTTCCAATTCCCTCACCCTGTGAGTTTTTCTGGCAGCCTTTCCTTAACGTCTCTGTGCTTCTCTTTCTAACTCGCCATTTCTCCATTTTTTCCCCTCTTGTCTTTGTCCATCTGTGGTAGCCAGTGAGACGCATGGTCTACCCACACTGACCAGTTAAACACCCCTTTGCCTCTGTCACTTAGTCAGCCTGTCTGCTATACAGCTCAGGGTATCGCAGGCCAAGCCATCGCACTGAATGAAGGGGCAAAGGTGCACAAAGTCTCCTCATGATGTCACGGACGCGGATGTGCCTCATGACATTTTGACAGTCTTTTCCTGCTCTGTCTTGTTTACCTTCCAAGACTGTCATTTCAACAAATTTACACCTTGAATGAGTGCAACCACTCTATAAACTCAAAACAATTCTCATAAATGCACCTTAATGCAGCACAGGCTTCAATTGTTTCCACTGTGAGAGAACCTAAAAGAGGAGAGGTAATGAAAAGAGCAGGAGAATCAAAACAAGCATAAAAAGCTGCAATAAAATATTTTTAGCCTCAAACCCATTCATGTCTGGAACTAGGGCCAAGAAGAACCACACCACCATGACTATGAATGGTCCTGTTAGTCTCTCTTTTACTTTCTCGCTTGGCAAGTGCCCTGCCACTGGAGGAATGCCTGGTTTGTATTCAGATGTGCGTGTAAATGCACGTATGTGTGACAGTGCATAGAGTCTGGACAAAGAGCTCCAGTGTGGACAACAGGACACAATCAACCACTCAATGGATAGCCATTAACTCATCACACACAAACGCACACACAAATTCCAGAGTTCACAGATGAGAAGCAGCGACATTCAGAACCAACCAGCCAATGAGCACGAGCGTGCTTTACTGCGGCTACAATGGAGCCAGTCAATGGGGCTGTAGAGTGATTGTGGGAGATCTCTGAATTACCGTGTCAGGATCTTCATCACTTTCTCACTAATCTTCATCCTCGCTCCCTCAACCTCTTTTTATTTTGTCCTACTTCCTTTTTCCCAGGGTGGATCTCTCAGTGGTTAAAGGTAGCTAGGAGAGGCCACTGGGCACAGTCCACCTCCCACTCGCTTGTGCATGAATCACTCCATTGTGGCTGTGCTCTATTCCTAACGCTGTTTTCAATTTTAGAACTCTTCTGTTTGGCCTTATTTTGACAACCACATGCTAATTATGTTTTTGTTTTTATTGTTGTTCCCCGTTTGAACAGTCATAAGAAACAGGTAAATAATGCATATCACCATGTGTATCGCAAGATTGACCAAGTTAAAATCTAGTTGCATGCATATAGGACTTTTTTTTAAGTCACACAAAGGTTTACCGAGTATTGTTATCAACTTTGTAATTATACTGTTGTCTAATTATAACGACCACTGTCATGGAAACACTACACCATAACACAAACCTGCCGGTAGCTGGTATAACCCTACCTTTACCCCTTTGATTGCAATCTCCTCAGTTGCTTCTATCTGGATTTCTCTTTCCTCATTTCTCTGAGTTGCTAGCTTTCAGAAATCAAGCCATAAAATAATTGTATGCCTTCCAAAAAAAACCCCAAAAAACAATTAACTATTTGGGCGGCACTTGAGCACCTGAAGGCAAAAGGCTGTGGTTACTAAACTGAGTAACTTCAGCTTATTGACATGCAGCTTCCCCAAAACACCCACACCCACTTCTCACTATCACACTCACACTTTCCCTGTCATGTCTTAATTTTTAGCAGCCGGCAGTGTTACACGGAATATGAGACGACCACCCACCTACCCACACACACACTAGACACATGTTTCTGGGAAATGTGAATGAATGTGTCACAAAAAAGGCCATGAAGACACTCAATACAATACGGCCTTGTGCTACAATGATGAGTTACACAGCTTTGTGTGTTAGTGTGTGTGCACGTGGGTGTGTGTGCTTGCACAACCAAGGGCAGGCAAGCGCATGTGGGTGCAGAGAGCTACATAAATCACACTCAGAATCAATTAGAAAGCATAAATGTGAGAAGGCCAACAGCAGTCGGTGTCCTGGTACTCGGTTTAATGTTGGCTTGACTACAGACACACCACACCCTCACCATCCCACCACGTGCGCGCACACACTCACACACATCTAGACTTAAAGCCAGACACAAACACTCAGAGAGTTTGGGTGTGGATGTGATGCAACTGATAATTTTGCATGAAAGTAATCCAAAAATGAAATGTGATTAACATTTTCATGCCACTGGATTCTTTCTTCTCTTTATATGGCTTAAAAACTGTGATTCGCACACAGCAGCTGTCTGACAGAGAGCCGAACACTGGATGAGGATCTCGTTTTTAAAAAAGTTTTTGCGTGCCTATGTTAGTTCAAACACAGTTTTCTTTTGTATTTCTTTCCTGTTACATAACCAACTAGACTCCTATTATATACCATCTTGCATGTTTGTGAGGATTTAGCATTCACAGAGTCACCAAACAAATGCATTTACTGAGTGCATGTTGTTAAGAGAACAGTGTCTACTATTGGAGGTAATTTCACTATTTAACAATACAAAACACTAATTAAAAAGAGATGTAGGTTTACAGAATTCTGCATGAGAAGAAACAACAAAAGTGAAAAACTGCAATGTGCAATACACATTTTTTTTATGTCCATCAGTGTTACTGTTACTTTTTTAAAAAATATGCTTTAACGTGTTGTATTTTCACAAAGTTATAAAAAACAGATTAAAGAACAGGCGTGTCCTGGTTCTGCCCCCAGGGTCTCCACCCAGTTGGACTCACCTCAGTCAGGAGGCAACCTGGAGAATAAATCCCTAGGGTGGTGTAGGAATAACTCTGACTCAAACCCCACAGCCTGTCCATGGATGGATGGATGAATGCATGGATGGATGGGTTAAAGAACCAGTGGTCAAAACAGAGTCAAAAGACTGAAAGACCCTCACTTCTACTTTTTCTCTTTAAAACACAGGATACAAAGGCTTCCCCAAACTGCAGGAGCACCTTTATTTAGACCTTTCTGGTTACTGAATGCCTTGAGCTACTCAAATTCCACAATCTTACTTTGCAGCAGAGGCCTCCAAATCCTAATTCAGTTAAATCTTGATGAAATTAGTAAGGTTAGTTTCTCAGAGCTCTAAAATCTCCCTCCTGAGCTGAAAGAGGCAAAAATAACCCTAGAGTAACAGCACAAGAACAGCGCATGACACCTGATGAAGGTTTAATGGACATTCCCACTGAATGCATTGTTAAAAAAGTCAAATGAAAAGAAAGTTTAAAAAAAAAAAAAAAAAAAAAAAACCACACACACACTTATAGGTAATATAACACCCCACTCACATCCCACACCTCTGAAAATAAACAATCCTAAAATCCAATCTAGCCCCGGAGACAAGTTTAATCAAATAAAGTTGCATATTTTTATATAGCGCAAATCCCCAAATGCAAATCTGAGTTTTCAACAAATTGCAAAAATAGCACCTTCCATCCTCAGCTTTGATAATGACGAGTTCCTCAAAAATCCTCTCTAACAATGGAAAAAAACAAGGTACTGTAAAAAATAATAATAATTGCATCGCTCATAAAGCACAGACATAATCAATGAAAGTAGAGGAATTCACACAATTAGTAGTCATATTTGTGCTTTTCAGACATATGGAATATTAGCATCATATATAAACATCATATGCTCACATCAAACTCTCTTTGTCAAATTCCCACAGGTGATTTATATTCAGAGTTAATCTGTTATTTGTTGCCTTTGCCTTGGTAACAAGAGATGTTGTACTTAATACCTAAAACAGCTATAAATAGACCAAACATGAACAAGAATCAAACAGGACAGTGTGAGTCTGCAGTTTGTGACTCAGCCCACTGAGCCAAGCTACATCTGTCTGTGTGAACCCACCACAACCACATTCATTACTAAATTACATCAGGACACTCCCAAAGTACTCCAATGGGGATATTGTTGCTAGGCACTTACTGTCCTTCTACGCCTATGTGAGAGCTGGACGAAAACCAGATTAATATCACACACCCTTAGTAGTGCGCACAAAAATACATACACACACACACACGGGCAAAGATCCACACACACAGGCACCTGCGAAAAGACACACATCTGTGAGGTGAGAAATCGCATAAATACAGTTCCAAACTCTCTCTCGCCTATCCGCCCACCGTTCCACTCAAAGTAGGTGATCAACTTACAGAGAAGTTAAAATAATTAATAGTTAGAATAATAACAAACCAAACCAATCTCCTTTGCAATATGCAGGTGAAAGGAAAGAAGAGGAAGGGACCAGGACTGTATTCACTTGAATAATCATCAAATGTACACTTTCAAATGATGGATTAAGAATAGGACAGGAAATCTCAGCTTCTCAGTATCAAGAACTGTAACACTTTGGAATCATTTAATATAAAAGGAAACAACCGTCGCTAATCAGTGAAGAGAGAAGAACCCAAACTGCTCGGCCTCTCTCACGCTCTCACACTTACTTTATACTAGTGGTGAATATATGTAGAGCCTGCGATGCAGTTTACTCTGATGCCATACCTGTGCAGGCTTTGACGCTAACATATAGCTACATTTCTAGGGAGGTACATGTCAGGTTATAGTGCAGGGTTTCAAAAGGGTCTGCGGTTACAAAGTACCTGTTATGTATAAAGTATTATTCCCCTGTTAAGTGTGAATGTACTAATTATCCTCCTGTGGGTTGAGACTCAGACACACTATTTGAAAAGTATTTGACCACACCTCTTAATCTTCCAATGTTGGTGTTTTCAGGCCCATTGCCTCAGTTGTATAAAATCATAAATGCCTTTACAAACATTTGTGAAAGAAGGGCCATTCTAAAGAGATTGTAATAGTCCATGAAATTTCTTCCCTCCGAGATATTTTATGATCAAAAATAAGCGGTATTACAAGGTGGAAGTGATTAGAAGCCTGATCAACTTAATCACAAAGTGGCAGCCCATGTAAAGTTGCAGAGCAGGTTCAGAGTGAGTGGTGTGGCATATAGTGTCTAAAAGTCATTAAATCACTGCTGACCCAACAACTACAGAGCTCCAAATCTCCGGGTTTTCAAGACCAAGCAGCTCGTGTACATGTAATGTGTAGGTGGCCCAGTTCTTTTGTGCATGTAGTGTAAGTTTACCCATTGATTCAGGCCGTGAGCTAACTTAACATCACATTTCACAAGGGGAAAGCATTGCTCAGCCCACTGGTGACAAGAAGAAAAACATGCACATGCAAATTTTATTTGTTCTCTCAATAGCATTCATTCTATTAAATGTGTTCTAACACACACGCTTACACAAGAGATACGTTATAAATTGATGTGCTGGCTCTAAAAATGAACTCAACAATTATTTGAAACAAATGAAAAATATTGTTTATTAAATCAGCAAAGTGATGCGTTGTTGCAGTCCCAGTTAGACCTAAATTAATACACTGGTCTGTCACAGATATATAGTATTGATGTATATGCTGTCCAATGCATGCTGATATAAAAACTGTTTGTGAACCTTTCCAACAAAAGAAGATGCAGGAAAAGACACTAGAAGTAATTTATGTTATTGCACAATCTCAGTGTGTACAGCTGCTAATTAGTATGACAAAGAAACTACTGTAAAGTAAAAGAATGACTCCACAATTTTGTCTCTCACATATAACTATAACAACGTGCATGCATGTTTCAAAGGTACATCGGCCAATGTATCGATAAACTTTAACTCCCTAAAAAATAGTCAGACTCTTCTTTTCTGAAACAGATCAAGTATCAGACGAGAACAATTCATATTTAAAATTAAAAAAAATCAATGTCCTTTCTAAATTTGCTAGTTCCCGGTCTGCTTAGTTACAGTTATGCCAACTAAATTTGAACACAAAAGGAATCTCGTGCATATACTGCACATTTTTTTGCCAAACGTTATGAGTCCAACATTGCTGTGCGGTTCTGTTTTGAATTTACTGCGGTCGGCTAGTGTTTCTTCACCTTAACTTACTAAATCATTAAAGGAGTTTCGAAATCTGCTTGAGCATAGAAAGGAAAAGCTGAATTAGTGCCTCCTTTCCATTCACAACACACACAAAAAAAAACAGGAAATCTTTACATTTGAAAAGCCAAGCCCTGAGACTCTTAAGGAGTCAATTACTTACTGAATACAATAACTTAAATTAAAAAGATATATATGAAAAACAAATATTTTACATCTGTCACTGATGATTAGAACAAGATAAGTATGTGAAAATGTGACAAGGTCTGGTGATGCAACACATACACACACACACCCAAACATCCACATTCCCAAGAGTTCAAGCAGAGCAGTCTTTGTGGCCTTTAAAGAGTCAGTGTGTCCAGCCAGGCTCGAGTTACGGCAGACAAGATCCTCTCATTCCTTCTCCCTCTCTCTTTCTCTCTCTAACACACACACACACACACACACACACACACACACATCCAGTGAACAGGCCAGGGAGCCACAAGAAAGAATTGGTTTGTTGCTCCCCTCTCTGACTCATTCCTACCACTCTCCACTCTACAATAAAAGGAATAGCTATACAACTGACAGGCTATATGTCAAGCCCTGGACTGTGTTGATTGCTTATACAGTCCTTCAGAAATGCATCCCTATGAGCATCTCTGTGCTCATAGGGATGAAGAAATAATAATTTTCAAAGCCTGGAATAAGGAATATAACAATAAAAGCTTTTCTGCTGTGACTAATTCACTTTTATATCTAAGCTGTTCACTTCCAGCAATAAGTTGAATCAGTATTTTGATAAACACCTATAGAACTACTTAGAAAACAAGATAATACAATTACACACTCGTGCATAGCCGGGACTGAAATCAAATGGTGAAGTAGATGCAAGGAGATGACGCATGTACTGCAAAGCATCAATGAGAAAAAACACACTGACAATGTCACAGGTGGGAAAGTGCTATTTGTGGGTTTTTAAAATAAAGTGTCTTTCAGGTGTGTAAGCTACAGCGGGCTTCAAAGGGCACAAAAATCTAAGAACTGAGGTCATTACGGGTCATCACTAAAAGAAAAGGCAGGAATTATAACAGAAGATGCCTCTCATAGTGTGTGTGCTTATGTGCATGTGTGTGTGTGTCACATCTATTCTAGGAGAATACCGGGGGAGAGACCCTGTGACTGACCCCCACCTCACACGATATGACAGGATATCGCCGCAGTGGCACGGACACACAAACATATATGCGCACAAACAAACACATTATGGGAGTGTCGTTTCCATATTGGAGACACATAGTAATAAACAGCAATTTTTGGTTTAAAAATGTTTCACGCGTGTATTTCCGCGTGGAAGGTGCTATAGGAGTAAACATTTATTTAACAATTATGCACTGTGCACTCAGAAAAAAGGCATTTTACATAAATCCTTTAATTAGTCGTTCTCTGTGAGGCTCTTGGACTCCCAACGTGGGGGAAATCGTTTATAGTACCCAGAGCATCATAAATACGATCAAAATAACTTACAGAATTGCTTTTAAATCCAGACGTTAAGTTCATTTACGCCACAAAGTCAAGTTACCTGAGCGCTTCAGCAGCTTTCCCGCAAGGTTTCGCTCACAGCTTCCGTGCTGTTTGCAGCGGGCAGGTTCAAAGATCCGCTACAATCTGCGCGTCCAATCTCCAAACTTCCTTTCACACGACTGGAGGATCCCCCACTGAAGTGAAAGGGCACTTGTGCGAATTTGCACGCACCATTACGCGCGCGCAAAGACAAATACCCCCAATAAACACGCCCCAGTTATGAAAAACCCCGCAGCTGATGGTACAGGCGACCCCCCCTCACCACCCTTACAATGCAGCGGGGACGGCGGTAATCGCACGGTAAAGTTTTCCAAACAGGGACAAGGGAAAGCGCTCATTCTGACCGCATCGCTTACCTTCGTCTCCCCTCCTTAACTCCTTCAGCCGTTTCCAAACTCTGTCACGACAAGGCTCGACGCAGACTGCGAAACCGAACAGCCGCTTTTCGGGTAGCCGGGGAAGAGCGGAGAAAGCATACGGAGGTTTGCTTCAACACGCAGAGGCTCCGTGTGTGTGACAGAGAGGGATTGTGTGTATGAGTGTGTGAACGCTCATGGAGAGAATGAGCAGAGAGAAGAGAGCCGGGGAACTTAGGGGGGAGTTCCCGTGAACATACCGGCGGGGCGGAGGCTCCGGCAGAGTGACGGCTGGCTTACGTTTGCAGCTCTTTAGCAGCCTGGATAGGATATTAGTAACCCAGGTTACCAGCGTTCAAAAGTAGCCAGGATACGTGTATTTACCCAAGTATACGCAGTATCCATGCATCTGCTTTTGACGTGTGCTGTTTTACGTCGTATTTCTTTTTCTTCTGTATTTTATCACTTTTCTGCATATCTAATGTGCACCTATAGTTAAAACATATGAGATTACAAATTATTATTATAATACCCATTTTTAATCAGGGCTGAAACCACACTGTATTTTTATGATCCATATGCTGATAGGTTTCTTAGCTGATTAATGCTTTGGGGTAGCGCAGGAAAGTCAAACATAAGCCCCGAGGGCCAGAATGGGCCAGACAACGATTCCAATCCGGTCCACTGGACAGCTTCATGTGAGGGAGTGCATAGATTTTGAACTTTTAACTTTTAAACAAAGTAATTAACTAACAGATAAACAATTAAATAACAGGAAAATTCTGTTTTTCCACTATTACAGTGAGACTGCAGTTTTTTGTTGTGTTTTGTTTTTTGTTTCTTTAAGGACATTTTCTGTGAATTAATGAGAACCTTATATTTTATAATTACAGGTCAGTCATTGCAGTGTAAGTTTACACATTTATCATATAGTGTCTGGCCCACATAATTTCAGAGTGGGCCCCTATATGTGGCCCACAATTTAAAATGAGTTTGACATCACTGGTCTAGCATATAAAATTTCAAGATACATTGAATAACGCATTAGTCTGGGTAGGGTTTAGAGTCAATAACCTCACTTTTTAGTATCTACATTCTATGAAAAAACAGTTTCCTTAAGACCTACTGAACAAACCAAGATAGACTTCTAAAATGAAGTCAAGAAATTAGCCCCAACCCCCTTTCCTTTTACAAATAGGAGTCTAAAAGGTTGGTACTCAGAGAGGGAGGCTTCACAGTGAATCCACAAAGAATTATAATCATATACTAGATTTAAAGATCCCTTTCTCTTTGTTATTCCTCACAAGTGCAGGGAAGGTAGTTTTTCCATTTTACAATATATCAGCATTATTTGTGTGTATGAGCTCTAATGTGGAGCTTTTAGGGCCCCTTTTCATGAATAATTTGGGGATAGTGTTGTTCAGCCTGAGTCTAAATGTATAAGAATGTTTTTTCTGTGGGCCTCTTTTAATAATACATTTCATTTTGAATAATTCATAAGTGATAAAACTGAAATATAGTGTTTACATAAGGCAGCAGGTATTAACCACACAATTAATTTGGTGAAGTGCAAGATTAATATGCTCAAAATCTGTGTTTCTATGGAGACCAGGTAGTCGGCTTCAATGACGAACTGCAGATTATGACTCAATTCGAGTTTATAAATGCAGACAAGAAGATTTTTTTTGTTAGTCAGATGGCTGGCAGTAACACCCATGCAGAAAATTTAAGCGGAGAACTCTCCCCACAGCCCTTCCACACTTCTTGTTTTTTTGATAACAAGTGACCCTTCCCCCAGCTCCACATATAAAAACCTCTGTTATTAGAGCCACATGGTCAAAGCAGCTGATGGGACTTCAGTGTCCTCCATTGCTGTTAAAAGAGCTGATGAGGCTGCAGACGCTAGTTGATAGTGGAAACCACAATTTTAGCAGATGACTCAAAGGGGCAAAAAATAGCAGTAAGAGGATGTATTCTGTGGTTTTGCTGCTGAAGGTGTGAAGTTATGCCATTGAGACCTGCTGATGGACAAACTGGTTTAAAGGAGCTCATCTTTTTGCATACACACACAAAAACACACGCTCACACCTAAGATCTCCCAACAAGTCCTACTGGAATGTGTCTCCTGTAACAATATCAGCTATCACAAGGTTTGCATCACATGACAAGTGGAGCCACTTTGTGTGTCCATGTGTGTGTACAGCTATATATTTCCAAGTCTTTGTGTGTGTGACAGCACCTTGTTTGGCCAACAGGATACAAATAAGTACTCTCACTCAATTAGTGAAGGAGCCAGTCCAGAATTACAGCCAGAGAGACAACAGTAAGTCCCTTAAACATGTCACGAAACTTAGGCAGTAAGTCGCTGATAAAAGAATAGAGCAGAATGTAGCTTTAGCGGCAGTCTATGTTTTTTTTTTAATGCTTTTTATTTTGTTTACTGTGTTTGGAAATCTGGGTTAACACATTTTTCATGCTCGGTGAGCAACAAAAAATAATGTGAAATATAAAAATCTCAATTCACCCAAATTACAAATAAGAAAAAGAGTAGGAAACAGCTTTTTAGCAGTATATGCAGTGCTACACAAAAGCTTCTATTTATTGAGAAATAGGTACGGCAGGTTTTTTTTTTTTTACACATGTCAAAAATGGAGGTGCAGGATAAAAGGAAAAAAACTGAATTTGTACAAATCTAATGGGGTTGAATGTTATTATTTGGTATGTCCACAATTAACTCTTACTCAGCTTTCTTGTCATTTCTTTAAGAAATCTTCAGGAAAAGTTCTCCAGGCTTCTGGAATTACATTCAAAGCTCTTCTTTGGATGTTGGCTGCCTTTTGTTCTGTTCTCTGTCAAGATGATCTCATACTGTTTCAGTAATGTGGAGGCCAGTCAGTGACTGATGGTGTTCCATTATGTGTTCTTCTAGCCAGGTATGCTTTTACTGCATTGGCAGTGTGTTTGAATTAGGCTGCTGACAATCAGATTCTTTCTAGAAGATATTTCATGGTGGATCGAAAGCTGATGATACTTGTTTTTGTTCATAATTTCATCAATTTCGACAAGATCTCCAACACCACTGGCTAGAATGCAGCCCCAAATCAGGACAGAGCCTCCACCATGTTTTACAGATGTTGAACATGTTGGGCTGGATGTGGCCCAGAGTATTGGCATCCCTGCTGTAGAGACTCACTTTAATAAAAAAAAAAAATTCCAAATTGGATTCATCACTCCATAAGACGTCATGCTACTGATTTTCAGTCCATTTCTTGTGTAATTTCTATAGTTTGCATGTGCAGACTATTCTCTGTTTTCCATTTTTTGAAAATTTATTGCAGCTATATTCCTGTTTTGCACTGAAGGAGCCAATGGATTTGTGATAAATGAAATCATACCCACACCGTATTCCCCTGTGACTGAATGATCTGAAATGTTTGCAACGAATGAATGTGTTGCAGTTGCACTAAAAGTGTCTGAGGCATATGTGTTGCTTCAGTGATTTATAAAACTACTTTGTAAAAAAGATATTTTCTCAGGATTTGTGCATCTGTTTCATGTAGTTTGGATGCATTTACTTCAGCACCACTCCTTACCACTAAAACGAGAAAAAAGCCTTCTGTTGGCTTTTCTCAGAAATAGATAATAATAATGGACCCTCAAAGCGCTTTACAATTCATTCACTCTCACATTCACACACTGGTGGAGGCAAGCTACAGTTGTAGCCACAGCTGCCCTGGGGCAGACTGACAGAAGCGAGGCTGCCATATCGCGCCATCGGCCCCTCTGGCCATCACCAGTAGGCGGCAAGGACACAACGGCTGAGACTCCGAGCCGGGGCTCGAACCGGCAACCTTCCGGTTACAAGACAAACTGCCAACTCTTTGAGCCGCGACTGCCCTTAGATGGATATAATTTATTTAATCTTATCATGTTTTCAACAATGGATCCAAAAGGGTTTCGGGTAAAGGGCATCAAAATGTTGCATTCCATCACTCACACATGAAGGAATCTGTTTTGTATGAGTGCATGTAACTTGACCATTTAGGCCTTTACCCACTTTGAAGTCTTGTGTTCTCCATGAAATTCACTCAACTCATTCTCAGTTAGCCTTCACCTTGAAGATAGAATAACACCTTGACTAAGAAAAGAAAAAAAAATAAGTGTCATCCTTGTGAGAGCTGCAACACACATCTAAAAAAGAGTCAGGAGGGAGAGGTGTAGAGGGATAAAAAGTAGAGGCAATGAGGGTGTTGACACATCCTGACAAAATGGAACAGGGAGTGTCACTCAGCACCTCATACACCAGCATAGATAAACTACAAATACGTGCTGCACATGAGAACTTTGCCTTAAGGACAAGACACCTGGATCTGAGCTTCTGCTGAAAGCAACAGATGCCAGAAATACAGCGTCACATATAAAGCCAGGGACAGTGGGGTCACCCCAGCACATACATGCTACGTTCAGCTATTAATCATTATTACCAAGGAGAGTTTGAAAAAAAAAAAGATATTGCAGATATTTTACTCTGTGAGCCTACCTGTCTCCATATTACTTCTGGCCGTGTGTGTGTCTGTGTGTGTGTGTGTGTGTATGTGTGTCTGTGTGTGCTTATTATCAGCAAGCTTGCCAAACTCTCGGTCTCAGTTTGGGTCTTGTCTCCACGGGGAAACATTAGTAAAAAGGGAAGAGTTTTATTAGAGCGTTACAAGATACCAGTTGTCTAAACTGGCTCCCAGCTCTCGACCCAGACACCCCCTTCCTGTCTTTTAAGGCAGGCTCCTCAGCTTGTGTGCAGACATTCTGCAGCTTCTCAACATGTCAGGGTCTTTAGCTGCAGCTCCTGTTTCCAAATGTTCTCATCCTCATATGTTAATTAGCTAATAGATTCCCCACAAGCCGCAACCGCAGACCTATGTGCCGATAAAAAGGCAATCGCTCACATATTTAATACCCGCATGCTGAAGGTGACCCCGGCCATATGTCTGGTTATCTGCAGGTTTATCTATGTATCTCCTCTGGTTGCTGCCTGCTGCATCACTCGCACCCTCTCACCACAACAACAGCTGCCTCTTGTCAACATCGCTCGGCAGCAGCTGAGAACGAGGGGAGGAGTGCAAAACCGCATTTAACAGCCTTGGTTCTGGCTAAGGGGAACGCAAGGCAGGGAGTGGGTGTGGGGGTTTCTTTAACAGAACATCAGGATCCCATTTAGACCAGAGACAGGCTCGTGGGAGTCTGATGGGGCGTTGGCTGGATATGGCAGGGAGGAAGTGGGAGGTCATGTGTGTGCTCATGTTGATCTGCATGTTCTAATGGCTGTTTAATCATAGATGCTATGTTAATCCCTGCTGCCTTGTTGCTCTGCTGTATTGTCTCTAATGTGGTTGCTTATATTCACCGCTGTTTCCATCAAAGAGCCATGCTGAGGTTTTTTGTTTGGTTGCACAGCTGCATTTCTCCTCTACATAACAGTACAGGGCTGTCCACGTGCAGGTCTAGGTTAAAGGTCAGGGCTGAGCCATGCAGTTGCCCACATCAGTGTGACACTTGACCCTTGACTCATCTCTGCCCAGGACAGCTGCCAGCCTGATGCTTTTTCCAAACTGTGGGAAGCATAAATCGAGGAAACTGATGTGCTGTCTCCTGCTGACTGCAGTGGAAGGACTATACCATCTGCCTTCTTCGGTGCAAGATCCCCAGGAGACCAGGGGAAAACTTGAGTCTGACAGGAACAAGAAATGAGCTGGCTATTAATGGGTGGAAAGACTTGCTTGAAAATGAAAGGAGGGGGTCTGAGAAAAAAAAAACGATGAGTAATTATAAACTAGAGTGAGTATCTAATCTCTTCTCCTCCAATTTAATAAATCAACAAATGCCTACCTGGCAGGGATCAGATGAACAATCATTTACAGTTTACTAAGATTTTAATTAAATCCTTAGTTCATAATTTTTGTGTGGCCATTTAATGCAGTACATTAAACTATGACTAAGACATAAGTGAAGTAAGAAATTAGTAAGGGAAAATTTTATTTTCATACAAAAATTACTTATGTTTGTTAACTTGTTAATGTGTTTTAAATACCTTTATATATGTGTTTGGATCTTGTTTAGGTATAAAAGCATATGAAGAAAAAAGTTTTCACAGTTTGTGGAAAAACTTACTATTTTCATAGCAATTCACAAAGTAAGTAGCACCCAAATACTGCTTATCAAATGCATTTATTTCAGGGATCAACAGCAAGTGTGTGAACATATCTATTAAAGCAGACGTATTTGCAGTTTACTGGTCTGGAGCATTCAGGTCTTGTGGTAGAGCAGGCCGTCTATGAAGGTAGGCAGTAGTTCTTGAGCAACATATTAAACCCTGACTTATCTCTGATGTATCTGTTGTGTGTTCATGTTAGATAAAAGTACTTAGGTATAGGTAAAAATACTATATAAATTTGTGTTTGATTGGAAGAATGACTAAAAAGTTTGAGTAGAGAGGTTCTGTATAAGTGACAGTCTACTACAATGCCACAGTCTTCCCAGCAAATTCATCCTAAGGTTGTAAGAGCTACTTCTCCGACTCTCCAGGGCTCAGTTAGCAAGTTCATGGCAATACAATTAGAAAAAGACTAAATACATATGGCTTGTTTGGAAGAGTTGCCAGAAGAAATCCTCTTCTCTCTAAGCAGATACCAGTCGCACAGTTTAGGTTTGCAAAGTTGCATTTGAGCAAACCACAAGACTTCTGAAAGAATATCCTTTGGACAGATATGACCAAGTGTTTGACAAGATGTTCTGCCATAAAGCATAGCACCATGAGTGGCAGAAACCAAACAGCATGTCAGCACAAACACCTCATACCAACTGTCAGGCACGGTGGTGGAGGGGTGATGATTTATTTTTCAGTCAAAGGACCTGTGCAGCTTGCAGTCCTTGAGTTGACCATGAACTTCTCTGAATACCAAAATATTCTAGAGTCAAATGTGAGTCCTTTTATCTGACGGTTAAAGCTTAGTCCATGTTGGGTCATGCAACATAACGGTGATCCCAAGCACACCAGCAAATCTACAAAGGAATGGCCTAAAATGATTCAAGTTGTTGCAATGGACTCTGCCAGTGAAAACTTCAACCTAACAGCAATGCTGTAGTAGGACCTTAAAACAAATAAATAAATGCCAGCAAACCTCAATGAACTGAAGCAACGCTGTAAAAGAAAAAAAAAGAGTGGTCAAAATTCCTCCACTAATATAGTACAATACAAAAAACTTCAAGTTATACACTCTCTAAAGGTGGTTCTGATATCTATCTATCTGCAGCAGGGATTGCAGCTGTTCCACATATACTCTTAAGCTACAACAATAATACCCAAGTAGCAGAACATGTCAAGGACCACGCTACTGCTTCATGTAGCTGAAAACCCAGATAAACCCAATTTCAAGACATGTGCCGATAAGAGCAGAAGCACAGCAACAGATGAATAATTATAATAAGAGATTGAAATGATTCCAGCGTTTCATCACCAGCAGAGCAAAATAGTCAGTTATTCAGCCAATTAAGAACACTGTGTACTTGAACGCCTAATGTCAACGACAGCATGCCGCCCAACAAAAACACGAGCATGCTGCTTCTGTTGCCATTCTTTCTGATATGACGCCTTGCTTTGGGGAAGACATAATAACAACAGATTGTTGTTTGTCATTTCAGAAATAGTCTGTGTTGCAACTGAAGCATCGCGACCACCAACTGGCCCCATGACATTCCTAAATACCATACAATGACATTGCATGTAAGTGTGTTTGCCCAGTCACACACTTCATTGTTTCCTTATGTGAGATGATTGAAATTAAAAAGTATGGAAAGTTTTTTTTTAATGACAAATTAAAATGGGTTACTGTCTAAATATTTTTGAAGTTGTTCAACATCATTTCCTTTAAACTGCTTATAAACCTTTCCACTCGTGGCAGGTTACCCTGTTTGGAAATCCTCAGTTCTTATCGATCCATCCAAATTTCAGCTTTCATAGCAGATGATCTGACTTATCTTAGCAGAAAGAGCACAGGTGTCAACAATGACAGTTTCTCAGATACATGGAATTCCGTCTTCATTCACTGTAATGTTTGTTTGTCTCAAGAGAAACTGAAATACCCTCCACCCAAGTTCAATGTGAAAAGAGCTATATTCAGAGAAATTCTGGTGTATTCCCTTGCTATAAATGAACGATACAACACGACACGACACGACACGATACGATACGATACGATACGATACGATACGATACGATACTTTATTGCCCGCTTGGGAAAATTTGTCATGAACTCAAGTGCTTTCACAGAAGCTGTTTATTTAGATTTTTTACCTGGATCCTGATGTTTTACTCATTACTGCAATGCACACATGCACACTCACACAGAAACAGTTTTCAAATCCTACATATGTGTGTCCACTCACTTGTGTCATCCGGGTCCCTTCAGCATCACTGCTGAACTGTTTCTCTTTCTGGCATATCAAAGGGACAACATTCCTGATTTCAAACACACAGCCACATCCTGTAAATTGCAGGAGTGCTTAAGCCTCTTTTGAATCATGAAAGAAAACAAAAGTAGTGAAGTTAAAAATATCCTGTTCAAGATAATGCATGCATCTGTGCTTCAGACAGACTGAAAATCACTGCCTGCTCACTTTCTTAATATGAGTTTCAAGTACCTGTAGCAGATTGCTTTAAAAACATCTCTGTTTTAAAACACAACTTGTTAAACAAAGCAATTCAATTTTAACTCCTACACTTTAAGTATATTAGATCCAGCGCTCAAGTACCATAATTTCTACACATATCTAAAGGCAATGTCAGACCCAGGCTGAGCAATGAGGCAGCATTGCCTGAAATGGAAAACCTCAATTTCTGCCTCGTGCATTTAGTCTTGTTATATGACCATAAGTGTAATTCCAGTCAGTGACATGAGAGAGGGGCCCTCTCTCTGCCCTCCATACCACAGACTGGTGGGAGACGCCAAGCCAACACACAGGAGGGAGGAAGGGGGCAGTAAAAGGGAATTTTAATGTACACGCTTTATACCACACACGTTTGTGTGCACGCACACACACACACACACACACATACACACACAAAAGTGCATATGTCACACATACAATTTAAGCTTTCTGCTGACACTCTCATTCAGAGGGATTTTTGAAAAGTAAGCAAGCGTGGCATCTGTGTCTGGCTTAAGTGTTCTTTTGAGTGTGAAACACTGACACCGCAGGATTTAGGATGTCAAGATGACTGCAAAAAAAGTCCATCACAAGTAACAGTAGAAGCATTTACACTTAACTAGGTGCAAAGGTATCAAATTACCATGATGTGCAAAAAATATATATATATGCAACTGATTTTGCTGTATAATCTGCTTTCTGCTGCTCATCCATATCTTTGGCGTGATGGTTCAACGAAATCTGCATTAAAAGCATCACATTTTGTGCTCTGGCTATACCTTCCGTTAGGCAGGCTTGTAAAGCACAGATGAAGCGGTTTGCATAAGGTAGTGATTTCATTATGCACCAGTTGCTCAAATTATCATTTGGAACAAAAACATGTGTACAATGTGAGAAAGAGGTCATAATTAGCACTGTAGAATGAAAATATAGTGAGGCAATAAAACCACAACCTGTCGTTTTCTAAATTTGCTCCGACAGCGTGTTAATTAATGAGCTTTGGAGGAACAAGCAGGCTGATCTACTGTGTCCCTGTTTACTAATCAGCTTTCCTGTATCACCTCCTGCAGCCACCTTGTCAACCCCACGCTGGTCCTCCAAGAGACTAAGCTGACACGGTCAGGTGGTCTTGCTACTATGTTTTGGAAAATCAGCTCAGCGCAGAGGTCAGATCCTCATCATCATGATGTTTGTTTACATTCTCACACCGGGCCACCAGGGACAGACAGTGGCCATTTAAAATTAAACCATGGGAAGAGACAGAGTTATATAGCACAGAAAGAGAAAGTGAGACAGGAGAAGACGCTTTCCCCAATCTGCAATGAAGTCTGCGGCACTGTTGACTGTACTGGGCCTTTCTGGCAATCTGATGCAGATTTAGCTGCACCCTAGGTATTCTAAGATTCATACCAACTTAAACATAATTGCACCACTAATACCTTCCAGTGAGACTTTGGTCTAACACTGATGTCTGCAGATAAAAAGGCATCAATAATCAGCGAGAAAGGAGCTCCTAGTTTGAACAGGAACATGACTCCACCCCAAACTGCAAATCCTCCCTTTCCAAATCCAAAAGGAATTTTAAAAAAAAATTACATCTCAAGGATTAACACTGAGTTTCCTGAAGAAAAGCATTTAGTTCTTTTTGCTATTTTCTCTTTTCGGTTTCCGTCTAGTTGGTTTGATTAGGCCTAAAATACAGAAGCAATTCATATAATACCATTCTGTTTGTCATCCTTTAAAATGTGATTCCAAAATCTGCCCACACTAATCTAATGTCTAATGGACTGCAGCTCCATTGTGCCTCTCGGTGGTTACAAACATGTAATACAACTTACACACGCATACAGCTGTTCAAAACAAACCCTCCCACTTCCCAGATGCCCATTCGCTGCTGTTTTCACCCAGCTTTCAAAATAAAAGCCCTAATCCAGTCATGCAAATCGCGCAATAAAAATACTGTGATGCCTTATTTTTACTAGGGTATTTTTACCTCAATGTATTTGTTTTGTTTTGTTGTTGTTGTTTTTTTAGTTTATTTGTTTTATTTTTCATACGACCTGCCTGCATATGACCAGATGAACCACGGCTATTTCATGTTTTCCAATTTCAAAGTTATGTGACTAAAATAGATTTATTCAAAACGTTTTATTTTTAAAAGAAACGTCACTTTCAAAATGTAGGTTTATTTTGAAGATTTCCAGCGGAAGTGCTTAATTGCCCACGTATTCTGGTGCCAAGCGCCAGTGACAAATTAAGAATCAGACAGCTTGAAGCGGCGGGGTCTGTCTCAGTCTTCCGCCCAGTCAGTAACTGAAGAAACATCATCCCACAGCTGCGAGATGAGGCTGCTGTCACTCCTGCTTACTGTGTCATTAACGCTGGCACTTGCTTATTATATTTACATCCCGCTCCCTGATGCCATTCAGCAGCCGTGGAAGTTGATGATACTGGATGCCTATTTAAGGACAGCATTTCATGTGGTAAGAGAGTAGATATTTTCACTAGGAAGAAAAGCTGGTGCACGTAAGGCATCAAAAAGAGACGAATGAGAAGGATCGCATTAGACAGAATCTTGACTTTTCTATGTGCAAAGTTTTAATTAAATGTGTTATTACAGGTTGGCTGCATGCACTGTGTCTTTGAAAAGCTTGCATTATTAAAAACATGCTCTGAACAAAACATAGTCAAACACAGACTTGGACTTTGAACCTTGTGTTTATTTAGAGGGGGGGAAAAGGTACCATCTTTCTTTGCTAGAATATGACGTTTGGTGTTGATATTCAGTGTAACAGTGCAAAATGATATGCTGTTGAAATAAATACGGATGTCATGGATTCAAGGTATCTATAGTCCAGTTTTTAGTTTTACTGGATGACCAGATATCCAGAGGACTTTTCATGCTTGTGTCATGAAATCTGATTTCACAGCAGGGTTGAAATGCACCAAGTCTGTGAAAGAGCTCATTTAGTAATCCCACTGTGTGATTTCAAAAGTTATTGAGACTTTTATTTTGGGGCTGTGAGAGGATCATGAACTTTGCACCCTCACCTGTGTTCTACATTTTGAAAGTGGCAGACAATAGATGGCTAGATTATTAGCACGCTGGCCGAGACTAATCCTCAGAGCGAGAGTTTACTAAAAATCTGGATTTATTGTGGGTTTTTTTGTGTTATTTTAAGATTTAAAACAGTCATTATTATCTAGTTTGAGGACACTGTTTAAGAAAACATCACTAATATTAATTTTGCATTGCTTCATTGTTTCTACAGCAGACGTTATGCACAAGAACGTGCTCAAGTGTGACTGATATTGTTAAATAGTTTTAAAACCCACTAGTGAACAGTGTGCTGATGCATAACAGAAACTGACTTTATCCTTCATTAGAGTGAAAATGTGATATCTGCACATGTGACAGTGCAACAGTGTCTTCAGCACTGCTGTTGTGACACTCTAAGTGAGGGAAAGGGCAGACATATCAGTAATGCATAGTGTAGGAGGAGAAAGGTGACTGTGAGAAATTGTGTCTCAAAATCCTGCCAAGAGATGACTACATTTTTGCCTTTTGCCAAATTCCCTATGACTTTCTGTTGTTTCCACTAATTTCCTTTCAATCTATGTATTCAATTCTTAATGTGTGTCCTGAAACAAACAAGTACCAATCAAGGGGTTTGAGCTGGAGTTTGGTTTACTCTTGTCTTCAGGCCTCTTTGAAGCAATGGCTGGGATTTGACCATCAAACTAGATCTTTCAGGCAGTTCACATTTGGCTTTGAAGGGATATTAAAGGAATTTCTGAGTACTGAGTCCAGTGCAGGGGCCGTTCCAGGTGTGAAGGTCAGTGACATCTCTTTCGCTGGCATCCCAGTGCGAGTTTACGAGCCCCCGGCTGGAGGGGAGGGTCATCTGAGGAGAGGGTTGATGTATTTCCACGGAGGTGGCTGGGCCCTCGGCACCACCAGTGAGTCTCTAACTGCTTTCTCTAGTTAGAAATAAAAATAATATGCCTACTTTAAACAGAATCATAGACTTTGAGACATTACTTGTGATAATTATAGCTGTCTTTGCTTTTTAGGTGCAAAGTTTCTTAAGTGTCAATAACACAATAGGCATATATCTAACCGTCTCTCACTCTTTCAATTCCTCAGAGAAGGGGCCATATGATATTACCAACCGAATGGTGTCAGATGAGCTGAATACTGTTGTGGTCTCTGTTGAGTAAGTGTGTTTCCTCTTGCAAAACTGTAGTCTCCATTCACAACATCAGTGGAGTGTCCCTTTAATTATATACTCCAAAGCTTTCTAAACCTCTAGTAAATTACATCTGAACCCTCTGTGTGTGTAGGTATCGTCTGTATCCAGATGTGCACTTTCCAGTGCCATATTTAGACTGTATTGCTGCTGCCAAACACTTCTTGTCTCCAGAGGTTCTTGCCAAGTATTCTATTGACCCAGATCGTGTGGCTGTGGCAGGTGACAGCGCTGGAGGAAACCTTGCTGCTGCAGTTGCTCAGGAGGTAAAGGCAGAGGCTATTTTCTGCATGCATGCGACAATTCGTATATCAAGCTCAAATGCCAAATGTTTTAATTCATAAAATGCCTTCCACGACTGCTAGTATAATGCTCTGGATCATGACATATATCCTGATTTCTTTGTTTTTCCATATTTGTCATTCTTAGATGTTTTAAGTGATCAGACAGTTTTTAATACTAGACAAAAATAACCCAAGGTAATACAAAATGCAGTTTATGAATCATGATTTTAATTTATTAAGGGAAAAAGTTGCTGTGGAGGAATTTTGTCTCACTCTTCTTTGCAGCATTGTTTTTGAATGGTTTTCAAACATGAACAGCTTGGTTAAGTTCATGCCAAAGCATCTCAATTGGATTTAAGTCGACCAGGCTGATGCAAAACCCTAATTTTTTGAGCCATTCAGAGGTGAACTTGCTGGTGTGTTCAAGATCATTGTCATGCTGTAAATCTAAGTGAACTTGAGCTTCAGTACACAAACTGATCCTGGCAGAGAACAGAATTCATGGTTCCATCAGTTATGGCAGTCATCCAGGTCCTGAAGCAGCAAAGCAGCCCTTTTGCTCAGTGTTATTGTTGAATCATGAACTCTGACCTTAACTGAGACAAGTGAGGCTCGCAGGGCATTGGATGTTGTTCTGGTTATTTTGTGACCTCCTGAATGAGTTGTCGATACACTATTCGAGTAATTTTGGTAAGCTGTCCACTCCTTTTAAGGCTCACCATTAATATAATAATGGATCTCACAATGGTTTGCTGGAACACCAAAGAATTAGAAATGGCTTCAAAACCCTTCACCTCAGACAGGTTCTGTTAAAGTAATTTCGTCTGATTCAACAGGTCTGGCAGCCGAGTGTGGCTGGTGAAATTGAACTCAGCTTTCTATAAAAAGTTATCCATGATATTTAATTAATTATTTAACAAGGGAGGAGCATTGGTTTTTCACACAGAACTAGTTGAAAACAGGATGTGTGCACATGCTATTTCACAGCACTGTAAATTAGTTGCATTGCAAAGCTATCTTTACAAAGCTGTTATTTCCACACCATGTCTTGTCTTTCTCCCCTCACTGCAACCGGTCGCAGCAGATGGCCGCCCCTCTCTGAGTCTGGTTCAGCTGGAGATTCCTTTCTGTTAAAAGGGAGTTTTTCCTTCCCACTGTCGCCAAAGTGCTTGGTCATAGGGGGTCATATGATTGTTGTTTTTTTTCCTGTATGTATTATTGTAGGGTCTACCTTACAATATAAAGTGCCTTGAGGCGAATAAATAAACAAAATGAATTGAATTGAACTACCTGGCTCTAATATGCAACATGACAAAAAAAAGTCCAACACCACATTGTTGTTGGTTGTAATTTAGAGTTGAAAGAAAGAAGAAAAACACACGTTCATCTTGCTGTAAGGAAAAGGAGAGAACCAACCATTTGACATCACCACACAGTCTGCATTGTAATGTACACAGCCATTACTCATATTGTGTGTTTGTTTTTTCAGATTTCTGTAGATGACAGCATGAGTGTGAAATTCAGTGTCCAGGCTTTGATCTATCCAGTGCTCCAGGCTTTGGATTTCAATACACCCTCCTATTTGCAGAACCAATATATCCCCGTCCTTTACCGGACCAGCATGATCCAGTTCTGGCTGCAGTATCTGAACATTGACCTCTCTCTTATGCCCGAGTTTTTAGTGAACAACCACAGCGCTTTGCAACACTCTTCACTCACCCCAGAGCTGAGGTCAAGACTTGACTGGAATGTGCTACTTACTCAGAAGTACAAGAAGAACTACAAGCCTGTTATTGTGGAAAAGGGATCTGAGGGGTTTCTGAAGAAGGTGCCAGGCCTGCTTGATGTGCGAGCGGTACCACTGCTGGCTGGGCCAGAAGTGTTGGCAAAATGCCCTCGTGCATATATTCTAACATGTGAGCATGACGTGTTGAGGGATGATGGGCTGATGTATGTTCGCCGCTTACAGGATGCAGGGGTCGCTGTTACCAGCGACTACTATGAGGATGGCTTCCATGGATGTTTCAGTTTAACATCCTGGCCACTTGAATTTGACGTTGGGAAGAAGGCACTCAGGGGTTACCTCAGCTGGCTGCAGAACAACCTGTAGAAGTGTGTATGTGTGTTTTTGCAAGTGAGTAATGGTTGGAAGCCCTTGTCTTTGTGAATCACAGGCTTGGCTGAAGGCCTAGTAAATGTACTCTTTGTTTAAAAATCTGACATCTAAGCTCAGGGCCCTTGTGTACCTGCACACGCTCAATACATGTGAAGGTTTTGTGATACTTAGAACCAGTCTAATCTGCAGGCAACATCAGCATAGCTAACACTGTGACCAACTAATAAAGATACTTTATAAAGTCATTAAAGTGCTTTGACAGCCAATAGCTTTGCTTAAATGGATTCATTCATCGCCTGTTTCCAATACGAAGGATCGTGCATGTGCTGTTTTGTAGCGACACAAAAAACACATGAGTAATAAATGTCACAAGATCTTTTTAATTTATACTCCACTATTAAAACAAAAGCATCACAAGTTAGGCCCCAAAGTCGAAAACAATCATTTGAATTGTGGTGTTTTTTCCCCTCTCACTAAAAACAGCTGAGGTCAGGTCAGCAGTTTCAGCAGTGCTCAGTATTTTACCCTGTTGGCTGGTATACAGTAGATCTGCCGCTTTTATTCATATTGCAGTTGCTCAATGACTATCAAAGTGACTGCCATGAATTTTTTAAACTGTCATGCACCCCAAAGGATAAAAATTAGTCTGGCAATTTTATGGGGTTTACTTTTTGGGTTTTGAATGAACTGTCTCCTTAAATATTAATATTTAAGGTATTTTGTATAGACGGTCATGTTCCCTCACAATACTTTATAATAACAATGCTATATTTAGATTTTGTATCATCACCATAACCAAATAAATTTGTAGAATCCTACATATTTGGGGTCAGATACCTGCAAAGCTAACAAAATTCTAGCCTCAGTTGTATTTTATACCAAATTTGAAATCTGAGCATTTCACTGTGTTCATCTGAAGAATGAATCTGATCTGATCGTGCATATTAGCCTGCTTGCATAGTATTAAGTTCAAAGCAAAGCTGTATCTAAGTAGCAAGGTATTCAGTAGGTATTCACTGCCTTTCTTGAGTTCAGCTTGCACCATAAGAACACAATGTCTAACATGTTCTGGCTCTTGACAATCGCTAACAAAATGCACATTTCCTTTTAGTCTGATGACTGTTTATTTTTACACTCATCTTCCTGTATTTTTACAGTAATTCATTGGTTTTATATAAATGACTGAAAGGTATTTTGTTTGCCTGTCAGAAGCAGTTAACCGAAAGCAGCTGCATGTATGCCAGGTGCAGGGATAGCATCACGATCCTGACCAGATTGTTGTATATAAAATGCATTTGCAGGCTTCGAGTTCCAATTTTCTCCTTCTTTTAAACCTTTTTTCTTTTTTAAATTAAAGCTCACAGCTACAGCATACATCATCAGCCTGTGATGTGCAATAAATACAGTATGATTTTGGTGCATTTTCCTTCCGTGTGTCTCATTATTCACATTTGTTGTTTTTCTGGATGACTTAATGTTCAGCTTGAGTTACATAAGTTCTGATCATTGGACTGAACTGCACTGATTATTGCAGAAAACCAAAACAAATATATATATATAATTAAAAAAAACTTCTCTGTTGAACATGGGGCATTATCAGGTTGACTAAATGTACTCATTGTGTTTCCTTTTGCCAAAACTATAAGCTGGAAATCACAAATATTATGTGAATGGTCAACCAGTCTACATACTCATATAATATTCTGTACTTTAAGAGATAGCCTCGCCCTGCCACAGACTGGCGATCTGTCCAGGGTGTACCCTGCTTCTGGGATAGACTAAGGTTCGTGGATGTCCTTTTTCCCCCTGCCTGGCAGCTGCATCTTCAGCATTCTTTGCCCCATTTATCCACTATCCCTCCTCTACATATCTCCAGACCATCTCAGCCTTGCCTCTCTTACTTTGTCTCCAGACTGAACCTCAGATGTTCCTCTGACATACTAACCTCTAATCCTGTCCCTCCAGCGAAATCTTAAAATCTCTCTGCCTCTTGCTCCATCTCTTGTCTGGATCCACGTGTCTGATTTGGGAAAGATTTTATACTAGACGCCGCTCGTGACATAGCCTCTTCATTTATCCAGACGTGCGATTAATACAAGGAGTAAGACGGCCTATGCATGCATCTTAATTAGTTTCAAGAGAACTGAGTGAATATTTTGGGTGGCCACACAAATAATTTGTTACAGCCCTAATAATCAGTGTGATCCTGCCCCCTGCTGGACTACAAGACTATCTTTCTCTTCTGTAGTAGCACCCATTTAACATGATGTTACTCATTTGTTTTGTCTGATGACAATTTTTTTTAAAAGGAAAATGGCATTGCTGAATAAATTTTGACCATAAACTGCAAAAACATTAATTGAATAAAATCATCTGGATTTGAACTTCAAATACCTCAAATGGAACCTACTAGTTAATACTGAGGGAAAAAACATCTGTCTCTCTGTGAAGAATACATGGTGTTATAAAACTGTGACAGTTATGAGAAAAATGGG
Organism: Astatotilapia calliptera; assembly: GCF_964374335.1. Classification (NCBI taxonomy): domain Eukaryota; kingdom Metazoa; phylum Chordata; class Actinopteri; order Cichliformes; family Cichlidae; genus Astatotilapia; species Astatotilapia calliptera. The sequence continues at coordinate 21,309,721 of NC_137440.1, read as the reverse complement.
GCAAAGCTCTGAAGCAAAGCTTAGACTTATAGATTTAAAGGACACTCCATCTACTCCCTTCTGCACTCTACTTGTCTTGTCCCTCCCCTGAGGCTTCTCCTCCCTGCGTTCCTCTCAGTGAAGTCATGGAATCTCCCTAAATTCCCATCTGAGGACTACAGCTGCTCAGAAAACAAAGTGTCGAACAATGCATCGAGACACCAGTGATTTAGCTGGCTTCCGTAGAAAGGTGTTTCCCCTCACAAGAACCTACTGCATCTAAATATAAGAACAAAGACACAGAGCTGATACACAGATTAACATGCAATTCACTATCACTATGACTATAAATGAGTGTAAGGGTTACGATCAAATATCTTTTAAATTTGGTTACTAAGAAAGGATATATGATAAATGCTATATGCTTTTCCATTATAGTAAATCTCTTAAATTAGCAAAACAGTAAATACAAGTAAAGTCCCTGATTTAACCTTTACCGTTGGGTAGTATATAATAAAATATACCAGTAATTAATTACATCCAAATGAGCAAATTAATTAATTATACAGCAACAAATGTCATATAAAGAACTGACTAAAAATACAATAGTTGAAGTGTAACTTATATAAATTAGGTTAGTAAGTACAAGTATATATAAATATACATCTTCCACATGATCATTAATTGTTGAGCTTTTCCGAAGTAGAAAATTGACTGACAAACATTTACATGATCAGATAAAGCAAGTTCCTTGTTCATATGCCTTGAATATTAATATAAGCATAAATATAGCATATAATACATATATAAATACACCAAATAAGCAATTAAATATACTCATTAATGAGATATAGCAGCCAAATGTCACAGTATTTCAGCTATTGTCAGTCGATTGCACAGTGATTAGTTGTTATTACTGTTTGGTTTGTGCAAACTCTACTGCTTAGTTGTCCCCACCAACAACACTAAAAGACCAGGAAGACAGCTTAAGTGGATTATTGCTGAATTCTTTCGTTGGTTAAGAAAAACTCCTTACCACAGTCTAACCAAGTCAGGATCACGCTGGAGCAAGTAGATGTATCATTGTCCAAGTCTACACTCAAGAGTTACCTTCATGAATAGAAATACAAAGAGATCACAAGAAGGTGAAACTACTGATTACACTCATTGAAGAAAACGGGCATATTTCCCACAATGTCTGACTATTCCTTTAGGCATCGAATTGCTAGAGGATTAAAGCTAGCCAAGACCTGCATGAGAAAATAGCTGACACAGGTCAAAGGTCACCAAATGTCTCAAGGTAAGGAGAAGAAATAACAATAAGACAAATGGAAAAAGGCTGATAAAAATGCATGTTTAAATGCATGTTTGCTGTTGAAGTTTTGACAGGTATGTCTCTCAGGGTGTCGTCTGGCTTGCCTGAGGCCAAATAGTCTTCAGGTATCACTCACCGTTTCCATTCATTCTCTCTGACAAGCCTGGGAATCACATTAGTCTTTACTCTGCCTTCCGCATTTTTGATATTTTAATCTCTGCTGCGATCCTCATTTAAACTTCTGAGTATATTTGAATGTACTTTGGTGCTGCCTGCTTTAGTGAACCTGCTGGGAAATATTCAGTGATGTGCAAACGTGTGAAGATTAAAGTTACATGCGTGCGGCTTTGAATGGGCTTTGCATGCTTTCCCTCAGCGTTTGATTGTTGGGAGGGTCACTCACATCCTGGAGCTGTGAACTCCTTCAGCCCCACTTTCACTTCCTGACACTGACAATAGAGCAAGGGTTAGAGGTGATGGAATGAAAGCACGGGAACTACTCAAGGTTAAATTCTCCCGATTAAATCACTCCCCTGTGACAAATACTATGTGGGTACGCAGAAGCCCTAAAAATGGCAGGTCATTCAGCACTAATCAAATAGAAGTCTCTCAGATCACCACACAATAGCAGGAAGGAGATTACTTTCAGATGCTGATGATCTGCTACCTGCGCAGTACTTCTATCCAAAACTATCTCACAGTGTTAGCCTATTGCTGCTTTGATTTGCTTTGCACAGTCTCTTACTTGCGACACATGTGACATACAGCACATGTTTTAACAATAACCGCTTTATTTCCTTCATCAAGCAACACGCAAGCAAGGCCAAGAGGATAACTGCAAACCAAGGTTCCTTAACTGACTTCACCTGCAGCTGTTTAACAGTTAGACACCAAGATAACTTATTTCTATCATAAAAGAGAGACAAAACAAAATTGCTTCATGGGTACATAAACCACAATACATGTTACGGCTGACTGTTTCCAGGGCCTTCATGTTGTCCTCGATTATCCCCACATTTGGGGAATTAAGTTGTAAAAATGCACTGATTAGTTGCTTCTTGGACACAGTGACAGATTTATTGAGTTGTGAAATATGGGTGAAGTTGAGGACACTGGGATTAAATGTCGTAAAGCTATTCTGAGTCATGCAAAGAAAGAATTTTTAGGCTCTATTTTGAACTAATTCAAGATTGCATATAGTTTTATATGGTTTAAGCATATACATACTTTTCTGTCTGTGATTGTGACCTTCTTTATTATATCATAATATAACAGTACGTGACTTTATTAGTAGCAAAAAAAAATGTTTGAAGTGGGACAAAAAGGAGATTTTATTGAAAAAAGGAAGCAAGTTTTGACATTTCCGACACTGACTGAAGGCATCCTAAAGTTGCATGTGCAGCAGCTCCCTGCCCCTTTCTATCTAATAACAGTGACATCTTGAGGCTGTTGTAATGCTCCATACCTCCCTTCTGCTCCACCTACAGACGCCTGCACACTTTTCCTCCCTCCCTCTCTCTTTCTGTCCTACACAGAAGAAATGCAACAGAGCTTGATCTGCCTCACTCAAGCGCTTTCTTGATCCTTAACTTTTTTTCTTGGTGAATTCAGTCGTTGTGTGATATGGCCATGTCCATTTCTGTCCAGAGTCTGGGGCTCATCTTACTCGCAGCAGTCCTCCTCCAGACCATCGCGGTCGCCGTCAGTTTTATGTACTTCAACAAAGTCCTGAACACGGTAAGAAATGCGTTTGGTTTGCGTGGAACGCATGAGAGTGAGTGAGAGGCGTCAAACATGGTGTCCTGACATGCTTCATGGGAACAAGCTAAGCTTACTAAGAACACAGATCTTCATTGAGGCATGCGGCTCATACCTGTGGAACAAGATAAGTATGATCGAGGACAGAGGAACTGCATATTAAAACATGAACTCCAAATGACCTGTGGACCGCAGATATAGTCAGAAAAACATTAAAATTGCTTTACCACTTTGATTTAATTGCCTCATAAATAAACAAGCAATAGAAATAAATGCGCTGGGAATATCTATTTTTAAAGAGAAATTTAGAAAGGTTATTTAGGTTACTCCTAAAAGTCCCGTAATAATCCCTGCGGGAATTTCTGCACCCAGCGCCGGACAATGAGAGCGAAGAAAGTTGGGGCGAGATAACATTAAACAATTGGAGGAAATGGGTTGTGACACCCTAAAGCAACGCATTTCAGAGACGGGTAGACATTGTGACGAGCTGAAAACGCCTCTAAAATATCATAATCACGGGAATCACACACACGTCTCCGCTCAGACACACCTGTGGCGCAAGGGCAGCCTGCTGACATTATGTTTTTAGTTGTAATGATGTTTCCAGCAAATTGTCAAGCACGCACATACACACGCAGTATGTCTTATGGTGATTACAGCAGACTTAAAGCTGTTAATTTTTTAAAAAGCCTTCTAAGCACTGTTGTTCACCTCATGGAGCTGCGTCCAAAACAGGTATTTTGAAGCCAATGTGCGCAGTCCATGTATATCAATGATGGTTATGCCACAGACACTTACACCGGGAGAACATGTAACCTAATACCCAGTGCCTCAACTTTTATATTTACAGATCAGTTGGTAGGTAAGAAGAATTTTCACATGTGTCTGATTAGTTTCACCCTGTTCTACTTGTTGTTTTACTCTCATAGATGCAGGAGAGTTTTTCCAGGAGCAGCATGTCCTGTCTTGTAAACCCGAATCTGAACTTCCTGGACGCGGCAGAAAAGAAGAGCGACCCCTGCTGGCAGGTCACGCAACAGGTCCACTACTACTTAAAGAAGGTTTTTATTGATCTTTGTTCAGCTGAAATTTGATAGAGTTGGTTACTTCTAATTTGACTGTTTTGATTGTTCACTTTTGGAAGTCCTTAAAAAGGACATCTGCCATCGCAGCTGGGTTAAAGCAGACTGTGTACTGAGGGGTTCACGGTGGTGACTTCCTTGCTGATTCTGATTGCGTTAGTTTAGTGATTCTGTATGTTTGTATTTTACATAACTGGTAATCTCTTTCACTTCCTCCTCTCTTATTATTCCTCTGTTTTGTTTTGTTTTTGTCAGAAGATTGCTGAAAGATTCCAGATACCTACTCCAGAGAGAAGTAAGAACCATACCATTCAATGTCAATCACACTGTCACGCATGGCTTCTTACACTGAAAATGTCCCGTGTGTATGTGTGTGTATTCTGTTTCATTTTTCACAGGGGTCTCTCTTCCCAAAGTTGGTGCACATGTGACTGGTGTTGTCTCATCAGCAGAGCCTCCAAATTCAGAGAGTGAGGATCATTTTATCAGTTACATTTGATTCTGAAATGCATAACAAACACCTGAAACACATAACACGTGTGCACACTGCTTTACCTTTTCAAGGCCATAGGTTAAGAATTTTGCTTCCAGGCTTCCGAGGCTCCTTTCAGATTTTGTTACCTCCTCACACCTACATGTCTGTCAGGGCTTGTACAACCGCTCTCTCATACCCTGGAGTTTCCTATGGTGTTTTTGAGATGAGTCATTAGTCTTTGTCTGAGAAATGAAAAAGAAAAAAAGCTCATATATTGCCCACGTAGATACTTTCCAAGCATTGTATGCAATGGACTATAGATCCAGTGTACACAGACCCGCTGAGAGGAATAGCATGTAAAAGGAAAGCTTTGAAGCATGCGAAAGGAATTCACTTTAAAGGTACTATGTGTAGAATCACATTTGTACCTTCATTGTGACTCTTCAAAAAAGCAACTTTAAAAATGGCGAGCTCATCTTCTTTTTTCAACCACAGTGGAGGGATCTGCATGTTTTTGATTTGGCGTGGACTTTTACGCCGGATGCAGCCCACCCAGGGACTTTTGCATGTTAGGTCAGCAAGGTGCATTAAAACCGGTGCGGTCTTTATGTTAATAACTGTGCTGAACAACATCTCCGCAGTAAATAAGTGGGGAGGACGGGGAAACAGGCTAGGAGCATGCATTACTTTGTCTTATTTTTTTCCATGCTACCACTAGAGGGAGCCACTCAAATGTGGTGCAGGTGTCTGACTGATGCACGACTTATTTGACAGTCTAATTTATTGAATAGTGGTTTAGTAGTTCTAGATTAGGCACCATGTTAGAGGAAAAATAATTGTTCCACAGTATGCAGCACCAATACATGGCTGAACATTATTTTAATCTATTAGAGAAGCAGTTGTGGATAGCTGCTGGTCTGTGGGCACATCTGTGAACATTACTTACCCACTGTACATGTCATGAACATTTGTTTATAATTTGGTTAGCAGTTACTGTTTTAACAGTGTTTAATAAAACTCAGTCTTGAAGCTTTAAGTGTTTTTGTATTTCAGTGCTTTTTCTATGCATATATACTATGTCTTACTTTCTGTATGCGCGTGTAGCTGTTCCAGGTTTACAGAGCAGCAAGGGGTACCTGGGAGAGCGCATCAGAGTGTGGGAAGGCCAGAGAGGCCTGTCCTTCTTGCAGAACATAGAGCTGAGAGGAGGAGAGCTGCTGGTACCCAGAGCAGGCCTCTATTACATCTACGCCCAGACCTACTTCAAACTCCCGTCCATGGGGGAGATGGACGGGGAAACAAGAGAGGAGCAAGGAGCTCAGCTTGTCCAGTATATCTACAAGAAGGTCAAAACTTTTTTACTTATTAAAGGATAACTGGTGATGGTTAGCTATAGCTATAATTAGAAATTATACTATTAGTGTTTTAGCGAATAAATATGGTTTCATGACGTTCAAGTGAGAGATGGAATTAAAAAGGCAGCTAAACCTTTTAATCCAAGAAATCATTAACCATATTACTTAGTTTTCTTCCAATATCTATATCTCTGTCCCTCCGTTTAAGTAGTGTTGTGTCCTTTAAGGCTTCTTAAAAGTACACACTTCCTTTTTCTTTCAAATACATTAAAGAACATTTAAAGCTCACAGCCTTCAAGTGTTAAGTTACTTTATTTGCTCTTGTTTGAGATGCATATATCCTTACAGGATTTCCTTTGAGCTTGAGTTGGTTTAAATAACCTCAGTGTCAATCAGGATAAAATGAAACTAAGTCAGTATAGCCTGTAAATTTAAACCGAAAGGTAGAACGCTTACAAATCAGTGATATGTGCTGATATATAATGCCATGCTTTATTCATGTTTTCTTTCTTTTTGGTGTTGCCCACAGATGAGTTCCTACACGGCACCTATCTTACTGATGAAATCGATTAGGAGTGTCTGCTGGCCCCGGGGTCAGGAGCCTGGCCTCTTCTCTCTGCATCAGGCTGGCACTGCCTTTCTACAGCCTGCAGATCGCCTCTTCATTACTGTTAGCAATGCTAGTGTCATAGAGATGGACGGTCGGGCAAACTACTTTGGGGCCTTCCTCGTGAGCTAAAAATAAGCATCCAGGACTGAAATTTTAAAAAGGCATGAGCAGAGGTGAAGCAGAATGTTGCTTGATAACATAAGTGGCAGTCGGATGGAACAGGACTGGAAGAGAAGAAAAGACTGTAAGGATAGCAAAAGGACTTCTTCGGGACCGCGGGTCATGTATGACATTCCGGAAATAATGTCATCGAAATAAATCCATCAGTGGCCTTTTAATTGGTCGACCTAACGCAGGATATGAATTCCGTTTTCAAGCCTGAGAAACTTCATGGAAGCTTGATGTACGGCAGCAAACGTGGATTATGTTTTGCATTCGGATAGATAGAGGTGCACTTGGAACCATTCAATAGATAGAGATTTAAATGTCACGCGTGAATGCCCTCTATTGAACCAATCCGTTTTGCCTGCAGGTGAAACAGTTCCCAGGTGAGTTATCAGTCACTGGAAAGGGCAGTGATGTTGGGCACATGAGAGGTCTTACATCAAAAATTCTGACAAGATTTTACATGTTGAATATTATGAATGAAACTTCCTACTCGTTTATGTCATCGCTGTGCAATCTAGCGAATCAATGTGGTATTAAAGAGATGAAGGGATTCTGAAGTTCTCAATGCCTTAACAAAAACACAGATGTATCTCAGAAAATGAGAACACCCTTTAGAATTAGTACACCCAACAATAATCATGGGAAAAACTGCTGACTTGACAGTCATGATCTGATAATCATTGATACTCTCTACAAAAGGGATAAGCCAGGATGTCATTCCTGTAAAAACTGGAGGTTCACAGAGTTTTGTAGTAAAGCCTATTGATAGAAAGTGTATTGTAAGGGAAAAAGTAGGGAAAACGGTGAAAAAACTTCAAGTGTTGGACTGAGGCTGGAATCGCATCAAGAGCCACTACATGCAGGTGTCTTCTGGAAAGATACTACAGCTTTCTCAATCCTAATATCAAATCACATCGGAATCAAAGGAACTTACCTGAGCTAAAAAGTTGCTCAGTGGTCCAAAGTTTTCAGCTAAAAGTAAAATTTGCATTTTATTTGAAAATTAAGATCCTAAAGTCTGGAAAAACTAAAAATCCAAGGTGCTCTAAGTCCACTCAAAACTTTATGTGGTCTGTGACGATTTGGGGTGTAAAGTGATCTGGTGGTGATCTACCAGGAGATTTTAACGCTCTTCATGCTTCAATCAAGCTTTATGGAGCTTCAGATTTTCATTTCCAGCAGGGCTTATCTTCCCAGAGTTCCAAAATGACTATAAAATAGTTTGCTGACCATGTCAGTGCTGTGACTTATTCGTCAGCCAACTTGCCTGACCCAAACCCCGCAGGGGTATTGTCAGAAGGAAGAAGAGAACGGTAGGAGATAGCATACCCAAGAGATGAGCTGAAGGCTCCTATGAAAGTAACCTGATCTTCAGGAACACCTCAGCAGTGACAAAAATGAATCCCTTCATTCACTGATGCAGCAAGTTTTAGTAGCAACCCGCACTATTAAAATAAATTACCATTAAAAAGAATTTTCATGATATTCTAATATGTGAGATGTGTCAGATTATACTGTATTTTAAGTGTTTTCCAACACATTTTTACACTAAAGTGTAAAACACAAATCGTGATCCCCACATACTATATCACTACATGTATCCTGAAAACTACTGGATGGATTGCCAATAAATGTTAGTGAAGACGTTCATGGTTAATTAAATTTTAAGACAATACTGAAAAAGTAAAAAACTATCGTTTAATTCATGTTGTAGTACATGTTTCCATAATATGGCAGTGAATGTTTCAGCAATAATAGTCACTCCCCAAACAAGAGTTTTTACAGTTAAAAAAAAAAATCGATACCAAAAACTTAATCAGGGTTCAAGTAATGCCCAAAAGAAATACATTTTGAAACACACACACACACACACACACACACACACACACACACAGGAAGATAGGTCATGTTATAATCCGCCTTCTAATTTCTTGCCAATAAAGAACCACCAAGGTGTGTGGGTGGCCTGCAGTCTCTTTTTGGTCACTGGACTGGACTAACAAACATATTGTAGTTACAGCCGAGACAGTAAACACAAACGCGGACAACACAGCATGTTGAGTTATGGGAGGGCTTCATTGTGATTTAACCAAAAGGAAAGACAGTGGTACCAAATCTTAAACGCTTGGTATCAAAAATAGTCTCTGAGTTGGTCTCCGATCAGTCTGAACACTACAAGTGTGTGGGGGAAAAAAATCCATGGACAGAGCATATTTTATCTTGTAAATGATGACCTATGGCTTCGGTTTATCTATACACACAGAGTCATGTACAATCCCATAACCAAAGCATAACAGTAACTGTTTTTGAAGACAGTCAGCTGAAGTCTAAAACGGCAATACTGTAAACAACTGTGTGTGCGTGCACTGGAGCTGGGAGCCTCCGTGTTGGTGCTCCTATTGCTATGCTAAGAACGGTTTTAGTTGTAATTTGGCCAATCAATCAGACTAAGTCCTCACAACCCAACAACCGCCTCCCCACTGACATTACAGTAAATCTCACCAGGCACATACACACAAACACTTACACACACTCACTCACACACACACTTACACTCACAAACTGTGGAACCAGCCAAGTGCTTTGACATTATCTTGCTGCCTGTACAATGCCTGCATCAGTCAAGTTCATTAAGACAAATTCGTTAACATCCGACAGTACTTGGATTGAGTGAATTAATGAGCTAGAAAAGGCATACAGTCTTGTGTGAGACATACGATCTACATATATAAGTCACAAGAGTCCTTCACAATTATGGTGTGAACACACAGAGGGTTAAAGATTAGTAAGGGCTGTCCTGACACAAATTATGTATTTCTAAAGCTTAAGGACTAATACTCAAACATGAAAAATGCTGTAACCTTGATATGATGATGATGTAGTTGTTGTTGCACCAAATGTGGGGGGTAGGGGGGATTCACAGATACTCGAATACTTGTGAGTGTACACACAAACAAAACCTGTAATAAGTTTCTATTGCCTCTTAGAGTATGTCTGGTCTATGAATGGAAAAAAAAAAAAGCACCTGTGATGTACAGAACAGCCTAAGAACCGAGTTTAAGTGTTAACTAGAGACAGGCAACAATAAACACTGGCACACAGGCACAATACAGGAGGCTTTGGCACACCCATGCTAGTCGTACTACTCAGCATTTTCTGACACAGAAGGAAAGCAGATTACAGGACAGGACAGACCCATAGCTGCCTTAAATTTCCTTCCCCTCAATGGGGTAGGTACACGTTTTCTGACAGACAATGATGAGTTGTCACATTCTATCAGCACCATGCTGTCTATTTTTGGAGTCCCAGCCTCTCAGCCGATCAGCAACTCGAGGCTCTCCTCATAGTTGGGCTCTTGTGGGGGGCTGGGGGACAGGAAAGCTGTCGAAACGGGGGTCCCTGTTGCGGTGGCAACATTGAGGAGGGTGTTTGCGCGGATGCTGGTGGTTGCCGGGTTGCGGAGGGCGGCGGCTGCTGTGATGCTGGTGAGGTTGATACCAAGCGTAAGCCGCGTCTGTTCTAAGGCCTTCTCTGGCACTGCAAAGGCCTCGAGCTTTTTCTCACCATTGGCCATGTAGGAGTTCTGGCAACCTCGACAGATGCAGTCCAAGCATGCCTGCGAAAGATCAGAGAAAACAGACAACAGCGTTACTCTAGCTACACAGGGCCAGTGTGGCACAAACGATGCAAAGCTCTCAGTTTCTGATACTGTCACAAAAGAATACAAAAACCTGCCTTTACTAAGTTTGAATATTTATATATATCATATATCATGAATATATCATCTAACAGCAGACTAATACATCATCTATTTTTTCCATTACTTGTTTTCTTTGGGTTAGAAACAAAAGTACTAAAACATCGTTGTCATATGTTTACACTAACACATAAAATAGCAGCATGAACAATCTACACAAACTCACATAATGACAGCATTAATCTTTAAGCGTATAATGTGCTCATTTAATAGATTAATGGTTTTACCTTGCGGTTTGAATAACAGGGACAACGCTGTCCCCTGCAGGTCAACACAGACGGATTCTGAGTGGCTCTTCCACATTTACAGCCCTTCTTCTCCACTGGCTTCTTATATGGAGGCCTCGCAGGTGCTGGAGGTACCAGGCAGCCTGCCATCAACCGCTGGTCTTTGCTTCTTTCCTTTGTCTTGGAAGCGCCACCAGTGCGAGCCTTGACATGTGGCTTCTTAGGGCTTGGCTCCGGATGTTTCCTGGCACCTTTATTGTGGTTCGGCGCAGGTCGACTGGGCTTAGGAGGTGCTCCGTTGGGAAGCGATGAGTATGTGTGTGCTGGTACTGTTAGGGAAGGCGTGGGTGGATGTGTGTGCAATGTGTGAGAGGGATTAGGAGTGTGTGAGTTTGAGGAAGAGCCCTGCAGGATAGAAGCAATCGGGAGAGGTTTCACTTTTTCCCTGTCACTCTCTGAATGAGATCGTTTGCGGTTAAGGCGGACTGGTGGGGGCTTGGAGGCTGAAGGAGGGTCAAAGGAAGATGTATGTGTGTGAGCACCATGGCCTGCCACTGTATTAGTCCTGCCTGTTTGAATCTGTGTGTAGTTGTGAGCTGCATCCAGCTGTATGTACATCTGAGTGTGTGCTCTGTCCATAGCTGTGTGTGTGTGAGTATGTGTCCTAACCGGCTGTGTATGAAGAGAGTCTCGACCAGGTTGAAGGGGATCCAATGTCTGTAACACCTCTTCCACACTGAGGAGCAACACCTCCCCCTCCTCCACTTCCCTGCTACTTGAATCCCCATCCCTGAGTGAGCACACAGTGCCTGGTGTTGGGGCTAAACGTCCAGTGGTCAGACTCAGTTCCAGTCCTCCACAACCGGTATTGGATACAGACAGGCCTGCCTGTGCCTGCTCCTCTACCAGCTCGCATACCTCCAGCTCAGGAGAAGAGGGATCTACATCCTCCAGCACGTCTCCATTGCATTCCTGTGGGCCGTTGAAACAGGGAGGATCAGAGGAAGAGCTCTGAGGTACAGCTGAGAGCTCTGCAGGAGCAGGTGGTGCCTCTGTGGGCGTAAGGGACTCAGGAGCTGAGGGATTCACATCTTCGTGCACTAGACTTGGGTCTTCCATCTCGTCTTTGTGCGACAATAGCACCTCTTCTAGCAAAGCCATTACCTCTGGAGACCCTCCTACATGGTTGCTGACACACAACAGCAACGGTGAATGAATTACATAGAAGCAGAGCTTCCTGTAACACTGCACCAGTAAAGAGAGCTGTTTGTTCTCCTGGAAGGAGGAGTGGTCCTTACAACGGCTGCATGATGGCCTTATCTGCATTTTCTGGCCTTTACAGCCCAAGCAGACATAATGCTGACACTCTGGATGTGTCTGAGAAATCGGATCCTGAAGCAGTTTACCTGAGAAAAAAATGAGAAAAAAAATCCACCTGTTTAGTACCTTTGAACAAAGGCACAGTTACTATGGCACAGTATATAGCTGGCCATGAGACATTTATACTCAGCTCCACCTCACGTAATCATAGCTTTATAGAAACAGCTGTATTCTCAATTAGCTACAATAACCATTTCTTAATTATAATTCTTACAGATACATTTGTGATTTTTTAAAGCAACAACAGCTATAAACTAACAACTATAGCATAGTGGATTTTCACTTGGCAAGCAAAAGGTCCCCAGTTCAATTCCAGCTGGAAAGTCAAATCCCTTTGGGGTTGGGTCAGGAAAGGCACCGGCTTTGCCAAATTAAAAATGTGACAAGGGAGCAGCATAAGCATATATTATATCCTATAATGATATATCACTACCACAACATCACAGAGATGGAAAATATCCTGCTCTGTCTGATCAACAGTCAAGGACCCAAAAAAATGATCCAGTCAAAGTGAAATGAATCAGAGAAAGCTGCAATTCATAAAGGTGAAAAACCTGGAACAAGTGCTTAATTGATTAAGTTGGTATCAAAATATTTGATAAAAAGTTCAGTTAATGAACTTTTACCAATTTATCAACGACTTGTTCGGAATCTAGATATCAACTGAACTAGCCAGAACCATATCTGCACCAAGCAAATAAGAACCAAATGAGCTTAACAGAAATATTATTGATATTTACTGCTTACATAACCAAACATGTAATTCTGACTGAATATTTCACAGGAGAATTAAGCATAGCAAAACCACTGTCAAATAATAGGGAAAGGTCAAAAATGTTGTCGCGCATAGCTGTCAATATTGCCCGTCTCCTCAGTGCAAGCTGTGTCAGCTCATATATTCCACTAGCTAAGCGGGCTGGTAAATAAAGCATGAATAAGAAACACATGGCTCTGCAGCAGGCACAACAACGGAGCAGTCATCTGTCTTGTCAAGAGGACGGATGACTGGTGCTCCAGCCTCGGTTGCCAAGGAGACCACGGAGACAAGAGCGACAAATCGTGTCACAACTGCTGCGATCACACGCACACCCACGGACACTTCAGTCAATATTAATGGTAATTATTTTTTAATACAATTCAGCCAATGTATGGCTCAAAACTGAATACAGTGTCGCAAATAACATTAAAGCTGGACTGAAAGTGTGTTGTGTTGCTATAATATTCTCAAATCACTTACCACAGACAAGACATGCGAGGGACTTTCGGAAGAAGGGCAGTAGTTTGTACATCTCTGCGAAGGAATGAGGCTGCCGCGGGTCGCACTGCAGCACGGCCCGGCTGGCAGACACGTAGAGAGCGGTTGCATTAACCGGGTTCATGGCGATGTGCTCCGCAGCCTCAGGGAAACACGGTCCGAGGAAGGAAAAAAATCCAGCGGCTCGTCGCAACGTAAAGAGAGCCCAGCCTCAGGGTGATGGAGGGGATGCAAATTGTTCTAGCGACGCAACAAGCAGTCACTCCAGTGTGTCAAAAGAGATGTTAATCATGAATCAGTAATATATACAATATGAAACAACGACCATGGTGAGGCGGTTATCGCTAAACGAGCACGTTAGCTAGCTTGGCAGGTGGCTACCTAAGGTTAGCATCACCGGTTCGCAGTCATTACATTTAACCAGCGAACTCTTTCATATCGCAGTTACAGTTCCTGTTAATTCGGACCTATTAGAGTTATAATTATACTCATCTCCAACAAAGTCTAAGGGCAAACGCTGACTCGAATGAGCAAATCACCCATAATTAAAAGGTTAGCATTACGTAGCTAACATTAGCTTACTGCATCAGCCGGACGTTTTGCACAAGAGATCATCGATGATAGCCATAGAGCCAATCTACTCTACAACCCAGTATCCTCGTCGATGTTTAACTGAACAACGGACTGGCGAGATCATGAATTCGCCGGGTCAGAAATCCGTTAACAGATTCCAGGCGCGCACTTGATGTAAACAAAGCTAACCAGCTAGCGTTAGCATGGCTAGTCGATTTAGCTAGCGAAGAGTCAACCGTATCACTAACCCCCCTGGGTGGCTTTATACGTCGCACGTAGGAGCAAAATGCGACCGGCTAAGAAAAATTCTGCAATTTTGGTACGTTTTGCTGTAATGCTCGGAGAGAGGTGACCGAAACATAGCTAACTTGCCGTTTTGCAAATGCATCAATCATTCGATTTTCCACTTTTCCTCGCATAAACCCCTATCGACAGGCATGATCATCACGCGAGATTTCCACTAGTTACCGTGGTTACCGCAGCGCCTTTCCCGTGTCCTCCATCGCTTTATTTCCTCACTGTAACGATTATAATTGGTCATAAACTACGTAGCAACACGCTACTTAAAATGTATTTTTATTTTAATAAGAGGGTGGAAAAACTTCCTTAAGCACGGGGCTACTTTATGCATAACAATTTACATTTTTGGGAATTTTACCAGTTTTTTCATATATGTATAGAATACATTTTTAATTCGCAAATAAACGCTGATTCATAGGCATTATTATTTTATTACAAATTACATGTAAGAGGGTTAAAATTGGAGTAACCGGGTTCTCAAGTTAACATGACTGAAAGGATATATTATGTTTGTCATTACTGATACAGTTACTGGACTGTATCTTTGGACACTGGAGAAATATAATTATATAAATAAAAGAAGGAAACTAAAAAATATATATCTTCTTTTGGTAATACGGGTAACAGGGTTGCATTGGTTAGAGTGTCACACTCAGTCGAGTCAGAAAAGATATAGCTAAAAAATACAAAATATGTCAAAGATGACTGACCTTTGGTACACCCGTGGTGTTAGCACAAGACTCATGTCAAATTACTTCTTCTTTGTCGTGCCATCTCACTGTTTTGTCTCCTCGTTTTACGGGAATGCGCATATACACAAGGTGCAGAGCATATGAAGATGTTAAAAAAAACGTATGTAACTGTTCGAAGAGACATGTATTAACAAAACAAAAACAGAAAAGGTGGATTTACAACTTATTTTAACTGTTATACTTGACATGCAATTTGGTGATCATGAAGTTGGGGGTAAGAGAAAAATGCCACTTTGTATTTAAATCGTATTTTGGAATCGCTTAAAAACTACGTTTAGGGCAGGTATAATTTTTATGTATTTTGTGAATTCATTATTTTCAAATTCGTGGTTGAGACATAAATAACCCTGCAATTGTAGAGTGACAGCGCTAAAGCTGGCAGGAAGGTCTGCTTTACAATATAAACTCCCTGTAACATGACATCCAAGATGGGCAGAGCTCCTGCCCACCAGCTGTTGCGAGGACTTTCTGTTTTCTGATTGGCTGCACGAGCTCGCCCCCCTTTCGCTATTGGTCAAAATTTCATCATTTGACTCCCCGCCCGCTGTTGTGCTAGAACTTGCAGAAAATAATGACCAACTACATTATTTTCCCAGGTTGAGCAAAGTGTATAAAACACGACAAAGAAAAATCAGCTCACAGCTGCAGTAGATGAAGTAAAAAATATGCACACAAATGGGGATTTAAACTGAAATAACTAAACCAAAAATCCTCAAGTCATCTGTTTTTCAAGGCAGCAGAAGATCACAAAAATTTCCCTATTTGGGGCATGGACAGCATTTGAGCAAGTATAGACATCTATGTGTCATATGATTTAATATAGTGGACTATATAAATAATCTGAGAACAAATGTCAAAATATAAAATATATACTTTATTCTGGGGTTTCAGGGATACACCTGGAAATAGGGGGGGGGGGGGGGGGGGGGAAGCTTTTAAGAAGCCATTCTCTACTGCTCATCCAGGTCAGGATTGCAGCTGGGCTGGAGTCTATCCCAGCTGTTATCGGGCAAAGGATTTAAGGATTTATAGGGTTTTCATTGTATTTCCAGCACATGTATTCTCATGAGCTGAAATTAAAATTTGCAATCATGTCAGGTTTTTCTTTTTATTATTTTAAATAGGAAATATTAAGTACAAATAAGACATAAAACAAACATGTGAAGAGGGTAGTGCAAAGACACAAGTGATTTATCACATCTGTTACCTCTGGCTGTAGCAGAGATTACAGAGCACCAGCAGAGTTTAAAAGTCTTACAGCCTCTGGGGAAAAGATCCTTCCTTAGTCTGGTGGTTCTGTTCTAGATCACAGCTTCCTGCCTGAAGGGGAGTCTTTCAAGAAAGAGGAGGCAATTTCCCTGCATCTGCTGGTGACGTCTGTGGTGGTGGTGGTGGGGGCAGCTGCTACAAACAATAGTCTATGCAGCTTTCACCACCCTCAGCAGAGCCTTCCTCTCTACCACAGAGAAGCTCCCATGCCACACAATAATGCAGAAAAGCAGGACACTCTCTCCCACACATCTATAGCAAGAGGACATTTGTAAGTCTATTGCAGGGCTGATGCTTAGAGACAGGAAACCATTCACCTTCACATCCACAACTACACCAGCTGAGCTAGCATGCCTATTTTTGAACTGGAGTTGGAGGCTTGCAGAGTCACTCAGACATGCAAACTAAACACAAAGGCCCCTTTAAGAATCCTTTAAATTAAATGATGGAATTACTGAGTTATATTCCAGATGTTATTGTGACACATCTCAGGAGTATTTGAAGGCTTCGGCACATCTTAAGATAAAACCTCATTTGTTTGGGGTGATATAAAGGCAAAGAGCAAAAACTGTGCTATTTACAAGTATAGCTCAATGGTTTCAGTCTTTCCTGATTCTAGTGCATAGTTCAGAACTATATAGATTCTGCAGGCCTAGTGTTTTGATACTGACAGATGGCTCCTATGAATTTAGTGAAATACATAAGAACAGTGTAGCAGATCGTTTGTTAGTATGCACTATATCCCCTGACAGTTCTATTGAAGTAAACGGATATAACAAACAGCAAGTAAGATGTGAAAAAAAACATGTTTAACTTAAAATTAAGCTCAGAAAGGCTTTTTCCTCCCTCTTTATTGATCGTCTCCCGAGCCACACTCCATTCCACTTGGTGGCGCCCCAACGCTGGCTTGTCAACAGACATTAAACACTAAAGAAGAAGAGCTTACACGAACAGCAATGATGGCGGCCATCAGTGTTGCTCGAAGCAGTTGCGGACTGATAAATGGTTTTAAGGTGTCCTTAAGGAGCGTGGCGCGAGTAAAATATGGCGCAGTATCGGTAACAGTACCGCAGACGAGTTTGCATCGGTCGTGCCGCTGGTACTCCGTCAGCCACCTGTCCGTTAAAGAGAGGATTGACCAGAAGCGAGAGGCGGCACTGCAGGGGGGAGGTCAGCAAAGGATAGAGGCACAACATAAAAGGGTAAAATCAGCTATCGCAGACCGAGGCTGTTATTTTTTATATATTAACACATATTTCTTTTAATTGTATAATATCATATGCTTCAAATGCATTGGCAGCCAGGAGGTTGGTGCTTTAAATGTCAGGCGCAGGGGCTTGTTTGTTTTGCTGGTCTCTCTCACACCTCTTAAACAAAAGTTTATTATTATCATTGTTATTATTTGTTTTAGCCCTGAAAGGGTTAATTTTATTTAAACAACAAACTTCACAATAACAAATGTTTTTAAGGTATATGTAATGATTTATTTTATGAGATTGGGATAAACCTCTGACAATTAAACAGCTCACAAACTGGTAAGGGATTAAATAATAAGACCTGACAAATTAGGGAAGTAAACTCCTATAAAGAGGCAGCTTTGCTTATGGTATGCAACACTTGAAACATTGATCTAAAGCAACCAGACATTTCAAAACCATAGCTTTTGCAGTGTGGCAGGCAAACTTTCTGATCGGTGACATATCTGATGCATGACTGTAATAAATTTACCATTGTGATGCGGTCCAGGGTAAGCTGACAGCCAGGGAGCGAGTGCAACTACTGCTTGACCCTGAATCCTTTGTAGAGACGGACATGTTTGTGGAACACCGTTGCGCCGACTTCGGCATGGAGCAGGACAGAAACAAGGTATCAGGTCGTGCACAAATACCTCTTGCAGCAGCGTGTTTCTTATTTTGCGACATTTTCAGTGAATTTTGATCATTTTTTTTCTCTCATAGTTCCCCGGTGACAGCGTTGTGACAGGCCGAGGTAGAATCAATGGCAGGCTCGTTTATGTTTTCAGTCAGGTACAGTGTTCATTCATTGTACAGAAAAACTATATGTGGCAACTCGATTTTATGTGACAATCTCTTTGTCTTGCACTCTGTGTTTTTTGCAGGACTTCACAGTTTTTGGCGGAAGTCTGTCTGGAGCTCACGCACAGAAGATATGTAAGGTATACAGATGTTTCACAGTAACATTAAACATCGTGTTTGTCAGCTGTGAGCAAGTTAGCATCTGTATGGGTGTGTTTGTCTTTGGTCATTTCCTCATTTGATGTGCCACTTTTAAATCTGTGGTCAGATCATGGACCAGGCCATGACGGTCGGGGCTCCGGTAATCGGGCTGAACGACTCTGGAGGAGCTCGGATCCAGGAAGGAGTGGAATCTCTAGCTGGATATGCAGATATATTCCTGGTATTTCATTTATATATTTTTGTGCAGACCTTTTCATGTAAATCAATTTTAAAATGTCAAGTTTTGCACCTGACGATTTTTTGAGCTCAGAAGCTTGAAGCCCTAAATTCTTTTCGGTTTAACATTCCACATAAATGGCGGGAGTCATGTCCGTAAACTCATCATCAACAGCTGGTGTCGTATTTCTGACACTGTACGTGTTCTTGTTTCCAGAGGAACGTGATGGCTTCAGGAGTCATCCCTCAGATCTCCCTCATCATGGGTCCGTGTGCAGGAGGAGCCGTGTACTCTCCTGCTCTCACAGATTTCACCTTCATGGTTAAGGTATGTAGCTGACACAGTAAAATCCACTGTAGGTAAAATATTAGTTTTATGCTATTTAAGCTGCAAGAAATATGAAAAAGTCCTGAAATATTTCCAAACTGGCACGCAAATGCTATTTTGTGTTTAGAGAAGAGATGCATTCAATTCCAATAAGCACAGAAACATTTGTGTTTGTGTGTTTAGGACACGTCATACCTGTTCATCACAGGGCCTGATGTTGTCAAGTCTGTCACCAATGAAGATGTGACTCAGGAGGAGCTTGGTGGAGCCAAAACTCATACCACCGTGTCCGGTCAGACTCTTTTTAGATGTGTGGATGTTGAAGAGTTTTGTAAACTAAGCTGTAGCAATCACTGGTGCTTTACCAGCACTGGCTTTAGGTTTGTCATATTTACCAGTGTGAGCCTGTCTTGAGCCACCCTTCATTTCCACCTTTGGGGCGATCGTGGCTCAAGAGTTGGGAGTTCGCCTTGTAATCGGAAGGTTGCCAGTTCGAGCCCCGGCTTGGACAGTCTCGGTCGTTGTGTCCTTGGGCAAGACACTTCACCCGTTGCCTACTGGCGGTGGTCAGAGGGCCCGGTGGCGCCAGTGTCCGGCAGCCTCGCCTCTGTCAGTGCGCCCCAGGGTGGCTGTGGCTACAATGTAACTTGCCATCACCAGTGTGTGAATGTGTGTGTGAATTTTTTTAACACTTTTAAACACTTTGGCATGCATAAAATTCTATGTTTTGCACTAAGAAGTGATTTCCAAAAACTGAATAAGTGTAGAACAAAACAAGAAATAACAGGCCTAAAAACTATTTGCTGCAAATAAACTGTATGTGAAAGTCATTAAGAAATTGGAAAAAAGAGACCTGACACAGTTTACAGCCATCTGTAAAACACAGTGGAGGATCTTTCGTGGTTTGGGGATGAATTTCAGCCAGTGGTTTTGGAGATTTTGTCTGGATTGATGGAATTATGAACACAGAAAAAGAATGTAGTTCATGATCCATCGTACATGACCATCTGGAAAGCATCTGATTGGCATGAACTTCATTTTTTAGTACAACAGTGATCCCTGCCAACACACAATGGAAGCTGGACCTCAACCTTATTGAAGGAGTATGGGAGAATGTTGACAGAGAATTGAACAAAAAGCTGCCAACATCCAAAGAAGAGCTTTGAATGTCCTTCAGGAATTCTGAAGACTACTTAAAGAAACCTTACTTAAGTTCATGCTGTGTTGGAAAAATAAAGGTAGTCATACCAAATATTGACTTTCAGGCTTGTTAGAATTGTGCAAACCTGCTTTTGCTTTATGCAGTTTTCATTCTTGTTTGCATGTTTCTTTTGCCTATTTTCCCAGCACAATATACAGAAATGAGGGGTGGTTTAAGACTTTTTCACAGCATCTTTTTAAATCTGTTTAGCAAATGAAATCTAATCAAGCATTACTGCTCAAGTCAGGGTGTTTAACTCGTCTGAGAGAAACTCTCGTTAAAATGTCTTATTGCTTTTTCGTAGGTGTGGCTCACCGTGCTTTTGAGAATGATATTGAGGCTTTGCTCAACCTGCGAGAGTTTTTCAACTTCCTGCCACTTAGCAATCAGGATCCCGCACCTATCAGGGAGTCCCATGACTCTAGGTAGGCAGTAACCTTTGCCCTCATTGAACTAATCACAAATCCCATCCTTTTTTGTCTGATGTCTCATTTGTTTTTCAGCGACCGTCTGGTACCATCATTGGACAACATCGTCCCTTTAGAGTCAACTAAAGCCTACGACATGTTGGACATAATTCATGCAGTATGCGCACAAACATACACCTTCTAATATGTACCACAACATCTCATTTCCTTTTTGTGTGTGTTTAAAAAAAAAAAAAGTTCTTTTTCTTAATCAGATAGTAGATGAGAGGGAATTCTTTGAGATCATGCCCAACTACGCCAAAAACATTGTGGTGGGATTTGCCCGTATGAATGGACGCACTGTGGGCATTGTGGGTAATCAGCCCAAAGTAGCTTCAGGTAAGAAAAATATGTGAATAACTAACAGTTAAAAAAAAAAAAACCCTCAATCCATTCAATCCATTTTGTACTTGTCTTGTTTGTCAGGCTGTTTGGACATCAACTCCTCAGTGAAGGGAGCCCGATTTGTTCGCTTCTGTGATGCTTTCAACATTCCCATCATCACGTTTGTGGATGTGCCAGGCTTCCTGCCAGGTATTCTTGGATAATATCCTCATGCATGTACACACAGGCTGCAGTTATGTGCAGGGCATGTTTGCCATGCTGAAGTTCATGATTTAATCGGTTTAGTTTAACGACCAGTGATTCTCCGGTGAGTTGGATGAGACTGAACAGACCACCTGTAGAAAATCTGATAGTCTGAACCCCTATCCAATAGAACTGCTGTGTTTTCTCTCAACAGGCACAGCTCAGGAGTACGGAGGCATCATCCGACACGGAGCCAAACTGCTTTTTGCTTTTGCAGAGGCCACAGTCCCAAAAATAACCATCATTACCAGAAAGGTGTGTGAGGTTTCTATTGCACATCTGGCTCAGCTGTTTGTTGTATAATGCCCTGCCTACAAAAAGCACCTCCAAGTTCACTGCCACGTTGAACTGCGAGCAGTGATGATAACTCAACACCCCAGTGTTTTTTTTTTTTCAGAATAAAAGCCTCTGTAATAATTTCACTGGAATCTTTTGTCTGAATCGGCTACAAAAAAACAAACAGCTAACTTAGCATTTTATCAGTTTTGATTATTTTACATCTGCATTCATTTACTGTCTGAAATGCTGCTTGTTGCTGAATTAATCCTTTTATTTTGGTCTTTGCATCCCAGGCGTACGGAGGAGCCTATGATGTGATGAGCTCAAAACACTTGAGAGGAGACGTGAACTACGCCTGGCCTACAGCTGAGGTTGCCGTCATGGGTGCCAAGGTACACATTACCTCTAGGTTTTTTGTTTGTCCCTTTCTCTCTGCTTCCTTTATTTTTACAGTTTTAATTTCTTTTTTTTTCCTCAGGGTGCCGTTCAGATTATCTTCAGAGGAAAGGAGAACCAGGCAGAAGCAGAGGCTGAATACGTGGAGAAGTTTGCTAACCCTTTCCCAGCTGCTGTCAGAGGTAAATCTGCTTTTTTTTTTTTTTTTTTTTTGACTGTTCCTGCTCTTTATCTGCTGACAGTGTATGCGGCAACAAACCGAGTACATCTTTATCCGACTGTGCTTGTTTTAGGTTTTGTGGATGACATCATCGAGCCAGCGACAACTCGCAAAAAGATCTGCCAAGATCTAGAGGTGCTAGCCAGCAAGAAGCAGGTCAACCCCTGGAAGAAGCATGCCAACATTCCTCTGTGAAAATGTTCTCCACACTAACGCTATGGAAAGGCATTTGTATTGACTTTTACATTTCAAATGAAATTGGGGGTTTTTGCAGACAGCAGATCAGCAAACTCAGTTTTCACTGTTTTCTCTCACCCACCTTTAACGGTACCCCGTGATATTGGGAGCCTGTCTATTAGATTTAGTTTACCACTCCACTGAAAGCAGCAAGTGAAGATCACTCCTGATTTCTGTTAAGTATAATTGATTTTGTATTTGGAGCACTTGCAACAAAATCAGAATGTGTATCTTTACTACTTTATAGTTTATATTAAATCCCTAAAAACATCTGAAATAAATGACCCCGTAGTCACACACAGTGGTCATATTGGCAACTACTGTTGATATGGCTATCTAAGAGGCCAGAGATTTAGTGTTAGCAGCAAATGCAAACAAACTAAAGTTTGTTATCATGTGCAATGTTTTCAGAGTTGTTCATATACTATATATCAGTTTTTTTACAGTTGGTGCTTTCAAAAGGCACCTAAAGCATTTGATGTCCTCCATTTAGGTCAAGGAGACGTCCTTACCAACAGGAACTGTGCCTTTTCTCTGTGGCAGGCTCTGTACTGTCATCTGTAAAATAAATCATGGCCTCAATATTCTGCGTGTTTATTCATTTTCTTTGTTTTAAAAGTCATTATTGCCAGAGACGCTGGATCATATCTAGTGGAATCTCAGCCATTCTTTTAAGTGTGCATGATCAGATCCAGCTCCCACAACAGACACACAATGGGATGGAGCTGGTGTAGTCTCATAGTTTAAGGGTAAATGGTCATAGCTGAACCGGTCACAGTTTTCAACGACTTAAAGGGCATAAAGTCTGAGGGCCAGCCTGTGTACAAAATTGATGAACTACACTTAATCGATACATTTTGACTGTTTTTTATTTAATTTAGTTTCAGTTTCCATAGTCAACTTTGTGTCCATCAATACCTCATCAGGCAAACTATAACATTTTTACTAAACTATCAAATACTAAAATTAAGGATATGGGTTAGCTAAAATATTTTAAATCTAATTTTAGTTAACTATAATAACCTTGCTCTTGGTCACCGTTTTGGCTTTGGCCTCTATGTTCCAGTGAATCTTAGCGTTTCAGCTTGCCAAGGCATTATGGACAATTGTATCCTTCCAACTTTGTGTAGACAGTTTGAGGAGACACATTTTCTATTGTAGCATGACTGTAACCTACTAAACAAAGTAGGGTCCATAAAGGCATAGTTGGATGAGTCTGATGTGAAGGAACCGGACTGACCCATGCAGAGCTCTGACCTCAACCCCCATCAAACACCTTCAGCTTGAACTAGAATGGATACCGTCAGCCAGGACGTCTCGTCTAACATCCAGGTCCGACCTCGGAAATGCTCTTCTAGATGAATGGGCAAAAAAGTCATGCTCAGGTGGCTTAAGACTTGTCTATATATTGTACCTTCGGTTAATGTGTGCCTATTCAGAAGACCTATAAGATATAAAACTAGGACTCTGACAAAGGCCTAATATATTCAATAATCTAAAAAAAAGAAATCCATATTGTGGTTTTAAGGAAGGTTAACTGTTCATTCTTCACATTAAACACACAAGTGGAAAGCTGTATCTGACAACAACAGACACCAGCCCATGAATTGATTACAGATTTTATTTTATTAAAAAGAATTTAGGTTCACAGAAAAAAAACAAACAAACAGGCTTTTACAGTATTTTGGGGCAAATGATGTCAACTGCACTGCAGAAAAGATCCAATTGTCTTTGATTTTTACAGGACTGCAAACCAGCCAGTGAATAAAGGTTGTAAATATTGAACTGGGGTGGTGGCGGCATGGCTGAACACATTCAAAACACATTCAAACAAATCTGTCATACATAAAGATCCATCACTGCACTGGATATGAACAACAAGTTTTCCATCTTCTGAGTCTGTTAACACTGATTGCAGGTAGCAAAATGTTTTCACCTGTAAAATGAACAAACTGAAGAGTGAACTGCGAAACGATTGCAATCAGACCTACAGCGCTTGGAAGCTGGTATCATCGGTATCCGTTGGATATGACTTACAGGTGTGGAGGGGAGGGGCTAGAATATACTTTTTAGTATGTAGGCCACAATTTGGCAACAAACAAGGTACATATTCAAGAAAGAGCTGTACAAACATCAGACAAAAACAAAAACACACTTGATTTAAAACTTTAGTACTAAAGCTACAGAATTGAAAATATGTCTTTTTTTTTTTTTTAACTTTTTTAAAATTAGTTCAAAAAGCCGCTATTTAGGGGTTGGAGGGTTGTGTGTGCAGAAGATTTAAGGTGTGGATTCTCTCCGTGGTCGGTCAGATGTGCATCTTCACTGTTAAATAACACAACTCTCTCTTTGCTTTGACACCACATGCACACACGGCAGCTGCATCACGTCCTCCAGGTCGGTGTACAGCTGTCGACCTCTGTGTGCACATCCCACTGCCTAACCGAGGTCACCACCAACACTTCACACGCATATCACGCACCAGCACCAACACATACGACGACTCAGAGATGGCAGAGAGAGGAGACGGGGCAGTGGGTGGTATTAAGAGCAAAGATATAGAACATTTAGTTGGATTTAAGATGGGGTGAAGTGCAACACCAAAAGAGGGGGGTGGGGGCTGTACAGAGTGTTACGCTGCAGACTGGGAGCCGAAGCAAACAACTGTACATGTGTGTAACGGGGGGAGGCGAGGGGGGAGGGCTGTAAAAACTGCGAGTACTTGTCGGCCGGCTGCAGGATTATGCAGCCAGAGCGCCATCAGAGGTACTGCTAACAAATGCTAAACCAACAGGCTGAAGAGGAAGAGGAGGAAGAATACAAGCAGGACAAGGCTCTTGAATAGTTCAGACTACACTGTGGATCCTCCGATCCGCCTGACTGAAGAGGGCGGATCCTTGCCTCCAGGTGAGATCCTGCAGTTTCAGAAGATCCTCTTGAAAAGCATCCTTCCATCATGTCTTACAGAGAAAGAAAAGTACTTCAAAAATGATTTTTTTCTTCATCTTACGAGTCTTGATTGGCAGGTGATCTGGGCTAAACCTTCCTCTTCCGTTTACTCCTGATTAGCATCCTGATCTTAGGATCTTTTCCAGTTTCCAGATCAGAACATGGGCATGCTGAATCCCTGGAACAATGAAGAGGAGAAAGTCAGAAAACCTTCCCCCCCAAAAAAAGAAGAAGAAGAAGAAAAAGTACATGCTCTATATAAAAAGTGCGGCAGTGTTTGCTCTTTTGCTACTGAAGTTCACTTTATATGCAGGGACTTTAAAATCTCACCTTTATGTCTGGCTGTACTGTGAAAAAGCCAAAATGCTTTCAGAATAACTTAATTAATTTTTAATCAGTGAAACTGATTTTGATGCTTAAAATTGTTGGTTTGCTTAGCCATTTCTAAGATCAAAAGTTCTTAATTACCACGAGAATTAACTAAAATACACTTTGATGCCAGAATTTTGGTAAAAATATTCCAAATGTTAACAGGTGTTATTGTTCCAATGGCAACTTTTCAGAAACTATCCATCCAACAATTGTGCTGATTGATGAAATGCATCTATTTGACCTCTACTCTGGCTTTGGATTTGACCTTCTTAGAAGCAGGAACTGAAATCCGCTGGTGCAAATTTACAGTACTTATTTTTTAAAAATACTAATATAATACTTTTCATCATTAAATAGTCTGTTTGTGGAACATCTATAAGTGAAACTTGCATGTCTATATGTCATAATATTGTGTGTGCATTGTTAGATTGAAAGCCCTTGTTTGAATTAATAAAACTACATAAAAAACTTTAAGTGCTCAGCTGAAGTAAAAAAAAACAAAAAACAAGTAACCATAAACAGATGACATAGAAGACATAAGCTTATAATCTGTGATTAATGCACATAAGTGTAACGTATGAAAAAATTATATATCTTGGAAATGTTAGCCAATCAGATATATTTTAAACAGAAGCTGAAATTTGTTAGAGAAAGGACTTCTTTAAATCAGTTTTTCTGTGCTTTTGAATGCTTAATTTCTCCTCTTATCCTTCATTACCTATAGGCTAACTTATTACTATTTTATTTTTATTTTGTTCAGTTTTCTTTTTGATATTTAGTTGGCAAATCATAACTTACCGACTCGTCTTCAATCATCGCTGCAGAGTCAAAGAAGTCCGGTCTTAATTCCGCTCTTTCACGTCTGTTCCTTGAAGGTGGCTGTAAAAGGTCAAATATTTTGTAAGAAGCCATGTCACAACCAGAACGAGAAAAAACCCCTGAAACCTCGTATCAACTAAATGAATAGTTTATAACTGACCAGGTCGATCACCATGGTGTCTTCAAACTCCTCGTTCATGTCCTCCAGCTGGCCCCGCGATGACATCATCACATCTTCAAAGATTGGCTCCGCGTCATCCTCCATCAGCCCACGCCTGAAAGGGAATGCCAGGTTACGATATTTTGGTTACTGTGACTTTTAGGGTGGATAAAGGTTTGGACAGAATTTGTGTTTCCACTTTTACCCAACATCTTCACAGTACGCTTACGGTTTATGAGCAAAATACACACTTACACAGTCTGCCGGACACCCTGATTGCTGCGAGACTTGATGTAGTTCATGCCTGTTCGGTCCTTCCTATTCACCTCTTCTATCTTCTGCTGGCCGAGCCATGACATCTGCATCTGAGGACTGAGGACAAACGAAGACACATGTCCATTAGTTCTGCTGCTGTCTTGTAACTTTAAAAACTGGGCTAACGTTTTTATGTGCATGTGCACCTACGGACAACATGTGCATGAACCCACTTGTGTACGTAATCGTTCTCTGATCCTGGCTCTGAGTCTGGGTCAGGCATGTGCTCTGCTGGTCTGTTCTCTCTGAGGACTGTTGAGGTGAGCTGAGGAGTCTGAAGTGCCCCGGGTGTCTGCAGGGTGTCATTGCGCATCATCCACGAGCCCTCTACGCTACTCTCCTCTGAATATGAAGCAAACAGAGTAATTTCAGTTTCAGCAGCAGGAGTAAGTGTCTCATCTCCTTTAAGAGATCAAGTTCAGTTAGGCCACCCCAATAAAATGGGCAATCCTTCATCTCTGCTCACCCTCAATACGTTTCTTGTGGAGTGGCGGTCGACCCTTCTTGCTGCGGACTGAGCCGGTCTTGCTGCTTGAGCCTGACGTAACAGACATGTGGTCCTCGTCTCCTCCTGTCAGCAGGCTGTTTCTGTAGGAAATCAGCGGCAGCCACACGTCCTCCCGACGCTCTGACATCGACTCTGACATGAACTTCTCCAGGTACGAGTGGCTGTGGAGGCAGCAGCATTTTATAGCATTATCCTTTTTCTTTGACACAAATCCCGTTGGGGTTTTGTCAGGAAGGCCATCCAACATAAAAACTGTGCCGAATCAAACATGTGGAGCTACCAGCTGTGGTGGAGCAGGGGAACATAGGTATATAAAAGCTGGAGTATTAGCTGATGATAAATTGGATTGAAGTACTTACACTGTCTTTTTGTCCTGGCGGATTAATTTCGAGGAGAATTCACTCAGGACTTCCAGGAAGGCCAAGTTTATAGGAGGAAACTCTGGTCCTCGAGGATTCTGGTACTTAAATGCAAACTCTATTCCATCCCTGACACAATGGAAAGACAACAGAGAGGAGAAACAATGAGAGATGACAATAAAGAAAGTAACACAAAGTTACACGAGTACTACAACTTTACAAACAGTTGGTGTATATAACAAAGACTCTTTTAACCTCAATCTACCCTGATTAATTATTAACGGTGTATTTTTTGTACTTAATTCATGTAACTTTAAAAGCAAATAAAAACTTGTGTCTGCTTTATGCTTCCTATGTGATTCTAAAACTGGTCGGTAAAAGTTTACTTAACGTTTTGCTCGCAGGCTTGAATAAGTTGTTAAAATTATTTAATTTCACATCCCGAACATGCAAGAATTAACCAAAATCCTGCATCAATTATTGGTATTTCAATGTAAAGACAAATTGGAATCACTCATACTCTTTTAATTTATGCTACAAGTATCAATCTACAGCTTCCGTTTACAGAGACACCACAGCGCTCGTGATCTCACTTGTGTAGCGTGGCGACAGCCTCTCTGGTCTTGATCTGATCCAGGCCAAAGGTGAGGGCAAAGCGCCGGGCGAGCTCCTTGATGCCGCTCACGTGAGAAGACGTTCGGTCCAGGTTGGGACCCTGATCCTGCAGCAGCTCATTGAACAGCTGCAACACACATATGAGTGCATAGGAGTTAGTGGGTATGCACAGGAGAGCACTTGTAACTTTAAGAGTACACAGAAGGAAGCTGTGTAAAAAGCACCATCACTGTCTCACCTGCTGCAGACTGAGGATGAGTGTCTTGGCACAGAGGATTTTGTCCGTCTGTCTGGTTTTACTGAGAGTCTCCTTGATGATGTCGCCATAGTCATTATAATACTGAGGCAGAGAAACGAAACTGTTAATTCGCCCAAGTTGTCTGAATTAATGCACTGAATCTCATATCACACTCAGATTTGCATCAAAGGTAAATTTAGGTGAATTAAAACCATTTTTTTTTCAATTCCACAGTAAATCAGCTCCATTGTTGTCTCAGAAGTAGCCACATTTATATCATAATGCTAACATTAACATAAGTATCAGAGCGAAACAAAGATATTGTTACTAGTACTGAAATTGTTGTGATGGCTTTTTATCTCACCATATTTGTTTTTTTCCAAAGTTTTCTCTCTTTTAAACTATCAGCTGGTTATTATTTTTCAGCATGCATGCTACACACAAACCTTCATATAGTGTTTGAAGATGTCAGCAGCAGCAGGCATGTCTACAATGTCGTAGATGATGAGTTTACAGAAAGCTGCAAGCAGGTTTCTCCTCTTATGGAGAGCCTCGATCTTGTTGGCTTCATCCTCCTCATCTCCCTCTGCAGGCACAAAGACAGTAGTGGACAACAATGACAAAGCTCCCTACCTTCTCTCAACCTTAACAGTTAAAATCTTCTTGGATCTGAAACAGAAACCACAACATGATCCGATCTAACTTCTCTCTCACCCATGCTCTGACTCTCATCATCCTGGTCGATGAAGACGTGGTCTAGGACGAAGTTTAGCAGCTCGTTTTGCAGAGTGCTGTCTGGGTTAAACACCAGTGGCTGGAGGCCTTCTCTGCCACCAGAAATCAGCTGGTGACTGAAGATCATCAACAGGTCACAGAGAAGCATGAATGCCTAAACAAGAAACAGCAATATTGTCACAGCTTGACCAAAGAGTCAATATTTCAAAAAACAAAATAATGATATGTAGAGATAACAGAAAACATGCATCCTTTACATAAATCGAGAGACAACGTTGATTTCAAAGCTCTTCTGTTACTCGTGACACAATAGCATCTGTTACCTGCTCTTTAACCGGTGTGTTGACATTGGACAGGCACTGCTGACACACTGCCAGGAAAGACTTGACCACTCTCCTGAGAGCCACCAGGTCATCCTGCACACAGGGAACATCACACAGACATTGATAATCAGCCAAAATAATGAGTACTTTAGCAAGAGTCGCTAATGAACAGCTGTGACAGTCAGGCTAGCTGTCTTTGTCATCCTATCAGTATGAATGAAGGAATATTATGAATAATAATTCAGCAACACTTTTGATGTTTTCAACAATGTTCCAGATAAGTTATATCCTATAATGGGAGCTGAAGTCTTGGTAAGGTGTTTAAGTGTTAAATGAGACAGATTTGGGGTGAGTCCCAGACTGAGGACTGGGGCTGTCTGACAGTGAGATGGATTTCTACACTAAGCCACCCCGCTCTGCAGAAATACAGATAAGCTCTTGTCCCTCTGGGCCACTGATGCTTAGACATGGCAGCATTCACTCTGAGCCACTGACCAATGATAAAGCTAAACTCTGAGTGCGGTCTGTTAGTGAGGCCGGTTGAGCACCTTGCTGGGAACCCCCTCTGTGATCTTGACCAGCTGCCACAGGATGGAGTAGTGGGAGCACTGCAGGGCTTGGACAGCTATCTGCTCTGGCATGGAGCCCTGCTCGATGCCCGCTTTCAGCAGCCGGTAGCAATTCCCAAACAAATCCCATCGTGTCAAATCATGGGCACTGAAGGAGAAAACGAGAAGAGCACACACTGAAATGATCACATTTATTTGGTGGAAAATTTCTTCCAAAACACTGAATGAATGAATGAATGAATGAATAATAATTCTTACAATACAAAAATGCGAACTAAATGTCTCCCTACAGATTTACACAAACCTTATCTGGTATGCTAAGCTAATAATCTCAGATTCTGTAATGATTGTCAGCCAAAGTAACCAATGATAATAATCCATATTTTTATCTTGAAACAGCTGCAGATCATACTTGTGGAAGGCTGTGAGTCGCTTGAGTGTAGATAACACATTGTAGATATCGTCATCGTCTGCCTCCTCAGCCTGCAATAACCAACATCTGTTAGTATACAAGACTCAAATGGGCACAAATAGTGCCCGGTTTCTAATAGTCTACCCAGCCAGCTACTTTGCCCGATACCTCTTGCAGCAGCTCTTCGACCGAGTGTGCAAAACGATCGGTCATCTCGTCAATAAGCTGTGATCGGGCAATGTCCACACGGTTCATGATGGTGTACTCTTCAGAGCAGAGGATGCTATATGTCTTGCTGCAGGCCTCAAGCACATCGGCCTCTATGTGCTTCTCCACAACCAGACGGATCTGCTTTAATAAGGCGTCCAAGTGCTTCTCCATACGCCCAGCGCTGTACACGTCCAGGTCAAAGTACTGGGGGATTTGCAGCAGGTTGGCTACCTTCTCTGAGTCTGCCTGGTACTTTGGGCAAAGTAACGGAGAGATGAGAATTAAATAAAGATGACAAAAAAAAAAAAAAATAGTGTATGAGGGAAAAAAAAGTTACAAAACTAGCACAGAAGGATTAAAACGGGAAAGAAAGACCCATCAATCAGCATGCAACGCTTGGCTTCTGTTTCTCAGTGAAATAGTGAGTGACATTTTACACATATAGCCAGCAGACTTAAGAGATTGAGGGCGCAAAGTATTCAGCAGCAATTCTCACAAGCAGATCATTTATTTTGACAAAGTGATCGGTCTTCTAGCCAGGTCATTTATCACTGGTCTCTCCCTTGATGGCCATGGGCAAGCTAAGAAAAGCCTTACCTTGGACAACAGCATGGGTAAAGCCATGATGAAGTGCTCTGTCAGTTTGTTCTTATCATCTATCTGGGTCTTCCTCTCCTTTGCTGTCAGCACCTGGACAAAAAAATAAATATTATTATATATATATATATATATATATATATATATATATATATATATATATATATATATATATATATATATATATATATATATATATATATATATATATATATATATATATATATATATATGTATATATGTATATATATATATATATATATATATATATATATATACATATATATATATATATATATATATATATATATATATATACACACACATACATACACACACACAAACACACCCACACACATCAATGATTCTTTTGTTGGGACCAAAAGCTGAATTATTTTCCCCTCTTCATATGACCAAAAAAGGTACTAATGAGTAGGAAAATTCTTACTATTTCTGTGTTTAACAACATAACATATTCACATAACGTCTTGCTAAAATTATTTGCTGTAGTTTTATGCACATAATTACATATTTTAAAAAAAATCTGAAAAAGTGGAGAACAACAAAAGTTCAATACAACAGAATCAAAAGTACAGATGAGCACATTAACACAGACTCTGGTAAATAAGGTGGCTGCTTTTACACTTAAGTATAATACATCATCACATTTCAGATCACAGTGAATTCCTCTTCAACATGCCCACTTGGCAGGTACAGTCATGTGAAAAAGCAGGTTTTTACTGGACTCCATACAGTCCTGTGAAACCCTAAGTTCACTTTGTGATACAAAAGCTTGTAGAAACACTTTTAGCAGCTGTAATTTGAAGCAATCATTTTCTGTGGGGGAATTTTGCCCCACGTGTCTTTACGAGCTTTATTCAGTTCATTAACGTTTGCGGGTATTTCTTTATGCACAGCTTTCTTGAGATCCTGCCACAGGATTTCATTCAAGTTGAGGTGTAGACGTCTTTACATATTGTGTTGTCGATTTTTGCCTGTGATGTACTTCTAGAGTTGCAATTTTTGAAATCTCTCTGAGATTTGAATGCTGTGACCTTGGGATGAATTTTCTGGAATGCCCAATCCTGGGAGGACTGCAGCAGCGTTAACACACACCTCATATTCTCCAGACCCGCAAACTACCAGATGTTCAGCTTTTATAGATGTGCTCAAACTTGCTGATGACCCATTAATCAAGTGGATCTGATTAATAGCACCTGGCTCGTACTCTCCCCGTTAACTCATATGGAAGCAGTAAAGGTTATCACATGACTGTATAAGGTTTCATCTGCAACATTCAAAGTGAATACTCTGAGTGTTTCTGGAGTATGATATGTGTATACTTTACACACCCGTTTGCCAGTGCCTCTGCCAACAGGTGGGTGTGCCTCTGCTGCCTGTCGGATGGTGCACACCATCAGCTCGATCAGCGCACTCTCCTGCCTGTCAGACAACACTACAGGGAAAAACAGAAGACGTTTGAGCAGAGGAGAGACAAAGACACAGGAAACAAAAGAGAAACCGAATGACAGCAAAGGTCGGAAACAGAGAAAAGGATTAAGGGAGCGAAGAGTTTCAGGGAACAAGATTTTATTACATCATCTCGTCTCTCTGGTTCTCAGCAGTTGTATTTTATTTGATTCAGCTTCTCCCAAAGGAAATAAGATCAGTGTGAAATACTGTGTGCCTTACTCTCTTCTCCCTGCACGGGCTCCTCCAGCAGCAGTTCAGTCATACACTCCCAGTCTTTCAGCAACTCTTGAGAGCTTTCCCACAGAGAGTCGACAAGGTAAGCTGCATGCTCGTGGAGCTACACACAAAATCACATTGAAAGAGACTTCAATCTGCAGGCATCATTCTGGAACTACTTTGTGTTTGTGAGTGCCCAACATCTAAAACACACAGTATGCTGATAAGATGTGTGTTTTCATGAGCGTTACCTCACTCTCCAAAAAGAACAGCACTAGCATACGGATGAGATTCCCATTGGGACTGCTCCTCCCTCTGCGTTTAGCCAGCGCTTCTTCTGCTTGCGGGTCATGGCGACTGAATAATCTGTCAGCGAGTGAGAAACAGACAGAATAAGAGTTTTACAAATTGAAGACTAACAATGTTATTACACCATAAATGCCCTAATTAGACTCACTTTCTGTGAAGAAACTCTCCAGCAGCAACAGCGACCGGCCGGTGAGCAGAGTACACCAGGTGGTACACATTCTCACAGTCCTCGTTGGACAAAGCATCTTCACTGCCCCTGCAGCAGACAATTTGCACACAGGTTAATCAAGTTTAAATCAATCAGAGCTGGTTGTGAGAACAATATTAAACACGGGAAATAACTGAAAACGCCCAGAGGATGAAAGCAATAATTAAAAATTAACAAAATATTGCATATAAAAAGAAGTCAAAGGAATTAGCAATCAAAAACTATTAAACTAGTTCACAGTAAACTACCAAATCTATTTGTGAGTGTGACTGAGATCCTCTCCTCAGCTAAAGTAACCCAGGAACTGAGTGTTCAGTACATGATAATCCTCGTCTTAAGCATGTGATGATAGCCAAAATATAATCTTATGCTAAAATGCTGACCAGAATCTAAAAAGAAAAAAAGAGTTTCATATGTAGGCATGCAAAAATACAGAGAAAGATCAAAGCTACTCACTGCAGAATGAGTGTGACCAATCTAATGGCCTCTACAGCCACGTCATACTCCTTATCCAGTGTCATTGATACTATTCGGTCCTGCCAAAACAGATAAAGTTGAGCAGAGAAACAACTGCAGAGAACTAGAATAAATAAGGAGAAACAAAAGAGAATTCAGAAAACTAAAAAAAAAATCTAAACACTGCCCATGTCTACTGTGGAGCTATAAGAAAGCAGCCTCAGTTCTCGCTGCTAGCGTTACCTTGAAGCGGTTAGTGAAAAGCTCTAGTTTGGGGAACAGTTCTCGGTTTGTGTACAGGTTCTGCAGAGCCTTCAGGCACTTCAGACGCACTTCTCCTTGCTAGAAAAAAAAACAAATAAATTGGTTCAAGCAGGCCAAACATCTTAAATAAAATCCTGCTGTGGTGGACTACACATCTACCATTCTGTATCTGTGAAAATATCATTCATCCCCTTACATTAAATCCAGTGGTAAATATCAGCCAAGGGTTGTACAAAAACTCCTAAATTTGCTTACTCTATCATGTAGAGTCCAACCAACATATTTTAGGTAACTATCATTAAGAAATGCGTCGCTGTACATCTTCATCCACACGCCGATTTCCTCAATACAGATGGCCCGAATTTCAGCGATCGCATCCCTACAAAGTAAGAAAAACAGAATCACCAAAATACTTTCAATATTGCTCTTAAATCCTCATCACTAAGGAAGGGAACATTTAGAGTGTGTACCTGTAACGATGCACAAAGATGCCCTTGAAGATGGAGTTCATCATGTTCTCTATTTCATCTTGGTTTTCCTGGAGCTGTACAAGAAAGACTCTAAGTTAAACACTCGGATTTACAGCTAAGTAGTACCACACAACCACCTATGATAATCTGAGACACTTAAAAAGTAAATCCTGTGATATCGAACCCAAACGCACCTCCTTCCTCTTCTGTAGCAGCAGTTCCAGCTTCTCGTTGGCACGTTTGCCAGCTATCTTGTTCCTCTCAGCCTCGTACTGTCTCTGGGTGTTGTCCTGGTGAATGCTCAGGTTCAGCGCTACATTTACCAGTGCTGTCATCAGCTTCATTGCTATGGAGAGATAACAGCATTCAAAACCTTTAGACATTTCGTCCTAGGAAATACACTTTCAATCTACCTAACAAAAGTGTGCACAAGTCCAGATTAAGCTGTGCAATGTCAAGCAGCAGAAAGTTAATAAATAACTGTTAGTACAAGACACAAAACAGACCTCGACGCAGCAAATTATTAGTTGTTTTTCTGTCTTTATCACCACAACGAGCTTATTTTGATCGGTGTTAAGCAAACGTAATTATTATCTCCCACTGTAATATTACTTGTGTTATCAGCCCATGTGGAGGTATTTTTGGAACAATTACTGCTTGCAGTTCAAACAAATATCATGTTGTTGGTACCCGCCAACGTGGAGGTGTGCCTGAAGGCTCGCACTTGAGAGTCAGACAGTCCAGTGAGGAGGGAGATCACAGTGTCCATCATGTACTCGTCATAGATGATGCTATACTGACACTGGCGGATCAAAACGCTGATAAATTCGCAGAAGTTGTAACGGAACTTTTTCCACATAGGTCCTGGCATGGTGAGAGGATAATCCCCACTATCCTGTTGAAAAAAGACAAAAACAAATAACAGACAGATTACAGTTATTTTAACTTCTTGTTCTTTATTTTTTTTGCTCAACTGAAACACGATACAACAATAAACTGATTTGAGCTGTCAGTTCGATATCATCAAATTTGTCCACACGTCTTCAACAGAGTGTAATATATGTGCATAACTAAATAATAGCACGCTCACAACTATTTAAATCATGTTAATTTCTGCTTATTTTAGCAGACAATTACCTCATCAAACTCCTCGGTCATCTTACGGATGATCTCTGCATTCTGCATGTTCCTGAACATCTCAATCCTCACGGTGCCTGGTTACAACAAAAAACAGCAGATTTGGTAGTCTTGTCTATAATGCATGCACACAGGATGACAGATTTAAGTAAAACACGCCTACCTTTGCAACCTGAGCACTGGATGAAAAAATTGATCAGGTCTAGCAGCGCCAAGTCTCTGTCCTGTTTATATGACTCAATCCACTCATCCACTACTGACTGTATACAGAAAATAATAATCAAATGACAAAGACAGTGAGAAACATAAATTTACAAAGCTTCAAACAGATATAATACATTATAATATCTGATTACATACTTAAATATTTTATTTAAACTGGTGCTTATGAAATCAAACCTGTGTTCACTGACCTGCATGGCACTCTTTCCCAATTTGACCACTTCAAATAGAGTGACTGGGTCTCCCCCATCTCCGTTATGTTGAGCCACACCGTTGGCTTTCCCTCGCCCTCTGGCCACACTCATAGTCTTGTCTGTTGGCGACTTCCGTGGCTTCTTATTGGATGTCTGAAATCAGGGAAATGTCAGTTAAAGAAACCGTTGTATGTACACCCATCCCCAAACACAGACTTGCACACAATGGGAAATATAACAGCTTCTTCCTACACCACCCATCACACACTTCAAAACCACCAGACAAAATCAGAGACATGCATTGTCTGTTAACCAGATTTTTTTCCACAAGTTTCCCCTTTCTTAACAAACTCTTGTACCGGTGCTTGTTTGCCAGGTCTCCCTCTCTTCTTTTTTCCTTTCATCTCTGGATCTTCCATCTCACTTATGCTCATACTTATTCCCACAGTGTCTGTTGCCCCAGACTCATTGGATGAGTCCCTGAAAGAGCAAATCACAAATGCATTTCATTCATTAGCGTTTAATGATTGTATTCATTAGTCAAATTAAATATTCAATTCCACTGACAGGCAAACAAATGAATTGGGTGAGTTAAAAACAAACAAAAAAAACCCACTAATGCATATGTCACTTTGAGTTTAGAACACTATAAAGGTCAATCAAAAACATGTCTTCCCAAAGATCGTTTTAAAGTAGCATCCAGTCCTACAAATATCTTTCATCAGCTACAGGAAACAAACCTTTAAGGCCAAATGTGATAAAACATGGAATCTAAAAGAAATCATTATTCACTTCCAGGCCAGGTAGCCTAAAAAAAATCTAAAACAATTACTCTTGTATTCTTTTAAATTAGCCTGATTCTGGATGAGTGGATGATGAATGGATAAAATAACCAATTAAAAAAACAAATTTAATGCTGGATTGTTGCCAAACTGACAGTTGCCCTTTATAAAAACTCACTGCAGGACAGGGAGCTCTGAGGTGATCATCCTGGTCAGTAGGGGGACTGATGACCCGTGCAATTCTTCTTATGGGTCTCTTCAGGTGTGACGGAGGTGGTACAATATGACAAAACTGGTTGGAGGGAAGGGGGGTGATCTGGAAGGTCAGAGAGGAGAGGCTCCAGGACGGACTGAAGTTAACTTTCTTCAGCTCCTGAAAAGAAAGAGAGATTTATTATGGTTATAGTTATAATACAGATTTGATAACCTGTTAACCAGTAACCGCTATTAATGACAGACATTCTGGTGTAGATATAGAAATACATATATGCAACATTCAGGCATTATTCAAGGGTAGCTCTCACAATACTGATGAGGTCCTAAAGTGATTGCTTCATTCAGTTATGATTCATTAAATAGAACCGGGATCTAAATGGTTTGAATATTAAATCACTGAATACTTTTATACGATGTCTAAGTGTTCATTGTCCAAAGAGAGTCAACTATAAAATGTCACTGAATCCTGAGAGAGGCTGTTCAATCACTTGCTGTGGAAAATGAGCTGTCAGTGTGGAAACGGGGAGAGGAAGACACCAACTGGTCAACTTGAGAACAACAACAGCAAAATCTCAAGTTGGGTGGAAAAGATTTGTACACAGTGCTGTTGTCAAACAATTTAACCACAACCCACTGACACTTAAAGAATGAGCATTTCATTAATTTAGTGGACATCTTCTACTGACTTAAGAAAAGCTCAGCTCAAAACTTTATAAACTCCTAAATTCTGTGAGTTGTGTTAAAAACACTGCAGAAACATGATGTATTACCCTCTAGTTAAAGAAAAATGGTCTTTTGACAAAAGCTGGGGAAAGTATGATGTCAAATAAAATATGGCAGAAATTGGAAAAAAAAAACCTCTGGGATTCAGTGAATGATGGAGATAAACAAATAATCCAAAAATGCTTTTCATTTCATTTTCATGAGCTGACAGCTAAGCTAGATCCTCATTCAGAAGAAAGGCAGCTAAGTGAATTATAACATTATTTGTTGACCTGTTCATATGCTAATGAGAGCAAAGAGCAGAGGGTGAGCAATACCACTGTCAACCTGAAGAGGCAGTATGATCCACAAAGTCCTCTGCCCAGCATCTATCTCCAGACTGCCTGACTGTGTTTAAACTGGGAAAAGTGGGTTGAGAAAAATCAACTGACACTCATTTAAGTCACAGCTCAGTTCCAATCTAGTTCAGTTAATCTACAGAGTGTTTTAGTGATCTATTTTCCTTAGAGTGTGTGTGAACGCATACATGTGTGTTTGAAAGTAGGTCTGGGCAACAGTAGGGGGCAGGCTAAGAGAGTGTGTATTTAAATACTGTCTTCCACACAGTGTTTGTACTGTGGAATAGCATGGGCAGGAGAGCCCCCTTTTTCCCCATGATGAACTACACACGCATACACACACACACTGATCTGAACAAACTGTACAATTGCAAGAAACAGACCAGCTGATTTAGATCAGCCAAATAAGGATTTTAATAACTAAATAAGGATAATGTGTAACCCTCCAAGTAGCTTAATTAGCTGCAAAATATAATACACATAGTAACACTTCAAAAGACAGCAGTGAGCAAAGCCTTTTAACAGCTGGGAATTTACATGCACATTTGCATGCACATAAGCTTTTAATTGATTCTGGCCTTCTGCGTTCCTGCTGCACAGGCGCAGAACAGCAAAACAAAAGAAGCCTAATTCTGTTCATATCATTGTGCATATAAATTACCTGAACGTTTTTTTGCACGCAAACGCTGAAAAAAATCTAGATAAGCAAATCCTGTAAAAGTAAATTTATAATTAATGTGCAAAAGTCAGATGCTGCATGCAAATACAAAAAAGGAGTACTTATAAACTTACAAAATAGTAAATGTTTCCTCTCCATAGATTTAAATAGCATAAAATGATTTAAATTAATATGTATTCGATATACTTGCATGCACATAAGCTTTCAACTGATAGAATGGAATAGTATAAAATGATCTGTATTCATGTGTACGCGCTGTAATGGGGCAGCTGTACCTCAGAAGGTAGCGCAGGTCATCTACTGAACGGAAGGTCAGTGGTTCAATCCCTGTCCAGTCTGCAAATATCCTTGGACTAGATACTAAACCCAGTTGTTCTCCCATGCAGCCAATGAATGTGTGTGAATGAGGTATGTTGTGTAAAGTACTTTAAGTGCTCTGGGAGAGTAGAAAAGCACTACATAAGGATCAATACACTTACCATGTGAATTTCTGTCTATGCGGACAGCAACAGATATGTGATTTTCAATGTTTTAACAGTTAATTGCTGAATTTTCAGAAACAGATTGCACGTAATTGCCAACTTGACCCTATTCAATTGCTGATGTCATACTAACTCCATCTTATGGCAACATTTATGACAGTGTTGGTATGTACGACAACTCAACATC
The DNA here is from genome assembly GCF_964374335.1 of Astatotilapia calliptera. Taxonomy (NCBI): domain Eukaryota; kingdom Metazoa; phylum Chordata; class Actinopteri; order Cichliformes; family Cichlidae; genus Astatotilapia; species Astatotilapia calliptera. Next base: position 21,269,799 of record NC_137440.1, on the reverse strand, counting down.
AAAAAAGAACTTAAGAGTACGACTTTATCTTGTTATATACTTTGCAGGTGAAAATAAATACATGTTATATGAATACTCAGCATATCACTAAATGTTAAAAATCACATTATATTGTGAGTATTGTAAGTATTGTGATAACCTCATGTCATGGGCTGTCTGGCGATCTCCACCTATAATCTTTAGCATTAGGTATGAAGTGCTTGAAGGTTTCAAGTGGAATAATGCAAAAAATAAGCTGTGAGCAAAATAAAAACGGAACCCCACCATTTATGGGCATGTGTGAGGTGTATGACAGTAAATCTGACGGTAATTGACAGGGCACTGACCAAAGACGGCGGCGTTAATGAGTTGTTATTTAATTTAGCGCAATCATCTTGAGTGACTTTAATTTGCAGATTAATCTCAATACAACACTTCACATCATTCAGAGTGCCAGCTGAAGCTGAAAATAATCAAAACGCTGATGTGCACCGCAAAGGCTATTTTTCACTTGAGACTTGTAATCAGTGGAACTAAATATAGCTTATTATTACTAAGGGATCACAAAATGTAGCGAGGTAACAGCTCTGCAGCCACATCCAGACTGACAGAGCATAGAAGAAAGAAGGCAGGACTGCTCTTATGTAACTTCACCGCTGCCCCACCCAACAACTCTCCCCTCTAGAGTCGGAGACGCCAACCCCACCTCCACCTCAGTCCCTCTGAATTTCACAGACTGTTATGTCTCAGCTGTTAGTTCTTCTTCTTCTTTTTTTTTTCCAAACCCCAACATGCTTTTCCTTCCCTTTCATCATCAGATTATCTTCCTCCGAAGGGACAGAAGCCAACTTCATTTGAATCAATCCTCTTGTCATGTTTTTTCTCAGTGAGCTATACAGTCAGGAAGAGGAAAAGGGTGTGTGTGTGTGTGTGTGTGTGTGTGTGTGTGTGTGTGTGTGTGTGTGTTACTGAGAGCTGGGAGCCTGCCTGACCCACTATCGACCAACAACTAAATAATCCTCAATGCACATTTGCTCCTCAATTTCTCTGCACTCTGTCTCTCACACCCGCACAAACACAGATGCACCCAAGAGTGCAGACACTTCAACAGTAGACTATGAATAATTTGCAGCGAGTCTCCTCAACTACTCTGTTTTGGAGGACGCGAAAGAAGCTGCCAACAGCATCCCGCCCTCTCTCTCTCTCCTGAAATCCACTTAGACAATAAATGTATAAATGTACGCAGCATGAACTGTTATGAGTATTTTTTCCATTGCAGGCTAACTACAGGGAGATAGTGGCACTGATTAGTCCCATGACGCTTGGTGTTCTGCAAACACCACTTAGCCACCACATTATAACCAGCTGCCTGATAAGGTCCTCTGTGGGGGTGTTGCAAACCATATGAAGATGTTGCCAAGGGGATTTTTTTTTTTTTTTGAGGTGAAGCTTAAACGGATTTAAGTCATTTACTCATTAAATGATTGTCCTTGCTTGGAATAGACTTGGTAGTTACTAGCCACTTCAAATCGACCTGCAATTCTGACCCAGCCATAACAGCCATGCAAGATAACAGTGACGTCTCCTTTCAAAATGCATTACGTATGAACAGCTTTGTTTTGATCTGTTGAGCATATATTAAACAGCTTCCAAAAATGGGGAAACTAGACATTTACAAATTTTCTAGGAGACCTTAAGTATTAGTGGTAAACTGGAAGATCATGGAATGGAAAAGTGGCCAGATTTCCATTGCAGGACATCAGGACAGGTGAGAGGTGGTGCAAGGTCTACAGGACTGGACAGTACACATGACAATGAAAACCTTAAATTGTAACCCCCCAACAACTGGGAACAAATTGTTGCCAATTTTTTACTGTTCTTTTTTTGCATTAAACATAGTTCTTGTAATGAACTTTTGTAAGTATTTCCACACAATAACTTAAATATTACAATGTCTGACAATACTTTTATTGAGGTTTTCAAAGTTGCTGCTTAGAAGTACCGAACAACCCTTACAGAGCTCCTGGACAAGGTGGTGGTCACCCTATAAGAATATGCTAGTTTAAAAACAATAAAAATTGACGTCATGGCAAACATGAACATCACGTATAATTATCGTAGAAGGAAAATAATAACAAAAACAAACAAAACAAAACTACACACATGTAACATATTCAGGATGTAAGTAAAGCCGCTAAAACCATAAAGTAAAGACTTCTACTCCAGAGACAATTATGGTCTGTTAAGTGACTTTATCCTCAGTGTGTGCGCAACACTGTGTGTGTGTGTGTGCAACACTGTGTGTGTGTGTGTGCAACACTGTGTGTGTGTGTGTGTGTGTAACACTGTGTGTGTGTGTGTGTGTGTGTGTGAACTTATGAGTGAGTGTGAGACAGAAAGACAACGAGCGAGCATCTGAGAACCACTTAACATGCATGACATGTTCTCTAGGAGGCAGGCCGGCGTTGCTATAGCAACTAGTGTGGGTCATAAGCCCGGCGGTGATGGCATATTTGATTGGCTGCGTGGAGACAGGAGGGACCATAGTTAAGAGGGGAGAGCAGAATAGAACGGGACCAGTTACATATCCAGTGAGTGCTCCATGAAATCTGATTTAAAGACTATTTCAGCACTCTTCCAGTGTTGGTTAAAGTTGTTCTGATATTAGCCTCTCCCTCCCTGGGACATCTACTTTGAAGTACCCTCGCACACATAAAATAAGCTTGACGTCTCCTTCCTCATGGGCAGCTTTCAGTCTCATTCATAATGCAGCAAAGACTTGGGCAAACGATTAAAAGTTTATTTTTGCACAGAGCAGACCACGCTGTAAATATGTGGATGTGGAAACCACAGCATGGCCTTACAATTCCTTATTAATAAAACTTTTAGGTTGATTTGGTGAGACTGCAATTTAAATGATTGGAAAAAATGCATGTGAAAAAAAACAATACAGCATATTTCTGACATCTAACTGGGTTTTTTGTATGATCTCGGTGCCTGAAGCCATACACCCTCTCCGAAGCACTCATGCATGTAAACGGCTCAAGTTGAGCCGTTTTCTCTGATAAGGCGCAGATAAACTGGCTTTCTACTCTGTCCAAACTGCTTGTAAGGATGTCCCTTCCACCTTACCAATATGAGATTAGCAGGATCTGTGTCCCACTGTTTCTGTAACTTACAAAAACAGACGATTTGCACAAAAAAAAGAACATAAAACACAACTACACCAAGTATAACAGATGCACAATTTAACCAGAAAACGTACAGCCCATCTAGCGAGTGATGGGCTGAAATCATATTAGTATAATTTATAGAGTAATAAATCAATTCCAGTGCCAGAGACTACTACAGCGAGGAAAACCTTGACAGAGAAGCATCAATAAAGCTTCACAAAGCAGTTTTCTCCAAACTAATGTTTTTCGAGGTCACTTTTTACCTGCCTGTTGGGAAAGATTTTTATTTTTAATTAACACTTTTACTATGACCAATGTTACATAACATCAGAAGAGTGTCTTATGAAATACCATGACAACAGAAAACTTATTATGTTCTTTGAAGAATTAACCTTTACATATTTTTCAGGTGAAATGTGGTTCAGTTCGACATCTGACAGCAGTAAAAATATCATAAATGTCATTCTTTTAGAATGAAATTCGATTACCTTTCCCCCAAATACACAAAAACGGAAAAGATTAAAACATTTTATACTGTCGTAAAAGGTGCTACAAATTTTTGTACAGTCAGCCTGTTCCAGGCTAAATTTGTATCTACTCAGACGGACTTTAAAGTTACTAGTTTGGGTCAAATCAAGAACAATCCTGAAACTGTACAGGTCATGCCTGTGTGTCTTTTTTAATGGGACCGTGTTGCTAGAGTTCAACTGACTGTGTCTCCACATCTGGCCAGGTTTCTACGGGGACAGGGACCAATTGGTCTTTGGGAATCTTTAAACAATAAAATGGTAAAACAACATAGGAGTGATCATACATGATGCACACAAGGAACAGATGGTGTTCTCACACATACTCTCTGTATTAGGGTGGCACAGTGGTGCAGGGGTTGGCAGCGTTAACTCACTGTAAGAAGTTTCCTGGTTTAAATCCTGACTGGCTGTTTTTAGGTAAACTCTGCATGTTCTCTCGATGCCCGCGAGGGTTTATGAATCCATTGTTAACACTTTGAGAGCTTAGAAAGACCAGAAAAGTGCTAAACAAATGCAAGAACTGTTAGCGCCTGCAGTGGATAACCAAATAAGCAAATAAGAATCTATTTATTCTGAGATCACTGACATTAAAACAGGATTTATAAAGAGGTTTTTGGGTGGGTGTCATAATATAATAAAGGCACTACAGCTGCCATTACACTGAGTGCGAGAAACACGTGTCCAGGACATACACGCACAGAAATTTTCCAACCACTGCTATGATTGCATAGATCACTTTTTAATGAATTGTTTTTAAGTGTGTTTTGTGTTTTCAGTGTCAATTAATGTTAGCTAATGCTAGTATTGCTCATTACAGATAATCAAAATGAGGATTTTTATATGAGGCAGAAGTGAGAGTAGTGTTTAACAGTTGTAATCATTACATAATAAACCCAGGCAGCTTGCCATTTTCACTTACAATATGTGAATCATTATGGCGGTTATGTTTTCATGTCTTGGGTCATATTATTACACATCAGTAGAAGATTTTCTCTAAAATCCAAAGCCAAAGCCAAACAAAGCACTCTACCTGCTCTCTGAAGTGTTTTTAAGGGTTAATCATCCATGTATTAATGTTAGATGTGCTATTTATATATTCTAAATACATCTGTAGTTTAAAATTTGGTATAGACAGTTATGAGGGAACAGTTGGCCCATGCCCAAACTGGTAAAGGCCATACCGTGAAAGCATGACATATGAACAGCATGTAAGGGTTGAGAGAGAGAGAAAACTTGTCCTTCCATTTAACTGTTTTCTCCACAGCAACATAAAAGAGTGCAAGGCCAGTCTCTGTGTAGCTGGTAATGATTTGTAATAACTTGTTACAATGATCACTCAGCAGTGTGGATGTCAGCACTTTTACCACCTGCGTATAAAATTTCCACACAAATGAAATGTAAATGTTAAATAAGTTCACATAAAATAGCTAAAAGAAAAAGTGCTTCCACTTATCACACAGATAAACATCTGGTAGGAATCCTCCAGGGCTTAAAAGTAAAGGAAGCCAATGATGTGTCAGAAAATGCAGTTCCTCAAAAGGCCACTTGAGGCTTCAATGCGAGTCAACCCAGATGTTACAACAGAAATATGGCACTATTTTGCTCCATATATTAATTTGAGAAGCACTCACACTTCTCTAAATACAAAGGTTCTTTTCTGTTATGCACCAACTGTTCTATGATAATGATTTTCTCCGTTGCTCCTTTAAAGTATTTTCATAGAACCAAAAAAAAAAAAAGTTTTTCTTTACACTTTTAATTGTTTATGGGCCTTTAAAACCGTTTTTAACAGTTGGGTTCATCATTGCTTTTACCTCAACTGAGAGAGTCTAAATATTTCTCCAAAAACTTAAAGAAGCGTTACATACACCTTACTGCCACGGTGGTCCCTGCTGGGAGATTCTTCTGGCAGCTAAAACCTGCACTGTGTCTGCTATAATTGGCCATTATCTCCAGAGACATAATGTGACAAGTTTCCAACACTCTAGGCTACAATGAGACTTAAAAAGCAAGACTGGATTCCTACTACTAACATCAGGATGAAAGAAATAAAGGCTGGCTTGTCAGGCACTGCTCACTGCTCGTGAGCTGTGAGCAGTGCCTGAATATATAATATAACCAATATAATATAGCCAATATAACCAATCCAGCCTTGCATGCTATTTCTGTCTCTATGCTCAAAAATAAATAAATAAATATATATATATGTTCATGAGACTAGTCCACAAATGAATGTCCTGGAGGATTCACATACTGCTTTAATGTGGCATGGAGAACAACTTGTTGAGTGAGCGGCCGAGGTCAATATTACAATTTCTGAGATATTTCAGGGATTGAGGTGCAGGTTATTAACACATCTCGCATCTCGCTGGGCCCACTGATGAGAGAAATATGTCAATTTCACAAATAGGATTAGCATCACTAGCAAACAAAGAAAGAACAGGTAATTTGTAGAATAGAACAGAATTTAAGTTAATTCAGTGATTAGAACAGAAAGCGATTCAAGGCATTTTGCAAGTCAATGGGGTTTAAATCTTACCTTAATTAAGATAAAACCTATAATACCCCCCCCCCCTTTTTTTTTTTTTTTAAATCTTGGTTCTGTCACTTTAAATATACAGCTGGAAGAAACAAAACAAAGTAAGTGGCTTGTCAAAGTACGAAGACATCCACAGGATTGCAGCAATGGAAAAAGTACTGTTACAGTTTATATTTTGGAGATGAGGTGAATGTTTGAATGAAGATTAGGCTGAAATTACTTTAAGGCACTGGAGCTCAACAAAATGCATTTTAAAATGGTTGTTGAGCTGACTGATTGCAATCACAATGTTTACGTTTTATGTTGACATGTGTTCACAGATTAAGCCCGGGCCATTAAATGATGTCAAACAACAATTTGAAAGGTACAGAGTATGAAATTAAGAGTTCCTCTCTGGTTACTTCCCAGCTCATGCCATTTGAATCAGTTCATAATGGCTTAATTTCTCCTGACATAATCGGTATTCCTCGTGCTTCCAAAACTACACCTGGCTGACCAACAAGTAGAAAGCTCTGCAAAAGCTTAGACATTTCTTATAACCTGTTTGTCCTTACTGATTAAAAAAATCCATTCATACTTGTACTTTCAAAAATGTACTTTCATGTACTTTTCAGTCATCTTTTAACATTTCAACTGCTATACTATTTATGAGTTAAATGTAAAACAGTTAATATGAACTATTATCAGGGCACCAGAACCTGAGTAAAATGCCTCTGCTATGGCTGTAAGAGAGCAGCAAAGGCAAGAGCATTAAAACAGAATCTTTGTGTCATTAAGCAATTTCATCCACTAATATTAGAAACAATGATATATATATATATATATATATATATATATATATATAATTCCAGCTCCATGAAATAAAAAAGCCGGACAAATGATGACCACAGACACTTCTAGATCAATTTTTAGACTCTCTTATGATGACAAGAGTGGACCAAGCCAATTAAAAAGACTCTTTTATTACCTCCGTTTTTGACCGTGGCCTTCAACGAATCAAACTCACATCTACTTCTAAACAAACAAAAGTAAAAAGGTGCATTTAACATCACTTTAATAAACAATTTAGGCGTATTTTAAGCCATAATTTCTATTAAAATAGAAACTGCTCTTCTTGAATCAATAAATGCTGTATACAAGACAAAGCCAAGACAAGACTGTCAACTATCTTGTTTAAGCCTTACAGTAGAAAATCCAGCTGAAGGAAGCAGGAGAGGAGTTTTTCTCTGTTTATATTACAGCCAAATGCTCAGCGAACACACCACTATGCAACAGGCTGACAAACAGCTTAACTTGGTTTCTTCAGTATACTATAGCAACTGATCTTCTGAGCAACCGTTACACAGAGCTCGGATTGAAATGGATTTGCTTTTACACTTCTTTCTGTTACTATGTTCAAAACTGGTCTGTACAATAATGTGGGGCATGCTGCCTTATTAAAACTGAATGGACTGTTATGTATATGCAAATTGTCAACGACTGCAAAGCACTGATCTCTACATGGCTTTCGGAATAGAGTAATTTTCTGCTCAACGACCGTTTAGCAGTTTAATTATTTTGTAAAAAAAAAAAAGAAAAAAGGATTCAATTTGGGCAAGAATGTGGCCTATAAATTCACCTCAGCGGTGATCTCTAACTGTAAACCATCATCAGTGTCTCCTCTCTGCGTGAATGTGGTCTCTACAATATACATTTGACACCACTTTTTATGACAGCAGACGCTATAAAGAGAAAGTGGCACAGTGAGGTATCTCTGCTCTTTAGTCATACGTGATTTATCCCTGAAGAGTCCTACAGCAGTGTCAAGGGTGAATGCTGGCTGCTCAAGGATATTGGTCTACTTTAGTCAGGCAGGGTTTAAATGGATTCAATTAACTTCAATCTTGGTGGACCTAGTGGCCTGAGGGATCATCCAATGATGGGAAAATGAGAGGGATCAATCCCCCAGACGGCACACCAAAGTAACACAAGCGTCCTAACATACTGAGAGCTAAGGAAATGTGATTCACAAGCTTGGCTGTATGTGTGTACACTTTTGCTAAATTAAGCAAAATGTGCATACAGCACTACGAACTGATGAAATGCTGATTTTACCAAAGGGCTATAACAAATTCCTGATGTCTGTTGAGCTGATTAAGCTGTTGCCTACAAGCACCTGAAAATATACAAGGTAGACAAATTGCCTAGATGATCTGGGACGGTGTCATAAAGCACTGCAAACATCTACAGTATGCACGTGTCAAGTATACTGCAGCAGGTGAATGTAAGACAAATAGCCTGCATCAAGTCAGACAGCTTCATTCTAAGTTGGAGAAGAGAATGAGGAAGTGCCCGTTTTCTCACAGCTGTCAGTTGCTTAATCTTGTTATTATCTTCTTATTTTTTGCTCTTTCTGATCTTTCATTCTTCTGCATCAAGTAAGACATTATCATGGAGCTGAAGTCTTTATTTTTAATCAGAAACACTAAGCAAAAACCATAATGGAAAATTTCATAAATCCTAGAGGAGAGATGACATGTGGGTAAATGAAAAACCCATTAAAATAACATTAGCGCAGATCTAGCTCACTTTGCTTCAAAGTCCACTGGACTTCGCTGAGGATACGTATATAATCATTCCAAAAACAAGCATTTTTTGAAGTGCAGATTCACTGTACAAGTAGCTGCAGTGACGAAAATCATTAATTGGCTAAGGTCATAAGACTAATGCATGCAACGATCAGTGAGAAGCTTTGAGACACAGCCCAAATGTAATTAAGAGAGAAGCACTTACAGGAACGACTTGCGTCATCTGTGAATGGCAACAAGCGGTTGTAACTGACGTACTGTATGATGGATAATTAAACAGAACGTCATATTGCCTGCAATTACAAACCACTGGAGGAAATCTGGTAAATACGAGGTGTTTTCTGTTGTACAAAACATTTTGGCGAGTGGCCAACACCCAGTCAACAGTTCAACTCTGAATAAGCTCCTCAGTTTTAAGACTTTGCAGCTGCAGGGCCAGTGAGCCCATGCAACATTATGATTAGGAAAACATGTCAGCTTTAAATATTTTAGTTAGCCCAGACCTCTTCTACTTGTCAGACCCAGCAATAGTTATTTTTTGTTACTGAAAATGCTTCAGTGAGCATCAGATAGAGGAGTCCTTCTATACCCTGGTACCTCATCGCAATAGAGCAGCTCACTGTTCATTTCTGCAAACATCCGTTACAAAGTTGGGGTTTGGGTTTGCTCAAATACTTTTGGGAAATTATAAACATCTTTTATTTCTCTTGGTATTTTCTAAATTTATGATATTATCAGATTTCAAATGAGATCTTTTTTGTGTGAGGTGCAAGTTTCTGTGATAAATACAGACCTTAAAGCCATCATCGCCTTGTAATAAGTAAAGCTAAGTCTTAATTTAATCCAGTCTGCCAGCTTCTCACACTTAAGGTGTGAAATACAAGATGAAAGTCAAGAAACAATTATGACAGAAGAAGGAGAAAGCAGATTAATACTTTATTAGCAACAGAAAGACGTGCTACTCTGCAGCAACTGTTATGTTAATAATAAAACATGAGATGAAAAATATAAAGAGAGCCAGGTTTATGTATTTTTATTGTGATTAAAAGTAGCAGTTACCACCACTAAAAATAGAACTGTGGAAGCACTGAAGTAACTGTGGCTACTTTACAACAGCTATTACTTTTCGTTTATTTCCCTTGGTATTTTCTAAATTAATCTGGCCTCAAACAGGAACCAAAAGCAGAAAACATCTATCTGTGTGAGGTGCAAAGAGAAACAAATGGTAAATGGCCTGTATTTATATAGCGCTTTACTAGTCCCTAAGGACCCCAAAGCGCTTTACATATCCAGTCATCCACCCATTCACACACACATTCACACACTGGTTCATCTTTTAAAAAGTAATGCTGCGCCTTGATTTAATATGCCAATTTGCTGGCTTTCTACAATTTAAATTACTACCTTGCACGGCATTCAAGACAACACCAGAGCGAAAGTCGAGAAACAATTATGATAGATGGAAAATAAAACAGAGAGCCACTCTTCTGGAAGTACGCTGGCAGACCAGACACAACTATGCTTGTAAAAGAAAAACAAGGAAGATAAACAAAGGATGACAACAGCAGGCAGTAACCTGCATGATCCGTACGTGCCGTACCCAATAACCAACAACAAATGTGTAGTTTCAGCAAAGCAAAAGTACAACGCGTACAAGCAACACTTTTAATTCATGTGAGCTGGCACCTAAACAGTGTGTCCTCACTAACACTCAACAGTATGCTATGAGTTTGCATTTTGAAATCAATAAATGACACCAATTTATGACTTCTCTGAGTTTAGGTACAAACAGTTAAAAACACATTTTTGTCATATTTCTGACAACATGTGTTTTCTTATTTTCATGACAGATGGTCAAATAAATTTGACAAGCACAGCACATCCTAATTTTAAAAACATTAGGCTGATGTTTGAGCCATTACTATTATCAAACAATTGTTAACAGAGGTGGGTGTGCTTGAGGTAAAACTAGTAGATTAATCAAATTTAATGAAATTTTAACCAATTTTGTAGCATTTTTGTTTTGTCCCATATGACTATACTGTTCCACAGTGTCACCAGAGGATTGGTAATCATATCTGTTATACTGTAGGACAGGTAGTGTACATTGGATTTAGAAAACTATCTTCTTCTTTTTTTTTTTTTTAAACAAATACAGCTACCTTGAGATTCTTTTGATTTACAGTGATGAATAGAAGTGTGTTTCTCACCTACTGATTTTTCTCTGCTTTTGTTCTCTCAAGGATTGTGGGAATAAGGCCCAGCATATAATCACAGTGTCAAAGAAGTAAACAAAAAGTGATTTTTTTTTATTGCTCTCAGCTGCAATAAAGACAAAAGCAGCAGCTCCCAAGCCTTTAAAACTTCTCCAGTGATGGCCAAACAGCCCCGGACTTTTAAGCTTAAACCAAAATTGGTCCCCGTGGGCCACGTCTACAAGCTGAAACGCCAGGACAATAACTGCACTTTATCATGCTGCCAGGCTCCATACATACTGAGAGCAAGGAGCCATGGCCTTATAATGCGGAACAGCCTTGAGGCCAACTGTGGCTGTCTGGTTTAACCAGATTATGATTATGTCACACGGGAGATTACCAGACATTATCCAACATAGAAAGTCATGGTCATGTTCCTGCACACACACAGAGACACAGTCACCAAGCACACACATGCACAGCCATCTGTTATTGCCACAAACTACTGTATGCTGGTTTTCTGCAGCACACAAAGATTAAACCTAGCAAAGAGGAGGGGAGGGGAAGGATGCTGTGTGAACAGCACTCGCTGATAAGATCTCTGCTGAAAAATAGATTTTCTTTCCCAATCTCCTGAGAACTACCTCTGTGAATAAAGGATAAACAGATCATAAGAAAAGAAAAAAAAAGAGGGGGGAGGGTGCATGGCAGTGGAACAGCTTAAGAGAGACAGATGAAGCAGAGAAGAGGCAATAAATGTTTCTCCCTCTGTGCGTGCAATGGCTGCCTGCTCGGTTGTAGCGGACGCAAAATGGAGCCACGAAACTGAGGACAGAGGGTGGGGGAGATCAGGGGGCAAACAGGAGGAGGGGGTAAGGTGGGAAAAAAAGGAGACAGTGTGACAGCAGTGCTGAGGGGGGAGAGGGAGGGGAGCACAGTGTCTAATTTGTTCTTCTCTCATCTGTCTGGGCACCCTCTCTCACCTTGGCCCAGATTTACAGTCTATACTTCATATTCTGATGGAGTGGGAAAGAAAAGCAGGACAGGCGCAGGACACACACACATGCACACACATGCACACACACACAACCTATGGAAGCTATTAGTTCTGATAACTATTATTACTTCCTAATCATCCTAGTGGCATGTTGAACACTTCACAGGAGTGAGAAGCTTGCTAATCTAAGCAGGCAGGTGTGTCAAAGCAAATAAAAAAATAAGAAGAAGAAAAAGAAAAAAAAAAAAGGAAGAAAAAAAATGCTGTAATGTTGCAATAACGTGCAGGCAGCTGAGGAGAAAATGACTGCCCAGATACAGACTGCAGCTAAGTGATTCAGAAGAAGAGGCTAGCGAGCTTTGACTGAAGCAGATGGCCGATTTAAAAGAGAGCTTCAAGGAGGTAGAGTATGTAAATCTCAGCCAGGTGTCTGACACAAATGTCAAGACATAGACATTTAAAACAAAAACACAAAGAAAAGAGCAGCTAGCTGGATTCGTACTCAGTGGTATATTCAATAATGTTTTTAGACTAGCTGAGAAAAGAACAGAAGCTTTCTCTCTACTAGCGGTGGAGTGTTTTAGAAAACACATAATAAAGAGATCATTACTTTATATCTGTGCTGCCACCAAGTCCATTAGGCAGCAAGTCAAACTGCAGACACGCGTTACTGACAACATTTGGACAATAGCTCGTTTATATGACTGCTAAGAGCAGAACTAATGATTTTTCATTTTGTGCCATTGGTATTTGTGGCAATCATCGACAAACTATTTAAAGAAACAGTGTGCAGGCTTTCAGTTGATGTTTTTTCAGTGGTTTTGAAAACGATTAGGTAGATAATAATGCATTCAGAGAGCCCTTGGATTTAGAGCTGAAAAGCTTTAAAGTCTCTCTCTCTCTCATTCATATATATATATATATATATATATATATATATATATATATATATATATATATATGATATTTTCCTGTTCTTTATCTAATGACCACAATTATAGTAGATATAGTGATTTGTGAATGAATTTATAAAATAACTGTGTCAATAACTGTATGAACATTTATTAAAAGCATTTGCTAGTTGTGTTCTCGCTTCAGGAAAAGCTGCATTTCTTCTCAGGACACTGCTCTTCCCATACAACGTATTGCTGTTAGTAGTGGTTGGCAGCTCTGATTGGGCTCTGAGCACAAAGCCAAGTAAGGGAGACCGCCCAGTAAATCCTGTTCAAGAAGCCCAGGATGAAAATCAAAGTGTACTGAAAAACACATGCTGGTAAATCAGAACTAGAGCTCAGGGTTGTGAACCTCTGGATAAATCACATTCTGCAATATTTTTGAAAGGTTACATGCTTAAACAAGCAAAGCTGGCAAATACTGTCCTCAAATGTGAAGATTTGCTGTTCAGAACTTAAAACAGCCACGTTTTCTTATCTGTGGTTTTTAAATAAGGATAGATTAAGAATTCAAACACCACCAAGTTACCAACAAAGAAATGAATAACTCAGAAATATACTGTCATTGTATTTACATGCAAAGATTAAAAACTAGATTTTATACTCAAAAATCTTTGTTATTGTTGTTTTTTTGGGCTCACTGACATTGAGTTTTGAGCTAAACACTGACCATACCTGGACATTTTGGCTGATACAAAGTAATCCAAGCATGTCCAAGTACAAATTTGAAAAGTTTAAGGAAACAGTTCATGAAATGTTTGTCTGAGCCTGAACTGGATGGTTTGGTTTGTATGTGGACAGCACTGGGAAGACAATGTGCAGGGAAATTTATAAAAAAAAAAAAAAAAAAAAAAAAAAAAAAAGAGGTTTACAGGTAAATAATCTGTAAATAATCAGCTAGATTGGGCAGGGCAGCTCCTAATCCAGAGCACACAGAGCAGATGGGAATCCAATATTATGAGTGCAGAGTTAAGAACAAAACCAAACAAACGTCTATTAGTAGATCTTCTGTCACATCTCGATTCTTTATAGGCCTCAGTTGAGTTTAAAGCAGGGATGAATCCATAACTTTTTTACTTTTAAGTTCTAAAATACTTTTCATGGTTTTAAAACTAGTTTTAGCTTCCAACCCTGCAGGAAAGCTCCCTCTATTAGTTCACGTTGCTGCAATTCTTGTATTGTAGTGACCATTTAATTTCCCCCTCTACAGTCAGAGAATTGACTTGGCACAAGCCAGGGAATCAATATTAAGTAAGACTGTGTACAAATAGCACTGACCGCTGAGACAAACACTTCCGCAGCTGATACTGAGGAGGTGGTGTTTGCTCTCGCTTGAAGCTGGTTGTTAACCTCGGTCGTATAAATGACACCTTAAGGATTTGCAGGTCTGGTCTGGTGTCAAATTTAGATCGGACTGCTCTGAATGTAAATAACAAATCAAATACCCCCCCCCGGGCCGAGGCGGGAATTTACTCATGTCCCGGACAGCAAGGAAGCAAAACAGAGGTTAGACTAAATGCCTCAAAACGAGTCAATAATGCATCATAATCTCTCTTTTCATTTTATGGACTACAGTCCTGGAGGAGCCGCAGATACATTTCACACCTCTCAATCAATGTTTATGCACATCCAGGACTTTCTCTTTATTATACTGCTGGCTATTGCTTTAAAAGAAATTTTTCACACAGGGATTAGGGAACTGAGAAACGCAGACTATTCGGTGCAGCAAGCTTTTCTTCTTTTTTATTTTTGTTTTTTATGCCCTGAGCTGTGGAAACAGCTGCCTGGGGGATACGAACATAGCTTAACCTGGTGATGTTTTTTAAGATAAAATTGGAAGCTAATTTTTAAAAAGTTGATTTATTTATTATTCATACATGCATCATTTATTTTTACAGCCTAATTATCACTAGCCAGTCACTTATAAAGCAATTTGATTACCAGCAACTTGTGTGAAAATAATCTATGCCTCTTTTGAAGAAAAAGAAGCACAAAATAAATGTTCTTAAAAAATATATTCCAATTATATGCAGCTTGTTACAAATATATTAACCTAGAATTTACTATGAACTGTGATGTTTTCTATATCGTTTTTCTCCATTACATAACAGTGTTGCCCTACTTTTTTAGTAGACCAGCAAACATACGCTTGTTTGTGCATCGGTAGGTCACGCAAATGTTTACAACTTTTCTTTATTACATATTATTAGTTATTTATTATAATTTTGGGGAATTTACTCATAAGATAGCCACCATATAGTATTCACTGCTTGCACTACTTTTTAATGCCACCTTGAACTCTCTGCTGCATTCAGAGAGAGAAGAAGTGCTGTGGGCAGGCATTTCTTCAAGCTGGCTGTCAGAGGCTTGGTTTTTAATAAGGTGTTCCAGTCCACAAAGCTCGACTTTACATTGCTGATGTAAAATGAACTGCTGTCAGTTTCAGCAGAGCAAGAAATCCAATCAGACAGGAACAAAATCGTCTGCCCTAACAGCAGAAGACAGATGACGCACGCCAAAACATCTACTTAAACAATGTGTAATTCTAGGTGATAGAGTGGGAAATTAGATGATGTTTTAAACTGATTTCCTCTTTACTCCTCCTGCAAAATATGGCCCGTATTGAAAATGTCATCTAGCTGTTTAATGTTTATGAACTTTTAATATTTAACAGCCCCCACAGAAATAATCTCAAACTATTACTGCAGATGTGCAAAAGGTGACAAAAACACCCCCACTTTGTTGCTGGATATTTTTTTTAAATGATGGAAATAAAACAATGTTTCACCTGTTATGCCTCCAGCAAGAGGAAACTTCGGGGGCACATTGTTATGCTGTTGTTGTCTCATGTTTCTATGGATTTTCACATCACTGATAGAGCTTGACTGAAAAATAAGGAAGCAAGCAATCATGCAGTTGATATTTGTGATCTACTACAATCTTCTATGTATCAAAAGTAAAAGGTTATTCATATTTTACAGTTTATTTACCAATTTAAATTTTATTAAATCCATTAGGTAAGTAGAAGTAGCAAGCATAATTACACTTTAATGCAAAAATACACTTAAGAGTGAAGGGCAGAAACTGAAAAACAAAAAGGCTACAACTGTAACAAGCTATGTGAACACAGGTTAAATGAATAAGGTTGGGGAGACCAAGCACAAAAGTCTGGAAGGAAACAGAATGGAAAATCTGAGGTGATTTAAAATGTCAAATTAAAACAGGAAATACAAAGAACAACCAACGTCCGGCACTGTAAAACCTTTATCGACAATAGACCAAGTGTCATAGAATACAAATATATTTGAGTCACCTGCAAAAGATACAGATGAGTATTAAAATGTGACCTATTTGAGAAAATAATACATTCCACTATTCACTAAGAGTGGAAAATTGAGTCTATCAGAAGCCTTAGCCCTGTTAGAACATTAGCAGAGTCACAGCTGCTAACAGCTGAATAGCTTATACATAAAAAAATTAAAAAAATAAAAAATCAGAAAAACTGACTTGAAGCTCAAAAAACAGCCGTCAAGTCGCAGGCAGGTAGTGCCAGTAAAATGGAAACTATTACTCAGCCTGTCGTTCCATCACTTAAGCTGTGACATCGATGACGGTAAAACACAGCTGAAAAACCTTTGATGTAGAAACACTGTCAGGGTAACTATAATAGTCCCATATCAGGGAGTCAAAATAGCCTAAATATATGTTATATATGTTGAAACACTGCAAAGAAAACCTTTCAGATCCAGGATGGAATACAATTTTTCTTCCTGAAAAGAAAAATTAAGATCTTGACTCTTGGAAATAAATGGTTTATACTATTTTCTGTGCTCTTGACTCTTGACAGCCAGTGCCAGCCAAACAGCTGAGCTGTGTCAGCAAACACGCTTGCATGTCAGGAGGTAAAATCAGCTTGTTCGGGCTAGCAAGCACTGAGCCACTATATAGTAATACCAGTGAGAGATCACAACCCTCCAAAAACACACACAAACACTCTCTCTCACGCATACACAGAGCAAAGCACATCTCCTCTCATTAGTGCTCACCCTGACAACTGAGGAGCTTTTAACAGATAGATTCTGAATACAGATTTTGCTGCCTTATGGTAAAGACCTCATGAGTTGACATCATCTCATTAAACCCATCATTATGTCAAGATTGCATTACTATATTATTTATAAAACATGCCATTTTCCTTTTCAAACAGTCTAGCAATGATACTCAGCCTAGTATTCCTTTGTACGCACTATATCAGGGAATAGATAATACTGAAAAATACTGGGTTAATATACATATACATCGACTGGTATTGTAACATCTTGGTTTAATGTGAGCTAGGATAGTTAAAAATCAAACAAACAAAAGCAACAGTTCTTCAAAAAAAATCTCTTGTTTCTTGTTGATAGTGCAAACACATACTTTACATATTTCTGTGCTTTGACTTGTAATTTTTTTTTCCAGATTTCCTCACTTGTAGTGTGGGCTTTGATATCTCTACAGCTCCCTGAATATTGAAACGACTAATGGCCTTCTATATCTTTATTTAAAATGCCATCAGCATGCCCAAGCACACACTTCTATGTTAATAAAGCTTACTCCTAGCCAGCAGCTCAATTCTTTGTTATTTCATTCAAGAAGAAAACACTATGCAATGCAAGACCCTTTCAAAACATTTTTCCTTGTGCATGTGTAATGGGTAATCAAACCGGCAATCGATGCAGTGCCATTCCATGTCCATGTATATTGCATTACATAACCCATAACAAAAGATGTACAGTTGTTCTTTATGATCATGCTCTAGCCTATTTAGACTCCTCACTGTTACTTCCAGACTCCAGTAAGTAATTTTATAACAAAAAACAAAACCCACTGTGCCATTTGACATATTAAGTCCAGTTGGTATATTCAAATATTAACATGATTTCACTTTGTTTACTTATCTATCTTATGTCCAGAGCCACGCTGAAATTAGACTTGGACATTACAGACATTTTATTGCTCACATAAACTTTACTAGGGTGGGAGACTTTGTATATTAACAGACAATCAAATACAATTATTTTATTCCCCTCTGGATTGTTTTCTAATCATAATCTCTTCCCTCAAAGTTCAGTTGCTGCTAACCAGCCAACCCGGTCGTTGCAGTCTTGAACTTCCCCACTGGCTGGGTGTGCAGGTCGCGTTGTGGCCGTCATTGAGGGTCATTCCGCTGCCTTACCGAAAACTCTTTCATCCCTTGGTTGGACAGATTCAATTGCCACAGTCTTGAACTGCAACTCGTGACATCACTCCTTTTCCTGTTCTCAATGTTAAGGGCTCAGCAGGCAGAGAGCCAGTTCATGTGTTGCCACCATGAACTCAGTGATGCTAAGCCAAGACACTAGTGTAGGGTTGGATCAGGTTAAACTAGAAACTTCCCTAAGAGACCTTGGTTGTTAAGTATTTCCAGACGAGCACTTTATAAACTATATTACATAATAAATCTTTGAAGGAAAATTGATGTGTCAAAGTTTGTGAATAAATGCATATACCCCCCACCTCTACAAATGTCCACAAACACACAGCAGTTCCTCTATAAAGCCATGCCAGTTTTTAAATTTCTCCCCTTTCGCACTCTGCATGACCCCGCCTACTCTCGCCGCCTGTGACAGTGGCAATTATATTCTGTTGTGGATATGAACAGCTGGAAACTTCAGAGCCAACTAGTCATTCCTGTTATACTCATTTAAAGTCTGGCTGATGGGTGCAAGCAGAGTTGGTGCACTGAAGTCTGTATGGACAAGTCCATGTGGCATGACAGAAAACTGACAGGCATGCATTTTTCCAACCAAATGGACCCCACCCTTTAACTTACTAACTTTAGTTAATTTTGCAATTTTTTAGAGTTAGTCATAGAGTTAAAAAGGGCCAACTAATATATCTAGTGTATACTGTTAGGTGCATGCTAAGCTAAAAGGGAGTCACCTGTGCTGCTCTGCAAGCCTAAGTGTTTTTAATACAGGTAATCCTATGTGTGTACTCTGCTCTGTCTGCATCTCATTTTGTTACTTTTACTTAGAAATTGAACATTTATCATCTTTTTACTTACTTACTTTTTAGAAAATACAGATATGCATTGTCTATTGCCAACCAGTCAAAAGGCCCACATTGCCTGCACCCTTGTGCCATAACGCTATAAATTCAGCTTGGCTTTGAAAGAACATCATTCTACTTGACAGTCAACAGGTCTGACAACAGCAATGAGGCTAATTACAATCCAGCAAACCGCAAAAGGAACGCCTGCAACGAACCAGCAGTGACAAAACTATTTCAAAAGCTTTCCAAAGGTTTATTCCATATTGACAGGAGCAAGCTGCAGGGCTTATAGTGCACAACCACAGTGACACAACTTACGCTTCAAAAAATAAGGTGTAACGTGTGCACAGTGGAATTCTACTACAGTAAATATGTCAACTATCACCATAGCAATAAAAGTAATAAAACAAAGACTTCTGCGATTGCTGATAGGATGAATTCATTCAGAACTTTGAACCAAATACACCTATAAAAGATCTTCCATTATCTTCAGTAAAACATCGTTGTGAATGTGAAACGATAAATCAGTGCTGTTCTCACTTCTCAGGTGTTACATGGCTAATCGCTGAGAGTTTGCACATATGACAATACTACTTGTTTTTCTTCTTCTTTTTTTTGACTCTTGCAAACCACTGAAAGCTGGTTTTCAATGATAGTGCCATTTTTTTCCAGCATCTTAAATCAAGGTCACCATTTAATAAGCTCTGACAAATGTCAAAGCCATTAAATAATCCCCTGAGCTGTAACATTATAGGAATATGGCTCTAACAAAAAGCACGCTGCACTTGAGTGGTGAAAGCCTCTGGCTAAGAAATGATCAAGCGCTCATAACATAAATCAAGGTCTGCTCTTTACAATTTGATTCAAGGTCTAAAACAAAACTCTGATATGCTTGAATTATTACAGTATCTTATCGTCAAGATCAGTGTAGACGTAAAATCGTTCTGCAACACATTTGCCATAATTTAAAAATTACAACAAGCAGCATTATGTGTTCATAATACTAATTACAACTAATATCCAAGTCCTTTTTATTTTGGCTTTCTAGCTAGGGCAAAGAGCCAAGCGATTTCGAGGAACAGAGGAAGGATTATTCACCATTTCCCTTAATCTTCTGTTATTTAAAGGTTTAAACAATGACATGCTCAAGAAATGTCACCCAGTGTCAGCTTTGAATTGCTGTATTCTGAAGCCAAAGGGAAGGATATATATTTTAGCACTCACTGAATTCCGCAAATAGAAATGACAATTTTATGGACATTAAAATTTTACTTTTTATTAAACAGAGCACCTCTGTGTCTAGTATTACACCATTTAAACACATTCCATTAAGGTGGATACAAGTTAACCAGTAATTTGGGATCAAATAAGAACAGTTTTTCCTATTTACGTTCTAGGAACACTCTTGTACTACTACTACAGCTACAATGTGTTTTAGTGTGTTAGGATAGTACAGGAACAGGCAACAGCCTATATGGGTTCTTCTGCTGGAAAAGTAAACAAACTCTGTAGTGCAAATACCACTGAAACATGTTTTGTCTGTGAGGCCTTACAGGGAAGTGTGATTGTGTGTGGTTATGCATGTGCATGTGTGTTTAATTTTGGCAAACAGGTTTGGGCCTCACTCTGAAGGAAAATCTCTAGGATTGTAATAGAAATATGTGTAACCATTTTTAAGTTCATTTTTTTAATGATAAAAGACATTTTTGTTTATTAAATAGCCATAAATCACAGGAAAATCCTTCAACTTATGTTAGGTAAGGTATCGCACATTCATTAAAAACAACAACAAGAAACCCAAAACTGTCCTGACCAATTCACCTTACACACAAAATCACACCCCAATGGACCTTTCTTAAACAGGAAAAACCCTGGTATGTGCATTTCACTAAAAGAAAATTGCTCCCAATGTACATTACCACAAAACTGCAACCTAATAATGTAATCAAGAGGTAATTTGTGAGGACATTCATTGGGAATGTACTCAGGATTTCACAAACAGAGCTGGGACAGATTTTCAGTCAGGCAGATATAGTCATAGCACAGAGTCAAATAAATGCAGCCGTCAGCTGTATTTCCCCACAAAATTTCAAGTAGTACATTTGTATAAATTGCCTAAATACATTTTTACAGAAGTGGTAGTTTCCCTATTCCACTTGTCTGGTGGCAGCATGAAAATGATAAAGAACACCCACCGCCACAAATAAAAATCTAGTTTAATATCAATCTAATAATATTTGTAAGACTGCTTGAAGGCTAACTCTCCAAACATAGTAGATTAACAATGATTCAAATCAATGGAAGAAGCACTTACAGAAATATTTTTGCATTAATGCTATGATATACACAATCTCCCAGGTACTCACTTGTTGGTTAGTCCTAAAAAAAAGATTTATAAGATATTTTAGCGACTGATTATTATAACTATACAGCACGATATGCATGACAATTTTATGAAATACACATATATAGACAATATTATGGAGTTTTGCTATTAAAATGTCTACCCAGAATGTGCTTGGATTTTAGACAAATAAATAAAACTAGCCTAACATCTGCAGATGACAACAGACCATGATATACTTGTTACACTGGTTTATTGTGAAAAATGAGTCAAGAGCCTAACAGCTAAAACCCTTTCCAGGTCCCATCATGTTTTATTTGTTCGTAGTGTATATTTCTGCAGTGTGATAATGGAAGGCAAGCAGGCTGCAGATAGCAAACCAACACAGCCTGCATGAGAAATCACATGGTTGACTGTAAACAAAACAGTTATGCAACAATCTGAGATTCATGCAAACTGCCAGCAGGCACTCTGACCCACTATAACCGATCGCCTAACTAGACTGCACTGGGTGAGCTGCACAGGGGTCAGTGTTGGAGGGAAGCTAGGACCGAAGCCTGTTTAAACCTGTAGGGGTAGCTGGTGGAGCCCATCCCCCCCCCCCTTATGTGACTCATGTTTCCCCGCTCAATGTTGCCTGCTTCCCGCACAGAAGGGGGCAGGAAAGGGGGGAAGAAGCGCCATAATAATTATGTAAAACATGCAGGAGTCCGTCCTGCATGTTTGCACTGAAAAGCATGCATGTGCTGTCACTGACTAATAAAGCAACATGTTTATTTTGCTGCTTGGAAAGTCACCACGACTCCCAGGAACTTGAAGGCATGCTGATGTTGACACAAGGGGGTGGGAAAGAAAAAGAAAAAAGTAGAAACTGGGATATCTCACGTTGTGTATCTTGTGCGTATGCAAAAGGAAAAACTGCCAATTGGTTGATAACAACAATGTCAACAACAACGTGGCAAGTAGCGTTTGAGCTGGTGACAAACCAAAGCAAAGAAAGCAGCGCACGGCAGGAGGGCAATACTGTACAATCATAATACGGCTCTGCAAATGAGAGAAGGTGATGCTCTGAATCCTGCCTTGCAAAGACCATGAAAACACGTCACACCGCATGGCTCTTTATTTGTTGACAAGCCAAACTCCTCCGCCGGGTGGAAATCGGTGGCAAAACAGGCCGGTGCTGCGGCACACACTTGCCCTTCCATCAAGTTGTCTTGCCGAAAATTTTTGGGGCTAGCTCGCAAGCTAACGGCTCCGCTAGGCTACAATGTAAGTGAGGAAGAGAGAGAAAGCACATTCACCTCCGTTAGCCGCTAGCGCCCATCCCCCAACCAACCAGTGTTCCCTGTCTGTGTCCACCATCTTTAATCTGTGTTCCGTCTCACTTCCCACCGCACAAAACACGACAAAAACACAAGACACTCACCTTTAACGACCATCGCCAAATCGATTATCACCTTCCGAACTAAAAAATCGATTTTCGTTTTAATATCGTGCGTATTTTAATATTGAAAGTTGGCCGAGCGAGCGGAACCGCGCCTTGAGAGAAGAGCAGCAATCCTAAACCGCCATCTGGTGGTATTTTCCTCTCTGTGATGCAGCGGGAGCGGCGCAGCCTCAGACCGAGACACAGCTGCCCCCTGGCGGACACACCGAGCTGCGGCGGACACGAGCCTCCGGGGGCGAGCGGGGAGAAGGGAGGGACCCCGCCAACACATCGCTGACGGGGACGCGCACAGGAGCAGCGAGACTCCCCGCTTCTTTCCCAGTTGAGTTACTACTTTGAAGGGCTTGTCTGGCGAGAATTGCATATAAGAAGCCATTTAAAATTCTACAAACTACAAGCACTTACTGGTTGTCATCTGGAATATTACAGCTATACATTACACCTTTCTGTGTTCAAATAGGCTACATCACAAAACCCTTATGTAGTTCCTTTCTTCCTTATAATTATTTTTAATAAATATGAGTTATTCAGTACACCTAAGTAAAAGTGAGTGACAGGCATTTTTTCTTCAGAGCCCAGAGTAGCCTTTTTTATATCCTTTTTTGTGGCTGACAAGCAGTCTGATAAACTCTAGGGTGTATTCTCTATAGATAAGGGACTACGATACTTCTTAGTTTCTAAAGTTGACAAAGTGTGACAAGGCCACACATGCATAAATCTTCTACATTAATGACCTTTGGCTTGTAGATTTTTTTTATGCTTTTCAGACTCACATCCTAGATGGAGAGTGACAAAAATAAGAGTGTGCATGTGCACATGGCCGAACTCCTACAGCAGGTCCTTGGGCTGAAATTGGATGTGCATAAACCCAATTACAGTCTGGATGTACTCACATTACTCACTCCAGCTCAACATGGCGTGATATTGCCAGAAAGGGAGGGTGATAGAGACACACAGACAGAAAAAGAAATTACTTCAGTTAATTATATTATTCCCACATCAGTGTCTTTAAGTGGATATCAAACACCAGCAGTGCATACTGCATGTGTGTGAGAGTTAGAGAGTGAGTGCATAAATCAAAAAGAAAGGCTGCTTAACCTTTATTACATCTTTTAAGATAGGGCAGTGATGCGTCTGCAAATGCACAGATAGACGCAAGAGCACACGCACAAACAGACCAACTGGTTATTCATTTGACGGATGCACTGTTTGCCATAGCAACGCCACATCTTGCCCATAAAAGCTGTAGCAAGATCCTCCCCTCAGGGCTATTTGACACACACATACAAACACATACACACACTCATGATTGTGTGGCTCATTCACTGACATAATACATTCCCTAACCTTAACCAACCCAAAAGGCCTCAGTTTTTCTTTCAGACCTTAACAACACTTGGGATGCATTGGGAAGGGTGTCTTTTGTTTCAGAATTACTGCAGCACTTTATGGAGCTTCTTATCATCAGAGGCCTACAATCTAACCCTGGCCAGCAGGTAATGCAAGAAAGCTCTGCATATGTGGCTCACCAAACTCAACAAACAGACTAAAAAAAGAGCGTTCTGTAGATTCTGTGCAACAGCATGCTACATTTATATCTCGTATTCGCTCTATGTTTTAATGCATTTATATATTTTTTCATTCTAGGCTTCCAAATTTAAATCAGTTCCATTTTCATGTAACCACACATAAATTTAATACCATTTTTCTTTTGTGTATTTATTTAAAAAATAACCTAAATCAGTTATAGGCTGACCCAAATGAAAATGGTGATGGTAAGGCGCATGACTTTAATCTTTCACTTAACTGCTTTCAGGCAAAATAACTGCATCTACCTTGTTCTCTCTAAATCAAGCTCACTGTTTTTTCAGTCTTGCTTATTCACGTATTTGTTTTTTTAATGAATTATGTCTGTTTTCATCACAGGCTTTATGGTTTTTGATAGACCTGTCACTGATTGTTTTTACATTACTTTTTATGATAGGAATGAATACACAAATTAGGTATGGTTGGGAAAGATGAGACAGAATACCTTTGAACACTCGTGTGCATCAGGATAAACAAACACCAGCCTTTATAAAGCTATTGTTAGCCTTATGATAGACTGGCAACCTCTCCAGGGTATATGCCATCTTTTGTGCAATCCATGGATGGATAGAAGCTAATTCTAACAACTGAAGGAGTGTGAAAACTAAGGAAGAAGCTAAAAGATGTTTATTTTTCCAAAAACTCTCCACTCCAAAACTTTGCTCCTAAAGACAGATAAAGAACACAAGTACACCCACACAAACATCCCATCATAGTTATTGTTATTATTCTTAATTTGAGGAATTTCATGGGTGCAGTGTGTACAACGATAAAGGCCAATGCAATCATAAAGCTGCTCTGGGGTACAATGAGTACAAAGATAAAGGCCAATGCAAATAATCAAACTATTGCTTTTCAGATTTTTCAAAATAAAGCTCATAAATGTGTAGATGTTGAAATATGTGCACATATTTTGAGAAAAAAATGCAAGAAAGTATATCTAATAACCCCAAGCATGCATTAAACACCAATCAAAGGTCACAAGTACAATATTCACTATTGCTGTGTATGACTCTTTGCTTACAAAGGCTCAGACTCTCAGATCAGGGGCAGTCATTATCCAGATTTCCTTCAGTTGCTTCTGAGATGCGAAGCAGCATACTATGTCATATTTTTGCTAACTTCAGATTTTCAGTGGATGCCCACAAAGAAAACAAATTTATGTTCTCACTGTGTTGTTTATTTTGAGTTTGCATATAATCTACATATGATCAGTACAATTGTTTCAACTGATGTGTGTTTAATTTTAGGAGGTTTCAGGACCATCATTGCCTTTTGACCTGCTTATTTTTCTCAGCACTGGCTCAATGTGAATGAACACAGGAAGTGATGAATGACAGTCTTCCACATTCAAAATCTAATTATTTGATATTCAATGTCTTACTTATGTTTTTTTCCTGCATTATCTTAGGCCAGGCAGCAACCACACACATATAAACACACTATAACACCACAAATGAGATACTGTCTGGCTGATTTGCCCTGAGTATTAAGCCTTTTCTTTTTTTTTCAGAAAAAACTCACATTATATCTGTATGAGAAGGGTGTTGCACCGTATTGCATTTCTTTTCGTTGGCTTTTCAAGTTTTTTTTCCTCCTCTGGGCCGCCCAAATCCTCAACATTAGAAATCTCAACATATTGTGCAGACGTTTGCCAGGGTTATTCCAGTTCAAATCTTTGCCATATTTAAGCTGTGTCATTGAGAAAAACCTTTGTATGCATGGCGCAGTGTTGTGTTACATAACCAACGGACGTCTGGTAACTAGTATCTATACGCGCACACGACATGGATGCACACTCATAACACACCCGACAACAGCATCCGTCATAATCTATAAACTTTTTCTGGGGCTGTAACCATGGAAACAGAGGCTGTGTGGTGCAGCATCGGTTGAGAAAACCCTTTTAGACTGTCAAGGTAATCTCAGGTTATGACACCAGTATCCAATAGCAGTGACAAGCATCTCTATCTGTTTGGAAATCCGAGCGCTTCAAGGGTGAATGTTTTTTAGACCGAGACGTAATCATTTGACGTATTGAGTTATGCAAAGACATTTTTTTACTCTTAGCTCTGTCTCATCTCATCTCTAGGGCGGCTGACTAACAGAAAAGCTTTATATGGCTGTTCTTTGCCTGTACGCCTGTCCTATTTTTAATTTCCTCTGACCTTGCTTGTAGCGTTCTCACTCCTGAAGCTATTTTATTTAACTCACTGCCTCTCTGACATCCATTTCCAGACTCTCCAAACGCCTCTCATCCTTTGCCCCTTATCTCATCATGTTCATGTCATCCCCACCCTCCCTTACTCTTTTCTTTCTATCGCCACTGTGGTAATGCAAAATGTATGAGAGGCTGAGTGCTATATTTGCTGAGTAGAAAAAGCAAACATTTGAGTCTATCACAACAGCGCTTGTGAATCAGGCCGTCATCGTCCGTCACATCCACCTCCATCGCTGGAACACACACACAGATGGTAGTGGACACAGCCAAGGTTTTTTGCTGCAGCCTGTGTGTCATACACCAACAGCCCAGGCTCCCAGTTTCTTGCATCTTATCCCCATCTGAATCTCAGTTGAAGATTTTTTCCCATTTTTCTTTTTAATTACCCCATTTGTCCTCTCTACACCAGGGGTCTGCTGATGAATGTGTCCTGTCTGGTGATGTGCTTCACTTATTAGCCCGGGGTTTAATACGAAGCTGTCAAACATCGAAGAAACCTAGCTTTGAATAATGACATGCCGATTAACAGCCAAGGCTAAAAAAAAAGAGCCCTAGTCTACAGAGAAAGAGGAAGAAGGATTAATGCTGAAGTATTTTTTGTTTGTTTACTGTGGATGCGAGTTGTGGATTAAACTGTTACAAAGTGGAACTGTAATGTCTGTGGAATAACCAAGGAGAATAACTGACTGAGAATCAAACTGTGAAATTGGCAGACATGTGGCATAATGTGCAAATGTGTGTGTGAGAGTGCGTATGAGCCTAATAAAGAAGCAGAGGGAGAGAATATGTGTTCAAAAGGGAGACTGAGAAAAAAGACACTCTCACAGGAAAATACATAGAAGGAAGCAGCAGACAGACTGCTTCCAGAATGCAAAACCCAAGTTTAGTGCACTCAAAGTGAGCTTTCCGTCCTCTGCTGCCACTCCTTCCCTGTACTCTATAATTAATTTTTTCTTGTCCAGAGATGGAGCAAGAGAGACAGACAGTGCAGAGCTCCTATATATATGTATATATATAGGCAGCAGAAACCCAAGAAAGAGGAGGGAGACGAGGAACCATCATGGAAGGACAGGCCCCTGCACGGTATGTACCACCGGCAGATAGAGGAGGTGGCTGATATCCAGAAATCCTACCAGTGGCTGGACAAAGCTGGACTGAAAGACAGCACAGAGGCACTAATCATGGCAGCACAAGAACAAGCTCTGAGCACAAGATCCATAGAGGCTGGGGTCTATCACACCAGGCAAGACCCCAGGTGCAGGCTGTGTAAAGATGCCCCAGAGACAATCCAGCACATAACAGCAGGGTGCAAGATGCTAGCAGGCAAGGCATACATGGAACGCCATAACCAAGTGGCCGGCATAGTGTACAGGAACATCTGTGCCGAGTATAACCTGGAAGTCCCGAGGTCAAAATGGGAGATGCCCCCAAGGGTGGTGGAGAATGACCGAGCTAAGATCCTGTGGGACTTCCAGATACAGACGGACAAAATGGTGGTGGCTAACCAACCGGACATAGTGGTGGTAGACAAACAGAAGAAGACGGCCGTAGTGATCGATGTAGCGGTTCCGAATGACAGCAATATCAGGAAGAAGGAACACGAGAAGCTGGAGAAATACCAAGGGCTCAGAGAAGAGCTCGAGAGGATGTGGAGGGTGAAGGTAACGGTGGTCCCCGTGGTAATCGGAGCACTAGGTGCGGTGACTCCCAAGCTAGGCGAGTGGCTCCAGCAGATCCCAGGAACAACATCGGAGATCTCTGTCCAGAAGAGCGCAGTCCTGGGAACAGCTAAGATACTGCGCAGGACCCTCAAGCTCCCAGGCCTCTGGTAGAAGACCCGAGCTTGAAGGATAAACCGCCCGCAGGGGCGTGCTGGGTGTTTTATATATATATATATATATATATATATATATATATATATATATATATATATATATATATATATATATATATATATATATATATATATATATATATATATATATATATATCCATATCCTTTCCTGTACTTTCCATCCTTCTATCATCCCCAAATTTTTCTCTCTGCTTCACTGCTCCCACCAAACCCAGCTACCCCTCACCCATTATGCTCTCCCTGCTGTCAGCTCAGTTCTTCTTCTCTTAGCATATTCTCATCTCATCACACCAACTCCTCCCTGGAGGGCAGGTCTTTGGATATCATGAACCTTTTCCCAAAACCTGCAGTCCTTTGGATTCAAACAGTGCCCCAAATAGCTGCGTCCGATCCACTCTTATTCACTGTAACCATGGAAACACTAGATAGTCCTCCTCATCCTCAGTGAAACAGCCTAAACCAGATGCATAGAGGAGTGAGGAGAAAGAGAGGGTCAAAGAAAGAAAGAAAGTAGAAAAGAGGTCACTATAAAAACAGTTACAGAGACATTTCAAAATTTAAAAAACAGTAAAAGAAAATTAACTTTTAGAACCACGGCTCAATTTGGCTTTGTTATTTTCATTTTAATGAGCTATCTGGGCATAATTTTTGTTTTTTTTTTAATGAATAAACATTACAAATTTGCAGTCTGAATGATTAGATTTTCATGGAGCTGTTTATGACTTTTAATGTGAGCAGGGCCAGTGAGACCAAGCTAAAATTTTGTGTGCGGTCCAGCTTGTTCCAGCTAGACATGATGTTTAAAAATGAATTATTACATGGCAAAATATTGCGCTGGTAATTGGCTTTTCACATGGGCGGGTGCATTAAATTAAAAACAAAAACATTCTTTGAGGAGAAAGAAATCAAAGCTCTTACAGCCAGTTTCCAAGACATTGGCTAAACCTAGTGCTAAACTAAAAGACAAATATAATGACTAGGTCCAGTGAAATTTCTTTTTACATTAAATCCACGTCTGAGAAACTGAACCTTAACTTTCAGTGCAATCAAATACATGACACACTCAGTGAATCGCAACAAAAACTGTCCTTGAGTCTGCAGTTATGCATAAATAAAACTAAAAGTAATCACATGAATATAAATAACTGTGGATCAAATGATTTGTGTAATATGGTTACTGTTGCTGGTGGCAACAAACTACATTGAATCTGCTATCATTAACTCTGAAGTGTTTAGCTTCACGGCATTGTTTTTGCTTTCTTGTTACTCGTCAAGTGGTTGAAAAGCATCCAAATAGAAGGTAACGTCTATCACAGCTTTGCAATAAAGGACTAATTACAGCAACAGTGAATAGTAGAGAATAATCTGCATCACAGTTTAACAGATTTTTGCAGCTATCCAATAGCACCATACAGACTAGTGTTTAAGTCTTCGCACACATCCTCATCACAAAGTAAAGGAACAAAATGAGGCAAGTAGAAAAGAGACCAATTTTGGGCTGCGTCATGTCCATAATCTAAAAATTTGAGTCAATTAGTGAACATGGAGATAGGGTACACAGTGTATTTGACCTTAATATTGACCCTAGAGTCCCAGTGGATCCTCCTTGCGTGTAACGAAACAGCAGCTGGAGGCTTTTTTCTTAAACAATACGAAGATCCAATACAACATCAGCTACATTTGCTAAAGGTTAATATAGCTCAAAAGAAAACAGAGCACACAAGTGTTTCTGCAGCAAAATGTCAAAGCAATTACTGTCAGGTTGCAGAAAGATGAAAATGTGCGAGGTTGTGCAACGTTTGAATTAAAAAGGCGGGGAGGAAAACTGTGCTGACCTTCTTTAATCTTTTTTTCTTCATTACCATCATCATTACTTTAAATTTTAAAATGCGTGACAAGACCTTAAAAATGTGGTCAGACACCCATCTATAAATGTTGACATACTATTCCAAAATCCATTAATATGCTAAAAGTCTAGGCTTGTCTGTGAAGGCTTTAATGGAGCTCCGGGGAATAACTCTCATCCAGCCAGAAAAGATGGGTGAAGCTGATGATAATTTCTCTGTATTATTGAAGGGTCTTCACCTTACAATGTAAATAGCCTTGAATAATCGATTAATCGATCATTAGCATAATCGTAACTTTATAATAATTGTGCTCGATGAAATTATTTTCCTGTCAGTCTCTATCTCTCACGGGTAACAGATTGATCAGATGTGCGGTGAATGTCACGCATGCTCAGACGTTATGATTAGACCTTTCTCTCTCTCCCTCGCTCTCTCTTTGAACAAGCCGAGGAGGAGCATCTGTATCAGTGTAGAGAGTGATGGAGGGCAGCAGGTTGTTATAAAACACGCGTTTTCCGCTTGCAGAGTGAGGTGAAGGGACCGCAGGTGCCATTGCGGAAAATTCCGTTTGCTCCAAGGGAAAGAAGAGGAGAGGTGAGGGAGGAAGAAACAGATGAACAAATGGCCAAGACGAGGTGATGGAGTGTTGGAGGTGCTCAGTAAATGACTGAGATTGCCCGAGAGTGAAGTTCAACCTGGTGGTCAGCTGGTTTGAGGGAAAGCAGGTGAGTCGAGGTGTTTCTAAAGCTTTAAAATACGCATAACCCACCTGGTGGTTACTAATTATAGCCCATTATTACCGGGAATAGAGTAAACCGCTAATTGGGAAGTCGACATCGATTCGGTTGTGTTGTGCCAATCCTCGAGCGCACGCAGAGTGTGTAAGCGAGCGCGCGCTTCTCCCCATTCAAGAATTGGCCGTGGGTCACTGGTCGGGCTGTCATTGTAAGGTAGACTGAGATTTTTGATGCATGTAGGCCAAAATATCTCCTTGCGTCAGGTCCAAGAATCGAGCAGTCGTCCCTGGAGCTGCTGACAGCAGCTTATGATGTCGGAACAAGCAGGGACATAGTGTTTCATAGTGTGAAAGGAATTGGTTAAGTGGCTTTAAATGCGGTAGCACAAACCCTCTGCTTTTCGCTATGACTCTGTGTATGTGTGTGTGTGAGTGTGTGCGCGCCCGTGTTTTTTTTTTTTTTTTTTCAACCTTCTGGCGTCACAGGGGCGCATCATCGATGAGCCTAACCTTGAGAAAAGCATAGGTTACAGAGAGTCCAGCATTCATGAACCCTTAAGAAAATAACACAAAGCCATTTATTCCTTCCTCTATAATATTAAGCAGCCTATCAGTCATACTTTAACTGTATTACCTTTGACAGCTGCATATGCTTTCCAGTCTGTTTAGTTACAGTATAAGAGTGCCATCCATTAAGTGATTGTTCTATAAATAGTCAGTTTCAAAGATACTATTGATTTTAAGCCCTTAGAAGATGATGATGTCAAATGAAATACACAAGATGCACAGAGAGGACTGTGCACGATTTATCTTTTCCGTCAGACTGAATCAGAAGGGCTCTCTCTCTCTCTCTGGAAATGCAAGCTTAATTGCTTCCTTTCTCAGATTTTGCAGGTCTTTCAGCGAACCACTTTAATGGTTGTGTAAGGTGTAAAACAAGGTTTTGGGAGTAGCAGCAGCAGGAGCAGCAGCAGCATTGCAGTGGCTGGCTGCATCATCCAGCAGAGTATATTTAACTGACTGAAAAGAGAAAAGGCAGACAGGAATATATCCGGATCTCTTTTTGCTCTTTGTGTTTTCACAGAGGAGCTGATCAGGTTACCGATAACCTTCAGTTAGCATACATGATAAGAGAGCTTCTAAAATATCAGCAGAACAATACATATGTGGCTTTTTGCCTGATTCAGCAAACTGTGAAGTACATAGGGAAATCATGAAATCATTAATTTCAGTCTATATTCTCGCCATATTCCTGGGACTTGTCTAAAGTATAGTTTACTTATGTTATACAAGCTCCAAAGATCATCTTTAAAAAAAAGGTATATGCAAAGCACTTTATATTCAATTATTTATGGGCAATTGCTATTAACCAGAGAGATGCAAACAGCTAAAAAAAACAGCCCTTACTTAACCCCCCAGCTGTTTTTAAAACACACCAATTCATGTTAGGTGCTGTGGAATAATCTGTATACATGAAGAGAGAGTGCACGAAGGGCACATAACCACAAATTAACAAATTCCCCCTGCTACTACTAAATTGAAATGACTGCATCACTGATGATGAGAGAAACAACAGCGAGCTGCCAAAACGACTGGCTTTGAGTCCGTCTGCTAGTAGGAAATTATAATAATAGTGAAATGCTGTTTTTTATAGTCTGAGCTCAGGACGTTTGTCATGCAGAAATGTAGTTTGTGTTGGTCTGAAGAGATGTTCTTTTGTCATGTGGTTTACCCGATGGTAGTTTTCCTCTTGACATCTCCTGGTGAATTATGTCATCTGCTGCAGGACTGTTTGGTGCCAGAGTCAGAGGGTTAAAATCGGCTTGATTTGGGAGAAATTACCAGAATAACCAAAAACCAAACACAATTATCTTAAGTTAATTTATCAATAAATGGCCTTTTTTGTTTCATTCCGTCACATCATTATTGTAATATAGTGATATAAAATGACATTTAACATAATGAAGAAAAAATAATCATATATATATATGTCCATATATAGTTCATTTCTTTAAAAGAAACTGCTTATTTTTTGCCATAAAAAATAACAAAACAAACAACTGTTTAAATCAGAGTTTTGATAATATTTCACATCCAAGCAATCAGATGCTGTAGAAACCTGTGAATCGTGCGCCAACTTCAATTTTATGTGCAATTTGCAGGGAAAATGTCATTTGTGAAATGTGATTCTCCTACAGTCTGTGTCAACAGTGCTCACAAGTCATTTTTGTTAGATGAGCTGGTTGAGGCTGAATGAGCGGGTACAGTAATACTTAGTAATACTTGTCTGATGCTTTATTCATAAAATACACCAAAATAAAGAGTCATTTTACTACTGTAAACTTACTTGGGGACAATTGCCTCATATCTCTTGGGAAATAACTAAGCCATATGCTCTCTATGCTTTTGCACTTGCATAGCAATATTGTTCCACAGTAATCACAACACTTAAGAGGCTGTGGAGCTTACCATAACACTCAGGCAGGCCTGGGTTCAAATCCACCCCGAGGGCATTTACTGCATGTCTGCCCCCTGTTTTCTTTTCTCAGTCCTGTCTTCTCTCCACTGTCCTAACACAATAAATGCCAAAAAGCCCTAAAAAAATATGTGTAGCCTGGAGAGAGAGTTAAAGAGAGAGGGAGAAATAAAAAGGTGGCGAAGCGGGTGGTTAAATGATGTTATGAACAAGGAAATAAACAAACATTATTTAAATGCCAGCGTAATATTTTTCACAAATTGACAAACGAGAGTGAGTGAGGGAGGACAATGGGAAGCGACAGAATGAGGCAAAAGTCATTAGAGAGAGAAAGACTGAAGACAAATGAGGCAGGAAGCACTTGCTTATGTAACTGTCATTGCCATAACACTCTCTGAGCCCCCACGAAGGTCGAGCTATCCATGAGGATGTAGAAGTGCTGCAAGGACATAATTGTTCTATATAATTCAAAGTATCACCACACAGAAAACAATAAAGTCATGATTGGTCACATGGGTAGAGCTTACGTACATTCCCTGCCAAACACGCAGGCACACGGGAAGATGTGAGTCACTGCTATTATTATCTCGGATATTAAAGATATATGAGATATCAAGCAGAATCTCACAGCGGGATATTGTGAGAGGGGAAAGAGGAGAGAGGATTTGTGCACGTGTGAATTATATATTATGTGCTGAGCTAAAAGTGTTTTGTTTTTCCTTACAGGTGTCTTCTCTAAAGTTTCAAAATGGAGTCCACTCACCTCTTGGGTGGCTCTAAGAAGAGAGTAAAGATCCACCCTCACACTGTTACAGCCAAATATGCCACCCACACACCCTATGCCCCCCAGCCAGGAGTACACACACACTTTCCCCAACCTGGGGATGATGGCTATGACGATGCTCCGTCTTTTGAGGACTTTGGCTCATTCGTGGAGGAGACGTCAGATAAGAAACAACTAACAGAGAGCAGGAAGTGGCCCCTGACTCTTTTTGGCTCAAGACACAACGACAAAGATACAGCCCACAAACTTCAAACCGTGGGGGGAGGAGAAGGGAGTGAGGGTAGTGCCAAAGCAGCAAAGGGGTCTGGGAAAGGGGTTGGGGAACAGCTAGCCAGTTTCGGTGAGGCTTCTGTGTCTGCATCTCGACTCACCTGGGTGGGCCTGCTCGGTGCGGCGCTGGCACATGGCAGCTTGATTGTTCTGACTCGAGTGGCCTCCGAACGCTTCAGCCTCGGCCCCCTGTTTCTACTCTTGGTTCGGTCCATCGTACAGCTCCTGTCTCTGGCTGTACCACTGCACAGGGGGGAGAACCCTTTTGGGCCAGAGGGCTATCGACTACGTCTACTCTGTTACGGCATCGCCTACTCCCTCTCCCTTTGTTGCGCCTACTCTTCCTTAACATTCGTCTCTCCTGGAAATGCTACAACAACCTGGCGTCTGGCGACCACAGCACTATCAGCGACCCTTGCCTTCCTGCTCTTAGAAGAGAGGCTGGGATTGGCTGATGGGATCACCATAGCTGCAGGGCTGTGTGGCTTGGGGCTTGTGTTACTTCCTGCAGTAGATGAGACCAATTCAGATTCGCCAACTGATCCGGCTGTGTTCTGGAGGGGTGCATTTGGATGGTCTCTTTCAGCGCTTGCAGGGCTGTGGATGGCACTAGCGTTGGTTGGGTATCGTTCCCTGAAGGAGAGGGTGGGAGTTGGGACTGCTTTGTTCACAGTAAGCTGGACAGGCTGCTTACTTGCCCCAGCCTCTCTGGCCCTGCTACAAGAGGGCTGGTCCTGGCCAATGAGTGTTGAAGCCTGGTTATTGGTCTTGGGCCTCGCAGCCTGCTCGGTCGTAGCCTTCCTGGGAATGACGCACGCTCTCACCCGACTCCACCCGGCTCTGGTTTCCGCCTCTCAGAGCTTGGAGATACCCATCGCCATGCTCCTGCATCTGGCTGTACTGCCACTGGCTCCCACTGCACCAGAGGTCGTGGGGAGCGTGATGGTCATCCTGAGTGTCGGTTGGCTGGTAGCAATGAAGCTGCTCCCCTCTCGAGTTGGTGGGCGTCGGCAGAGGGAGGAGTATGAGGAGATTCTGGACTCTCCCATCAAATAGACACCTCCTCTCACCTTGCAGCACTGTCACTCTTATCGTTCACTTGCTCCTTCATGAGATTGTTTCCAGTGTACACGAGAGACTTCTAAGTGTTTATTGAAGCTTTTTTTGGTATCATCCTCTTTGCTTTTGGAAAAGTGCCAACATGGTGTTGTCTGTTACAGTGACCAAGTGATGTGATATTAAAATCTCTGATGAACACAGCACATTTCTGTAGCCACTTGTAATCACTATCACCCTCTTTTCCCCCCACCCCACGTGTGTGTGTGTGTACTGAGTACATTTAACAATCAATGTGATGTCAGTCACTTTTTGCTGCCAACTGAGATTCGGCCAAGGACTGCTGCCATCTATTTGCCTCTTGGCTGCCAGCAAGACTTAGAGAAAAGAACAGAAAAAAACCCTGGAAGATTGGAGGCTCGGGAGAGGGGCAAGACACACAATCAGAGGAAAACAAATGGGGACAGAGGGAGAGAAGATGATGGGATTGGCATACAGATAAGGAGCGGGTGGGTGGGCGGTGGAGGGGTGATGGCCGATGACAAAGCAGAGATGAAAGGGAAGCAGCAGAATGAGAGGATGTCAGGGTAGCAAGCAGGGCTGATGGTGGTTGGTTATTGTGGCGTGTCTGGCCAGCTGGCTGATAAAAACACTGTTTCGTGTGTTGGGGAACGGTTATTATGTCTAATAACGATCTGCATGACACATAAGCACCATCACTACATTTCTGTGTCGTTCCTCGTCTATTTTCCTCATCATTAACCTCCTGCTTTCCTCTTTGTTGCTCTTTTTCTCTCGATATAACTTCCATTCACCAAACTCCCCCATCACACATCGCACAGATGGAGACTTTTAATTAAAACAGGTGCCTCCACACTGAACAGACCAGCGTGTCTCTGTGCGTATGCCAGGTACCGCTGTGAAACAGGTGTAAAAGAATTGATAGGAGATATAACTTCTACACTCCTCTCCATCTTGTTAGTTGTATCCAAGGAAACGCCCCCCAAAAACAGTCTAATCCTGCATTTAGTTCTCGAGGCAGCTGTAGATTTATAAAGAAGCTTTCATGCCCACAAACACTTGGGAACGGGAGTAGGCATCTGAAGACATTCATGAGTGTTTCACTAGTGAAATGTTTCTGTGATGTCAGTGTGTTGGCCTCATTAAAATACTCTGTTGCTGCACTTTGCTCAGTGCTTTAGTGTGAGTAAGCACTGTGTAAAGGACAAACTTAACGTATGTTTACATTCTTCTTCTGCCTTTTAATTCTACACTAGTAAATACCATAGAAAAACAAAGTGCTTCATGTTCTGCTAAATTTATTTGCTAGCTTTAATTTTTACTTGACTGACTGTGATTTTATATACAAATATCATATTAAGAGGACTGTGAAACAAGTTAGTTTTGCCCTACTACTGATCCATCGATGGATGGTGGATTTCAAGCTCAATGATCACCTACAAATTTAAATGCTGCTGTTATCACCTAGGAGTGCTTTTGAACCACACCGACTATAAATTAAATATAAATTTAGCTAACAATAAAACGTATTTGGTTAGTATGACTTTAATTTGCACTGATGTACCTTTTGCCTAATTTCCTCTTTCATCTTAACAAAACATCCAAACAGAAGTGCAAGTACATTAAAAAAATGAATGAAAATAGGATTTAAGACCAAAAACGGATACACAGACACTGTAAAGTATACAGAAACTCCCTTTAGCCATAACAACAGTCAGTCTTTGTGGTTTTTAATAATGAGCACGCATTCACGTGTGTGTATGAAGCTGTAGGAGGCACTGGTGGCAGTGTAATACTTCTGGCAGGGTTTCACAAATCATAAACACTCCGAGCATCATAAGTCGTGGCCTCTTTCTATTCAGACACTTTTAAAGCAGTTAATGAGTGGGAGAGACCTGCTATGAATTAAATAAAAATCCCAAATCACTGACACACCTTCTTGTGGGTTTGGGGATTTGCAGACCACACCACAACTACACAAACACCAAGGCAAGTGGTGCAAACTTTGGCACTTGTAGATAAAGCACATGTAGTAACCTAGACTAATGAAAGAGTGGGCATGGACGTGAACATAAATACACAGTTTAAAATTAAGTGACACTGTGTGGGAGGAGGGAGGAAACCTTTCCACGAGGCTGACTCAGTTGTTTAGTTAATTTTTATTCATTATAGCAAACCCATGACATTTATGGTACATTGAAACTCATTGTCACCAGACAAAAACGATCTCATGTGTAACAGAGGCTTTATAAAAAGGCAGAGCGGTAGAAATACAAACAACATGTGCAAAATCATCATCTGCAATAGGAGTTTTCCAGTCAAGCTTTTACTATTTATTTTTCCTTTGGGCAATTCATGTGTCTCCTCTGCCCTTTCCCAGCGTGCCTACCTGCTCTATCACTTTGTTCAGCTGCTTATGAATCCTCTGAAGCTCTGTTGCTATGGCAGCCAGAGCACTTTCCACGGTGACTATGTTCACCGGCGAGGTCACTTCCTGCTCCTTCAGGCCAGATGTGAAGAGCTTCATTCCCAAACCGTCAGGTGTTGGTGTTGGCTGGTCTCTCATGCTGCTGTCAGCAGATGCAGATGAAATGATTTCTTCTAGCCTCTTCAGCCAAGCATCGTCCTGGTGCCTACCATGTAGGAGCATCCGCAAGGTTGCATTTAATCTTCTTTCCCTCTCTTCCTCCTCATCCCTGAGATCCACCAAACTCTTTTGCAGCCTAAGACTTGCCTGCTCTGCATGTACCCTGCAAGCTGCTTCCAAGCTGGGTGCACACTGCTGACACATCCCCTTCGTCAGCTTCTCCAGTTGGGTCTTAAGAGACGCCGTTCCCCCGCAGCACTGCTCCACAGATTCCAGCAGCATGTTTTGTCTCATGTTGGAGTCCTCTAGAGCGATAAAAAGTTTATCCCAGCGGGAGAAATCTGTTTGGCATGCTGCAGTTGGAGACTCACCTGCACACAACCACATAGATGCATCGATTATTCATTCCAAAAGGCAATTTAAGCATTACATAGAATTAACACATGCCATATATAACCCCAAAAAAGGAGATTTACTTTATTGTCATAATTTGACTGGACTTTATCAGTGAAACGAGTACACGGAAAGAAGGCAAGAAGGTGTTAAAACTGAACTTCTGCTAAACATACAGCAGTAATTAGAGTTGGATGTATTTCACAGATATGATGCCAGTTTAAGTTTGGACACACTGTGAAGTATGAAAATGGCTTTGGGGAGTTATTCAACACAGATGTAAAGGTCATGAAGAACACATAAAATACACGTGCTACAATCCCAAAATGACATCAGGGGACCTCATTAATTTAGGGGTACAGCAACGAAGTCTTTGAGATTGGACGCTCGAAGAAAACCGATGCAAAAGGGACCTGACAAACATCAGAGGGGGCTTAAACTGTGAAATGTCCACCTTCTGTAGGTATTTGAGGCTACCAGTTTGCATTCTTTACGTGGACTCAAATCACAGAGGTTGCTTATTGCCTGTGCTCTGTGTTCACGGTATGAGGTATGTGTTCCAGTTATTGGTAAGTCTGTTTCATTAAGTCTGATGCTCACCTGATAAAACTGTGAAAGCCAAAGATGGTATCATCTGAGTAAAAATATACTTTACAACATCAAATATTTAAATATGGTGCATTATAGTAAACTGGACCAAGAAATACTCTAGACCAAATTTAATAAACACAACTGCTGACCTTTAGACATATCTAAATCAGTGTGTTATTAAAAATTTAATTAAACAGTAAAAATTTTAATTAGCTCGGTTTAGTAAAGCGTAGTAAAACTGAAGAGAAATTCATCACAATATCTATCTGTTCAAACAAGCAGGGAGCAGAAAAGAGAAAAAAAAGAGAAAGAAATAAAACTCACCCTCCTGCTGGTCCAGGGGGATCTCATTGTCATAGCTGTCTTCATAGATTCTTTCATACTCGATGTCATTTATACACAACAATGGACCCGTACACAGCACCAGGCAGATCCAAAACACATGCATGATGGAGTTCTTATGCATGTTTTTTCTTAAGATTTGTTGGGTTGCAGCGCATATATCTGAAAACATCAGAATCCTCTATCAGCAAGTTTTCCTGCTCCTGCACACTCCAGCTGCTCTGTCTTTACTTAGTCACCTACTTCACTATATGTAGAGCACCTCTGAGTTAGCCAACTATTGGAGCTGCTGGGTTATAAACCCTGAGAGAAGGAAGGAGGGGGGACCAAGCTGGGGAGGGGTGGGGCAGAGCTGGTTCTGTTGAATGAGTGAGTAATGCTCCAGCGGAGGTAATATGTCATAATTCACAGGGGCTGACAAAAAGCATGCACGATGGAGATGGACAGGCTATGTGCGCTTGTTAAAGTTAAGCCATCTCTAGACTCTGAGTCAGTCTGCTGATGTAATGACACGTTTACACTGTTGCAGTAGCTTTGACATTTAACATAACTCCAATTATGCCATTTGGCAGATGTTGTGTCATTTTAAAATTTGTCTCCCAACTCAGTTTATTATTTATTATATTATTATTATATCATATTATTTGTTTAATCAAAGTCTGATATGGAAGATATCTTTACTGATATCTATAGATAAGATATATCTATAGATAGAGAAGATATCTTACTGATATATATATATTTTCTATATAACAGACCAGTAGTATAATAAAATATCTAAGTGTATAAATGTCCAGGTTCAGTGTAATTATTGCCAGATAAATGCATAGCCTTCAACTTCTTATTCATTAACAACGACATTACATCATCACGGCTATATTTAAATTGATTTGAAGAGATATTTGTATGCTCTTCTAATTTAATTCACTTTTATATGTGTAGCACCATGACTTTTGCTCATATTATATAAAGACCTTCAGTGGTCCTCACTGAGCAAACTCCCAGTGACAACAATGAAGCAGAAATCAGAGAGGTGAATTATCTGCCTCAGCAGAAGATATATTTTATATCTCCCAGAGTTAGGCAGCTGTCATATTGTTATATTTACAACAAAAATATAACAAGTTAAGCAGAAGCAGAATGCCATATGTGTACATATGACATAATAACTACCTAATAAGGAAAAACTCATCTGAAGTCAAAATAAATACAATAAAATCAAATAAGTATAAATTGAAATAAAAATATTACATGCATAATATTTTTACAGTGGGGCAAAAAAGTATTTAGTCAGCCACCGATTGTGCAAGTTCCCCCACCTAAAATGATGACAGAGGTCAGTAATTTGCACCAGAGGTACACTTCAACTGTGAGAGACAGAATGTGAAAAAAAAAATCCATGAATCCACATGGTAGGATTTGTAAAGAATTTATTCGTAAATCAGGGTGGAAAATAAGTATTTGGTCAATAACAAAAATACAACTCAATACTTTGTAACATAACCTTTGTTGGCAATAACAGAGGTCAAACGTTTACTATAGGTCTTTACCAGGTTTGCACACACAGTAGCTGGTATTTTGGCCCATTCCTCCATGCAGATCTTCTCGAGAGCAGTGATGTTTTGGGGCTGTCGCCGAGCAACACGGACTTTCAACTCCCGCCACAGATTTTCTATGGGGTTGAGGTCTGGGGACTGGCTAGGCCACTCCAGGACTTTCAAATGCTTCTTACGGAGCCACTCCTTTGTTGCCCGGGCGGTGTGTTTTGGATCATTGTCATGTTGGAAGACCCAGCCTCGTTTCATCTTCAAAGTTCTCACTGATGGAAGGAGGTTTTGGCTCAAAATCTCACGATACATGGCCCCATTCATTCTGTCCTTAACACGGATCAGTCGTCCTGTCCCCTTGGCAGAAAAACAGCCCCATAGCATGATGTTTCCACCCCCATGCTTCACAGTAGGTATGGTGTTCTTGGGATGCAACTCAGTATTCTTCTTCCTCCAAACACGACGAGTTGAGTTTATACCAAAAAGTTCTACTTTGGTTTCATCTGACCACACGACATTCTCCCAATCCTCTGCTGTATCATCCATGTGCTCTCTGGCAAACTTCAGACAGGCCTGGACATGCACTGGCTTCAGCAGCGGAACACGTCTGGCACTGCGGGATTTGATTCCCTACCGTTGTAGTGTGTTACTGATGGTGACCTTTGTTACTTTGGTCCCAGCTCTCTGCAGGTCATTCACCAGGTCCCCCCGTGTGGTTCTGGGATCTTTGCTCACCGTTCTCATGATCATTTTGACCCCACGGGATGAGATCTTGCATGGAGCCCCAGATCGAGGGAGATTATCAGTGGTCTTGTATGTCTTCCATTTTCTGATGATTGCTCCCACAGTTGATTTTTTCACACCAAGCTGCTTGCCTATTGTAGATTCACTCTTCCCAGTCTGGTGCAGGTCTACAATACTTTTCCTGGTGTCCTTCGAAAGCTCTTTGGTCTTGGCCATGGCGGAGTTTGGAGTCTGACTGTTTGAGGCTGTGGACAGGTGTCTTTTATACAGATGAGTTCAAACAGGTGCCATTCATACAGGTAACGAGTGGGGGACAGAAAAGCTTCTTACAGAAGACGTTACAGGTCTGTGAGAGCCAGAGGTTTTCCTTGTTTGAGGTGACCAAATACTTATTTTCCACCTTGATTTACGAATAAATTCTTTACAAATCCTACCATGTGAATTCATGGATTTTTTTTTCACATTCTGTCTCTCACAGTTGAAGTGTACCTCTGGTGCAAATTACTGACCTCTGTCATCATTTTAAGTGGGGGAACTTGCACAATCGGTGGCTGACTAAATACTTTTTTGCCCCACTGTAAATATTTCTAAACTAGCAAAACAAAATTTAAATGGCTTAAATGTAGTAAACACAGCATGGTAAATATCAGGTACAATCAGAGAGAAAGCATAGAGATGAAAGTGTGCAGTAGTGAGACATAAATGCAAAGCAGAGCAGAGGGAAGGTGCTCAGCGCAGGTATCCAGATGCCTGAACATCTATAGCAGCACGACTAAGGGGGAATTCAGGGTCAACTAAGATAAGCCTAAAGTTTTAATCTTAAATTACCTCCAATAGCTATCTTCTGAACACAGATTGAAAACCGATTTCACTGAAGAGGATTCTGCCTCCCTTATTGCCCTTGGTGCTTTAACAGGTTCATAGATCAGGGTAATGTACTATGATGTCTCTGAAATACAGAGTTTTGTCAATAAGAGTTTTGTATGTAAGACCACAAATTGCAAATTCTATTTTGATTTTCAGGCAGCTGGTGAAGAGACACTACTACTGGACAAACATGATCTCTTTGCGATCGGTCAGTATTCCAACATTGCAGCATTTTGGAGCTCATCAGGGACCTATAAGGACATCCTATTAACAATGAATACATAAACATATGTATTAAATTTTAATCTCACAATAACAACTGTCCAGATAAGCATATACAACATGTCTACAACAGCAGCTGGGCTGTAGAACAGGTCATTTTAGCCAACAAGGCTCCACAGAGACTAACCTTTTTCAGTGCCTCACCAGTTAAATGAGTTAACCCCCCCAGGGACCTTGAGCAAGTGGAAGAAGGCATTCCTAGAAACTTGCTTCTCTGTGTTTTTTAGTAAAACGTACCTTTTTTATGGATAGACTGAGTCCCCATGTACAGTTTGCACAACCATCAGACCTCTTAACGTGGAAAAGTTGCAACACTGAATGGTCTGGATTTCATTATATGCTTGTGAAATAGCATTATTGCATTCTTAGTAAAACCAGCTGCATGTTCAGGTCTCTGATCAACAGGTGTTGTGGCTAAACAGCAGAAGTAGGACAGGTCAAGGTCAAAGGAAAAACCCTGACTCTTCTCCCTGCAGACCTCCAGAGTGACCGCTTTACTGCACATGTCAGCACGTCTGCCGGTCTCTATTCCTGATAGTCTCTGTCTGGGCGGCTATAATTGTAGCAGTGGGAGCAACAACTGTGAAGCTGGCACATTTATTTCAGGAAAACAGAGAACCTGCAGGAAAAGATGGATTGAAGATTTAGAAAAAGATGAAAGACTTTGAGTTGTGGGCGAGGAAACGTACAGAAGGTCAGGTTTGTCTTTCGTCATTATTGCGTATGCAATTCCTTGTCCCATTTCTGTAAAACAGAACTGAATAAGCTCCCTGGAAGAGTTACATGTTAGAACTAACAACTGAGCTTTATGAAACCGATAGTGTCGCTATTTTCATCTTCCTTCTTCGATCCCATCTAAAGGATTTCCACTTCTTTTTTCCTCTTTATAGGTCATCTTTCCATGTAAGCCATCACATGAATCATCAGAAAGGAGTTACATTTATCAGCAACTGCCAGATGCTGTTTACCACCCCAACATGCGTACCACACTGACAGTTTAGCTGTCATGTAAAACACTCCCAGCTGGCAACGGGGGAGGGGGGGTGATGAGAGATGAAGGGAGGACAAAAAATACAGAGATGTGGGAAAAGATGGAAAGGAAGGGAGAGAGTGAGAGAAAGATGGTGATGAGTTAGATTTCTAAAGCATTTTCCCCCCATTTTTTTGCTTTTCTCACTCTAATTTTCCTGACTCTAATTTTCAGAGCCGGGAAATTAGAAGAAAACAGATCCTGTGATTTGGCTCATTCTGACGAAACAGGGCTGTTAGGGAAAATGGGACAATGGGTGTTGTCAGCTAAGCTTGCATTAAACAGGCAATGTAAAACAGCAACAGGACTTCACTGTTGCGCAAACCACATGGTAACAGTGCAAAATCACACAGACCATTTTATGAGAACTGAGTGTTATTATTGGGTGTACACGCTTTTTGTTACCAATATGTGGGACAGGGAGGGAAGGAAAACATGCAAATATGGCGCTATTATTAAAATAGAGCATGCCGTAAAACAGTAGAGTCCTTGAAATCATATAGCAGACTTATAATAGTGTCTAATCATTTAAAATGATTGCATTAGTCATCATTGCATGATTTAATAAAACACCGCACAGGATACAGTGATGCTAAAAATAAACTAGATCCAAGGGTTTACATATCAGGACATAATAAAAAAATATCTGGTCCTTAGCGGGTTTTAAAATTAGGTAAATACAATTTTGCGTGAACAAAAATATGCGACATATTACACCATGTTAATATTTACTAAGCCAAAATACAGAAGCATTGAATGAAAAAGAAAGCACGCTCAGCATTCCTTCCTGCTCTACCATGATAGA
Organism: Astatotilapia calliptera; assembly: GCF_964374335.1. Taxonomy (NCBI): domain Eukaryota; kingdom Metazoa; phylum Chordata; class Actinopteri; order Cichliformes; family Cichlidae; genus Astatotilapia; species Astatotilapia calliptera. The sequence goes on along the minus strand of NC_137440.1, from coordinate 21,224,959 downwards.
GCATTTATATGTGCTGTGTTTGCTTTTGTACATTATGACCTCTTTGGTCCCGTCTGTCCAAAGATCATTGTTACAGAAGTCTTTTTTCAGATGCAACTTTGGAGACTTCAGATGTTCTGCTGCTTCTTTTTAAAAAGAGAAGAGGTTTTCTCTTGACAGCCATCCTTGTTTGGTCTTTATCTAATTGTACTGTCATGAACTTTAATATTTAACATGCTACCCGAGGCCAGTAGAGTCTGAGATGTTACTCTTATTTCATTTTTTTATTTTATTTCTTTGAGCATTACATGGTCTGGCTTCAGGGTGAATTTGCTCTGAGGTCGACTCCAAGGAATGGTGGCAATTGTGTTGAATGTTTTCCACTTGTGAATAATCTTTGTTACTATAGAATGATGGACTTCAAATAACTCTTCCAGAATAACGGGCAAAAAATGTCTAAGATCACTGCTCATGTCTTTCCTCAGGGCACCGTGTTGACACAGACCTTAATGTTTCAGACATGCAAGCTGCCAAAACGTCTGCGTTTCTAGAGCAGCTAATGATCGATAATCAAGTGCATTTTATTAACAGCACCTGGCTGCTGTTTACGGTCTTAATTGCTGTGTAAGCTTTAAGGCTGTACTTAGTTTCTCCACACACTGCTTCTGCATTTTGGCTTATTTTTTGGATAAACAATGGCTGAACAATATGTCATGTTTTGTAGTTCACCTGAAGGTGTAGTTATCTAAATGTAAAACAAGGTAGATGGGGTTTCATTAGAATTTGTTTTAAAAGGTTTTTTTTTTAATGTATAGGTTATCTAACAATCTTCTTTATAGCTAAGATAGTTTAAAAATAATATCAAAGTAATTAGAGCACCTTACTGTACTTGGGTGAGTAGTTCCAGGTTATGAGCTCAGTCCACTTAGATTTTCTTACTGCACAGATGACATGATGCTTTGAATATCAGTACATCTTCTAATAAACATCAGTCCACCTTCATTATTTTTCTCTGCTTGGTCTCGCAATCAAACTCGTGGTGAATGTAGATAAGGAGGGCTCTTACAGACACTGGGGACATTTATATTTTTAAGGGAAGACAAATCATGTGATAGAAATAACAAGATAATAAATGTATTATGCAGATTGTTTTCTTTTTATTGTTATTTTATTAAGCATGGGTAGGAAAATCTGGCCTTTATCTTTAGTGAATTTCAATTATATTTTTGAATAACAATGCATTAGCATGAGGCCTTTACAGACTAAACTATGAGGGTTTGCACCCATCTGTAACATGTGCCCCTCAGGTAGCATCAGAAGAAACCAAATAAGCTAAAAAAAAATAAAAAAAATAAAAATTTCCTTTATCCATTTCCCCAACTCACTCATCATGAACAAAGCGTCCCTTTCCTTCCTGTATCAAACAAAAGATTCATACCAAGACTTATGAGAGATCTGCTCAAGGACAAAGTGCGAACCGGAAATATAAAAATATGCTGGAATTGTGACAGGGACTTGTTTTGTCGGTGCAGAGGAAGAACGCTCATGAACATTTAGGGACAGATTTATTTTTCCTTGCTGAGTTGTAGGGGAAAAAATAGCAAGAACTGAATCTGCATTCAGCGATGGCTGCACCTCAGCCCCTGTAAAGACGTAAGATATAACTGTTTATAGTGTTAATGAACCGCAGGCTCTGCTTTGATCAGTATCACACCAACTGCTCTTAATTGATCTAATCTATTTGGACAGCTCTAGACAGGAAAAAGGTTAAGTGGGAGTGAAAAACAGACACACATATGCACACTTTTGTCAGCAATTCTGGGTAACTATTACAGCTTGTGTGCATGTGTTGAAAGGCTGTGATTCATGTAAAACAAAAGGAGATCTCACTCTTGTGTAAAAAAGAAAAAGTGAAGCGAATCCAGCTTAACTGCAAGCTTGGCAGTGAGTCAGAAACAGTGAAACAAACAGAATTTTTTGGAGGCTTGATCAAGACCTCAGTCTGAAAATATTGTCACTGCGTGTAAATCTAAGACAGATGGCTGGTATGATGGGAAAGTGAGCTATATGAACTGTGGTTTTAACAAGGAAATTACAGAAACACCTTGACTGGAGAACAAAGATAGACGCCACACTTGATTTAGACCGGCATGACATCACTGTTTGCATATTTATTTCCACATCTTCACATGAATCAAGCGCAAACTCAAACCCACACTGACGTCAGCTCAACGACTCGTGGCTGAATCATGACTGCGTGCGTGTAGTTTGAAACTGGCAGCAGCTCTGATATGAAGACAACACAAACCCACACACATCTTTACATACTGGGACAAAAGCATTGAGCTTGTAGGCAATTATTTCAGTACAGCCAGTGCTACATTAATATTTGTTTCCATCCAGAGTCCCTCCAGAGTAGACCCACGTTAGGCAGGTCTGCCCTCATGAAGAAAATTAACAACATCTGGACGTGGAAATTTCCACCCATTTGACCAAATGGGGGCTTTAAGAAGGTAAAGGGTGAAAAATGAGTGTATGCGTGGGAAAACACCCAGCGCGCGTATGAAGAAGCACAAAGGTCCAGTCACCTCTGGGTTCCCCAATGCAAATGCGCTCAGACAGAAGTGAAACTGTGTTTCGTATGGAAAATGACCTCATGTTTAACAAACAAGAGTCAGAAGGTGGCAGTCACATATATGCACATACACTTCTTTCTAAAGGTGTCACATGTTTGGGCCAAAGTATTACCACAAGTTCACACGGTCACTGAGACACAGTAAAATTCATGTATTCACACCAACACATACACTTGGCACAGAGCTTGCTTAGTTCTCACTGACCAGAACGTAAAAAAAAGAAAGAAAAAAAGATCAGTTTCACAGACACTAACTGAAAACAACTTTACACTGCAAAATGATAACAGTCTGTTAGCTTCGTCTTCCAGCCTGAAACCAAGAAATGTTACACACAGAACAGACTTTACATCTACCATCATCATGTTCACACAGCATGAATAATACATGGATAAAGCTCAAGTCTAAAATGATTGTGGCACTATATTACGCTTTTAAAAAATAAGCAACTTCAACAACTTCACATTATAATCCCTAAGGGATTAATTAAACTGGAACATGATATAATCACTGTGTATATTCCTAAAGTCAAAGCTGAAATACTCTGGGTTGATGCCATGTTCCCAACCTGCCGTCTCTACTGGCCCACATCCTGATGGCCTGACGAAGACTCCTGGACATCTCCTTCATTGATGCTACAGGTTGCACTGGGTTGTAAAGGCGGGGAGGCTGCTGTTGCTGCACCATTGCTTATTGAAGATGTTGTATTGAATGTTAGTACCTGGGTAGAAGCAGGAGAAGCATCAGACATCCTGGCCGTCCTGCCGGGTGCTTGGAGCTGATCCGTTTGGTTTGGTGTAGAGACACAATCAATCGCTCGAACAGTTGTTGACTGGCTGTAGATTGGTGCATGGTTGCTGGGTGTTTGTCTGGTGGTGGAGATGATGATGTTGTTATTGTTGTTATTTGTCTGGTGAGTCAGAAGTGCACTGAAAGATGAATCTGCTGTGGTTTTCACAGTTTGGGGTGGTGAGTTTAAAGTCCACGAGTCCTGGTCGAAATCTGGAAGCTGGTGGACAAGCACAGGTAACGGAGTGACGTGATTTGCACTGATGGGTTCATTCGCCTCGTGGTTGCTTGTTGATGGCTGACCAACGGGATTACTAATTGCAGACTGCCAGTTATTGGAACAGAAGACAGCTGAAATGCTGCAGAGAAATAAAACCATAAATATAATCCACTCATGTTCAAATCATAAAGTATTCTTTGTAGTCCTGGTTTCTTTAGAAGACCAAATGTCCTGAATATTTTCTACTTTGTACTGAAGTTATATAATCTGCTCGTTAAAACTTCTAATTTATTCAGTTTCAATTAAAAGAAAAACGATACAAAAATATAATGGATTTGACCCAAATCTCACTACAAACTGTATTTTTTTAAAGAAATTTTGCAAATAACCTGTTTTATTCACACTGTAGTTATAAAATAACTGTTAAACACCAAAACTGAAAATACATGTTTTCTTAGACAGCCATGATTTGGAGATTCATTGTGCTGTATGAAAAATTACAAACCTAAACAGCTCAAGGTATAAATATAATAAAAACAGAAATTTAATCTCACACCAGAAGGCTCATCCAATCTTTTTTCTAGGAAACACTGCAAAAATGAAATCTTGAAACCTTTTATGCAACCTTTCTGCTTTCCTTCACTGGCTTCTAGTGAAATAAATAACATACAGAGCCCTACGTGGCCAGGCTCCTGTATATACAGCTCAGCTACCAAGAGCTTATAACCTTAGTTGGCCTCTCTAATCATCTTATCAATGTATCTTAACTGCTCCTTGCTCTTATTTTAAATCCAGAGGGGACCATACTTCTGATGTTGGAGAGCCTAAATTTTGGAACAGTCTTCCTCGCCCTGTCAGGTCAGGCAAAAGAGTCATTTGTTTTAAAAAACTGCTTTTTCTTAAGCTTTCTCCCATTATTTTTGGCCAGTCGGGCATAAGACTGTATGCCTGACTGTGTGTCTGTATGCTGAAACATGTACATGTATGGTTTAATTCGAACTGTGAAGTACTTTGGAACTGTGTGTTAAAAAGCGCTATACAAATGAAGCTATTCTTCTTCCTCTTCTGAAGATGGAAATGAGACTACACAGACCTGGCCAGCTGTTTTTGCAGCTCCTGAGCATGTTGGTTGCATTGAGCATAGTAGCTAGCCTGAGCATCCACAAAGTCAGTGAGGCTCCGCATATGGTTGGTCTGTAGAGGTAGATAGCAGGAAAACATATCCAACAAGGTAAAGAGCCACAAGCATTAAATATAAAAAGCAACAGTTCCTTTAAGAAACAGATAGTAAAAAAAAACAAACACAAATTTGAACTCGTTAAGTGTACGTACATGTGTGTTGCTGAGTCCTTCCACAACAGCTCTTGTGATTTCTGACTGTCGATTGTAAAGACTCTGACAAATCCTCAGCTCCATCTCTGCCTACACATACAAACCCACACACACACACACACACACACACACACACACACACACACACACACGTATGGTTTTTCTCTTATTTTTCTAAAAATGGCTGCCGAAATAATACAACATTTAAAATGAGCTCAAGTCTAAACAAACAGAAAACTACAGAAAGGAAATATTGTCTGTGCTAACAGCAGCTCCATATTCATATCAATTACTGCTGAGAGCCTCACTGATATACTGTATGAAGACCATTTCAGATCCTGTGTTCTTTAAACTGATAAGGAACTCACCTGTGAGATTTCCTGAGCCCAGATCTGTTTGCATGAAAGAGACATAAGAAGACCAATGCCTTATTTGAAGATTGAACAACAATTTCATCTGCGTCTGTTAATATGCACGTTCCTACACAGAACTGCTGACCTTTAGCCATTTAACACGCAGGAAGCTGAACATGTAGGAGACATGAGACAAGTAGTCATCTTCCAGTGGGTTGGCATTTAGGTTCTGACAAAAAGACAGAAGATACAAGAACTGTAATGTCAAATATCAACATGTTTAGCTTTTAGTCAGAGTATGACTAACTGAAAAGTATGTAATAATGTAAAGGTGTAACTCACTCTGGCCTCTTGCTCAGCCTCGTGGGCTTTTCTCAGCCTGGCCTTAGTGATATCCAAGTCCAAACGTTTATTCACCAACATCTTGCGTTCATTCTAGGAACAAGCAATCTTGTTTACTTTACAAATAACCTATAAACTAAATATTATTTTGGGTGACAGCGTAAAATAACCTAATCACTGCTGTGATAATCACAATAAAGGTGCGAGTTTGTGTGCATGTGATACAGAGGCATGTGTTTACCTGTATGGCTTTGTATTCCCCCTCAGTGAAACTCCGCAGGGGAGTGAGAAAGTAAACGTTAGTGCTTTGGACAAACTTCCTCTCTGCCTCGCCGAGCTGCTTCTGAGCCTCTCCACACCTTATCAATCCAGTACCTGAGCAGAGAAACATAAAAATACAACACAGTGACAACTTTTCAATATATACTCATAACACAAAAAAGACAAGAATAAGCAAAGAAATGAACATGTGAAAATAGTTGAGATCCTCCTCGCAGATCAATAAAATGCACGTACTCATTAGCCACTTTATTAGGTATTCCTGCTCAACTGCTTGGTAACCAACCCTGTATTGGCAAACTGCATGTACCTAATAAAATGGCTGGTGAGTGTGTACTCACCATAAGGTGTGTTTGATCCAATCTCCAGCCCGGCCTGAGTCATCTGATCTCCCAGTAACTCAACGGCACGAGGCCGGGGTGGGACGCTCCACTCCAGATGCTGATACAGCCGGTCCTCTAACCGCACTCCTGTGTATCAGAGGTCAAAGGTCACATCAAAATTCAGTGGCTACATTTTCTATACACCATGTGACAATTTTTATCATGTACATTTGTTAAAGGATGCACCTGTGACAATACAATTAATAAAAATGGTAATAAACAATACACACACAACACCTCTCAAAACATAGTTCATCCCTGTGATTTAAACTGTAATGCATTGGTTTCATAGTTTCTTCCACAAGGAGAAGGTCCTAAAATATTGTTTCATATAATAAATATCATTGTAAAAATGATTTTACAAGAAGACTATAAACCCTTGGAAGATAAATTCAGCGAGACATGACCTGAAAATGTATCCTGGATGCATCTGGCAGCTGAATGTACCTTTTATTTGATAGATTGCAGACCACATCCACTCATAACTCCATTAGAAAACGTAATTGGATTCAAACAGGCTAAAGAATAAGCATCTCTATTCATCCGAACAGGCCAATTGCTACCAAAGTAAACAAGAGACATCAAGGAAGATGTATGCATGTACTGTGGGAGGACAAAGAGAGCTGAAACGATTGGTCCCAGAGGTAAAGACTCTCAGCTAACTCAGGACCACAACAGTAAGTTGATGGGATTTGATGACTCTGCTTTTATCTGTATGTTGGCAGCTGGAAATTGCTTGATATCATCCCAGATGCATTTTCTTCATAAATATTTACAGGTCATCTAAATATTTCTCATCTTCACTGTAAATGTCTTTAAAAATACTCCATAGAATACCTTCCTCGGAAGAGGGAAACCATCTCCATTACTCTTAATGAGATGATGTTTTACTTTAAAAGAGTAAATGCTCAGATCTTTTTTCTCACCTTTTATATATTTGGATACAGTGAACAGGTTAGAGTTCAGGATCATAAAAACAGGGCTAATTGTGGCAAAAACAGGACCAACTGTTAGTGAAGTGGGTATGTATACATCTGTAACTGCTCAATGAATCAGGGCAGCTTCATTAAATCAATTCATGTTCTCCTACCGAGGCTTGGCTGCAGTAAAGCCTCAGTCTGGGAGATTATCTGGTCCGTCCACGTCTTGGTGGCGTCCGCCCGTGATAAAAGCTCCTCCAGTCCGGGATCCAACTCAGTCCTCTCGGCCTGTCCTAGACTCTCTCCAGTGTACTGGAGCGAATTTCAGGGTAACATTGATTAACAAACTGCTTAACTGCGCACTTTTCTTTTAGTAAGGGCAGTCGCTGATTTGGGGTTGAGATTAAAGCCCAGGAAAAACACATAATAGTTTCCTTTATTATTATTATTATTATTATTATTATTATTACCTGAACAGCGCGGTTGATGAACTGACCAGCATCCACGGCCAACCGAGTCAAATCCATGACAGCGTCCCCAAGGTCGCGTCGTCTCCGGCGGACCAACTGACAATCAGCGGCCAAGCAGGACCGGGGTAACCACGCTATGAAAAGACAGCTAACCAACAACAAGAGGAAGACCTCGCCATAGCCTCCCGGCTAACCGCCCCACTTTCTGCTGGCAAGATTACGGTCCGTTAACACCGAGCAGCCGAGCCCAAGAGGACGAAGCAAGTGCGTATGTTGACCGTTTAGCCTCCTCCGCATCCTGAGCGCGTCTTCTGTCGAGTTGGATGTCTTTAACATGTGTTTCAGAACCCTGGAAAATAACAGCATCGCATCGGCTATCCAAAACGGTCGGCTTTGACAACAGCAACAGATTCACAGTGATATTAAATATTAGCTAGCGTTTTTGATTTTTTTTTCAAAGCTTCACTACAACGATAAAACGGATTATTTTGAATACCGACAGGTTTAAATAATATTAAGCTTTTACATAAATTAAACTGGACATTTATAGGTGTCGAAAATTCAGTAAAATTATTAGTATATTAAAAAAAAGAAAAGATTTACCTGATAAGAGAGCGCCTTTATCCACACTTCCGGTTCAGATCATTCAAAATAAAAGCATATTCCTATGTATGTATCTTGCTTTCCCACTATAAATATGTAAATACATAAATACAGCCAAGCTCATCCTGATCTATCCCAAAGCCAGCTGAAACAACAGCCAAGCATTAACAAAAAGAAGAAAAGTAATAATTACAAATACAGTGATTTTCTGACTGCCTGAACTCATTACTAGATAAGAAAAATATTGCTAGCTGAAAAGGAAACTACTGCTATACTCACGCCTTCACCCAGCCTTTTAAGCAGACATTTCTTAGTGGCGATTTCTTTTTATGTAAAAAGTTGAACCAGTTGGCTGTAATCAGGAGTGAAGAAGCAGCGGGAGACGGGATTAAAACAATCAGCTGACAAGCCTGTCTAGCTCTGTGAGTCTAAGGAGGGTTAAGAGATTAGAAGATACACACTACGGCACGTTTACCAACTAAATGGCTTTATTACAAGGGAATGTACAACAGTGCTGCGTTTTTCAATGTTTTTCTAGATAACTCAAATTCAAGAAACATGCCCACTTTTTTATTAACAATCTCTCCTGTCTCATTGGCACAGTGTGAGGTGTTAGTACTGCCATCGGCCCTCTCAGTCTGGACCACCAGCGCCCTTCTTTGAAGCATTTATGTACAGGCCAGGCTAATAAAAGCTCCTTTCCCCCATTCTTCTCTAGATGTGTTTCTCAAAGCTTTTTGAGCCCTAAGCTTATTTGTTTATTTTGGTCTGGCTGACCTCCATGTGATGTGTGCTTCAGGTGGAGTACCGTTGCCATACTGCTCGCTGGGCTCGCCGTTTTTTTTCACTCTGTAACCAGAGACTGCAGCAGTTGGTGCCGCGCCTCTTTGCCATAGTTGCTGAATAGCAAAGGAAGCAGCTGGTAGATGCAGCTCAGAGGTAAGGTAACAGACGATAATCACAAGCATCAGATAGCAGGATCACATCAAAATTCACATAATTTACATCCTTGTTTCCCCAAAAAACTGCAAATAAAAACAGAAGGTGATGATTTCGAAAGTATTTACAAAAAACTACATTTCAGAAAAGTCCAGTGAGGGACAACAAAAATTGGAAAAGTTGTTTAATGCTCAAAAGCATTAAATAAATACATCTGATGGAACATCACAACACAAATAAGATTTAGTAGCATGATGAAAGATGAGCATCTCAAAAAGTCCCAGTGTTTAATGTTGTTTAAATGCAGATTTAAGTGATTTGCAGTCTTGCTTTTAGTTTTACTTAATACAGCTTTCATAGAAACAGGGTTGCACATTATCAAACGATACTTAGCACTTACTGTACATGTCTGCAATATTTATAGATCACATTTCCATGATGATCCCTTATCTGTCTGGCCAGAGAATGGCCTCAGCAACCGCATCCGTGGACTTTTTGAAAATGCCATAGCAACAGAAACCGGGGCTCTTTGCTCTTTACTTTGGAGGATGTACACCTTCTAGTTGAGACCGGTCATACAAACTCACGTTGATGCTGTTTTCTGCTCTGGAGCACTAAACCTGTTAGGAAGAAAGTAGAGACCTGATCTTGCTTAAATAAGAAAAAGAAATGATGCCTCTGAAAGCGTCAGTATCATTAAAAAAGAAGGAGAATATTAATATGTGCATTTCAGGAATAACGACTGAATTGTCCGCAGTTTACAAATATTGAACATGGAGACAGAAGTGTAGAACAGCTTCTGTGGCTGTGGATACACAAATATCACAGTGATTACATTGTATATGTAAAGTGTGTAAGTTTGAATTTGTAGGTGTCTGAAGGAAAAGTGGATAAAGCCACAGTAATCTTCTTCAAGGCCTTACAGAATATCCCCTGGTCCCCTGGTGAGGCACACACATACTGTGAAAGTGATATTTCCCAAAACTCAATTTATAGTTATAGTCCCTGCAGACTCATTAGGTGCGGTTATACGAGAGAAACTGAGCTAATTAATAACGAACAACAGCTCGTTTTACCAACCAACTGACTTTATACAGGGGTGCTCAGATTTGTAAAAAAGAGGAAATGGCTTTGAAACCTTAACATTAGTGTTTTGAGGACTATGATTTTACTTTTAAGAAAACAGAAGTGGTCATGTTACATATACCAGTAACCGTTAAGGGTGCAACCATTGAATGTGTATATGTATAAATCTCAACAGTGTTAGAGAGGATCCCTAGTGAGTAGCACTTGGCGACTGTTGAGAGGAAGAAACCTGTGAAAGGACTAAGCTTAGGGACGGACAACTGAGAGAGGTGAAGAGAAAACAGGAGCATAACAAGAATCAGTAGCTGATAGCCACTCCTCCTTATCTTTTTTTTGGTTACAATTCAGTAAAAAGATAACCTGTATATAAAAGATGAACAGACTATAGATGAGACAGGGTTTAAACTTTTACTGAAACGCACTTCTTTGATGGTACATTAGAACAAATAATCACACAGTAGGCGACACTATTTGTTAGATGATTTCATTAAATGTCTCCCTTGAAAAATAGGTTTTTAATCTCATTGGAATCTTCCTGGTTAAATAAAAGAAATAAAAAATAAAGATGGTGCCACTTGATCAATATCCTGCCTTGCTCAGCACATATTTACCAAATTGACCAATTACACTTATCACCCTGCTGTAGTTACCGCTTCTGCAAACTAAATCAGTATGTATGTATACTGGTACATACAATTCAGCTGTTTCCCGATCAGCTGAGGGGTTTGTAGACCTGTTGACAGAGAAAGAAGTGAGTGTGCGACTGCCTTTAGAAGAACTGGACATACTGCTAGAAGACTGAGCACACACCATCTTAAATCAAGTGTGTGTGTGTTCGTATTGGCAAACTTGATGGAAAGAAAAGGACAAGCACAAAGGCATACTCGACAAACTCAACACATGTACAGCTGCGGTACTGAACTGCTGCAGTAATTTGAGCAAAGGACTGCATTTTGTTTGGTTTTCTGTATACAGTGACAAAAATGTTTTAATTTCCACAGCAAACCACTAAAGCTGTGTTTTATTACTTGATGTTGTCAATAAATACAAATAAAGATTGATTTATGTGACATTCCTTTTTTTATAGATAAAATTGGCAGTGGTTATTCTGGAAGTTGTTACAGTCCTAACTTATTAAGAAAAACTGTGAAGTGATGAAGGAAAAAGCTGCCACTCAGCATATTGCCACGTTACAAAAATGTGAAATTTGTGTCACCTCTTAAAGAATTTTTAACATAGTTTTTTAAATATATATAATATTTAAAGTAAGGGTTATAGTCTATTGTGTTTGTTAACACAGCAAAACATCTGCTGCACTCCGGAGTAAATAAGGAAAAGACTTGCAGGATTAAAAAAAAAACAAAAAAAAAAAAAAACGACCTCTGCTGTGTTTCATTCATACGGGGCCCCGCAGGGGACATGGGAGAAAAAAAAAATTAAGGACTTTTGCGAGATCTCGCAAAACAAACTCGGGATCTCGCAAAAGTCCGTCTTAATTTTTTTTCTCCCATGTCCCCTGCGGAGCTCCGTAGTTTCAGAGTAACTCGCATACCGTATTAAGGAAAAAAAAAAATTCAACAAAATCCAAAGTGCGGCTGGCTTGAGAGCTCACTGCACCATAGTTTCTCATTCTCAGAAAATGGACTTCATTGTCAGTTGCAGATTTATTTGCGCGATGATCTGCCGAGATTGCGCACCCTTTATGACGTGTCTGGAACTCGGGTGCTTTTGCGCATGCGTGAATATTCGTGCATTCGAACAAGTGCCGTCACAGAAGAAGTCTGATCTGCCTTTGATAAGAAAAAAGTATATTTCACTTCCTCTTTCCCCTAAAGCAAAAGAGGTTCACTTTAAAATCATTAATGAGGTTTATCCAACCAATGAATTCTTAAGACGGAAATTTAATTTAGATGTGAACGCCTGCACATTTTGTGAAAATGATATTGAAAGTCTGGATCACTTGTTTTTCAACTGTGAATCAGTGCACTCCTTCTGGACTGACATGTGGAGCTGGCTACAGTCCAGGAGAATTCAGTTACCACATTTGACGGTGACAGTAATAAAATTTGGAATACTTGCTGAGAATGCAGATTTTGACCTGTTGATTAGGACGATTTTGTTAATGGGAAAATTTTTTATTCACAAATGCAGATACTTTAAAGCTAAACCATGTATAAACAGATGGCTGAATGACTTTAGACTCTGGGCTAAATCGCTGAAACTTGTGAATAACAAGAAAGCCCATAAACTTGTTGTTTTATTTAAAGAGTTTAACCTATGTTAAAAAAAACAAAAAACTCCCTATTTTATAATCACGACTGCCCTTTTTTTGCACGTTAGTTTTTGCCTTTGGTTCGAATCCTTCAATGACTGTTCTTTATTTTTGTGCTAACTCTTTTAACTTTGTGCTTATTGTTGTTGTTTTTGGGGGTTTTTTTTGTTCGTTTTGTTTGTTTGTTTGTTTTGCTATAATGCTCAACCGAGGATGTAACATAATCGGATTAATGATGGTGCCTTGTATGTTAAACTGTTGTTTGTAAATAAAGTTTAATTAAAAAAAAAAAAAAAGTCTGATCTGCCTTTGATCCGGGACAGTCCTCAAATAGGACCCAAGCTAAGTCAAAAGGTTACAGCTTCCAGAGTTCGCCTGGCAGTTTATACACGTGAAACGTTCCCCAGTCTTTCAAATCAGAAAGTTTAGCATTTCAGGAAGATTTTAACAGAGGGAATCCCTGTGGAACAACAATGTCTCAAACACCGGATTCTAATTTTCATATTCCTCTGGTCCTATCACCAGATGAGCTGTTACTGTCACGGTCCGGGGCAGCGGCCGTGTGGAGAGTGGAAGGAGGACTCAAAACGCAGCACTTATTCAGGTGTGAGGGTGATTTATTGATAATATCAAATATAAAGTGATGGTAAAACAGAACTAAGGATGAACTAACTGGGAGAAACTACACAAAGAAATAGCAAACCTGAGCATGAAGGGAGAACAGCAGGGAGCGCTAGTGATGGGACGTTCTGTATCGAGGCTTCGGAGCGTGTGTCGAGTAATGGAGGGGGCGTTTCCGCGAAGCGCGTATCGAGGCTTGCTTCATTTATGGGAGGAGCTGAAAATGATGACGTCCGAAGCCTCGCTGCCCGGCTGTACCACGTGACTGGTTCATGAAGTGGTTCGAACTTTGCCGCGAGATATGACAGCGATATAAACCCCTCAGACTTCATTCAAAATGTGGGTGTTTGATGGAGAGTTGTTAGTGAGAGTTTGGAGACAGTTTGGAGGTTTAGGAGAGTGAGGAGAGAAAGTCAGGAGAGAATGGAGCCAGCTAAGAAGAGGAGGATGTCCTCCCATGTGTGGGAACATTTTGATCTTATTCCTCCCAACAAGGTATGTAAATTTCTACAGAAGATGTATTTTCATGATACTGATGGTGCAATACAATTTATGTTGAGCTGTCTTGACTTTTGTACAAGGTGAAGTGTTTGCTATGTGCCAGGGAGCTGGGATATAACAACACCTCATCCATGCTTAGGCACTACAGAGCTTTGCATGAGAATAAGGGGGACACCGATTGTGGAGCAAGACCAGGTGAGCCATCAAATGCAATGATAATATAGGATGCAGTAATGTTACTAAATGATATAACAATATTATACAACTGTTATAAGTTACGTGTGTGATATTTATATTTGTGCTTTATCTTTATTGTCTTTCCTCAGGAGAACAATCTCAAATAGATGAAGACCTGGTCAGCATGGTGATTGAGGACTTCCAGCCATTTAGCATTGTGGAGGACAAAGGATTCAAAAGATTTGTTAAATCATTAAATCCTAGCTATGTTCTCCCCACTAAAAAGGTCATAAAAGCAGTGAAAATTTCGTTTTTACAGAATAAAATGTGAACAGGCAGGACTGAGGCTCAAAGCCTCAGTGTGTAGCTGTCCATACCTCAACGTTACAAAAGCACAACTACTGTCCACACCCCAACCACACCTCACCTCACAGTAAATGATCATTTCCATTTCAAGCATTTCCAAATAATCATTTCCCATACTGCCACTATAAATATACACAGTATACTGCCATCACTACAATATACATGTTTTACACACTCCTTTTGTTGTCGACATTTACAGGCTGTGTGCAAAATGCCACACTCTTCAAATTCATGCCAGCTATTATTTTTACGTCCAGTAGGTGTCCTGCTAGAGCAAATGAAGCTTCATGAAGCTTCGCGTTGGGGTGAACCAATTGGATGAAAAGCTTCAGTGCTTCATGGGGCTTCATCTGCCCATCACTAGGGAGCGCACGCAGGGGATTACACCAGGTATGAACACAGACGACGCGACAAGGAGCAGAGGAAATCACACACTATAAGTACACAAAGAGACACTGGGAAATCACACACAGGTGGGGGAAACAGCTGGACCTGATTAACCTGACGAGACAGGGGAACACTAACACCAGGGACCAACAGAGGGAGCACAAACCCAGAACCCAGTATCTAAAATCCCAAAACACAAACCATCCCAAAACAGCCCATGAATAATAAAGAGAATAATAACAATAAGGGACACAAACACAAAGTCACTCAGTCATGGCCGCAGGACCATGACAGTTACCGACTATCAATAATGCCTTCAACAAGCTCTCTGACGAACAGTGGATCTTAATAGAAAATGGACTTTTGGATTCTGATGTTCAAGCAGTTTTGGCCGACATGATTTCTGAAATCATACAGATCGCCACAGCCAAAATCTTGATACTTGCGCTTCCCGCCATTCAGCGTGGTGCATCTACAGATTTAGAAAAAAATCCATTTCTTGGTGACTCCATCTCAGTCACTTTTGCTAAAGCGCTCAGCATCCCTGAGCAGTACTGTGTGAGTGTTACACAGCTGACAATGATGATTGAGAGGGAGATTTCAGATAAGGTAAAGTCGATTGCCACCGTGGTCAGGCAGAGCAATTTACCGCTAAACCCTGCTGTTTACATCAGCGGAAAAATTCCGAATATTGGAAGACTCCGTGTCATGGTTTCTCTTGCTCTCTCATGCTTGAAATTATGCGCAATAAAACGGCGAAGCTCACGCATTATATCGGTAAGCGATTCAAGTCAATCTGAATCCAGCACAGACAGCAGTGAGTCCGGCATCTCACGCGAATTCGCCATCAGGGAGGTTAGTGATATTCTGACCAGATATAGTCGAGAATCATATTCTGCAGATGATGAATTATCAGATGACGACGAAGATATAGAAACTGAGTCACCTGCTAAAATAGAGCAACTTTCAGAAAAGAAAGAAAGTTCAGAAAGTGGGGAATGTGCAGAAGCTGAAAGGCAGGCACGTTTGGAACCTGATGCCACAGTAGAAAAATTTGCAGCTGACATTGTCAAATATTATATTTGACAATCTCCTTTCTTCTGACACTGATTCTTCTTCCCACAGTGAGAAATGTATCTCACCCAAATCTGGATTTATGGGAGCCATATCTTCGATAAAGTGAGAGAGTTTTTCAACTCACGTGCTCCTTGCGCACCAGAAAAATCCCGCAAACACCATTTTTTGAAGTTCGCACAAAAACATTATGAAAAGATGAAAGAGGGGCTGAAAAACACAGTGGAGGAGAGCAAAAGACATTTGATTAGTCTGTTAAACCTAAGCCACTCCCCTGAAACTGAGGGAATGGGTTCCCCTTCAAGAAGCTCATTTACTCTGGAAACCATGGTAAAATGTTCTACTCCAGCTAACTTTAATGTCATCAGATCTGAAATTATTGACATATACAAGTTCACAAAAGAGGAAGAACATTATATTATCCAAAAAACCTTTGAGAACATTAGAATAAGCGAGGACATCAAAAATTTCTCAAGGGAATTAACAGAGAAAATGTACGACCATTTAATGACAAGTCGTATATACCAAATTCCCAATACTTTTATGGGTAGAAGTCTATCAGACTCTGTTATCTCCAGTACACCACTGACAGCAGCTGAATCAAGAGTTTCCTTTTCTCCCGAAGTCCTCTATGTAATCATAGAAGACGCAGTTGCAAAGTTTTTGCAAAAGATTCTGCTCTTGGTTGATGATGAAGCAATTGATGTAATTATTCAGAGCGAAAAAGTGTCCGATGCTATTAAAGATATCCAAAACTTCCTTGCAACAGCACAGACACGGGCAAAAGATACAGAGTCAGACTCTTCTCAAAAAAGTGGCAGAGAATCTAGAACACCCTGTCATTCTAGACCAGCATCTCCAGAAAGACACACTCAAAAAAATGAATGAGGTGGATTGTTCAGTGTATATTAATTATTTATTTTCATTTTACTTAAAATATATGTTTTTGTTAAGTTAACATATGTTTTTCTAATCAAGTCTACGTAATTGTGTCTATTATTCAACGTACATAATACTAATGTGTTACTTGATCGCATAACATTTAAGTTAAGTCAATGAGGATCGATATACCTTGTATATCCACAAGGTGGCAGTAATGCAAAAACAGTTGTAATGAAACCGCGCAGAACAAGAAGGTTTCACGGCTTGTGCCTGCTCATGCGCAAGACTTCAAATTTAACTGAAAAAGGCTGTTTTGGCGCCAAGCTGCTGTTTCTTTGAGAGGTAAGACCACTTTTTTCTTTGACTATGTTGTGTAGTATCTATATGTCCAGCATGGTTATATTTTGCGTTTGTCTTACAAGACATGTTATATCGTTTGCGTGTGCTTGTTTTACATTAGTTTTACTGGGTCCTGGACATGCTTATTTTGTGGACTGTGTAAGAAACATTTTTATTGTTTTTTGTTTTATTAAGGGATTAGCTACAGGGGTTCATGGGGTTATTCTTTCAAGGGGTTATTTTTCCATTTGCTTTCTTGGGATTCCTTTTCTGTAATCCGAGAGTCGGAAATATCGAATAGGATAGCAAGGATAGCATAAAGTGACATTTAAAATCCAAAAAGTCAAGGGCGAAAGCCACTGTGACACCATTGTTCTGCTCTATCAGTAATCTGTATTATGTAAAAATGGTCTGTAAATACAGCATGTTTCCTAGCGGAGTTATACATATCAATGTAGTTATAAATTACAGTTTGTGAAAGTACACACTTAATTTTTTTAATAAAATTATTCAAGACATATGAGTGGACAGACAATGGAGGACGACAGACCTGGTGATAATTGCTTCTATAGAAAGTTAGCACATGGCAGTGTCAATCTCTTGCTTTTCTTCTGAGTAGTATTTTATTTAGTTGTAATTCAAACAATTTGCTTCTTGAAATTAAGTAATGAATTTCTTGTTTTACTTTATAAATCTCAGATCCTGCCTTTACCTGCTCCCTCCTATACTGATGTGGTGTATGTGGTACTGCTGAGCTTGTATGTGGTATGTGAACTGTTATACTTTTAAAAACAAAACTGTTTTATAAGTTAAGTTTTCTTTTGTGACCCATCCCATGCCCCTGTTATTTCGTCTCCACATCTGAACCATGGTAAAGGTTGCAGTTCAAGGGCCTGAGGCATGAAATTCTTTTCAGATCAGCTGTGATCAATATTTTTTGGAACTTGATAAATAACAATAAAAGCTGTAATGGCTCCATTAGCATTTTGTGTAAATGTTTGTGTTAAAATTATAGCTTTAATGAGGTCTTTCTACATTAGTTTTAGTTTGTATATGTGTACATATAGTATGTATATTTACAGTACAGTATGTTGTGTTTGTTGACATATTTTCAGGTGGAAGCAGAATATGTGAGGATTACTACTGCTGCACATGTTCCAAGGCTTTTTACACAACTTGACCAATACACTGACCAGCTCATAAAAGTCTTCAAGAAAAAAGGAGGCGTTGCAGGGAAGAAAATTAGACAAACTTTGGCCCCAGCCACACAGGTGCGTTATTCTGTTGGTAGCAAAATATTATGGCTAATAAGATCATTTTCAAATTTAAACAGCTAGTGTATGGTAGCTGCACAGTGCACTTACATTTATATTAAGCAAGACAAAGTTTGGTACTCAAAACGTTGGAAAATTTAAATTACCTAAACATATGTAAAATCTGATCCCTTGATTTAGGTTAAACCAGAAGTGAATGTTTTTATGTTATGTTTTGAATGCAAAAAAGATGATGTATTAGTTTGTCTTTACCTCCATTATGGACATATATAATGTGGTGGAAACCCTTCCCAACAGGTTAACTATTCATGTCCATGTGATGATTAGTTGGTCTTGTGTACATGTCTATCTGTGCAGTGGCTATGTCATTCATTTTGCGTATAATGTGAGTTTCTGTCATCCTAAAGTATTTCTGTTTTCTCTTCCTGTATCTCTGCCACTCTCTACAGAAGGAAACCATTGAAAAGGGGAGGGAGTGTGTCCTCAGGGCACTACCTTTTTACCTGAATGAAGACCCAAGCATCCTCTTCAAAGAATAATTGGTTGGTAATTTTAGTTTTGGTTTAATACAGATAAAAAACTAATTTTGAATAACTAATGTTGTTGCATGTTGTAATGTTGTTGTTGTTGTAATTTGCATGGAACCTGTTTAAATGTTTTGGGAAATCTTCTTGTATACCCAAACTATTTATATTTATCGTTGAATCTGTAGTCTGAAATAGTGGCGCACTGGGGTGCATGTTCCTAATATTGTGTTTACGTCATTAAAGGGTAGCTTTGGCCCTTTTTCTTTCTTTTTTTTAAAACTGGATGCCATTTTTCTATGTTTTTGTGTCTAAGCTACAGCTGTTCAGAGGGAGCTGGAACAAATTACCCTTGCTATCTTTACCATCGAAAGAGCTGATGCCAGCACTCCTCCAGCCGATGTGGGTATAACCATCTAGTGTGTCCTGCATGACCTGGAAGACCTGGCCTCTGCATGTGCACTCTTAATGGGTGGGATATATGCACTGAATCTCAGTTAACCTCAAGACTGAAAGCTAAGAGACAATCAAAAGTATTGAGATTTAAAGGATTTAATTGAGAGATGATACTGCACCAGAAATGTTGAAGGGTGGTGTGTATATTAGCGTTCAAGGCATATTGTTATGAGGTGGAAATATGTTCATATTCAGTTTGTGTTACATTGTGTGCATTGTAAAGGTAATTGCAATACATACTAAAAATAAGGGTAAGTTAGGAGGTTGATCTGATATCCCCGTGTTGGTGTTGTTCACAGATCATCATACTAAATGTTGTTCCAGGATCAACATTGCAAGTGACCAATCAGAATGTTGTGACGTCATACTTTTGCGACTTCGGGAAAAACCGGCGTAAAACAAAAAACTGTACTTAAGCTGCGTGAAACCGCCTCTGTCCGCCGATCAACTGACCCTAACCCTAACCCTTTAATAAACAGTAAGCAGAATTGATATTGTCCTTGCAACATTGGAATTTCATAAATGCACAAATGGCTTGGAATAGAATAACGTCACAACAATGTGATTGGTCACTTGCAATGTTGAACCTGGAACAACATTTTCATGATGGTCTGGGAACAACACCAACACGAGGATATCAGATCATCCAAGTTGGGAATGCAGGATGAATGTATATTTTGTGGACTTTTAAAGACGAACAATTGTTTCCATGTTAAAATGTTTACATCTGAAGTTTTTTGCCCAAACACTGGTAAAATAAATGTTGACAGTGGCAAGTGTTAAATGGTTACTGCTGTGCTGTTGCAAAAAAACTGAACGCTGACAAGCTGTTTTATTGTTAGACCATAATCTTGGCATGTTTTGTTAAAGTTTTATTTGGGATGGTGATGTAATTTTCTTTGATTGCTAATATCAGTGGACTATTTATTATTATTATTATTATTGTTGTTGTTGTTGTTACATAATTTTTTTTTTTTTTAAATTGTGGCTGTTGAGGTGGACACTTCACTTTGCATTGTTAAAGGAAAGCACTTCATTGGCATTGTGTTACTGGACTGACCCTAAGCAATCATTGCAAATAGCAACTTTGCTATCCATTTTAGACACTAAAAGAAAAAAAACACTCACAGACCTTACTAGCATCACATGTGCCTAACTCAAGTGTCATCTTATCAATGTGTTATGTGATCTTCAATGTGTTGTTTTTTTTTTTCTTCTATTTCTGGTAGATACAGACATTTAATTTAAAGTCTTGATGTTGCATCTGTCTACATACTGTTAATTACTAACCCTAATGAGCTGTTGTGTTTTATTTTGGACTGGATTTACACAAATGCTCACTGAATGTGTTGGCAATAAAATAAATTTTAAAAAATAAGTTGGATGTACTTAATTCATTTGTGTGAAACCTGTTGACAAAATAGATTTATGTAAAACTAATTAATAAAGCACAAGGTGGCTGAAAATATAATATTTGAATTAATCTAACTTAAATTTAACATTTCACTGCCACAAATAAGAAATGTGTTGAAGTAACTAATCTAAACTATCTAACCTGAAAATATATCATCTATGTTCATACAACATAACTTGATTTAGTTAGTCTTAAATATGTCTTGTTAATCTTAAGTAGTTTTTTTTAAATTAGATGAACTAAAGATTTTTGCTTTAAACTAACATAATTCAATTTCGTGGAACCTGTTGACAAAATAATTTTAATTAAAGTCAACGTTTCATTTTTTTGAGTGTACCTACTTCTTTGTTCATTGTAAACAATTGTACTTTCTGTAAAGTGGTTTGAATTAAAGAGAAAAGAAAAGTATGTTTTGTTTTGTTTTTTTTCTTCAAGATCTGTTCACATGTACTTAGCAAGAGTGAGTACACAGCGTTAAAAAATGGTACTTAGTGTAGTGAGGAAGGCGAAAAGCAAAGAGAGCATATGAAGGTAATATTGAAGTAGGCGCAGTTTTGAAGTGGTGAAAGGCAAAGGCATGAGTGCAAGCCTAATAAAAGGTAATAGGAGAGATGTGGAGCAGGCGGAGGACTTGGCTGGAGCAGGAAAAGGCAAAAGGGGAAACGCGAATGCGCATCCCCGCCCCCCAAGCTAGGGCCGTGGCAGCGAGATCGTGGGGGTTCGAACTGGCGGCGCTCTGTACCAGAGTGCTCTGCCACACATCATACGCCAAACGGCCGGCCGAGAGAACGGTTAAAAAAAAGGACATTTATCATTTCTTCTCCAGCCAGCCAGCCAGCCAGCCAGCCCGCCCTTCTCATGGTTTTTACAAAGTACACAGCACAGCAGATTCTGCAATATTCTTACACACTAATTAAGCATTGGAAACCTACCTACTTCTTTGTTCATTGTAAACAATTGTACTTTCTGTAAAGTGGTTTGAATTAAAGAGAAAAGAAAAGTATGTTTTGTTTTGTTTTTTTTCTTCAAGATCTGTTCACATGTACTTAGCAAGAGTGAGTACACAGCGTTAAAAAATGGTACTTAGTGTAGTGAGGAAGGCGAAAAGCAAAGAGAGCATATGAAGGTAATATTGAAGTAGGCGCAGTTTTGAAGTGGTGAAAGGCAAAGGCATGAGTGCAAGCCTAATAAAAGGTAATAGGAGAGATGTGGAGCAGGCGGAGGACTTGGCTGGAGCAGGAAAAGGCAAAAGGGAAAGGCGAGTGCACGTCTCCCCGCCCCCCAAGCCAGGCCGAGAGAAGGCTTGAAAAAATAAGGACATTTATCATTTCTTCTTCAGCCAGCCCTTCTCATGGTTTTTACAAAGTACACAGCACAGCAGATTCTGCAATATTCTTACACACTAATTAAGCATTGGAAACCTACCTACTTCTTTGTTCATTGTAAACAATTGTACTTTCTGTAAAGTGGTTTGAATTAAAGAGAAAAGAAAAGTATGTTTTGTTTTGTTTTTTTTCTTCAAGATCTGTTCACATGTACTTAGCAAGAGTGAGTACACAGCGTTAAAAAATGGTACTTAGTGTAGTGAGGAAGGCGAAAAGCAAAGAGAGCATATGAAGGTAATATTGAAGTAGGCGCAGTTTTGAAGTGGTGAAAGGCAAAGGCATGAGTGCAAGCCTAATAAAAGGTAATAGGAGAGATGTGGAGCAGGCGGAGGACTTGGCTGGAGCAGGAAAAGGCAAAAGGGAAAGGCGAGTGCACGTCTCCCCGCCCCCCAAGCCAGGCCGAGAGAAGGCTTGAAAAAAAAAGGACATTTATCATTTCTTCTTCAGCCAGCCCTTCTCATGGTTTTTACAAAGTACACAGCACAGCAGATTCTGCAATATTCTTACACACTAATTAAGCATTGGAAACCTACCTACTTCTTTGTTCATTGTAAACAATTGTACTTTCTGTAAAGTGGTTTGAATTAAAGAGAAAAGAAAAGTATGTTTTGTTTTGTTTTTTTTCTTCAAGATCTGTTCACATGTACTTAGCAAGAGTGAGTACACAGCGTTAAAAAATGGTACTTAGTGTAGTGAGGAAGGCGAAAAGCAAAGAGAGCATATGAAGGTAATATTGAAGTAGGCGCAGTTTTGAAGTGGTGAAAGGCAAAGGCATGAGTGCAAGCCCAATAAAAGGTAATAGGAGAGATGTGGAGCAGGCGGAGGACTTGGCTGGAGCAGGAAAAGGCAAAAGGGGAAACGCGAATGCGCATCCCCGCCCCCCAAGCTAGGGCCGTGGCAGCGAGATCGTGGGGGTTCGAACTGGCGGCGCTCTGTACCAGAGTGCTCTGCCACACATCATACGCCAAACGGCCGGCCGAGAGAACGGTTAAAAAAAAGGACATTTATCATTTCTTCTCCAGCCAGCCAGCCAGCCAGCCAGCCAGCCAGCCCGCCCTTCTCATGGTTTTTACAAAGTACACAGCACAGCAGATTCTGCAATATTCTTACACACTAATTAAGCATTGGAAACCTACCTACTTCTTTGTTCATTGTAAACAATTGTACTTTCTGTAAAGTGGTTTGAATTAAAGAGAAAAGAAAAGTATGTTTTGTTTTGTTTTTTTTCTTCAAGATCTGTTCACATGTACTTAGCAAGAGTGAGTACACAGCGTTAAAAAATGGTACTTAGTGTAGTGAGGAAGGCGAAAAGCAAAGAGAGCATATGAAGGTAATATTGAAGTAGGCGCAGTTTTGAAGTGGTGAAAGGCAAAGGCATGAGTGCAAGCCTAATAAAAGGTAATAGGAGAGATGTGGAGCAGGCGGAGGACTTGGCTGGAGCAGGAAAAGGCAAAAGGGAAAGGCGAGTGCACGTCTCCCCGCCCCCCAAGCCAGGCCGAGAGAAGGCTTGAAAAAATAAGGACATTTATCATTTCTTCTTCAGCCAGCCCTTCTCATGGTTTTTACAAAGTACACAGCACAGCAGATTCTGCAATATTCTTACACACTAATTAAGCATTGGAAACCTACCTACTTCTTTGTTCATTGTAAACAATTGTACTTTCTGTAAAGTGGTTTGAATTAAAGAGAAAAGAAAAGTATGTTTTGTTTTGTTTTTTTTCTTCAAGATCTGTTCACATGTACTTAGCAAGAGTGAGTACACAGCGTTAAAAAATGGTACTTAGTGTAGTGAGGAAGGCGAAAAGCAAAGAGAGCATATGAAGGTAATATTGAAGTAGGCGCAGTTTTGAAGTGGTGAAAGGCAAAGGCATGAGTGCAAGCCTAATAAAAGGTAATAGGAGAGATGTGGAGCAGGCGGAGGACTTGGCTGGAGCAGGAAAAGGCAAAAGGGAAAGGCGAGTGCACGTCTCCCCGCCCCCCAAGCCAGGCCGAGAGAAGGCTTGAAAAAAAAAGGACATTTATCATTTCTTCTTCAGCCAGCCCTTCTCATGGTTTTTACAAAGTACACAGCACAGCAGATTCTGCAATATTCTTACACACTAATTAAGCATTGGAAACCTACCTACTTCTTTGTTCATTGTAAACAATTGTACTTTCTGTAAAGTGGTTTGAATTAAAGAGAAAAGAAAAGTATGTTTTGTTTTGTTTTTTTTCTTCAAGATCTGTTCACATGTACTTAGCAAGAGTGAGTACACAGCGTTAAAAAATGGTACTTAGTGTAGTGAGGAAGGCGAAAAGCAAAGAGAGCATATGAAGGTAATATTGAAGTAGGCGCAGTTTTGAAGTGGTGAAAGGCAAAGGCATGAGTGCAAGCCCAATAAAAGGTAATAGGAGAGATGTGGAGCAGGCGGAGGACTTGGCTGGAGCAGGAAAAGGCAAAAGGGGAAACGCGAATGCGCATCCCCGCCCCCCAAGCTAGGGCCGTGGCAGCGAGATCGTGGGGGTTCGAACTGGCGGCGCTCTGTACCAGAGTGCTCTGCCACACATCATACGCCAAACGGCCGGCCGAGAGAACGGTTAAAAAAAAGGACATTTATCATTTCTTCTCCAGCCAGCCAGCCAGCCAGCCAGCCAGCCAGCCCGCCCTTCTCATGGTTTTTACAAAGTACACAGCACAGCAGATTCTGCAATATTCTTACACACTAATTAAGCATTGGAAACCTACCTACTTCTTTGTTCATTGTAAACAATTGTACTTTCTGTAAAGTGGTTTGAATTAAAGAGAAAAGAAAAGTATGTTTTGTTTTGTTTTTTTTCTTCAAGATCTGTTCACATGTACTTAGCAAGAGTGAGTACACAGCGTTAAAAAATGGTACTTAGTGTAGTGAGGAAGGCGAAAAGCAAAGAGAGCATATGAAGGTAATATTGAAGTAGGCGCAGTTTTGAAGTGGTGAAAGGCAAAGGCATGAGTGCAAGCCTAATAAAAGGTAATAGGAGAGATGTGGAGCAGGCGGAGGACTTGGCTGGAGCAGGAAAAGGCAAAAGGGAAAGGCGAGTGCACGTCTCCCCGCCCCCCAAGCCAGGCCGAGAGAAGGCTTGAAAAAATAAGGACATTTATCATTTCTTCTTCAGCCAGCCCTTCTCATGGTTTTTACAAAGTACACAGCACAGCAGATTCTGCAATATTCTTACACACTAATTAAGCATTGGAAACCTACCTACTTCTTTGTTCATTGTAAACAATTGTACTTTCTGTAAAGTGGTTTGAATTAAAGAGAAAAGAAAAGTATGTTTTGTTTTGTTTTTTTTCTTCAAGATCTGTTCACATGTACTTAGCAAGAGTGAGTACACAGCGTTAAAAAATGGTACTTAGTGTAGTGAGGAAGGCGAAAAGCAAAGAGAGCATATGAAGGTAATATTGAAGTAGGCGCAGTTTTGAAGTGGTGAAAGGCAAAGGCATGAGTGCAAGCCTAATAAAAGGTAATAGGAGAGATGTGGAGCAGGCGGAGGACTTGGCTGGAGCAGGAAAAGGCAAAAGGGAAAGGCGAGTGCACGTCTCCCCGCCCCCCAAGCCAGGCCGAGAGAAGGCTTGAAAAAAAAAGGACATTTATCATTTCTTCTTCAGCCAGCCCTTCTCATGGTTTTTACAAAGTACACAGCACAGCAGATTCTGCAATATTCTTACACACTAATTAAGCATTGGAAACCTACCTACTTCTTTGTTCATTGTAAACAATTGTACTTTCTGTAAAGTGGTTTGAATTAAAGAGAAAAGAAAAGTATGTTTTGTTTTGTTTTTTTTCTTCAAGATCTGTTCACATGTACTTAGCAAGAGTGAGTACACAGCGTTAAAAAATGGTACTTAGTGTAGTGAGGAAGGCGAAAAGCAAAGAGAGCATATGAAGGTAATATTGAAGTAGGCGCAGTTTTGAAGTGGTGAAAGGCAAAGGCATGAGTGCAAGCCCAATAAAAGGTAATAGGAGAGATGTGGAGCAGGCGGAGGACTTGGCTGGAGCAGGAAAAGGCAAAAGGGGAAACGCGAATGCGCATCCCCGCCCCCCAAGCTAGGGCCGTGGCAGCGAGATCGTGGGGGTTCGAACTGGCGGCGCTCTGTACCAGAGTGCTCTGCCACACATCATACGCCAAACGGCCGGCCGAGAGAACGGTTAAAAAAAAGGACATTTATCATTTCTTCTCCAGCCAGCCAGCCAGCCAGCCAGCCAGCCAGCCCGCCCTTCTCATGGTTTTTACAAAGTACACAGCACAGCAGATTCTGCAATATTCTTACACACTAATTAAGCATTGGAAACCTACCTACTTCTTTGTTCATTGTAAACAATTGTACTTTCTGTAAAGTGGTTTGAATTAAAGAGAAAAGAAAAGTATGTTTTGTTTTGTTTTTTTTCTTCAAGATCTGTTCACATGTACTTAGCAAGAGTGAGTACACAGCGTTAAAAAATGGTACTTAGTGTAGTGAGGAAGGCGAAAAGCAAAGAGAGCATATGAAGGTAATATTGAAGTAGGCGCAGTTTTGAAGTGGTGAAAGGCAAAGGCATGAGTGCAAGCCTAATAAAAGGTAATAGGAGAGATGTGGAGCAGGCGGAGGACTTGGCTGGAGCAGGAAAAGGCAAAAGGGAAAGGCGAGTGCACGTCTCCCCGCCCCCCAAGCCAGGCCGAGAGAAGGCTTGAAAAAATAAGGACATTTATCATTTCTTCTTCAGCCAGCCCTTCTCATGGTTTTTACAAAGTACACAGCACAGCAGATTCTGCAATATTCTTACACACTAATTAAGCATTGGAAACCTACCTACTTCTTTGTTCATTGTAAACAATTGTACTTTCTGTAAAGTGGTTTGAATTAAAGAGAAAAGAAAAGTATGTTTTGTTTTGTTTTTTTTCTTCAAGATCTGTTCACATGTACTTAGCAAGAGTGAGTACACAGCGTTAAAAAATGGTACTTAGTGTAGTGAGGAAGGCGAAAAGCAAAGAGAGCATATGAAGGTAATATTGAAGTAGGCGCAGTTTTGAAGTGGTGAAAGGCAAAGGCATGAGTGCAAGCCTAATAAAAGGTAATAGGAGAGATGTGGAGCAGGCGGAGGACTTGGCTGGAGCAGGAAAAGGCAAAAGGGAAAGGCGAGTGCACGTCTCCCCGCCCCCCAAGCCAGGCCGAGAGAAGGCTTGAAAAAATAAGGACATTTATCATTTCTTCTTCAGCCAGCCCTTCTCATGGTTTTTACAAAGTACACAGCACAGCAGATTCTGCAATATTCTTACACACTAATTAAGCATTGGAAACCTACCTACTTCTTTGTTCATTGTAAACAATTGTACTTTCTGTAAAGTGGTTTGAATTAAAGAGAAAAGAAAAGTATGTTTTGTTTTGTTTTTTTTCTTCAAGATCTGTTCACATGTACTTAGCAAGAGTGAGTACACAGCGTTAAAAAATGGTACTTAGTGTAGTGAGGAAGGCGAAAAGCAAAGAGAGCATATGAAGGTAATATTGAAGTAGGCGCAGTTTTGAAGTGGTGAAAGGCAAAGGCATGAGTGCAAGCCTAATAAAAGGTAATAGGAGAGATGTGGAGCAGGCGGAGGACTTGGCTGGAGCAGGAAAAGGCAAAAGGGAAAGGCGAGTGCACGTCTCCCCGCCCCCCAAGCCAGGCCGAGAGAAGGCTTGAAAAAAAAAGGACATTTATCATTTCTTCTTCAGCCAGCCCTTCTCATGGTTTTTACAAAGTACACAGCACAGCAGATTCTGCAATATTCTTACACACTAATTAAGCATTGGAAACCTACCTACTTCTTTGTTCATTGTAAACAATTGTACTTTCTGTAAAGTGGTTTGAATTAAAGAGAAAAGAAAAGTATGTTTTGTTTTGTTTTTTTTCTTCAAGATCTGTTCACATGTACTTAGCAAGAGTGAGTACACAGCGTTAAAAAATGGTACTTAGTGTAGTGAGGAAGGCGAAAAGCAAAGAGAGCATATGAAGGTAATATTGAAGTAGGCGCAGTTTTGAAGTGGTGAAAGGCAAAGGCATGAGTGCAAGCCCAATAAAAGGTAATAGGAGAGATGTGGAGCAGGCGGAGGACTTGGCTGGAGCAGGAAAAGGCAAAAGGGGAAACGCGAATGCGCATCCCCGCCCCCCAAGCTAGGGCCGTGGCAGCGAGATCGTGGGGGTTCGAACTGGCGGCGCTCTGTACCAGAGTGCTCTGCCACACATCATACGCCAAACGGCCGGCCGAGAGAACGGTTAAAAAAAAGGACATTTATCATTTCTTCTCCAGCCAGCCAGCCAGCCAGCCAGCCAGCCAGCCCGCCCTTCTCATGGTTTTTACAAAGTACACAGCACAGCAGATTCTGCAATATTCTTACACACTAATTAAGCATTGGAAACCTACCTACTTCTTTGTTCATTGTAAACAATTGTACTTTCTGTAAAGTGGTTTGAATTAAAGAGAAAAGAAAAGTATGTTTTGTTTTGTTTTTTTTCTTCAAGATCTGTTCACATGTACTTAGCAAGAGTGAGTACACAGCGTTAAAAAATGGTACTTAGTGTAGTGAGGAAGGCGAAAAGCAAAGAGAGCATATGAAGGTAATATTGAAGTAGGCGCAGTTTTGAAGTGGTGAAAGGCAAAGGCATGAGTGCAAGCCTAATAAAAGGTAATAGGAGAGATGTGGAGCAGGCGGAGGACTTGGCTGGAGCAGGAAAAGGCAAAAGGGAAAGGCGAGTGCACGTCTCCCCGCCCCCCAAGCCAGGCCGAGAGAAGGCTTGAAAAAATAAGGACATTTATCATTTCTTCTTCAGCCAGCCCTTCTCATGGTTTTTACAAAGTACACAGCACAGCAGATTCTGCAATATTCTTACACACTAATTAAGCATTGGAAACCTACCTACTTCTTTGTTCATTGTAAACAATTGTACTTTCTGTAAAGTGGTTTGAATTAAAGAGAAAAGAAAAGTATGTTTTGTTTTGTTTTTTTTCTTCAAGATCTGTTCACATGTACTTAGCAAGAGTGAGTACACAGCGTTAAAAAATGGTACTTAGTGTAGTGAGGAAGGCGAAAAGCAAAGAGAGCATATGAAGGTAATATTGAAGTAGGCGCAGTTTTGAAGTGGTGAAAGGCAAAGGCATGAGTGCAAGCCTAATAAAAGGTAATAGGAGAGATGTGGAGCAGGCGGAGGACTTGGCTGGAGCAGGAAAAGGCAAAAGGGAAAGGCGAGTGCACGTCTCCCCGCCCCCCAAGCCAGGCCGAGAGAAGGCTTGAAAAAAAAAGGACATTTATCATTTCTTCTTCAGCCAGCCCTTCTCATGGTTTTTACAAAGTACACAGCACAGCAGATTCTGCAATATTCTTACACACTAATTAAGCATTGGAAACCTACCTACTTCTTTGTTCATTGTAAACAATTGTACTTTCTGTAAAGTGGTTTGAATTAAAGAGAAAAGAAAAGTATGTTTTGTTTTGTTTTTTTTCTTCAAGATCTGTTCACATGTACTTAGCAAGAGTGAGTACACAGCGTTAAAAAATGGTACTTAGTGTAGTGAGGAAGGCGAAAAGCAAAGAGAGCATATGAAGGTAATATTGAAGTAGGCGCAGTTTTGAAGTGGTGAAAGGCAAAGGCATGAGTGCAAGCCCAATAAAAGGTAATAGGAGAGATGTGGAGCAGGCGGAGGACTTGGCTGGAGCAGGAAAAGGCAAAAGGGGAAACGCGAATGCGCATCCCCGCCCCCCAAGCTAGGGCCGTGGCAGCGAGATCGTGGGGGTTCGAACTGGCGGCGCTCTGTACCAGAGTGCTCTGCCACACATCATACGCCAAACGGCCGGCCGAGAGAACGGTTAAAAAAAAGGACATTTATCATTTCTTCTCCAGCCAGCCAGCCAGCCAGCCAGCCAGCCAGCCCGCCCTTCTCATGGTTTTTACAAAGTACACAGCACAGCAGATTCTGCAATATTCTTACACACTAATTAAGCATTGGAAACCTACCTACTTCTTTGTTCATTGTAAACAATTGTACTTTCTGTAAAGTGGTTTGAATTAAAGAGAAAAGAAAAGTATGTTTTGTTTTGTTTTTTTTCTTCAAGATCTGTTCACATGTACTTAGCAAGAGTGAGTACACAGCGTTAAAAAATGGTACTTAGTGTAGTGAGGAAGGCGAAAAGCAAAGAGAGCATATGAAGGTAATATTGAAGTAGGCGCAGTTTTGAAGTGGTGAAAGGCAAAGGCATGAGTGCAAGCCTAATAAAAGGTAATAGGAGAGATGTGGAGCAGGCGGAGGACTTGGCTGGAGCAGGAAAAGGCAAAAGGGAAAGGCGAGTGCACGTCTCCCCGCCCCCCAAGCCAGGCCGAGAGAAGGCTTGAAAAAATAAGGACATTTATCATTTCTTCTTCAGCCAGCCCTTCTCATGGTTTTTACAAAGTACACAGCACAGCAGATTCTGCAATATTCTTACACACTAATTAAGCATTGGAAACCTACCTACTTCTTTGTTCATTGTAAACAATTGTACTTTCTGTAAAGTGGTTTGAATTAAAGAGAAAAGAAAAGTATGTTTTGTTTTGTTTTTTTTCTTCAAGATCTGTTCACATGTACTTAGCAAGAGTGAGTACACAGCGTTAAAAAATGGTACTTAGTGTAGTGAGGAAGGCGAAAAGCAAAGAGAGCATATGAAGGTAATATTGAAGTAGGCGCAGTTTTGAAGTGGTGAAAGGCAAAGGCATGAGTGCAAGCCTAATAAAAGGTAATAGGAGAGATGTGGAGCAGGCGGAGGACTTGGCTGGAGCAGGAAAAGGCAAAAGGGAAAGGCGAGTGCACGTCTCCCCGCCCCCCAAGCCAGGCCGAGAGAAGGCTTGAAAAAATAAGGACATTTATCATTTCTTCTTCAGCCAGCCCTTCTCATGGTTTTTACAAAGTACACAGCACAGCAGATTCTGCAATATTCTTACACACTAATTAAGCATTGGAAACCTACCTACTTCTTTGTTCATTGTAAACAATTGTACTTTCTGTAAAGTGGTTTGAATTAAAGAGAAAAGAAAAGTATGTTTTGTTTTGTTTTTTTTCTTCAAGATCTGTTCACATGTACTTAGCAAGAGTGAGTACACAGCGTTAAAAAATGGTACTTAGTGTAGTGAGGAAGGCGAAAAGCAAAGAGAGCATATGAAGGTAATATTGAAGTAGGCGCAGTTTTGAAGTGGTGAAAGGCAAAGGCATGAGTGCAAGCCTAATAAAAGGTAATAGGAGAGATGTGGAGCAGGCGGAGGACTTGGCTGGAGCAGGAAAAGGCAAAAGGGAAAGGCGAGTGCACGTCTCCCCGCCCCCCAAGCCAGGCCGAGAGAAGGCTTGAAAAAAAAAGGACATTTATCATTTCTTCTTCAGCCAGCCCTTCTCATGGTTTTTACAAAGTACACAGCACAGCAGATTCTGCAATATTCTTACACACTAATTAAGCATTGGAAACCTACCTACTTCTTTGTTCATTGTAAACAATTGTACTTTCTGTAAAGTGGTTTGAATTAAAGAGAAAAGAAAAGTATGTTTTGTTTTGTTTTTTTTCTTCAAGATCTGTTCACATGTACTTAGCAAGAGTGAGTACACAGCGTTAAAAAATGGTACTTAGTGTAGTGAGGAAGGCGAAAAGCAAAGAGAGCATATGAAGGTAATATTGAAGTAGGCGCAGTTTTGAAGTGGTGAAAGGCAAAGGCATGAGTGCAAGCCCAATAAAAGGTAATAGGAGAGATGTGGAGCAGGCGGAGGACTTGGCTGGAGCAGGAAAAGGCAAAAGGGGAAACGCGAATGCGCATCCCCGCCCCCCAAGCTAGGGCCGTGGCAGCGAGATCGTGGGGGTTCGAACTGGCGGCGCTCTGTACCAGAGTGCTCTGCCACACATCATACGCCAAACGGCCGGCCGAGAGAACGGTTAAAAAAAAGGACATTTATCATTTCTTCTCCAGCCAGCCAGCCAGCCAGCCAGCCAGCCAGCCCGCCCTTCTCATGGTTTTTACAAAGTACACAGCACAGCAGATTCTGCAATATTCTTACACACTAATTAAGCATTGGAAACCTACCTACTTCTTTGTTCATTGTAAACAATTGTACTTTCTGTAAAGTGGTTTGAATTAAAGAGAAAAGAAAAGTATGTTTTGTTTTGTTTTTTTTCTTCAAGATCTGTTCACATGTACTTAGCAAGAGTGAGTACACAGCGTTAAAAAATGGTACTTAGTGTAGTGAGGAAGGCGAAAAGCAAAGAGAGCATATGAAGGTAATATTGAAGTAGGCGCAGTTTTGAAGTGGTGAAAGGCAAAGGCATGAGTGCAAGCCTAATAAAAGGTAATAGGAGAGATGTGGAGCAGGCGGAGGACTTGGCTGGAGCAGGAAAAGGCAAAAGGGAAAGGCGAGTGCACGTCTCCCCGCCCCCCAAGCCAGGCCGAGAGAAGGCTTGAAAAAATAAGGACATTTATCATTTCTTCTTCAGCCAGCCCTTCTCATGGTTTTTACAAAGTACACAGCACAGCAGATTCTGCAATATTCTTACACACTAATTAAGCATTGGAAACCTACCTACTTCTTTGTTCATTGTAAACAATTGTACTTTCTGTAAAGTGGTTTGAATTAAAGAGAAAAGAAAAGTATGTTTTGTTTTGTTTTTTTTCTTCAAGATCTGTTCACATGTACTTAGCAAGAGTGAGTACACAGCGTTAAAAAATGGTACTTAGTGTAGTGAGGAAGGCGAAAAGCAAAGAGAGCATATGAAGGTAATATTGAAGTAGGCGCAGTTTTGAAGTGGTGAAAGGCAAAGGCATGAGTGCAAGCCTAATAAAAGGTAATAGGAGAGATGTGGAGCAGGCGGAGGACTTGGCTGGAGCAGGAAAAGGCAAAAGGGAAAGGCGAGTGCACGTCTCCCCGCCCCCCAAGCCAGGCCGAGAGAAGGCTTGAAAAAAAAAGGACATTTATCATTTCTTCTTCAGCCAGCCCTTCTCATGGTTTTTACAAAGTACACAGCACAGCAGATTCTGCAATATTCTTACACACTAATTAAGCATTGGAAACCTACCTACTTCTTTGTTCATTGTAAACAATTGTACTTTCTGTAAAGTGGTTTGAATTAAAGAGAAAAGAAAAGTATGTTTTGTTTTGTTTTTTTTCTTCAAGATCTGTTCACATGTACTTAGCAAGAGTGAGTACACAGCGTTAAAAAATGGTACTTAGTGTAGTGAGGAAGGCGAAAAGCAAAGAGAGCATATGAAGGTAATATTGAAGTAGGCGCAGTTTTGAAGTGGTGAAAGGCAAAGGCATGAGTGCAAGCCTAATAAAAGGTAATAGGAGAGATGTGGAGCAGGCGGAGGACTTGGCTGGAGCAGGAAAAGGCAAAAGGGGAAACGCGAATGCGCATCCCCGCCCCCCAAGCTAGGGCCGTGGCAGCGAGATCGTGGGGGTTTGAACTGGCGGCGCTCTGTACCAGAGTGCTCTGCCACACATCATACGCCAAACGGCCGGCCGAGAGAACGGTTAAAAAAAAGGACATTTATCATTTCTTCTCCAGCCAGCCAGCCAGCCAGCCAGCCAGCCAGCCCGCCCTTCTCATGGTTTTTACAAAGTACACAGCACAGCAGATTCTGCAATATTCTTACACACTAATTAAGCATTGGAAACCTACCTACTTCTTTGTTCATTGTAAACAATTGTACTTTCTGTAAAGTGGTTTGAATTAAAGAGAAAAGAAAAGTATGTTTTGTTTTGTTTTTTTTCTTCAAGATCTGTTCACATGTACTTAGCAAGAGTGAGTACACAGCGTTAAAAAATGGTACTTAGTGTAGTGAGGAAGGCGAAAAGCAAAGAGAGCATATGAAGGTAATATTGAAGTAGGCGCAGTTTTGAAGTGGTGAAAGGCAAAGGCATGAGTGCAAGCCTAATAAAAGGTAATAGGAGAGATGTGGAGCAGGCGGAGGACTTGGCTGGAGCAGGAAAAGGCAAAAGGGAAAGGCGAGTGCACGTCTCCCCGCCCCCCAAGCCAGGCCGAGAGAAGGCTTGAAAAAATAAGGACATTTATCATTTCTTCTTCAGCCAGCCCTTCTCATGGTTTTTACAAAGTACACAGCACAGCAGATTCTGCAATATTCTTACACACTAATTAAGCATTGGAAACCTACCTACTTCTTTGTTCATTGTAAACAATTGTACTTTCTGTAAAGTGGTTTGAATTAAAGAGAAAAGAAAAGTATGTTTTGTTTTGTTTTTTTTCTTCAAGATCTGTTCACATGTACTTAGCAAGAGTGAGTACACAGCGTTAAAAAATGGTACTTAGTGTAGTGAGGAAGGCGAAAAGCAAAGAGAGCATATGAAGGTAATATTGAAGTAGGCGCAGTTTTGAAGTGGTGAAAGGCAAAGGCATGAGTGCAAGCCTAATAAAAGGTAATAGGAGAGATGTGGAGCAGGCGGAGGACTTGGCTGGAGCAGGAAAAGGCAAAAGGGAAAGGCGAGTGCACGTCTCCCCGCCCCCCAAGCCAGGCCGAGAGAAGGCTTGAAAAAATAAGGACATTTATCATTTCTTCTTCAGCCAGCCCTTCTCATGGTTTTTACAAAGTACACAGCACAGCAGATTCTGCAATATTCTTACACACTAATTAAGCATTGGAAACCTACCTACTTCTTTGTTCATTGTAAACAATTGTACTTTCTGTAAAGTGGTTTGAATTAAAGAGAAAAGAAAAGTATGTTTTGTTTTGTTTTTTTTCTTCAAGATCTGTTCACATGTACTTAGCAAGAGTGAGTACACAGCGTTAAAAAATGGTACTTAGTGTAGTGAGGAAGGCGAAAAGCAAAGAGAGCATATGAAGGTAATATTGAAGTAGGCGCAGTTTTGAAGTGGTGAAAGGCAAAGGCATGAGTGCAAGCCTAATAAAAGGTAATAGGAGAGATGTGGAGCAGGCGGAGGACTTGGCTGGAGCAGGAAAAGGCAAAAGGGAAAGGCGAGTGCACGTCTCCCCGCCCCCCAAGCCAGGCCGAGAGAAGGCTTGAAAAAAAAAGGACATTTATCATTTCTTCTTCAGCCAGCCCTTCTCATGGTTTTTACAAAGTACACAGCACAGCAGATTCTGCAATATTCTTACACACTAATTAAGCATTGGAAACCTACCTACTTCTTTGTTCATTGTAAACAATTGTACTTTCTGTAAAGTGGTTTGAATTAAAGAGAAAAGAAAAGTATGTTTTGTTTTGTTTTTTTTCTTCAAGATCTGTTCACATGTACTTAGCAAGAGTGAGTACACAGCGTTAAAAAATGGTACTTAGTGTAGTGAGGAAGGCGAAAAGCAAAGAGAGCATATGAAGGTAATATTGAAGTAGGCGCAGTTTTGAAGTGGTGAAAGGCAAAGGCATGAGTGCAAGCCCAATAAAAGGTAATAGGAGAGATGTGGAGCAGGCGGAGGACTTGGCTGGAGCAGGAAAAGGCAAAAGGGGAAACGCGAATGCGCATCCCCGCCCCCCAAGCTAGGGCCGTGGCAGCGAGATCGTGGGGGTTCGAACTGGCGGCGCTCTGTACCAGAGTGCTCTGCCACACATCATACGCCAAACGGCCGGCCGAGAGAACGGTTAAAAAAAAGGACATTTATCATTTCTTCTCCAGCCAGCCAGCCAGCCAGCCAGCCAGCCAGCCCGCCCTTCTCATGGTTTTTACAAAGTACACAGCACAGCAGATTCTGCAATATTCTTACACACTAATTAAGCATTGGAAACCTACCTACTTCTTTGTTCATTGTAAACAATTGTACTTTCTGTAAAGTGGTTTGAATTAAAGAGAAAAGAAAAGTATGTTTTGTTTTGTTTTTTTTCTTCAAGATCTGTTCACATGTACTTAGCAAGAGTGAGTACACAGCGTTAAAAAATGGTACTTAGTGTAGTGAGGAAGGCGAAAAGCAAAGAGAGCATATGAAGGTAATATTGAAGTAGGCGCAGTTTTGAAGTGGTGAAAGGCAAAGGCATGAGTGCAAGCCTAATAAAAGGTAATAGGAGAGATGTGGAGCAGGCGGAGGACTTGGCTGGAGCAGGAAAAGGCAAAAGGGAAAGGCGAGTGCACGTCTCCCCGCCCCCCAAGCCAGGCCGAGAGAAGGCTTGAAAAAATAAGGACATTTATCATTTCTTCTTCAGCCAGCCCTTCTCATGGTTTTTACAAAGTACACAGCACAGCAGATTCTGCAATATTCTTACACACTAATTAAGCATTGGAAACCTACCTACTTCTTTGTTCATTGTAAACAATTGTACTTTCTGTAAAGTGGTTTGAATTAAAGAGAAAAGAAAAGTATGTTTTGTTTTGTTTTTTTTCTTCAAGATCTGTTCACATGTACTTAGCAAGAGTGAGTACACAGCGTTAAAAAATGGTACTTAGTGTAGTGAGGAAGGCGAAAAGCAAAGAGAGCATATGAAGGTAATATTGAAGTAGGCGCAGTTTTGAAGTGGTGAAAGGCAAAGGCATGAGTGCAAGCCTAATAAAAGGTAATAGGAGAGATGTGGAGCAGGCGGAGGACTTGGCTGGAGCAGGAAAAGGCAAAAGGGAAAGGCGAGTGCACGTCTCCCCGCCCCCCAAGCCAGGCCGAGAGAAGGCTTGAAAAAATAAGGACATTTATCATTTCTTCTTCAGCCAGCCCTTCTCATGGTTTTTACAAAGTACACAGCACAGCAGATTCTGCAATATTCTTACACACTAATTAAGCATTGGAAACCTACCTACTTCTTTGTTCATTGTAAACAATTGTACTTTCTGTAAAGTGGTTTGAATTAAAGAGAAAAGAAAAGTATGTTTTGTTTTGTTTTTTTTCTTCAAGATCTGTTCACATGTACTTAGCAAGAGTGAGTACACAGCGTTAAAAAATGGTACTTAGTGTAGTGAGGAAGGCGAAAAGCAAAGAGAGCATATGAAGGTAATATTGAAGTAGGCGCAGTTTTGAAGTGGTGAAAGGCAAAGGCATGAGTGCAAGCCTAATAAAAGGTAATAGGAGAGATGTGGAGCAGGCGGAGGACTTGGCTGGAGCAGGAAAAGGCAAAAGGGAAAGGCGAGTGCACGTCTCCCCGCCCCCCAAGCCAGGCCGAGAGAAGGCTTGAAAAAAAAAGGACATTTATCATTTCTTCTTCAGCCAGCCCTTCTCATGGTTTTTACAAAGTACACAGCACAGCAGATTCTGCAATATTCTTACACACTAATTAAGCATTGGAAACCTACCTACTTCTTTGTTCATTGTAAACAATTGTACTTTCTGTAAAGTGGTTTGAATTAAAGAGAAAAGAAAAGTATGTTTTGTTTTGTTTTTTTTCTTCAAGATCTGTTCACATGTACTTAGCAAGAGTGAGTACACAGCGTTAAAAAATGGTACTTAGTGTAGTGAGGAAGGCGAAAAGCAAAGAGAGCATATGAAGGTAATATTGAAGTAGGCGCAGTTTTGAAGTGGTGAAAGGCAAAGGCATGAGTGCAAGCCCAATAAAAGGTAATAGGAGAGATGTGGAGCAGGCGGAGGACTTGGCTGGAGCAGGAAAAGGCAAAAGGGGAAACGCGAATGCGCATCCCCGCCCCCCAAGCTAGGGCCGTGGCAGCGAGATCGTGGGGGTTCGAACTGGCGGCGCTCTGTACCAGAGTGCTCTGCCACACATCATACGCCAAACGGCCGGCCGAGAGAACGGTTAAAAAAAAGGACATTTATCATTTCTTCTCCAGCCAGCCAGCCAGCCAGCCAGCCAGCCAGCCCGCCCTTCTCATGGTTTTTACAAAGTACACAGCACAGCAGATTCTGCAATATTCTTACACACTAATTAAGCATTGGAAACCTACCTACTTCTTTGTTCATTGTAAACAATTGTACTTTCTGTAAAGTGGTTTGAATTAAAGAGAAAAGAAAAGTATGTTTTGTTTTGTTTTTTTTCTTCAAGATCTGTTCACATGTACTTAGCAAGAGTGAGTACACAGCGTTAAAAAATGGTACTTAGTGTAGTGAGGAAGGCGAAAAGCAAAGAGAGCATATGAAGGTAATATTGAAGTAGGCGCAGTTTTGAAGTGGTGAAAGGCAAAGGCATGAGTGCAAGCCTAATAAAAGGTAATAGGAGAGATGTGGAGCAGGCGGAGGACTTGGCTGGAGCAGGAAAAGGCAAAAGGGAAAGGCGAGTGCACGTCTCCCCGCCCCCCAAGCCAGGCCGAGAGAAGGCTTGAAAAAATAAGGACATTTATCATTTCTTCTTCAGCCAGCCCTTCTCATGGTTTTTACAAAGTACACAGCACAGCAGATTCTGCAATATTCTTACACACTAATTAAGCATTGGAAACCTACCTACTTCTTTGTTCATTGTAAACAATTGTACTTTCTGTAAAGTGGTTTGAATTAAAGAGAAAAGAAAAGTATGTTTTGTTTTGTTTTTTTTCTTCAAGATCTGTTCACATGTACTTAGCAAGAGTGAGTACACAGCGTTAAAAAATGGTACTTAGTGTAGTGAGGAAGGCGAAAAGCAAAGAGAGCATATGAAGGTAATATTGAAGTAGGCGCAGTTTTGAAGTGGTGAAAGGCAAAGGCATGAGTGCAAGCCTAATAAAAGGTAATAGGAGAGATGTGGAGCAGGCGGAGGACTTGGCTGGAGCAGGAAAAGGCAAAAGGGAAAGGCGAGTGCACGTCTCCCCGCCCCCCAAGCCAGGCCGAGAGAAGGCTTGAAAAAAAAAGGACATTTATCATTTCTTCTTCAGCCAGCCCTTCTCATGGTTTTTACAAAGTACACAGCACAGCAGATTCTGCAATATTCTTACACACTAATTAAGCATTGGAAACCTACCTACTTCTTTGTTCATTGTAAACAATTGTACTTTCTGTAAAGTGGTTTGAATTAAAGAGAAAAGAAAAGTATGTTTTGTTTTGTTTTTTTTCTTCAAGATCTGTTCACATGTACTTAGCAAGAGTGAGTACACAGCGTTAAAAAATGGTACTTAGTGTAGTGAGGAAGGCGAAAAGCAAAGAGAGCATATGAAGGTAATATTGAAGTAGGCGCAGTTTTGAAGTGGTGAAAGGCAAAGGCATGAGTGCAAGCCTAATAAAAGGTAATAGGAGAGATGTGGAGCAGGCGGAGGACTTGGCTGGAGCAGGAAAAGGCAAAAGGGGAAACGCGAATGCGCATCCCCGCCCCCCAAGCTAGGGCCGTGGCAGCGAGATCGTGGGGGTTCGAACTGGCGGCGCTCTGTACCAGAGTGCTCTGCCACACATCATACGCCAAACGGCCGGCCGAGAGAACGGTTAAAAAAAAGGACATTTATCATTTCTTCTCCAGCCAGCCAGCCAGCCAGCCAGCCAGCCCGCCCTTCTCATGGTTTTTACAAAGTACACAGCACAGCAGATTCTGCAATATTCTTACACACTAATTAAGCATTGGAAACCTACCTACTTCTTTGTTCATTGTAAACAATTGTACTTTCTGTAAAGTGGTTTGAATTAAAGAGAAAAGAAAAGTATGTTTTGTTTTGTTTTTTTTCTTCAAGATCTGTTCACATGTACTTAGCAAGAGTGAGTACACAGCGTTAAAAAATGGTACTTAGTGTAGTGAGGAAGGCGAAAAGCAAAGAGAGCATATGAAGGTAATATTGAAGTAGGCGCAGTTTTGAAGTGGTGAAAGGCAAAGGCATGAGTGCAAGCCTAATAAAAGGTAATAGGAGAGATGTGGAGCAGGCGGAGGACTTGGCTGGAGCAGGAAAAGGCAAAAGGGAAAGGCGAGTGCACGTCTCCCCGCCCCCCAAGCCAGGCCGAGAGAAGGCTTGAAAAAAAAAGGACATTTATCATTTCTTCTTCAGCCAGCCCTTCTCATGGTTTTTACAAAGTACACAGCACAGCAGATTCTGCAATATTCTTACACACTAATTAAGCATTGGAAACCTACCTACTTCTTTGTTCATTGTAAACAATTGTACTTTCTGTAAAGTGGTTTGAATTAAAGAGAAAAGAAAAGTATGTTTTGTTTTGTTTTTTTTCTTCAAGATCTGTTCACATGTACTTAGCAAGAGTGAGTACACAGCGTTAAAAAATGGTACTTAGTGTAGTGAGGAAGGCGAAAAGCAAAGAGAGCATATGAAGGTAATATTGAAGTAGGCGCAGTTTTGAAGTGGTGAAAGGCAAAGGCATGAGTGCAAGCCTAATAAAAGGTAATAGGAGAGATGTGGAGCAGGCGGAGGACTTGGCTGGAGCAGGAAAAGGCAAAAGGGGAAACGCGAATGCGCATCCCCGCCCCCCAAGCTAGGGCCGTGGCAGCGAGATCGTGGGGGTTCGAACTGGTGGCGCTCTGTACCAGAGTGCTCTGCCACACATCATACGCCAAACGGCCGGCCGAGAGAACGGTTTAAAAAAAGGACATTTATCATTTCTTCTCCAGCCAGCCAGCCAGCCAGCCAGCCAGCCCTTCTCATGGTTTTTACAAAGTACACAGCACAGCAGATTCTGCAATATTCTTACACACTAATTAAGCATTGGAAACCTACCTACTTCTTTGTTCATTGTAAACAATTGTACTTTCTGTAAAGTGGTTTGAATTAAAGAGAAAAGAAAAGTATGTTTTGTTTTGTTTTTTTTCTTCAAGATCTGTTCACATGTACTTAGCAAGAGTGAGTACACAGCGTTAAAAAATGGTACTTAGTGTAGTGAGGAAGGCGAAAAGCAAAGAGAGCATATGAAGGTAATATTGAAGTAGGCGCAGTTTTGAAGTGGTGAAAGGCAAAGGCATGAGTGCAAGCCTAATAAAAGGTAATAGGAGAGATGTGGAGCAGGCGGAGGACTTGGCTGGAGCAGGAAAAGGCAAAAGGGAAACGCGAATGCGCATCCCCGCCCCCCAAGCTAGGGCCGTGGCAGCGAGATCGTGGGGGTTCGAACTGGCGGCGCTCTGTACCAGAGTGCTCTGCCACACATCATACGCCAAACGGCCGGCCGAGAGAACGGTTAAAAAAAAGGACATTTATCATTTCTTCTCCAGCCAGCCAGCCAGCCAGCCAGCCAGCCCTTCTCATGGTTTTTACAAAGTACACAGCACAGCAGATTCTGCAATATTCTTACACACTAATTAAGCATTGGAAACCTACCTACTTCTTTGTTCATTGTAAACAATTGTACTTTCTGTAAAGTGGTTTGAATTAAAGAGAAAAGAAAAGTATGTTTTGTTTTGTTTTTTTTCTTCAAGATCTGTTCACATGTACTTAGCAAGAGTGAGTACACAGCGTTAAAAAATGGTACTTAGTGTAGTGAGGAAGGCGAAAAGCAAAGAGAGCATATGAAGGTAATATTGAAGTAGGCGCAGTTTTGAAGTGGTGAAAGGCAAAGGCATGAGTGCAAGCCTAATAAAAGGTAATAGGAGAGATGTGGAGCAGGCGGAGGACTTGGCTGGAGCAGGAAAAGGCAAAAGGGGAAACGCGAATGCGCATCCCCGCCCCCCAAGCTAGGGCCGTGGCAGCGAGATCGTGGGGGTTCGAACTGGCGGCGCTCTGTACCAGAGTGCTCTGCCACACATCATACGCCAAACGGCCGGCCGAGAGAATGGTTAAAAAAAAGGACATTTATCATTTCTTCTCCAGCCAGCCAGCCAGCCAGCCCGCCCTTCTCATGGTTTTTACAAAGTACACAGCACAGCAGATTCTGCAATATTCTTACACACTAATTAAGCATTGGAAACCTACCTACTTCTTTGTTCATTGTAAACAATTGTACTTTCTGTAAAGTGGTTTGAATTAAAGAGAAAAGAAAAGTATGTTTTGTTTTGTTTTTTTTCTTCAAGATCTGTTCACATGCACTTAGCAAGAGTGAGTACACAGCGTTAAAAAATGGTACTTAGTGTAGTGAGGAAGGCGAAAAGCAAAGAGAGCATATGAAGGTAATATTGAAGTAGGCGCAGTTTTGAAGTGGTGAAAGGCAAAGGCATGAGTGCAAGCCTAATAAAAGGTAATAGGAGAGATGTGGAGCAGGCGGAGGACTTGGCTGGAGCAGGAAAAGGCAAAAGGGAAAGGCGAGTGCACGTCTCCCCGCCCCCCAAGCCAGGCCGAGAGAAGGCTTGAAAAAATAAGGACATTTATCATTTCTTCTTCAGCCAGCCCTTCTCATGGTTTTTACAAAGTACACAGCACAGCAGATTCTGCAATATTCTTACACACTAATTAAGCATTGGAAACCTACCTACTTCTTTGTTCATTGTAAACAATTGTACTTTCTGTAAAGTGGTTTGAATTAAAGAGAAAAGAAAAGTATGTTTTGTTTTGTTTTTTTTCTTCAAGATCTGTTCACATGTACTTAGCAAGAGTGAGTACACAGCGTTAAAAAATGGTACTTAGTGTAGTGAGGAAGGCGAAAAGCAAAGAGAGCATATGAAGGTAATATTGAAGTAGGCGCAGTTTTGAAGTGGTGAAAGGCAAAGGCATGAGTGCAAGCCTAATAAAAGGTAATAGGAGAGATGTGGAGCAGGCGGAGGACTTGGCTGGAGCAGGAAAAGGCAAAAGGGAAAGGCGAGTGCACGTCTCCCCGCCCCCCAAGCCAGGCCGAGAGAAGGCTTGAAAAAAAAAGGACATTTATCATTTCTTCTTCAGCCAGCCCTTCTCATGGTTTTTACAAAGTACACAGCACAGCAGATTCTGCAATATTCTTACACACTAATTAAGCATTGGAAACCTACCTACTTCTTTGTTCATTGTAAACAATTGTACTTTCTGTAAAGTGGTTTGAATTAAAGAGAAAAGAAAAGTATGTTTTGTTTTGTTTTTTTTCTTCAAGATCTGTTCACATGTACTTAGCAAGAGTGAGTACACAGCGTTAAAAAATGGTACTTAGTGTAGTGAGGAAGGCGAAAAGCAAAGAGAGCATATGAAGGTAATATTGAAGTAGGCGCAGTTTTGAAGTGGTGAAAGGCAAAGGCATGAGTGCAAGCCTAATAAAAGGTAATAGGAGAGATGTGGAGCAGGCGGAGGACTTGGCTGGAGCAGGAAAAGGCAAAAGGGGAAACGCGAATGCGCATCCCCGCCCCCCAAGCTAGGGCCGTGGCAGCGAGATCGTGGGGGTTCGAACTGGCGGCGCTCTGTACCAGAGTGCTCTGCCACACATCATACGCCAAACGGGCCGAGAGAACGGTTAAAAAAAAGGACATTTATCATTTCTTCTCCAGCCAGCCAGCCAGCCAGCCAGCCAGCCCGCCCTTCTCATGGTTTTTACAAAGTACACAGCACAGCAGATTCTGCAATATTCTTACACACTAATTAAGCATTGGAAACCTACCTACTTCTTTGTTCATTGTAAACAATTGTACTTTCTGTAAAGTGGTTTGAATTAAAGAGAAAAGAAAAGTATGTTTTGTTTTGTTTTTTTTCTTCAAGATCTGTTCACATGTACTTAGCAAGAGTGAGTACACAGCGTTAAAAAATGGTACTTAGTGTAGTGAGGAAGGCGAAAAGCAAAGAGAGCATATGAAGGTAATATTGAAGTAGGCGCAGTTTTGAAGTGGTGAAAGGCAAAGGCATGAGTGCAAGCCTAATAAAAGGTAATAGGAGAGATGTGGAGCAGGCGGAGGACTTGGCTGGAGCAGGAAAAGGCAAAAGGGAAAGGCGAGTGCACGTCTCCCCGCCCCCCAAGCCAGGCCGAGAGAAGGCTTGAAAAAATAAGGACATTTATCATTTCTTCTTCAGCCAGCCCTTCTCATGGTTTTTACAAAGTACACAGCACAGCAGATTCTGCAATATTCTTACACACTAATTAAGCATTGGAAACCTACCTACTTCTTTGTTCATTGTAAACAATTGTACTTTCTGTAAAGTGGTTTGAATTAAAGAGAAAAGAAAAGTATGTTTTGTTTTGTTTTTTTTCTTCAAGATCTGTTCACATGTACTTAGCAAGAGTGAGTACACAGCGTTAAAAAATGGTACTTAGTGTAGTGAGGAAGGCGAAAAGCAAAGAGAGCATATGAAGGTAATATTGAAGTAGGCGCAGTTTTGAAGTGGTGAAAGGCAAAGGCATGAGTGCAAGCCTAATAAAAGGTAATAGGAGAGATGTGGAGCAGGCGGAGGACTTGGCTGGAGCAGGAAAAGGCAAAAGGGAAAGGCGAGTGCACGTCTCCCCGCCCCCCAAGCCAGGCCGAGAGAAGGCTTGAAAAAAAAAGGACATTTATCATTTCTTCTTCAGCCAGCCCTTCTCATGGTTTTTACAAAGTACACAGCACAGCAGATTCTGCAATATTCTTACACACTAATTAAGCATTGGAAACCTACCTACTTCTTTGTTCATTGTAAACAATTGTACTTTCTGTAAAGTGGTTTGAATTAAAGAGAAAAGAAAAGTATGTTTTGTTTTGTTTTTTTTCTTCAAGATCTGTTCACATGTACTTAGCAAGAGTGAGTACACAGCGTTAAAAAATGGTACTTAGTGTAGTGAGGAAGGCGAAAAGCAAAGAGAGCATATGAAGGTAATATTGAAGTAGGCGCAGTTTTGAAGTGGTGAAAGGCAAAGGCATGAGTGCAAGCCTAATAAAAGGTAATAGGAGAGATGTG
Organism: Astatotilapia calliptera; assembly: GCF_964374335.1. NCBI lineage: Eukaryota > Metazoa > Chordata > Actinopteri > Cichliformes > Cichlidae > Astatotilapia > Astatotilapia calliptera. The sequence goes on along the minus strand of NC_137440.1, from coordinate 21,180,434 downwards.
GAGCAGGCGGAGGACTTGGCTGGAGCAGGAAAAGGCAAAAGGGGAAACGCGAATGCGCATCCCCGCCCCCCAAGCTAGGGCCGTGGCAGCGAGATCGTGGGGGTTTGAACTGGCGGCGCTCTGTACCAGAGTGCTCTGCCACACATCATACGCCAAACGGCCGGCCGAGAGAACGGTTAAAAAAAAGGACATTTATCATTTCTTCTCCAGCCAGCCAGCCAGCCAGCCAGCCCGCCCTTCTCATGGTTTTTACAAAGTACACAGCACAGCAGATTCTGCAATATTCTTACACACTAATTAAGCATTGGAAACCTACCTACTTCTTTGTTCATTGTAAACAATTGTACTTTCTGTAAAGTGGTTTGAATTAAAGAGAAAAGAAAAGTATGTTTTGTTTTGTTTTTTTTCTTCAAGATCTGTTCACATGTACTTAGCAAGAGTGAGTACACAGCGTTAAAAAATGGTACTTAGTGTAGTGAGGAAGGCGAAAAGCAAAGAGAGCATATGAAGGTAATATTGAAGTAGGCGCAGTTTTGAAGTGGTGAAAGGCAAAGGCATGAGTGCAAGCCTAATAAAAGGTAATAGGAGAGATGTGGAGCAGGCGGAGGACTTGGCTGGAGCAGGAAAAGGCAAAAGGGAAAGGCGAGTGCACGTCTCCCCGCCCCCCAAGCCAGGCCGAGAGAAGGCTTGAAAAAAAAAGGACATTTATCATTTCTTCTTCAGCCAGCCCTTCTCATGGTTTTTACAAAGTACACAGCACAGCAGATTCTGCAATATTCTTACACACTAATTAAGCATTGGAAACCTACCTACTTCTTTGTTCATTGTAAACAATTGTACTTTCTGTAAAGTGGTTTGAATTAAAGAGAAAAGAAAAGTATGTTTTGTTTTGTTTTTTTTCTTCAAGATCTGTTCACATGTACTTAGCAAGAGTGAGTACACAGCGTTAAAAAATGGTACTTAGTGTAGTGAGGAAGGCGAAAAGCAAAGAGAGCATATGAAGGTAATATTGAAGTAGGCGCAGTTTTGAAGTGGTGAAAGGCAAAGGCATGAGTGCAAGCCTAATAAAAGGTAATAGGAGAGATGTGGAGCAGGCGGAGGACTTGGCTGGAGCAGGAAAAGGCAAAAGGGGAAACGCGAATGCGCATCCCCGCCCCCCAAGCTAGGGCCGTGGCAGCGAGATCGTGGGGGTTCGAACTGGCGGCGCTCTGTACCAGAGTGCTCTGCCACACATCATACGCCAAACGGCCGGCCGAGAGAACGGTTTAAAAAAAGGACATTTATCATTTCTTCTCCAGCCAGCCAGCCAGCCAGCCAGCCAGCCCTTCTCATGGTTTTTACAAAGTACACAGCACAGCAGATTCTGCAATATTCTTACACACTAATTAAGCATTGGAAACCTACCTACTTCTTTGTTCATTGTAAACAATTGTACTTTCTGTAAAGTGGTTTGAATTAAAGAGAAAAGAAAAGTATGTTTTGTTTTGTTTTTTTTCTTCAAGATCTGTTCACATGTACTTAGCAAGAGTGAGTACACAGCGTTAAAAAATGGTACTTAGTGTAGTGAGGAAGGCGAAAAGCAAAGAGAGCATATGAAGGTAATATTGAAGTAGGCGCAGTTTTGAAGTGGTGAAAGGCAAAGGCATGAGTGCAAGCCTAATAAAAGGTAATAGGAGAGATGTGGAGCAGGCGGAGGACTTGGCTGGAGCAGGAAAAGGCAAAAGGGAAACGCGAATGCGCATCCCCGCCCCCCAAGCTAGGGCCGTGGCAGCGAGATCGTGGGGGTTCGAACTGGCGGCGCTCTGTACCAGAGTGCTCTGCCACACATCATACGCCAAACGGCCGGCCGAGAGAACGGTTAAAAAAAAGGACATTTATCATTTCTTCTCCAGCCAGCCAGCCAGCCAGCCAGCCAGCCCTTCTCATGGTTTTTACAAAGTACACAGCACAGCAGATTCTGCAATATTCTTACACACTAATTAAGCATTGGAAACCTACCTACTTCTTTGTTCATTGTAAACAATTGTACTTTCTGTAAAGTGGTTTGAATTAAAGAGAAAAGAAAAGTATGTTTTGTTTTGTTTTTTTTCTTCAAGATCTGTTCACATGTACTTAGCAAGAGTGAGTACACAGCGTTAAAAAATGGTACTTAGTGTAGTGAGGAAGGCGAAAAGCAAAGAGAGCATATGAAGGTAATATTGAAGTAGGCGCAGTTTTGAAGTGGTGAAAGGCAAAGGCATGAGTGCAAGCCTAATAAAAGGTAATAGGAGAGATGTGGAGCAGGCGGAGGACTTGGCTGGAGCAGGAAAAGGCAAAAGGGGAAACGCGAATGCGCATCCCCGCCCCCCAAGCTAGGGCCGTGGCAGCGAGATCGTGGGGGTTCGAACTGGCGGCGCTCTGTACCAGAGTGCTCTGCCACACATCATACGCCAAACGGCCGGCCGAGAGAATGGTTAAAAAAAAGGACATTTATCATTTCTTCTCCAGCCAGCCAGCCAGCCAGCCCGCCCTTCTCATGGTTTTTACAAAGTACACAGCACAGCAGATTCTGCAATATTCTTACACACTAATTAAGCATTGGAAACCTACCTACTTCTTTGTTCATTGTAAACAATTGTACTTTCTGTAAAGTGGTTTGAATTAAAGAGAAAAGAAAAGTATGTTTTGTTTTGTTTTTTTTCTTCAAGATCTGTTCACATGCACTTAGCAAGAGTGAGTACACAGCGTTAAAAAATGGTACTTAGTGTAGTGAGGAAGGCGAAAAGCAAAGAGAGCATATGAAGGTAATATTGAAGTAGGCGCAGTTTTGAAGTGGTGAAAGGCAAAGGCATGAGTGCAAGCCTAATAAAAGGTAATAGGAGAGATGTGGAGCAGGCGGAGGACTTGGCTGGAGCAGGAAAAGGCAAAAGGGAAAGGCGAGTGCACGTCTCCCCGCCCCCCAAGCCAGGCCGAGAGAAGGCTTGAAAAAATAAGGACATTTATCATTTCTTCTTCAGCCAGCCCTTCTCATGGTTTTTACAAAGTACACAGCACAGCAGATTCTGCAATATTCTTACACACTAATTAAGCATTGGAAACCTACCTACTTCTTTGTTCATTGTAAACAATTGTACTTTCTGTAAAGTGGTTTGAATTAAAGAGAAAAGAAAAGTATGTTTTGTTTTGTTTTTTTTCTTCAAGATCTGTTCACATGTACTTAGCAAGAGTGAGTACACAGCGTTAAAAAATGGTACTTAGTGTAGTGAGGAAGGCGAAAAGCAAAGAGAGCATATGAAGGTAATATTGAAGTAGGCGCAGTTTTGAAGTGGTGAAAGGCAAAGGCATGAGTGCAAGCCTAATAAAAGGTAATAGGAGAGATGTGGAGCAGGCGGAGGACTTGGCTGGAGCAGGAAAAGGCAAAAGGGAAAGGCGAGTGCACGTCTCCCCGCCCCCCAAGCCAGGCCGAGAGAAGGCTTGAAAAAAAAAGGACATTTATCATTTCTTCTTCAGCCAGCCCTTCTCATGGTTTTTACAAAGTACACAGCACAGCAGATTCTGCAATATTCTTACACACTAATTAAGCATTGGAAACCTACCTACTTCTTTGTTCATTGTAAACAATTGTACTTTCTGTAAAGTGGTTTGAATTAAAGAGAAAAGAAAAGTATGTTTTGTTTTGTTTTTTTTCTTCAAGATCTGTTCACATGTACTTAGCAAGAGTGAGTACACAGCGTTAAAAAATGGTACTTAGTGTAGTGAGGAAGGCGAAAAGCAAAGAGAGCATATGAAGGTAATATTGAAGTAGGCGCAGTTTTGAAGTGGTGAAAGGCAAAGGCATGAGTGCAAGCCTAATAAAAGGTAATAGGAGAGATGTGGAGCAGGCGGAGGACTTGGCTGGAGCAGGAAAAGGCAAAAGGGGAAACGCGAATGCGCATCCCCGCCCCCCAAGCTAGGGCCGTGGCAGCGAGATCGTGGGGGTTCGAACTGGCGGCGCTCTGTACCAGAGTGCTCTGCCACACATCATACGCCAAACGGGCCGAGAGAACGGTTAAAAAAAAGGACATTTATCATTTCTTCTCCAGCCAGCCAGCCAGCCAGCCAGCCAGCCCGCCCTTCTCATGGTTTTTACAAAGTACACAGCACAGCAGATTCTGCAATATTCTTACACACTAATTAAGCATTGGAAACCTACCTACTTCTTTGTTCATTGTAAACAATTGTACTTTCTGTAAAGTGGTTTGAATTAAAGAGAAAAGAAAAGTATGTTTTGTTTTGTTTTTTTTCTTCAAGATCTGTTCACATGTACTTAGCAAGAGTGAGTACACAGCGTTAAAAAATGGTACTTAGTGTAGTGAGGAAGGCGAAAAGCAAAGAGAGCATATGAAGGTAATATTGAAGTAGGCGCAGTTTTGAAGTGGTGAAAGGCAAAGGCATGAGTGCAAGCCTAATAAAAGGTAATAGGAGAGATGTGGAGCAGGCGGAGGACTTGGCTGGAGCAGGAAAAGGCAAAAGGGAAAGGCGAGTGCACGTCTCCCCGCCCCCCAAGCCAGGCCGAGAGAAGGCTTGAAAAAATAAGGACATTTATCATTTCTTCTTCAGCCAGCCCTTCTCATGGTTTTTACAAAGTACACAGCACAGCAGATTCTGCAATATTCTTACACACTAATTAAGCATTGGAAACCTACCTACTTCTTTGTTCATTGTAAACAATTGTACTTTCTGTAAAGTGGTTTGAATTAAAGAGAAAAGAAAAGTATGTTTTGTTTTGTTTTTTTTCTTCAAGATCTGTTCACATGTACTTAGCAAGAGTGAGTACACAGCGTTAAAAAATGGTACTTAGTGTAGTGAGGAAGGCGAAAAGCAAAGAGAGCATATGAAGGTAATATTGAAGTAGGCGCAGTTTTGAAGTGGTGAAAGGCAAAGGCATGAGTGCAAGCCTAATAAAAGGTAATAGGAGAGATGTGGAGCAGGCGGAGGACTTGGCTGGAGCAGGAAAAGGCAAAAGGGAAAGGCGAGTGCACGTCTCCCCGCCCCCCAAGCCAGGCCGAGAGAAGGCTTGAAAAAAAAAGGACATTTATCATTTCTTCTTCAGCCAGCCCTTCTCATGGTTTTTACAAAGTACACAGCACAGCAGATTCTGCAATATTCTTACACACTAATTAAGCATTGGAAACCTACCTACTTCTTTGTTCATTGTAAACAATTGTACTTTCTGTAAAGTGGTTTGAATTAAAGAGAAAAGAAAAGTATGTTTTGTTTTGTTTTTTTTCTTCAAGATCTGTTCACATGTACTTAGCAAGAGTGAGTACACAGCGTTAAAAAATGGTACTTAGTGTAGTGAGGAAGGCGAAAAGCAAAGAGAGCATATGAAGGTAATATTGAAGTAGGCGCAGTTTTGAAGTGGTGAAAGGCAAAGGCATGAGTGCAAGCCTAATAAAAGGTAATAGGAGAGATGTGGAGCAGGCGGAGGACTTGGCTGGAGCAGGAAAAGGCAAAAGGGGAAACGCGAATGCGCATCCCCGCCCCCCAAGCTAGGGCCGTGGCAGCGAGATCGTGGGGGTTTGAACTGGCGGCGCTCTGTACCAGAGTGCTCTGCCACACATCATACGCCAAACGGCCGGCCGAGAGAACGGTTAAAAAAAAGGACATTTATCATTTCTTCTCCAGCCAGCCAGCCAGCCAGCCAGCCCGCCCTTCTCATGGTTTTTACAAAGTACACAGCACAGCAGATTCTGCAATATTCTTACACACTAATTAAGCATTGGAAACCTACCTACTTCTTTGTTCATTGTAAACAATTGTACTTTCTGTAAAGTGGTTTGAATTAAAGAGAAAAGAAAAGTATGTTTTGTTTTGTTTTTTTTCTTCAAGATCTGTTCACATGTACTTAGCAAGAGTGAGTACACAGCGTTAAAAAATGGTACTTAGTGTAGTGAGGAAGGCGAAAAGCAAAGAGAGCATATGAAGGTAATATTGAAGTAGGCGCAGTTTTGAAGTGGTGAAAGGCAAAGGCATGAGTGCAAGCCTAATAAAAGGTAATAGGAGAGATGTGGAGCAGGCGGAGGACTTGGCTGGAGCAGGAAAAGGCAAAAGGGAAAGGCGAGTGCACGTCTCCCCGCCCCCCAAGCCAGGCCGAGAGAAGGCTTGAAAAAAAAAGGACATTTATCATTTCTTCTTCAGCCAGCCCTTCTCATGGTTTTTACAAAGTACACAGCACAGCAGATTCTGCAATATTCTTACACACTAATTAAGCATTGGAAACCTACCTACTTCTTTGTTCATTGTAAACAATTGTACTTTCTGTAAAGTGGTTTGAATTAAAGAGAAAAGAAAAGTATGTTTTGTTTTGTTTTTTTTCTTCAAGATCTGTTCACATGTACTTAGCAAGAGTGAGTACACAGCGTTAAAAAATGGTACTTAGTGTAGTGAGGAAGGCGAAAAGCAAAGAGAGCATATGAAGGTAATATTGAAGTAGGCGCAGTTTTGAAGTGGTGAAAGGCAAAGGCATGAGTGCAAGCCTAATAAAAGGTAATAGGAGAGATGTGGAGCAGGCGGAGGACTTGGCTGGAGCAGGAAAAGGCAAAAGGGGAAACGCGAATGCGCATCCCCGCCCCCCAAGCTAGGGCCGTGGCAGCGAGATCGTGGGGGTTCGAACTGGCGGCGCTCTGTACCAGAGTGCTCTGCCACACATCATACGCCAAACGGCCGGCCGAGAGAACGGTTAAAAAAAAGGACATTTATCATTTCTTCTCCAGCCAGCCAGCCAGCCAGCCAGCCAGCCAGCCCGCCCTTCTCATGGTTTTTACAAAGTACACAGCACAGCAGATTCTGCAATATTCTTACACACTAATTAAGCATTGGAAACCTACCTACTTCTTTGTTCATTGTAAACAATTGTACTTTCTGTAAAGTGGTTTGAATTAAAGAGAAAAGAAAAGTATGTTTTGTTTTGTTTTTTTTCTTCAAGATCTGTTCACATGTACTTAGCAAGAGTGAGTACACAGCGTTAAAAAATGGTACTTAGTGTAGTGAGGAAGGCGAAAAGCAAAGAGAGCATATGAAGGTAATATTGAAGTAGGCGCAGTTTTGAAGTGGTGAAAGGCAAAGGCATGAGTGCAAGCCTAATAAAAGGTAATAGGAGAGATGTGGAGCAGGCGGAGGACTTGGCTGGAGCAGGAAAAGGCAAAAGGGAAAGGCGAGTGCACGTCTCCCCGCCCCCCAAGCCAGGCCGAGAGAAGGCTTGAAAAAATAAGGACATTTATCATTTCTTCTTCAGCCAGCCCTTCTCATGGTTTTTACAAAGTACACAGCACAGCAGATTCTGCAATATTCTTACACACTAATTAAGCATTGGAAACCTACCTACTTCTTTGTTCATTGTAAACAATTGTACTTTCTGTAAAGTGGTTTGAATTAAAGAGAAAAGAAAAGTATGTTTTGTTTTGTTTTTTTTCTTCAAGATCTGTTCACATGTACTTAGCAAGAGTGAGTACACAGCGTTAAAAAATGGTACTTAGTGTAGTGAGGAAGGCGAAAAGCAAAGAGAGCATATGAAGGTAATATTGAAGTAGGCGCAGTTTTGAAGTGGTGAAAGGCAAAGGCATGAGTGCAAGCCTAATAAAAGGTAATAGGAGAGATGTGGAGCAGGCGGAGGACTTGGCTGGAGCAGGAAAAGGCAAAAGGGAAAGGCGAGTGCACGTCTCCCCGCCCCCCAAGCCAGGCCGAGAGAAGGCTTGAAAAAAAAAGGACATTTATCATTTCTTCTTCAGCCAGCCCTTCTCATGGTTTTTACAAAGTACACAGCACAGCAGATTCTGCAATATTCTTACACACTAATTAAGCATTGGAAACCTACCTACTTCTTTGTTCATTGTAAACAATTGTACTTTCTGTAAAGTGGTTTGAATTAAAGAGAAAAGAAAAGTATGTTTTGTTTTGTTTTTTTTCTTCAAGATCTGTTCACATGTACTTAGCAAGAGTGAGTACACAGCGTTAAAAAATGGTACTTAGTGTAGTGAGGAAGGCGAAAAGCAAAGAGAGCATATGAAGGTAATATTGAAGTAGGCGCAGTTTTGAAGTGGTGAAAGGCAAAGGCATGAGTGCAAGCCTAATAAAAGGTAATAGGAGAGATGTGGAGCAGGCGGAGGACTTGGCTGGAGCAGGAAAAGGCAAAAGGGGAAACGCGAATGCGCATCCCCGCCCCCCAAGCTAGGGCCGTGGCAGCGAGATCGTGGGGGTTTGAACTGGCGGCGCTCTGTACCAGAGTGCTCTGCCACACATCATACGCCAAACGGCCGGCCGAGAGAACGGTTAAAAAAAAGGACATTTATCATTTCTTCTCCAGCCAGCCAGCCAGCCAGCCAGCCCGCCCTTCTCATGGTTTTTACAAAGTACACAGCACAGCAGATTCTGCAATATTCTTACACACTAATTAAGCATTGGAAACCTACCTACTTCTTTGTTCATTGTAAACAATTGTACTTTCTGTAAAGTGGTTTGAATTAAAGAGAAAAGAAAAGTATGTTTTGTTTTGTTTTTTTTCTTCAAGATCTGTTCACATGTACTTAGCAAGAGTGAGTACACAGCGTTAAAAAATGGTACTTAGTGTAGTGAGGAAGGCGAAAAGCAAAGAGAGCATATGAAGGTAATATTGAAGTAGGCGCAGTTTTGAAGTGGTGAAAGGCAAAGGCATGAGTGCAAGCCTAATAAAAGGTAATAGGAGAGATGTGGAGCAGGCGGAGGACTTGGCTGGAGCAGGAAAAGGCAAAAGGGAAAGGCGAGTGCACGTCTCCCCGCCCCCCAAGCCAGGCCGAGAGAAGGCTTGAAAAAAAAAGGACATTTATCATTTCTTCTTCAGCCAGCCCTTCTCATGGTTTTTACAAAGTACACAGCACAGCAGATTCTGCAATATTCTTACACACTAATTAAGCATTGGAAACCTACCTACTTCTTTGTTCATTGTAAACAATTGTACTTTCTGTAAAGTGGTTTGAATTAAAGAGAAAAGAAAAGTATGTTTTGTTTTGTTTTTTTTCTTCAAGATCTGTTCACATGTACTTAGCAAGAGTGAGTACACAGCGTTAAAAAATGGTACTTAGTGTAGTGAGGAAGGCGAAAAGCAAAGAGAGCATATGAAGGTAATATTGAAGTAGGCGCAGTTTTGAAGTGGTGAAAGGCAAAGGCATGAGTGCAAGCCTAATAAAAGGTAATAGGAGAGATGTGGAGCAGGCGGAGGACTTGGCTGGAGCAGGAAAAGGCAAAAGGGGAAACGCGAATGCGCATCCCCGCCCCCCAAGCTAGGGCCGTGGCAGCGAGATCGTGGGGGTTCGAACTGGCGGCGCTCTGTACCAGAGTGCTCTGCCACACATCATACGCCAAACGGCCGGCCGAGAGAACGGTTAAAAAAAAGGACATTTATCATTTCTTCTCCAGCCAGCCAGCCAGCCAGCCAGCCAGCCCTTCTCATGGTTTTTACAAAGTACACAGCACAGCAGATTCTGCAATATTCTTACACACTAATTAAGCATTGGAAACCTACCTACTTCTTTGTTCATTGTAAACAATTGTACTTTCTGTAAAGTGGTTTGAATTAAAGAGAAAAGAAAAGTATGTTTTGTTTTGTTTTTTTTCTTCAAGATCTGTTCACATGTACTTAGCAAGAGTGAGTACACAGCGTTAAAAAATGGTACTTAGTGTAGTGAGGAAGGCGAAAAGCAAAGAGAGCATATGAAGGTAATATTGAAGTAGGCGCAGTTTTGAAGTGGTGAAAGGCAAAGGCATGAGTGCAAGCCTAATAAAAGGTAATAGGAGAGATGTGGAGCAGGCGGAGGACTTGGCTGGAGCAGGAAAAGGCAAAAGGGAAAGGCGAGTGCACGTCTCCCCGCCCCCCAAGCCAGGCCGAGAGAAGGCTTGAAAAAAAAAGGACATTTATCATTTCTTCTTCAGCCAGCCCTTCTCATGGTTTTTACAAAGTACACAGCACAGCAGATTCTGCAATATTCTTACACACTAATTAAGCATTGGAAACCTACCTACTTCTTTGTTCATTGTAAACAATTGTACTTTCTGTAAAGTGGTTTGAATTAAAGAGAAAAGAAAAGTATGTTTTGTTTTGTTTTTTTTCTTCAAGATCTGTTCACATGTACTTAGCAAGAGTGAGTACACAGCGTTAAAAAATGGTACTTAGTGTAGTGAGGAAGGCGAAAAGCAAAGAGAGCATATGAAGGTAATATTGAAGTAGGCGCAGTTTTGAAGTGGTGAAAGGCAAAGGCATGAGTGCAAGCCTAATAAAAGGTAATAGGAGAGATGTGGAGCAGGCGGAGGACTTGGCTGGAGCAGGAAAAGGCAAAAGGGGAAACGCGAATGCGCATCCCCGCCCCCCAAGCTAGGGCCGTGGCAGCGAGATCGTGGGGGTTCGAACTGGCGGCGCTCTGTACCAGAGTGCTCTGCCACACATCATACGCCAAACGGCCGGCCGAGAGAACGGTTAAAAAAAAGGACATTTATCATTTCTTCTCCAGCCAGCCAGCCAGCCAGCCAGCCAGCCAGCCCGCCCTTCTCATGGTTTTTACAAAGTACACAGCACAGCAGATTCTGCAATATTCTTACACACTAATTAAGCATTGGAAACCTACCTACTTCTTTGTTCATTGTAAACAATTGTACTTTCTGTAAAGTGGTTTGAATTAAAGAGAAAAGAAAAGTATGTTTTGTTTTGTTTTTTTTCTTCAAGATCTGTTCACATGTACTTAGCAAGAGTGAGTACACAGCGTTAAAAAATGGTACTTAGTGTAGTGAGGAAGGCGAAAAGCAAAGAGAGCATATGAAGGTAATATTGAAGTAGGCGCAGTTTTGAAGTGGTGAAAGGCAAAGGCATGAGTGCAAGCCTAATAAAAGGTAATAGGAGAGATGTGGAGCAGGCGGAGGACTTGGCTGGAGCAGGAAAAGGCAAAAGGGAAAGGCGAGTGCACGTCTCCCCGCCCCCCAAGCCAGGCCGAGAGAAGGCTTGAAAAAATAAGGACATTTATCATTTCTTCTTCAGCCAGCCCTTCTCATGGTTTTTACAAAGTACACAGCACAGCAGATTCTGCAATATTCTTACACACTAATTAAGCATTGGAAACCTACCTACTTCTTTGTTCATTGTAAACAATTGTACTTTCTGTAAAGTGGTTTGAATTAAAGAGAAAAGAAAAGTATGTTTTGTTTTGTTTTTTTTCTTCAAGATCTGTTCACATGTACTTAGCAAGAGTGAGTACACAGCGTTAAAAAATGGTACTTAGTGTAGTGAGGAAGGCGAAAAGCAAAGAGAGCATATGAAGGTAATATTGAAGTAGGCGCAGTTTTGAAGTGGTGAAAGGCAAAGGCATGAGTGCAAGCCTAATAAAAGGTAATAGGAGAGATGTGGAGCAGGCGGAGGACTTGGCTGGAGCAGGAAAAGGCAAAAGGGAAAGGCGAGTGCACGTCTCCCCGCCCCCCAAGCCAGGCCGAGAGAAGGCTTGAAAAAAAAAGGACATTTATCATTTCTTCTTCAGCCAGCCCTTCTCATGGTTTTTACAAAGTACACAGCACAGCAGATTCTGCAATATTCTTACACACTAATTAAGCATTGGAAACCTACCTACTTCTTTGTTCATTGTAAACAATTGTACTTTCTGTAAAGTGGTTTGAATTAAAGAGAAAAGAAAAGTATGTTTTGTTTTGTTTTTTTTCTTCAAGATCTGTTCACATGTACTTAGCAAGAGTGAGTACACAGCGTTAAAAAATGGTACTTAGTGTAGTGAGGAAGGCGAAAAGCAAAGAGAGCATATGAAGGTAATATTGAAGTAGGCGCAGTTTTGAAGTGGTGAAAGGCAAAGGCATGAGTGCAAGCCTAATAAAAGGTAATAGGAGAGATGTGGAGCAGGCGGAGGACTTGGCTGGAGCAGGAAAAGGCAAAAGGGGAAACGCGAATGCGCATCCCCGCCCCCCAAGCTAGGGCCGTGGCAGCGAGATCGTGGGGGTTTGAACTGGCGGCGCTCTGTACCAGAGTGCTCTGCCACACATCATACGCCAAACGGCCGGCCGAGAGAACGGTTAAAAAAAAGGACATTTATCATTTCTTCTCCAGCCAGCCAGCCAGCCAGCCAGCCCGCCCTTCTCATGGTTTTTACAAAGTACACAGCACAGCAGATTCTGCAATATTCTTACACACTAATTAAGCATTGGAAACCTACCTACTTCTTTGTTCATTGTAAACAATTGTACTTTCTGTAAAGTGGTTTGAATTAAAGAGAAAAGAAAAGTATGTTTTGTTTTGTTTTTTTTCTTCAAGATCTGTTCACATGTACTTAGCAAGAGTGAGTACACAGCGTTAAAAAATGGTACTTAGTGTAGTGAGGAAGGCGAAAAGCAAAGAGAGCATATGAAGGTAATATTGAAGTAGGCGCAGTTTTGAAGTGGTGAAAGGCAAAGGCATGAGTGCAAGCCTAATAAAAGGTAATAGGAGAGATGTGGAGCAGGCGGAGGACTTGGCTGGAGCAGGAAAAGGCAAAAGGGAAAGGCGAGTGCACGTCTCCCCGCCCCCCAAGCCAGGCCGAGAGAAGGCTTGAAAAAAAAAGGACATTTATCATTTCTTCTTCAGCCAGCCCTTCTCATGGTTTTTACAAAGTACACAGCACAGCAGATTCTGCAATATTCTTACACACTAATTAAGCATTGGAAACCTACCTACTTCTTTGTTCATTGTAAACAATTGTACTTTCTGTAAAGTGGTTTGAATTAAAGAGAAAAGAAAAGTATGTTTTGTTTTGTTTTTTTTCTTCAAGATCTGTTCACATGTACTTAGCAAGAGTGAGTACACAGCGTTAAAAAATGGTACTTAGTGTAGTGAGGAAGGCGAAAAGCAAAGAGAGCATATGAAGGTAATATTGAAGTAGGCGCAGTTTTGAAGTGGTGAAAGGCAAAGGCATGAGTGCAAGCCTAATAAAAGGTAATAGGAGAGATGTGGAGCAGGCGGAGGACTTGGCTGGAGCAGGAAAAGGCAAAAGGGGAAACGCGAATGCGCATCCCCGCCCCCCAAGCTAGGGCCGTGGCAGCGAGATCGTGGGGGTTCGAACTGGCGGCGCTCTGTACCAGAGTGCTCTGCCACACATCATACGCCAAACGGCCGGCCGAGAGAACGGTTTAAAAAAAGGACATTTATCATTTCTTCTCCAGCCAGCCAGCCAGCCAGCCAGCCAGCCCTTCTCATGGTTTTTACAAAGTACACAGCACAGCAGATTCTGCAATATTCTTACACACTAATTAAGCATTGGAAACCTACCTACTTCTTTGTTCATTGTAAACAATTGTACTTTCTGTAAAGTGGTTTGAATTAAAGAGAAAAGAAAAGTATGTTTTGTTTTGTTTTTTTTCTTCAAGATCTGTTCACATGTACTTAGCAAGAGTGAGTACACAGCGTTAAAAAATGGTACTTAGTGTAGTGAGGAAGGCGAAAAGCAAAGAGAGCATATGAAGGTAATATTGAAGTAGGCGCAGTTTTGAAGTGGTGAAAGGCAAAGGCATGAGTGCAAGCCTAATAAAAGGTAATAGGAGAGATGTGGAGCAGGCGGAGGACTTGGCTGGAGCAGGAAAAGGCAAAAGGGAAACGCGAATGCGCATCCCCGCCCCCCAAGCTAGGGCCGTGGCAGCGAGATCGTGGGGGTTCGAACTGGCGGCGCTCTGTACCAGAGTGCTCTGCCACACATCATACGCCAAACGGCCGGCCGAGAGAACGGTTAAAAAAAAGGACATTTATCATTTCTTCTCCAGCAAGCCAGCCAGCCAGCCAGCCAGCCCTTCTCATGGTTTTTACAAAGTACACAGCACAGCAGATTCTGCAATATTCTTACACACTAATTAAGCATTGGAAACCTACCTACTTCTTTGTTCATTGTAAACAATTGTACTTTCTGTAAAGTGGTTTGAATTAAAGAGAAAAGAAAAGTATGTTTTGTTTTGTTTTTTTTCTTCAAGATCTGTTCACATGTACTTAGCAAGAGTGAGTACACAGCGTTAAAAAATGGTACTTAGTGTAGTGAGGAAGGCGAAAAGCAAAGAGAGCATATGAAGGTAATATTGAAGTAGGCGCAGTTTTGAAGTGGTGAAAGGCAAAGGCATGAGTGCAAGCCTAATAAAAGGTAATAGGAGAGATGTGGAGCAGGCGGAGGACTTGGCTGGAGCAGGAAAAGGCAAAAGGGGAAACGCGAATGCGCATCCCCGCCCCCCAAGCTAGGGCCGTGGCAGCGAGATCGTGGGGGTTCGAACTGGCGGCGCTCTGTACCAGAGTGCTCTGCCACACATCATACGCCAAACGGCCGGCCGAGAGAATGGTTAAAAAAAAGGACATTTATCATTTCTTCTCCAGCCAGCCAGCCAGCCAGCCCGCCCTTCTCATGGTTTTTACAAAGTACACAGCACAGCAGATTCTGCAATATTCTTACACACTAATTAAGCATTGGAAACCTACCTACTTCTTTGTTCATTGTAAACAATTGTACTTTCTGTAAAGTGGTTTGAATTAAAGAGAAAAGAAAAGTATGTTTTGTTTTGTTTTTTTTCTTCAAGATCTGTTCACATGCACTTAGCAAGAGTGAGTACACAGCGTTAAAAAATGGTACTTAGTGTAGTGAGGAAGGCGAAAAGCAAAGAGAGCATATGAAGGTAATATTGAAGTAGGCGCAGTTTTGAAGTGGTGAAAGGCAAAGGCATGAGTGCAAGCCTAATAAAAGGTAATAGGAGAGATGTGGAGCAGGCGGAGGACTTGGCTGGAGCAGGAAAAGGCAAAAGGGAAAGGCGAGTGCACGTCTCCCCGCCCCCCAAGCCAGGCCGAGAGAAGGCTTGAAAAAATAAGGACATTTATCATTTCTTCTTCAGCCAGCCCTTCTCATGGTTTTTACAAAGTACACAGCACAGCAGATTCTGCAATATTCTTACACACTAATTAAGCATTGGAAACCTACCTACTTCTTTGTTCATTGTAAACAATTGTACTTTCTGTAAAGTGGTTTGAATTAAAGAGAAAAGAAAAGTATGTTTTGTTTTGTTTTTTTTCTTCAAGATCTGTTCACATGTACTTAGCAAGAGTGAGTACACAGCGTTAAAAAATGGTACTTAGTGTAGTGAGGAAGGCGAAAAGCAAAGAGAGCATATGAAGGTAATATTGAAGTAGGCGCAGTTTTGAAGTGGTGAAAGGCAAAGGCATGAGTGCAAGCCTAATAAAAGGTAATAGGAGAGATGTGGAGCAGGCGGAGGACTTGGCTGGAGCAGGAAAAGGCAAAAGGGAAAGGCGAGTGCACGTCTCCCCGCCCCCCAAGCCAGGCCGAGAGAAGGCTTGAAAAAAAAAGGACATTTATCATTTCTTCTTCAGCCAGCCCTTCTCATGGTTTTTACAAAGTACACAGCACAGCAGATTCTGCAATATTCTTACACACTAATTAAGCATTGGAAACCTACCTACTTCTTTGTTCATTGTAAACAATTGTACTTTCTGTAAAGTGGTTTGAATTAAAGAGAAAAGAAAAGTATGTTTTGTTTTGTTTTTTTTCTTCAAGATCTGTTCACATGTACTTAGCAAGAGTGAGTACACAGCGTTAAAAAATGGTACTTAGTGTAGTGAGGAAGGCGAAAAGCAAAGAGAGCATATGAAGGTAATATTGAAGTAGGCGCAGTTTTGAAGTGGTGAAAGGCAAAGGCATGAGTGCAAGCCTAATAAAAGGTAATAGGAGAGATGTGGAGCAGGCGGAGGACTTGGCTGGAGCAGGAAAAGGCAAAAGGGGAAACGCGAATGCGCATCCCCGCCCCCCAAGCTAGGGCCGTGGCAGCGAGATCGTGGGGGTTCGAACTGGCGGCGCTCTGTACCAGAGTGCTCTGCCACACATCATACGCCAAACGGGCCGAGAGAACGGTTAAAAAAAAGGACATTTATCATTTCTTCTCCAGCCAGCCAGCCAGCCAGCCAGCCAGCCAGCCCGCCCTTCTCATGGTTTTTACAAAGTACACAGCACAGCAGATTCTGCAATATTCTTACACACTAATTAAGCATTGGAAACCTACCTACTTCTTTGTTCATTGTAAACAATTGTACTTTCTGTAAAGTGGTTTGAATTAAAGAGAAAAGAAAAGTATGTTTTGTTTTGTTTTTTTTCTTCAAGATCTGTTCACATGTACTTAGCAAGAGTGAGTACACAGCGTTAAAAAATGGTACTTAGTGTAGTGAGGAAGGCGAAAAGCAAAGAGAGCATATGAAGGTAATATTGAAGTAGGCGCAGTTTTGAAGTGGTGAAAGGCAAAGGCATGAGTGCAAGCCTAATAAAAGGTAATAGGAGAGATGTGGAGCAGGCGGAGGACTTGGCTGGAGCAGGAAAAGGCAAAAGGGAAAGGCGAGTGCACGTCTCCCCGCCCCCCAAGCCAGGCCGAGAGAAGGCTTGAAAAAATAAGGACATTTATCATTTCTTCTTCAGCCAGCCCTTCTCATGGTTTTTACAAAGTACACAGCACAGCAGATTCTGCAATATTCTTACACACTAATTAAGCATTGGAAACCTACCTACTTCTTTGTTCATTGTAAACAATTGTACTTTCTGTAAAGTGGTTTGAATTAAAGAGAAAAGAAAAGTATGTTTTGTTTTGTTTTTTTTCTTCAAGATCTGTTCACATGTACTTAGCAAGAGTGAGTACACAGCGTTAAAAAATGGTACTTAGTGTAGTGAGGAAGGCGAAAAGCAAAGAGAGCATATGAAGGTAATATTGAAGTAGGCGCAGTTTTGAAGTGGTGAAAGGCAAAGGCATGAGTGCAAGCCTAATAAAAGGTAATAGGAGAGATGTGGAGCAGGCGGAGGACTTGGCTGGAGCAGGAAAAGGCAAAAGGGAAAGGCGAGTGCACGTCTCCCCGCCCCCCAAGCCAGGCCGAGAGAAGGCTTGAAAAAAAAAGGACATTTATCATTTCTTCTTCAGCCAGCCCTTCTCATGGTTTTTACAAAGTACACAGCACAGCAGATTCTGCAATATTCTTACACACTAATTAAGCATTGGAAACCTACCTACTTCTTTGTTCATTGTAAACAATTGTACTTTCTGTAAAGTGGTTTGAATTAAAGAGAAAAGAAAAGTATGTTTTGTTTTGTTTTTTTTCTTCAAGATCTGTTCACATGTACTTAGCAAGAGTGAGTACACAGCGTTAAAAAATGGTACTTAGTGTAGTGAGGAAGGCGAAAAGCAAAGAGAGCATATGAAGGTAATATTGACGTAGGCGCAGTTTTGAAGTGGTGAAAGGCAAAGGCATGAGTGCAAGCCTAATAAAAGGTAATAGGAGAGATGTGGAGCAGGCGGAGGACTTGGCTGGAGCAGGAAAAGGCAAAAGGGGAAACGCGAATGCGCATCCCCGCCCCCCAAGCTAGGGCCGTGGCAGCGAGATCGTGGGGGTTTGAACTGGCGGCGCTCTGTACCAGAGTGCTCTGCCACACATCATACGCCAAACGGCCGGCCGAGAGAACGGTTAAAAAAAAGGACATTTATCATTTCTTCTCCAGCCAGCCAGCCAGCCAGCCAGCCCGCCCTTCTCATGGTTTTTACAAAGTACACAGCACAGCAGATTCTGCAATATTCTTACACACTAATTAAGCATTGGAAACCTACCTACTTCTTTGTTCATTGTAAACAATTGTACTTTCTGTAAAGTGGTTTGAATTAAAGAGAAAAGAAAAGTATGTTTTGTTTTGTTTTTTTTCTTCAAGATCTGTTCACATGTACTTAGCAAGAGTGAGTACACAGCGTTAAAAAATGGTACTTAGTGTAGTGAGGAAGGCGAAAAGCAAAGAGAGCATATGAAGGTAATATTGAAGTAGGCGCAGTTTTGAAGTGGTGAAAGGCAAAGGCATGAGTGCAAGCCTAATAAAAGGTAATAGGAGAGATGTGGAGCAGGCGGAGGACTTGGCTGGAGCAGGAAAAGGCAAAAGGGAAAGGCGAGTGCACGTCTCCCCGCCCCCCAAGCCAGGCCGAGAGAAGGCTTGAAAAAAAAAGGACATTTATCATTTCTTCTTCAGCCAGCCCTTCTCATGGTTTTTACAAAGTACACAGCACAGCAGATTCTGCAATATTCTTACACACTAATTAAGCATTGGAAACCTACCTACTTCTTTGTTCATTGTAAACAATTGTACTTTCTGTAAAGTGGTTTGAATTAAAGAGAAAAGAAAAGTATGTTTTGTTTTGTTTTTTTTCTTCAAGATCTGTTCACATGTACTTAGCAAGAGTGAGTACACAGCGTTAAAAAATGGTACTTAGTGTAGTGAGGAAGGCGAAAAGCAAAGAGAGCATATGAAGGTAATATTGAAGTAGGCGCAGTTTTGAAGTGGTGAAAGGCAAAGGCATGAGTGCAAGCCTAATAAAAGGTAATAGGAGAGATGTGGAGCAGGCGGAGGACTTGGCTGGAGCAGGAAAAGGCAAAAGGGGAAACGCGAATGCGCATCCCCGCCCCCCAAGCTAGGGCCGTGGCAGCGAGATCGTGGGGGTTCGAACTGGCGGCGCTCTGTACCAGAGTGCTCTGCCACACATCATACGCCAAACGGCCGGCCGAGAGAACGGTTAAAAAAAAGGACATTTATCATTTCTTCTCCAGCCAGCCAGCCAGCCAGCCAGCCAGCCAGCCCGCCCTTCTCATGGTTTTTACAAAGTACACAGCACAGCAGATTCTGCAATATTCTTACACACTAATTAAGCATTGGAAACCTACCTACTTCTTTGTTCATTGTAAACAATTGTACTTTCTGTAAAGTGGTTTGAATTAAAGAGAAAAGAAAAGTATGTTTTGTTTTGTTTTTTTTCTTCAAGATCTGTTCACATGTACTTAGCAAGAGTGAGTACACAGCGTTAAAAAATGGTACTTAGTGTAGTGAGGAAGGCGAAAAGCAAAGAGAGCATATGAAGGTAATATTGAAGTAGGCGCAGTTTTGAAGTGGTGAAAGGCAAAGGCATGAGTGCAAGCCTAATAAAAGGTAATAGGAGAGATGTGGAGCAGGCGGAGGACTTGGCTGGAGCAGGAAAAGGCAAAAGGGAAAGGCGAGTGCACGTCTCCCCGCCCCCCAAGCCAGGCCGAGAGAAGGCTTGAAAAAATAAGGACATTTATCATTTCTTCTTCAGCCAGCCCTTCTCATGGTTTTTACAAAGTACACAGCACAGCAGATTCTGCAATATTCTTACACACTAATTAAGCATTGGAAACCTACCTACTTCTTTGTTCATTGTAAACAATTGTACTTTCTGTAAAGTGGTTTGAATTAAAGAGAAAAGAAAAGTATGTTTTGTTTTGTTTTTTTTCTTCAAGATCTGTTCACATGTACTTAGCAAGAGTGAGTACACAGCGTTAAAAAATGGTACTTAGTGTAGTGAGGAAGGCGAAAAGCAAAGAGAGCATATGAAGGTAATATTGAAGTAGGCGCAGTTTTGAAGTGGTGAAAGGCAAAGGCATGAGTGCAAGCCTAATAAAAGGTAATAGGAGAGATGTGGAGCAGGCGGAGGACTTGGCTGGAGCAGGAAAAGGCAAAAGGGAAAGGCGAGTGCACGTCTCCCCGCCCCCCAAGCCAGGCCGAGAGAAGGCTTGAAAAAAAAAGGACATTTATCATTTCTTCTTCAGCCAGCCCTTCTCATGGTTTTTACAAAGTACACAGCACAGCAGATTCTGCAATATTCTTACACACTAATTAAGCATTGGAAACCTACCTACTTCTTTGTTCATTGTAAACAATTGTACTTTCTGTAAAGTGGTTTGAATTAAAGAGAAAAGAAAAGTATGTTTTGTTTTGTTTTTTTTCTTCAAGATCTGTTCACATGTACTTAGCAAGAGTGAGTACACAGCGTTAAAAAATGGTACTTAGTGTAGTGAGGAAGGCGAAAAGCAAAGAGAGCATATGAAGGTAATATTGAAGTAGGCGCAGTTTTGAAGTGGTGAAAGGCAAAGGCATGAGTGCAAGCCTAATAAAAGGTAATAGGAGAGATGTGGAGCAGGCGGAGGACTTGGCTGGAGCAGGAAAAGGCAAAAGGGGAAACGCGAATGCGCATCCCCGCCCCCCAAGCTAGGGCCGTGGCAGCGAGATCGTGGGGGTTTGAACTGGCGGCGCTCTGTACCAGAGTGCTCTGCCACACATCATACGCCAAACGGCCGGCCGAGAGAACGGTTAAAAAAAAGGACATTTATCATTTCTTCTCCAGCCAGCCAGCCAGCCAGCCAGCCCGCCCTTCTCATGGTTTTTACAAAGTACACAGCACAGCAGATTCTGCAATATTCTTACACACTAATTAAGCATTGGAAACCTACCTACTTCTTTGTTCATTGTAAACAATTGTACTTTCTGTAAAGTGGTTTGAATTAAAGAGAAAAGAAAAGTATGTTTTGTTTTGTTTTTTTTCTTCAAGATCTGTTCACATGTACTTAGCAAGAGTGAGTACACAGCGTTAAAAAATGGTACTTAGTGTAGTGAGGAAGGCGAAAAGCAAAGAGAGCATATGAAGGTAATATTGAAGTAGGCGCAGTTTTGAAGTGGTGAAAGGCAAAGGCATGAGTGCAAGCCTAATAAAAGGTAATAGGAGAGATGTGGAGCAGGCGGAGGACTTGGCTGGAGCAGGAAAAGGCAAAAGGGAAAGGCGAGTGCACGTCTCCCCGCCCCCCAAGCCAGGCCGAGAGAAGGCTTGAAAAAAAAAGGACATTTATCATTTCTTCTTCAGCCAGCCCTTCTCATGGTTTTTACAAAGTACACAGCACAGCAGATTCTGCAATATTCTTACACACTAATTAAGCATTGGAAACCTACCTACTTCTTTGTTCATTGTAAACAATTGTACTTTCTGTAAAGTGGTTTGAATTAAAGAGAAAAGAAAAGTATGTTTTGTTTTGTTTTTTTTCTTCAAGATCTGTTCACATGTACTTAGCAAGAGTGAGTACACAGCGTTAAAAAATGGTACTTAGTGTAGTGAGGAAGGCGAAAAGCAAAGAGAGCATATGAAGGTAATATTGAAGTAGGCGCAGTTTTGAAGTGGTGAAAGGCAAAGGCATGAGTGCAAGCCTAATAAAAGGTAATAGGAGAGATGTGGAGCAGGCGGAGGACTTGGCTGGAGCAGGAAAAGGCAAAAGGGAAACGCGAATGCGCATCCCCGCCCCCCAAGCTAGGGCCGTGGCAGCGAGATCGTGGGGGTTCGAACTGGCGGCGCTCTGTACCAGAGTGCTCTGCCACACATCATACGCCAAACGGCCGGCCGAGAGAACGGTTAAAAAAAAGGACATTTATCATTTCTTCTCCAGCCAGCCAGCCAGCCAGCCAGCCAGCCCTTCTCATGGTTTTTACAAAGTACACAGCACAGCAGATTCTGCAATATTCTTACACACTAATTAAGCATTGGAAACCTACCTACTTCTTTGTTCATTGTAAACAATTGTACTTTCTGTAAAGTGGTTTGAATTAAAGAGAAAAGAAAAGTATGTTTTGTTTTGTTTTTTTTCTTCAAGATCTGTTCACATGTACTTAGCAAGAGTGAGTACACAGCGTTAAAAAATGGTACTTAGTGTAGTGAGGAAGGCGAAAAGCAAAGAGAGCATATGAAGGTAATATTGAAGTAGGCGCAGTTTTGAAGTGGTGAAAGGCAAAGGCATGAGTGCAAGCCTAATAAAAGGTAATAGGAGAGATGTGGAGCAGGCGGAGGACTTGGCTGGAGCAGGAAAAGGCAAAAGGGGAAACGCGAATGCGCATCCCCGCCCCCCAAGCTAGGGCCGTGGCAGCGAGATCGTGGGGGTTCGAACTGGCGGCGCTCTGTACCAGAGTGCTCTGCCACACATCATACGCCAAACGGCCGGCCGAGAGAATGGTTAAAAAAAAGGACATTTATCATTTCTTCTCCAGCCAGCCAGCCAGCCAGCCCGCCCTTCTCATGGTTTTTACAAAGTACACAGCACAGCAGATTCTGCAATATTCTTACACACTAATTAAGCATTGGAAACCTACCTACTTCTTTGTTCATTGTAAACAATTGTACTTTCTGTAAAGTGGTTTGAATTAAAGAGAAAAGAAAAGTATGTTTTGTTTTGTTTTTTTTCTTCAAGATCTGTTCACATGCACTTAGCAAGAGTGAGTACACAGCGTTAAAAAATGGTACTTAGTGTAGTGAGGAAGGCGAAAAGCAAAGAGAGCATATGAAGGTAATATTGAAGTAGGCGCAGTTTTGAAGTGGTGAAAGGCAAAGGCATGAGTGCAAGCCTAATAAAAGGTAATAGGAGAGATGTGGAGCAGGCGGAGGACTTGGCTGGAGCAGGAAAAGGCAAAAGGGAAAGGCGAGTGCACGTCTCCCCGCCCCCCAAGCCAGGCCGAGAGAAGGCTTGAAAAAATAAGGACATTTATCATTTCTTCTTCAGCCAGCCCTTCTCATGGTTTTTACAAAGTACACAGCACAGCAGATTCTGCAATATTCTTACACACTAATTAAGCATTGGAAACCTACCTACTTCTTTGTTCATTGTAAACAATTGTACTTTCTGTAAAGTGGTTTGAATTAAAGAGAAAAGAAAAGTATGTTTTGTTTTGTTTTTTTTCTTCAAGATCTGTTCACATGTACTTAGCAAGAGTGAGTACACAGCGTTAAAAAATGGTACTTAGTGTAGTGAGGAAGGCGAAAAGCAAAGAGAGCATATGAAGGTAATATTGAAGTAGGCGCAGTTTTGAAGTGGTGAAAGGCAAAGGCATGAGTGCAAGCCTAATAAAAGGTAATAGGAGAGATGTGGAGCAGGCGGAGGACTTGGCTGGAGCAGGAAAAGGCAAAAGGGAAAGGCGAGTGCACGTCTCCCCGCCCCCCAAGCCAGGCCGAGAGAAGGCTTGAAAAAAAAAGGACATTTATCATTTCTTCTTCAGCCAGCCCTTCTCATGGTTTTTACAAAGTACACAGCACAGCAGATTCTGCAATATTCTTACACACTAATTAAGCATTGGAAACCTACCTACTTCTTTGTTCATTGTAAACAATTGTACTTTCTGTAAAGTGGTTTGAATTAAAGAGAAAAGAAAAGTATGTTTTGTTTTGTTTTTTTTCTTCAAGATCTGTTCACATGTACTTAGCAAGAGTGAGTACACAGCGTTAAAAAATGGTACTTAGTGTAGTGAGGAAGGCGAAAAGCAAAGAGAGCATATGAAGGTAATATTGAAGTAGGCGCAGTTTTGAAGTGGTGAAAGGCAAAGGCATGAGTGCAAGCCTAATAAAAGGTAATAGGAGAGATGTGGAGCAGGCGGAGGACTTGGCTGGAGCAGGAAAAGGCAAAAGGGGAAACGCGAATGCGCATCCCCGCCCCCCAAGCTAGGGCCGTGGCAGCGAGATCGTGGGGGTTCGAACTGGCGGCGCTCTGTACCAGAGTGCTCTGCCACACATCATACGCCAAACGGCCGGCCGAGAGAACGGTTAAAAAAAAGGACATTTATCATTTCTTCTCCAGCCAGCCAGCCAGCCAGCCAGCCCGCCCTTCTCATGGTTTTTACAAAGTACACAGCACAGCAGATTCTGCAATATTCTTACACACTAATTAAGCATTGGAAACCTACCTACTTCTTTGTTCATTGTAAACAATTGTACTTTCTGTAAAGTGGTTTGAATTAAAGAGAAAAGAAAAGTATGTTTTGTTTTGTTTTTTTTCTTCAAGATCTGTTCACATGTACTTAGCAAGAGTGAGTACACAGCGTTAAAAAATGGTACTTAGTGTAGTGAGGAAGGCGAAAAGCAAAGAGAGCATATGAAGGTAATATTGAAGTAGGCGCAGTTTTGAAGTGGTGAAAGGCAAAGGCATGAGTGCAAGCCTAATAAAAGGTAATAGGAGAGATGTGGAGCAGGCGGAGGACTTGGCTGGAGCAGGAAAAGGCAAAAGGGGAAACGCGAATGCGCATCCCCGCCCCCAAAGCTAGGGCCGTGGCAGCGAGATCGTGGGGGTTCGAACTGGCGGCGCTCTGTACCAGAGTGCTCTGCCACACATCATACGCCAAACGGCCGGCCGAGAGAACGGTTAAAAAAAAGGACATTTATCATTTCTTCTCCAGCCAGCCAGCCAGCCAGCCCGCCCTTCTCATGGTTTTTACAAAGTACACAGCACAGCAGATTCTGCAATATTCTTACACACTAATTAAGCATTGGAAACCTACCTACTTCTTTGTTCATTGTAAACAATTGTACTTTCTGTAAAGTGGTTTGAATTAAAGAGAAAAGAAAAGTATGTTTTGTTTTGTTTTTTTTCTTCAAGATCTGTTCACATGTACTTAGCAAGAGTGAGTACACAGCGTTAAAAAATGGTACTTAGTGTAGTGAGGAAGGCGAAAAGCAAAGAGAGCATATGAAGGTAATATTGAAGTAGGCGCAGTTTTGAAGTGGTGAAAGGCAAAGGCATGAGTGCAAGCCTAATAAAAGGTAATAGGAGAGATGTGGAGCAGGCGGAGGACTTGGCTGGAGCAGGAAAAGGCAAAAGGGGAAACGCGAATGCGCATCCCCGCCCCCCAAGCTAGGGCCGTGGCAGCGAGATCGTGGGGGTTCGAACTGGCGGCGCTCTGTACCAGAGTGCTCTGCCACACATCATACGCCAAACGGCCGGCCGAGAGAACGGTTAAAAAAAAGGACATTTATCATTTCTTCTCCAGCCAGCCAGCCAGCCAGCCAGCCCGCCCTTCTCATGGTTTTTACAAAGTACACAGCACAGCAGATTCTGCAATATTCTTACACACTAATTAAGCATTGGAAACCTACCTACTTCTTTGTTCATTGTAAACAATTGTACTTTCTGTAAAGTGGTTTGAATTAAAGAGAAAAGAAAAGTATGTTTTGTTTTGTTTTTTTTCTTCAAGATCTGTTCACATGTACTTAGCAAGAGTGAGTACACAGCGTTAAAAAATGGTACTTAGTGTAGTGAGGAAGGCGAAAAGCAAAGAGAGCATATGAAGGTAATATTGAAGTAGGCGCAGTTTTGAAGTGGTGAAAGGCAAAGGCATGAGTGCAAGCCTAATAAAAGGTAATAGGAGAGATGTGGAGCAGGCGGAGGACTTGGCTGGAGCAGGAAAAGGCAAAAGGGGAAACGCGAATGCGCATCCCCGCCCCCCAAGCTAGGGCCGTGGCAGCGAGATCGTGGGGGTTCGAACTGGCGGCGCTCTGTACCAGAGTGCTCTGCCACACATCATACGCCAAACGGCCGGCCGAGAGAACGGTTAAAAAAAAGGACATTTATCATTTCTTCTCCAGCCAGCCAGCCAGCCAGCCCGCCCTTCTCATGGTTTTTACAAAGTACACAGCACAGCAGATTCTGCAATATTCTTACACACTAATTAAGCATTGGAAACCTACCTACTTCTTTGTTCATTGTAAACAATTGTACTTTCTGTAAAGTGGTTTGAATTAAAGAGAAAAGAAAAGTATGTTTTGTTTTGTTTTTTTTCTTCAAGATCTGTTCACATGCACTTAGCAAGAGTGAGTACACAGCGTTAAAAAATGGTACTTAGTGTAGTGAGGAAGGCGAAAAGCAAAGAGAGCATATGAAGGTAATATTGAAGTAGGCGCAGTTTTGAAGTGGTGAAAGGCAAAGGCATGAGTGCAAGCCTAATAAAAGGTAATAGGAGAGATGTGGAGCAGGCGGAGGACTTGGCTGGAGCAGGAAAAGGCAAAAGGGAAAGGCGAGTGCACGTCTCCCCGCCCCCCAAGCCAGGCCGAGAGAAGGCTTGAAAAAATAAGGACATTTATCATTTCTTCTTCAGCCAGCCCTTCTCATGGTTTTTACAAAGTACACAGCACAGCAGATTCTGCAATATTCTTACACACTAATTAAGCATTGGAAACCTACCTACTTCTTTGTTCATTGTAAACAATTGTACTTTCTGTAAAGTGGTTTGAATTAAAGAGAAAAGAAAAGTATGTTTTGTTTTGTTTTTTTTCTTCAAGATCTGTTCACATGTACTTAGCAAGAGTGAGTACACAGCGTTAAAAAATGGTACTTAGTGTAGTGAGGAAGGCGAAAAGCAAAGAGAGCATATGAAGGTAATATTGAAGTAGGCGCAGTTTTGAAGTGGTGAAAGGCAAAGGCATGAGTGCAAGCCTAATAAAAGGTAATAGGAGAGATGTGGAGCAGGCGGAGGACTTGGCTGGAGCAGGAAAAGGCAAAAGGGAAAGGCGAGTGCACGTCTCCCCGCCCCCCAAGCCAGGCCGAGAGAAGGCTTGAAAAAAAAAGGACATTTATCATTTCTTCTTCAGCCAGCCCTTCTCATGGTTTTTACAAAGTACACAGCACAGCAGATTCTGCAATATTCTTACACACTAATTAAGCATTGGAAACCTACCTACTTCTTTGTTCATTGTAAACAATTGTACTTTCTGTAAAGTGGTTTGAATTAAAGAGAAAAGAAAAGTATGTTTTGTTTTGTTTTTTTTCTTCAAGATCTGTTCACATGTACTTAGCAAGAGTGAGTACACAGCGTTAAAAAATGGTACTTAGTGTAGTGAGGAAGGCGAAAAGCAAAGAGAGCATATGAAGGTAATATTGAAGTAGGCGCAGTTTTGAAGTGGTGAAAGGCAAAGGCATGAGTGCAAGCCTAATAAAAGGTAATAGGAGAGATGTGGAGCAGGCGGAGGACTTGGCTGGAGCAGGAAAAGGCAAAAGGGGAAACGCGAATGCGCATCCCCGCCCCCCAAGCTAGGGCCGTGGCAGCGAGATCGTGGGGGTTCGAACTGGCGGCGCTCTGTACCAGAGTGCTCTGCCACACATCATACGCCAAACGGGCCGAGAGAACGGTTAAAAAAAAGGACATTTATCATTTCTTCTCCAGCCAGCCAGCCAGCCAGCCAGCCAGCCAGCCCGCCCTTCTCATGGTTTTTACAAAGTACACAGCACAGCAGATTCTGCAATATTCTTACACACTAATTAAGCATTGGAAACCTACCTACTTCTTTGTTCATTGTAAACAATTGTACTTTCTGTAAAGTGGTTTGAATTAAAGAGAAAAGAAAAGTATGTTTTGTTTTGTTTTTTTTCTTCAAGATCTGTTCACATGTACTTAGCAAGAGTGAGTACACAGCGTTAAAAAATGGTACTTAGTGTAGTGAGGAAGGCGAAAAGCAAAGAGAGCATATGAAGGTAATATTGAAGTAGGCGCAGTTTTGAAGTGGTGAAAGGCAAAGGCATGAGTGCAAGCCTAATAAAAGGTAATAGGAGAGATGTGGAGCAGGCGGAGGACTTGGCTGGAGCAGGAAAAGGCAAAAGGGAAAGGCGAGTGCACGTCTCCCCGCCCCCCAAGCCAGGCCGAGAGAAGGCTTGAAAAAATAAGGACATTTATCATTTCTTCTTCAGCCAGCCCTTCTCATGGTTTTTACAAAGTACACAGCACAGCAGATTCTGCAATATTCTTACACACTAATTAAGCATTGGAAACCTACCTACTTCTTTGTTCATTGTAAACAATTGTACTTTCTGTAAAGTGGTTTGAATTAAAGAGAAAAGAAAAGTATGTTTTGTTTTGTTTTTTTTCTTCAAGATCTGTTCACATGTACTTAGCAAGAGTGAGTACACAGCGTTAAAAAATGGTACTTAGTGTAGTGAGGAAGGCGAAAAGCAAAGAGAGCATATGAAGGTAATATTGAAGTAGGCGCAGTTTTGAAGTGGTGAAAGGCAAAGGCATGAGTGCAAGCCTAATAAAAGGTAATAGGAGAGATGTGGAGCAGGCGGAGGACTTGGCTGGAGCAGGAAAAGGCAAAAGGGGAAACGCGAATGCGCATCCCCGCCCCCCAAGCTAGGGCCGTGGCAGCGAGATCGTGGGGGTTCGAACTGGCGGCGCTCTGTACCAGAGTGCTCTGCCACACATCATACGCCAAACGGCCGGCCGAGAGAACGGTTAAAAAAAAGGACATTTATCATTTCTTCTCCAGCCAGCCAGCCAGCCAGCCAGCCCGCCCTTCTCATGGTTTTTACAAAGTACACAGCACAGCAGATTCTGCAATATTCTTACACACTAATTAAGCATTGGAAACCTACCTACTTCTTTGTTCATT
Organism: Astatotilapia calliptera; assembly: GCF_964374335.1. Lineage (NCBI taxonomy): Eukaryota > Metazoa > Chordata > Actinopteri > Cichliformes > Cichlidae > Astatotilapia > Astatotilapia calliptera. The sequence continues at coordinate 21,152,396 of NC_137440.1, read as the reverse complement.
GTAAACAATTGTACTTTCTGTAAAGTGGTTTGAATTAAAGAGAAAAGAAAAGTATGTTTTGTTTTGTTTTTTTTCTTCAAGATCTGTTCACATGTACTTAGCAAGAGTGAGTACACAGCGTTAAAAAATGGTACTTAGTGTAGTGAGGAAGGCGAAAAGCAAAGAGAGCATATGAAGGTAATATTGAAGTAGGCGCAGTTTTGAAGTGGTGAAAGGCAAAGGCATGAGTGCAAGCCTAATAAAAGGTAATAGGAGAGATGTGGAGCAGGCGGAGGACTTGGCTGGAGCAGGAAAAGGCAAAAGGGGAAACGCGAATGCGCATCCCCGCCCCCAAAGCTAGGGCCGTGGCAGCGAGATCGTGGGGGTTCGAACTGGCGGCGCTCTGTACCAGAGTGCTCTGCCACACATCATACGCCAAACGGCCGGCCGAGAGAACGGTTAAAAAAAAGGACATTTATCATTTCTTCTCCAGCCAGCCAGCCAGCCAGCCCGCCCTTCTCATGGTTTTTACAAAGTACACAGCACAGCAGATTCTGCAATATTCTTACACACTAATTAAGCATTGGAAACCTACCTACTTCTTTGTTCATTGTAAACAATTGTACTTTCTGTAAAGTGGTTTGAATTAAAGAGAAAAGAAAAGTATGTTTTGTTTTGTTTTTTTTCTTCAAGATCTGTTCACATGTACTTAGCAAGAGTGAGTACACAGCGTTAAAAAATGGTACTTAGTGTAGTGAGGAAGGCGAAAAGCAAAGAGAGCATATGAAGGTAATATTGAAGTAGGCGCAGTTTTGAAGTGGTGAAAGGCAAAGGCATGAGTGCAAGCCTAATAAAAGGTAATAGGAGAGATGTGGAGCAGGCGGAGGACTTGGCTGGAGCAGGAAAAGGCAAAAGGGGAAACGCGAATGCGCATCCCCGCCCCCCAAGCTAGGGCCGTGGCAGCGAGATCGTGGGGGTTCGAACTGGCGGCGCTCTGTACCAGAGTGCTCTGCCACACATCATACGCCAAACGGCCGGCCGAGAGAACGGTTAAAAAAAAGGACATTTATCATTTCTTCTCCAGCCAGCCAGCCAGCCAGCCAGCCCGCCCTTCTCATGGTTTTTACAAAGTACACAGCACAGCAGATTCTGCAATATTCTTACACACTAATTAAGCATTGGAAACCTACCTACTTCTTTGTTCATTGTAAACAATTGTACTTTCTGTAAAGTGGTTTGAATTAAAGAGAAAAGAAAAGTATGTTTTGTTTTGTTTTTTTTCTTCAAGATCTGTTCACATGTACTTAGCAAGAGTGAGTACACAGCGTTAAAAAATGGTACTTAGTGTAGTGAGGAAGGCGAAAAGCAAAGAGAGCATATGAAGGTAATATTGAAGTAGGCGCAGTTTTGAAGTGGTGAAAGGCAAAGGCATGAGTGCAAGCCTAATAAAAGGTAATAGGAGAGATGTGGAGCAGGCGGAGGACTTGGCTGGAGCAGGAAAAGGCAAAAGGGGAAACGCGAATGCGCATCCCCGCCCCCCAAGCTAGGGCCGTGGCAGCGAGATCGTGGGGGTTCGAACTGGCGGCGCTCTGTACCAGAGTGCTCTGCCACACATCATACGCCAAACGGCCGGCCGAGAGAACGGTTAAAAAAAAGGACATTTATCATTTCTTCTCCAGCCAGCCAGCCAGCCAGCCCGCCCTTCTCATGGTTTTTACAAAGTACACAGCACAGCAGATTCTGCAATATTCTTACACACTAATTAAGCATTGGAAACCTACCTACTTCTTTGTTCATTGTAAACAATTGTACTTTCTGTAAAGTGGTTTGAATTAAAGAGAAAAGAAAAGTATGTTTTGTTTTGTTTTTTTTCTTCAAGATCTGTTCACATGCACTTAGCAAGAGTGAGTACACAGCGTTAAAAAATGGTACTTAGTGTAGTGAGGAAGGCGAAAAGCAAAGAGAGCATATGAAGGTAATATTGAAGTAGGCGCAGTTTTGAAGTGGTGAAAGGCAAAGGCATGAGTGCAAGCCTAATAAAAGGTAATAGGAGAGATGTGGAGCAGGCGGAGGACTTGGCTGGAGCAGGAAAAGGCAAAAGGGAAAGGCGAGTGCACGTCTCCCCGCCCCCCAAGCCAGGCCGAGAGAAGGCTTGAAAAAATAAGGACATTTATCATTTCTTCTTCAGCCAGCCCTTCTCATGGTTTTTACAAAGTACACAGCACAGCAGATTCTGCAATATTCTTACACACTAATTAAGCATTGGAAACCTACCTACTTCTTTGTTCATTGTAAACAATTGTACTTTCTGTAAAGTGGTTTGAATTAAAGAGAAAAGAAAAGTATGTTTTGTTTTGTTTTTTTTCTTCAAGATCTGTTCACATGTACTTAGCAAGAGTGAGTACACAGCGTTAAAAAATGGTACTTAGTGTAGTGAGGAAGGCGAAAAGCAAAGAGAGCATATGAAGGTAATATTGAAGTAGGCGCAGTTTTGAAGTGGTGAAAGGCAAAGGCATGAGTGCAAGCCTAATAAAAGGTAATAGGAGAGATGTGGAGCAGGCGGAGGACTTGGCTGGAGCAGGAAAAGGCAAAAGGGAAAGGCGAGTGCACGTCTCCCCGCCCCCCAAGCCAGGCCGAGAGAAGGCTTGAAAAAAAAAGGACATTTATCATTTCTTCTTCAGCCAGCCCTTCTCATGGTTTTTACAAAGTACACAGCACAGCAGATTCTGCAATATTCTTACACACTAATTAAGCATTGGAAACCTACCTACTTCTTTGTTCATTGTAAACAATTGTACTTTCTGTAAAGTGGTTTGAATTAAAGAGAAAAGAAAAGTATGTTTTGTTTTGTTTTTTTTCTTCAAGATCTGTTCACATGTACTTAGCAAGAGTGAGTACACAGCGTTAAAAAATGGTACTTAGTGTAGTGAGGAAGGCGAAAAGCAAAGAGAGCATATGAAGGTAATATTGAAGTAGGCGCAGTTTTGAAGTGGTGAAAGGCAAAGGCATGAGTGCAAGCCTAATAAAAGGTAATAGGAGAGATGTGGAGCAGGCGGAGGACTTGGCTGGAGCAGGAAAAGGCAAAAGGGGAAACGCGAATGCGCATCCCCGCCCCCCAAGCTAGGGCCGTGGCAGCGAGATCGTGGGGGTTCGAACTGGCGGCGCTCTGTACCAGAGTGCTCTGCCACACATCATACGCCAAACGGGCCGAGAGAACGGTTAAAAAAAAGGACATTTATCATTTCTTCTCCAGCCAGCCAGCCAGCCAGCCAGCCAGCCAGCCCGCCCTTCTCATGGTTTTTACAAAGTACACAGCACAGCAGATTCTGCAATATTCTTACACACTAATTAAGCATTGGAAACCTACCTACTTCTTTGTTCATTGTAAACAATTGTACTTTCTGTAAAGTGGTTTGAATTAAAGAGAAAAGAAAAGTATGTTTTGTTTTGTTTTTTTTCTTCAAGATCTGTTCACATGTACTTAGCAAGAGTGAGTACACAGCGTTAAAAAATGGTACTTAGTGTAGTGAGGAAGGCGAAAAGCAAAGAGAGCATATGAAGGTAATATTGAAGTAGGCGCAGTTTTGAAGTGGTGAAAGGCAAAGGCATGAGTGCAAGCCTAATAAAAGGTAATAGGAGAGATGTGGAGCAGGCGGAGGACTTGGCTGGAGCAGGAAAAGGCAAAAGGGAAAGGCGAGTGCACGTCTCCCCGCCCCCCAAGCCAGGCCGAGAGAAGGCTTGAAAAAATAAGGACATTTATCATTTCTTCTTCAGCCAGCCCTTCTCATGGTTTTTACAAAGTACACAGCACAGCAGATTCTGCAATATTCTTACACACTAATTAAGCATTGGAAACCTACCTACTTCTTTGTTCATTGTAAACAATTGTACTTTCTGTAAAGTGGTTTGAATTAAAGAGAAAAGAAAAGTATGTTTTGTTTTGTTTTTTTTCTTCAAGATCTGTTCACATGTACTTAGCAAGAGTGAGTACACAGCGTTAAAAAATGGTACTTAGTGTAGTGAGGAAGGCGAAAAGCAAAGAGAGCATATGAAGGTAATATTGAAGTAGGCGCAGTTTTGAAGTGGTGAAAGGCAAAGGCATGAGTGCAAGCCTAATAAAAGGTAATAGGAGAGATGTGGAGCAGGCGGAGGACTTGGCTGGAGCAGGAAAAGGCAAAAGGGAAAGGCGAGTGCACGTCTCCCCGCCCCCCAAGCCAGGCCGAGAGAAGGCTTGAAAAAAAAAGGACATTTATCATTTCTTCTTCAGCCAGCCCTTCTCATGGTTTTTACAAAGTACACAGCACAGCAGATTCTGCAATATTCTTACACACTAATTAAGCATTGGAAACCTACCTACTTCTTTGTTCATTGTAAACAATTGTACTTTCTGTAAAGTGGTTTGAATTAAAGAGAAAAGAAAAGTATGTTTTGTTTTGTTTTTTTTCTTCAAGATCTGTTCACATGTACTTAGCAAGAGTGAGTACACAGCGTTAAAAAATGGTACTTAGTGTAGTGAGGAAGGCGAAAAGCAAAGAGAGCATATGAAGGTAATATTGAAGTAGGCGCAGTTTTGAAGTGGTGAAAGGCAAAGGCATGAGTGCAAGCCTAATAAAAGGTAATAGGAGAGATGTGGAGCAGGCGGAGGACTTGGCTGGAGCAGGAAAAGGCAAAAGGGGAAACGCGAATGCGCATCCCCGCCCCCCAAGCTAGGGCCGTGGCAGCGAGATCGTGGGGGTTTGAACTGGCGGCGCTCTGTACCAGAGTGCTCTGCCACACATCATACGCCAAACGGCCGGCCGAGAGAACGGTTAAAAAAAAGGACATTTATCATTTCTTCTCCAGCCAGCCAGCCAGCCAGCCAGCCCGCCCTTCTCATGGTTTTTACAAAGTACACAGCACAGCAGATTCTGCAATATTCTTACACACTAATTAAGCATTGGAAACCTACCTACTTCTTTGTTCATTGTAAACAATTGTACTTTCTGTAAAGTGGTTTGAATTAAAGAGAAAAGAAAAGTATGTTTTGTTTTGTTTTTTTTCTTCAAGATCTGTTCACATGTACTTAGCAAGAGTGAGTACACAGCGTTAAAAAATGGTACTTAGTGTAGTGAGGAAGGCGAAAAGCAAAGAGAGCATATGAAGGTAATATTGAAGTAGGCGCAGTTTTGAAGTGGTGAAAGGCAAAGGCATGAGTGCAAGCCTAATAAAAGGTAATAGGAGAGATGTGGAGCAGGCGGAGGACTTGGCTGGAGCAGGAAAAGGCAAAAGGGAAAGGCGAGTGCACGTCTCCCCGCCCCCCAAGCCAGGCCGAGAGAAGGCTTGAAAAAAAAAGGACATTTATCATTTCTTCTTCAGCCAGCCCTTCTCATGGTTTTTACAAAGTACACAGCACAGCAGATTCTGCAATATTCTTACACACTAATTAAGCATTGGAAACCTACCTACTTCTTTGTTCATTGTAAACAATTGTACTTTCTGTAAAGTGGTTTGAATTAAAGAGAAAAGAAAAGTATGTTTTGTTTTGTTTTTTTTCTTCAAGATCTGTTCACATGTACTTAGCAAGAGTGAGTACACAGCGTTAAAAAATGGTACTTAGTGTAGTGAGGAAGGCGAAAAGCAAAGAGAGCATATGAAGGTAATATTGAAGTAGGCGCAGTTTTGAAGTGGTGAAAGGCAAAGGCATGAGTGCAAGCCTAATAAAAGGTAATAGGAGAGATGTGGAGCAGGCGGAGGACTTGGCTGGAGCAGGAAAAGGCAAAAGGGGAAACGCGAATGCGCATCCCCGCCCCCCAAGCTAGGGCCGTGGCAGCGAGATCGTGGGGGTTCGAACTGGCGGCGCTCTGTACCAGAGTGCTCTGCCACACATCATACGCCAAACGGCCGGCTGAGAGAACGGTTAAAAAAAAGGACATTTATCATTTCTTCTCCAGCCAGCCAGCCAGCCAGCCAGCCAGCCCTTCTCATGGTTTTTACAAAGTACACAGCACAGCAGATTCTGCAATATTCTTACACACTAATTAAGCATTGGAAACCTACCTACTTCTTTGTTCATTGTAAACAATTGTACTTTCTGTAAAGTGGTTTGAATTAAAGAGAAAAGAAAAGTATGTTTTGTTTTGTTTTTTTTCTTCAAGATCTGTTCACATGTACTTAGCAAGAGTGAGTACACAGCGTTAAAAAATGGTACTTAGTGTAGTGAGGAAGGCGAAAAGCAAAGAGAGCATATGAAGGTAATATTGAAGTAGGCGCAGTTTTGAAGTGGTGAAAGGCAAAGGCATGAGTGCAAGCCTAATAAAAGGTAATAGGAGAGATGTGGAGCAGGCGGAGGACTTGGCTGGAGCAGGAAAAGGCAAAAGGGAAACGCGAATGCGCATCCCCGCCCCCCAAGCTAGGGCCGTGGCAGCGAGATCGTGGGGGTTCGAACTGGCGGCGCTCTGTACCAGAGTGCTCTGCCACACATCATACGCCAAACGGCCGGCCGAGAGAACGGTTAAAAAAAAGGACATTTATCATTTCTTCTCCAGCCAGCCAGCCAGCCAGCCAGCCAGCCCTTCTCATGGTTTTTACAAAGTACACAGCACAGCAGATTCTGCAATATTCTTACACACTAATTAAGCATTGGAAACCTACCTACTTCTTTGTTCATTGTAAACAATTGTACTTTCTGTAAAGTGGTTTGAATTAAAGAGAAAAGAAAAGTATGTTTTGTTTTGTTTTTTTTCTTCAAGATCTGTTCACATGTACTTAGCAAGAGTGAGTACACAGCGTTAAAAAATGGTACTTAGTGTAGTGAGGAAGGCGAAAAGCAAAGAGAGCATATGAAGGTAATATTGAAGTAGGCGCAGTTTTGAAGTGGTGAAAGGCAAAGGCATGAGTGCAAGCCTAATAAAAGGTAATAGGAGAGATGTGGAGCAGGCGGAGGACTTGGCTGGAGCAGGAAAAGGCAAAAGGGGAAACGCGAATGCGCATCCCCGCCCCCCAAGCTAGGGCCGTGGCAGCGAGATCGTGGGGGTTCGAACTGGCGGCGCTCTGTACCAGAGTGCTCTGCCACACATCATACGCCAAACGGCCGGCCGAGAGAATGGTTAAAAAAAAGGACATTTATCATTTCTTCTCCAGCCAGCCAGCCAGCCAGCCCGCCCTTCTCATGGTTTTTACAAAGTACACAGCACAGCAGATTCTGCAATATTCTTACACACTAATTAAGCATTGGAAACCTACCTACTTCTTTGTTCATTGTAAACAATTGTACTTTCTGTAAAGTGGTTTGAATTAAAGAGAAAAGAAAAGTATGTTTTGTTTTGTTTTTTTTCTTCAAGATCTGTTCACATGCACTTAGCAAGAGTGAGTACACAGCGTTAAAAAATGGTACTTAGTGTAGTGAGGAAGGCGAAAAGCAAAGAGAGCATATGAAGGTAATATTGAAGTAGGCGCAGTTTTGAAGTGGTGAAAGGCAAAGGCATGAGTGCAAGCCTAATAAAAGGTAATAGGAGAGATGTGGAGCAGGCGGAGGACTTGGCTGGAGCAGGAAAAGGCAAAAGGGAAAGGCGAGTGCACGTCTCCCCGCCCCCCAAGCCAGGCCGAGAGAAGGCTTGAAAAAATAAGGACATTTATCATTTCTTCTTCAGCCAGCCCTTCTCATGGTTTTTACAAAGTACACAGCACAGCAGATTCTGCAATATTCTTACACACTAATTAAGCATTGGAAACCTACCTACTTCTTTGTTCATTGTAAACAATTGTACTTTCTGTAAAGTGGTTTGAATTAAAGAGAAAAGAAAAGTATGTTTTGTTTTGTTTTTTTTCTTCAAGATCTGTTCACATGTACTTAGCAAGAGTGAGTACACAGCGTTAAAAAATGGTACTTAGTGTAGTGAGGAAGGCGAAAAGCAAAGAGAGCATATGAAGGTAATATTGAAGTAGGCGCAGTTTTGAAGTGGTGAAAGGCAAAGGCATGAGTGCAAGCCTAATAAAAGGTAATAGGAGAGATGTGGAGCAGGCGGAGGACTTGGCTGGAGCAGGAAAAGGCAAAAGGGAAAGGCGAGTGCACGTCTCCCCGCCCCCCAAGCCAGGCCGAGAGAAGGCTTGAAAAAAAAAGGACATTTATCATTTCTTCTTCAGCCAGCCCTTCTCATGGTTTTTACAAAGTACACAGCACAGCAGATTCTGCAATATTCTTACACACTAATTAAGCATTGGAAACCTACCTACTTCTTTGTTCATTGTAAACAATTGTACTTTCTGTAAAGTGGTTTGAATTAAAGAGAAAAGAAAAGTATGTTTTGTTTTGTTTTTTTTCTTCAAGATCTGTTCACATGTACTTAGCAAGAGTGAGTACACAGCGTTAAAAAATGGTACTTAGTGTAGTGAGGAAGGCGAAAAGCAAAGAGAGCATATGAAGGTAATATTGAAGTAGGCGCAGTTTTGAAGTGGTGAAAGGCAAAGGCATGAGTGCAAGCCTAATAAAAGGTAATAGGAGAGATGTGGAGCAGGCGGAGGACTTGGCTGGAGCAGGAAAAGGCAAAAGGGGAAACGCGAATGCGCATCCCCGCCCCCCAAGCTAGGGCCGTGGCAGCGAGATCGTGGGGGTTCGAACTGGCGGCGCTCTGTACCAGAGTGCTCTGCCACACATCATACGCCAAACGGGCCGAGAGAACGGTTAAAAAAAAGGACATTTATCATTTCTTCTCCAGCCAGCCAGCCAGCCAGCCCGCCCTTCTCATGGTTTTTACAAAGTACACAGCACAGCAGATTCTGCAATATTCTTACACACTAATTAAGCATTGGAAACCTACCTACTTCTTTGTTCATTGTAAACAATTGTACTTTCTGTAAAGTGGTTTGAATTAAAGAGAAAAGAAAAGTATGTTTTGTTTTGTTTTTTTTCTTCAAGATCTGTTCACATGTACTTAGCAAGAGTGAGTACACAGCGTTAAAAAATGGTACTTAGTGTAGTGAGGAAGGCGAAAAGCAAAGAGAGCATATGAAGGTAATATTGAAGTAGGCGCAGTTTTGAAGTGGTGAAAGGCAAAGGCATGAGTGCAAGCCTAATAAAAGGTAATAGGAGAGATGTGGAGCAGGCGGAGGACTTGGCTGGAGCAGGAAAAGGCAAAAGGGGAAACGCGAATGCGCATCCCCGCCCCCAAAGCTAGGGCCGTGGCAGCGAGATCGTGGGGGTTCGAACTGGCGGCGCTCTGTACCAGAGTGCTCTGCCACACATCATACGCCAAACGGCCGGCCGAGAGAACGGTTAAAAAAAAGGACATTTATCATTTCTTCTCCAGCCAGCCAGCCAGCCAGCCCGCCCTTCTCATGGTTTTTACAAAGTACACAGCACAGCAGATTCTGCAATATTCTTACACACTAATTAAGCATTGGAAACCTACCTACTTCTTTGTTCATTGTAAACAATTGTACTTTCTGTAAAGTGGTTTGAATTAAAGAGAAAAGAAAAGTATGTTTTGTTTTGTTTTTTTTCTTCAAGATCTGTTCACATGTACTTAGCAAGAGTGAGTACACAGCGTTAAAAAATGGTACTTAGTGTAGTGAGGAAGGCGAAAAGCAAAGAGAGCATATGAAGGTAATATTGAAGTAGGCGCAGTTTTGAAGTGGTGAAAGGCAAAGGCATGAGTGCAAGCCTAATAAAAGGTAATAGGAGAGATGTGGAGCAGGCGGAGGACTTGGCTGGAGCAGGAAAAGGCAAAAGGGGAAACGCGAATGCGCATCCCCGCCCCCCAAGCTAGGGCCGTGGCAGCGAGATCGTGGGGGTTCGAACTGGCGGCGCTCTGTACCAGAGTGCTCTGCCACACATCATACACCAAACGGCCGGCCGAGAGAACGGTTAAAAAAAAGGACATTTATCATTTCTTCTCCAGCCAGCCAGCCAGCCAGCCAGCCCGCCCTTCTCATGGTTTTTACAAAGTACACAGCACAGCAGATTCTGCAATATTCTTACACACTAATTAAGCATTGGAAACCTACCTACTTCTTTGTTCATTGTAAACAATTGTACTTTCTGTAAAGTGGTTTGAATTAAAGAGAAAAGAAAAGTATGTTTTGTTTTGTTTTTTTTCTTCAAGATCTGTTCACATGTACTTAGCAAGAGTGAGTACACAGCGTTAAAAAATGGTACTTAGTGTAGTGAGGAAGGCGAAAAGCAAAGAGAGCATATGAAGGTAATATTGAAGTAGGCGCAGTTTTGAAGTGGTGAAAGGCAAAGGCATGAGTGCAAGCCTAATAAAAGGTAATAGGAGAGATGTGGAGCAGGCGGAGGACTTGGCTGGAGCAGGAAAAGGCAAAAGGGGAAACGCGAATGCGCATCCCCGCCCCCCAAGCTAGGGCCGTGGCAGCGAGATCGTGGGGGTTCGAACTGGCGGCGCTCTGTACCAGAGTGCTCTGCCACACATCATACGCCAAACGGCCGGCCGAGAGAATGGTTAAAAAAAAGGACATTTATCATTTCTTCTCCAGCCAGCCAGCCAGCCAGCCCGCCCTTCTCATGGTTTTTACAAAGTACACAGCACAGCAGATTCTGCAATATTCTTACACACTAATTAAGCATTGGAAACCTACCTACTTCTTTGTTCATTGTAAACAATTGTACTTTCTGTAAAGTGGTTTGAATTAAAGAGAAAAGAAAAGTATGTTTTGTTTTGTTTTTTTTCTTCAAGATCTGTTCACATGCACTTAGCAAGAGTGAGTACACAGCGTTAAAAAATGGTACTTAGTGTAGTGAGGAAGGCGAAAAGCAAAGAGAGCATATGAAGGTAATATTGAAGTAGGCGCAGTTTTGAAGTGGTGAAAGGCAAAGGCATGAGTGCAAGCCTAATAAAAGGTAATAGGAGAGATGTGGAGCAGGCGGAGGACTTGGCTGGAGCAGGAAAAGGCAAAAGGGAAAGGCGAGTGCACGTCTCCCCGCCCCCCAAGCCAGGCCGAGAGAAGGCTTGAAAAAATAAGGACATTTATCATTTCTTCTTCAGCCAGCCCTTCTCATGGTTTTTACAAAGTACACAGCACAGCAGATTCTGCAATATTCTTACACACTAATTAAGCATTGGAAACCTACCTACTTCTTTGTTCATTGTAAACAATTGTACTTTCTGTAAAGTGGTTTGAATTAAAGAGAAAAGAAAAGTATGTTTTGTTTTGTTTTTTTTCTTCAAGATCTGTTCACATGTACTTAGCAAGAGTGAGTACACAGCGTTAAAAAATGGTACTTAGTGTAGTGAGGAAGGCGAAAAGCAAAGAGAGCATATGAAGGTAATATTGAAGTAGGCGCAGTTTTGAAGTGGTGAAAGGCAAAGGCATGAGTGCAAGCCTAATAAAAGGTAATAGGAGAGATGTGGAGCAGGCGGAGGACTTGGCTGGAGCAGGAAAAGGCAAAAGGGAAAGGCGAGTGCACGTCTCCCCGCCCCCCAAGCCAGGCCGAGAGAAGGCTTGAAAAAAAAAGGACATTTATCATTTCTTCTTCAGCCAGCCCTTCTCATGGTTTTTACAAAGTACACAGCACAGCAGATTCTGCAATATTCTTACACACTAATTAAGCATTGGAAACCTACCTACTTCTTTGTTCATTGTAAACAATTGTACTTTCTGTAAAGTGGTTTGAATTAAAGAGAAAAGAAAAGTATGTTTTGTTTTGTTTTTTTTCTTCAAGATCTGTTCACATGTACTTAGCAAGAGTGAGTACACAGCGTTAAAAAATGGTACTTAGTGTAGTGAGGAAGGCGAAAAGCAAAGAGAGCATATGAAGGTAATATTGAAGTAGGCGCAGTTTTGAAGTGGTGAAAGGCAAAGGCATGAGTGCAAGCCTAATAAAAGGTAATAGGAGAGATGTGGAGCAGGCGGAGGACTTGGCTGGAGCAGGAAAAGGCAAAAGGGGAAACGCGAATGCGCATCCCCGCCCCCCAAGCTAGGGCCGTGGCAGCGAGATCGTGGCGGTTCGAACTGGCGGCGCTCTGTACCAGAGTGCTCTGCCACACATCATACGCCAAACGGCCGGCCGAGAGAATGGTTAAAAAAAAGGACATTTATCATTTCTTCTCCAGCCAGCCAGCCAGCCAGCCAGCCCGCCCTTCTCATGGTTTTTACAAAGTACACAGCACAGCAGATTCTGCAATATTCTTACACACTAATTAAGCATTGGAAACCTACCTACTTCTTTGTTCATTGTAAACAATTGTACTTTCTGTAAAGTGGTTTGAATTAAAGAGAAAAGAAAAGTATGTTTTGTTTTGTTTTTTTTCTTCAAGATCTGTTCACATGTACTTAGCAAGAGTGAGTACACAGCGTTAAAAAATGGTACTTAGTGTAGTGAGGAAGGCGAAAAGCAAAGAGAGCATATGAAGGTAATATTGAAGTAGGCGCAGTTTTGAAGTGGTGAAAGGCAAAGGCATGAGTGCAAGCCTAATAAAAGGTAATAGGAGAGATGTGGAGCAGGCGGAGGACTTGGCTGGAGCAGGAAAAGGCAAAAGGGGAAACGCGAATGCGCATCCCCGCCCCCCAAGCTAGGGCCGTGGCAGCGAGATCGTGGGGGTTCGAACTGGCGGCGCTCTGTACCAGAGTGCTCTGCCACACATCATACGCCAAACGGCCGGCCGAGAGAACGGTTAAAAAAAAGGACATTTATCATTTCTTCTCCAGCCAGCCAGCCAGCCAGCCAGCCCGCCCTTCTCATGGTTTTTACAAAGTACACAGCACAGCAGATTCTGCAATATTCTTACACACTAATTAAGCATTGGAAACCTACCTACTTCTTTGTTCATTGTAAACAATTGTACTTTCTGTAAAGTGGTTTGAATTAAAGAGAAAAGAAAAGTATGTTTTGTTTTGTTTTTTTTCTTCAAGATCTGTTCACATGTACTTAGCAAGAGTGAGTACACAGCGTTAAAAAATGGTACTTAGTGTAGTGAGGAAGGCGAAAAGCAAAGAGAGCATATGAAGGTAATATTGAAGTAGGCGCAGTTTTGAAGTGGTGAAAGGCAAAGGCATGAGTGCAAGCCTAATAAAAGGTAATAGGAGAGATGTGGAGCAGGCGGAGGACTTGGCTGGAGCAGGAAAAGGCAAAAGGGAAAGGCGAGTGCACGTCTCCCCGCCCCCCAAGCCAGGCCGAGAGAAGGCTTGAAAAAATAAGGACATTTATCATTTCTTCTTCAGCCAGCCCTTCTCATGGTTTTTACAAAGTACACAGCACAGCAGATTCTGCAATATTCTTACACACTAATTAAGCATTGGAAACCTACCTACTTCTTTGTTCATTGTAAACAATTGTACTTTCTGTAAAGTGGTTTGAATTAAAGAGAAAAGAAAAGTATGTTTTGTTTTGTTTTTTTTCTTCAAGATCTGTTCACATGCACTTAGCAAGAGTGAGTACACAGCGTTAAAAAATGGTACTTAGTGTAGTGAGGAAGGCGAAAAGCAAAGAGAGCATATGAAGGTAATATTGAAGTAGGCGCAGTTTTGAAGTGGTGAAAGGCAAAGGCATGAGTGCAAGCCTAATAAAAGGTAATAGGAGAGATGTGGAGCAGGCGGAGGACTTGGCTGGAGCAGGAAAAGGCAAAAGGGGAAACGCGAATGCGCATCCCCGCCCCCCAAGCTAGGGCCGTGGCAGCGAGATCGTGGGGGTTCGAACTGGCGGCGCTCTGTACCAGAGTGCTCTGCCACACATCATACGCCAAACGGCCGGCCGAGAGAACGGTTAAAAAAAAGGACATTTATCATTTCTTCTCCAGCCAGCCAGCCAGCCAGCCAGCCCGCCCTTCTCATGGTTTTTACAAAGTACACAGCACAGCAGATTCTGCAATATTCTTACACACTAATTAAGCATTGGAAACCTACCTACTTCTTTGTTCATTGTAAACAATTGTACTTTCTGTAAAGTGGTTTGAATTAAAGAGAAAAGAAAAGTATGTTTTGTTTTGTTTTTTTTCTTCAAGATCTGTTCACATGTACTTAGCAAGAGTGAGTACACAGCGTTAAAAAATGGTACTTAGTGTAGTGAGGAAGGCGAAAAGCAAAGAGAGCATATGAAGGTAATATTGAAGTAGGCGCAGTTTTGAAGTGGTGAAAGGCAAAGGCATGAGTGCAAGCCTAATAAAAGGTAATAGGAGAGATGTGGAGCAGGCGGAGGACTTGGCTGGAGCAGGAAAAGGCAAAAGGGGAAACGCGAATGCGCATCCCCGCCCCCAAAGCTAGGGCCGTGGCAGCGAGATCGTGGGGGTTCGAACTGGCGGCGCTCTGTACCAGAGTGCTCTGCCACACATCATACGCCAAACGGCCGGCCGAGAGAACGGTTAAAAAAAAGGACATTTATCATTTCTTCTCCAGCCAGCCAGCCAGCCAGCCAGCCCGCCCTTCTCATGGTTTTTACAAAGTACACAGCACAGCAGATTCTGCAATATTCTTACACACTAATTAAGCATTGGAAACCTACCTACTTCTTTGTTCATTGTAAACAATTGTACTTTCTGTAAAGTGGTTTGAATTAAAGAGAAAAGAAAAGTATGTTTTGTTTTGTTTTTTTTCTTCAAGATCTGTTCACATGTACTTAGCAAGAGTGAGTACACAGCGTTAAAAAATGGTACTTAGTGTAGTGAGGAAGGCGAAAAGCAAAGAGAGCATATGAAGGTAATATTGAAGTAGGCGCAGTTTTGAAGTGGTGAAAGGCAAAGGCATGAGTGCAAGCCTAATAAAAGGTAATAGGAGAGATGTGGAGCAGGCGGAGGACTTGGCTGGAGCAGGAAAAGGCAAAAGGGGAAACGCGAATGCGCATCCCCGCCCCCCAAGCTAGGGCCGTGGCAGCGAGATCGTGGGGGTTCGAACTGGCGGCGCTCTGTACCAGAGTGCTCTGCCACACATCATACGCCAAACGGCCGGCCGAGAGAACGGTTAAAAAAAAGGACATTTATCATTTCTTCTCCAGCCAGCCAGCCAGCCAGCCAGCCCGCCCTTCTCATGGTTTTTACAAAGTACACAGCACAGCAGATTCTGCAATATTCTTACACACTAATTAAGCATTGGAAACCTACCTACTTCTTTGTTCATTGTAAACAATTGTACTTTCTGTAAAGTGGTTTGAATTAAAGAGAAAAGAAAAGTATGTTTTGTTTTGTTTTTTTTCTTCAAGATCTGTTCACATGTACTTAGCAAGAGTGAGTACACAGCGTTAAAAAATGGTACTTAGTGTAGTGAGGAAGGCGAAAAGCAAAGAGAGCATATGAAGGTAATATTGAAGTAGGCGCAGTTTTGAAGTGGTGAAAGGCAAAGGCATGAGTGCAAGCCTAATAAAAGGTAATAGGAGAGATGTGGAGCAGGCGGAGGACTTGGCTGGAGCAGGAAAAGGCAAAAGGGGAAACGCGAATGCGCATCCCCGCCCCCCAAGCTAGGGCCGTGGCAGCGAGATCGTGGGGGTTCGAACTGGCGGCGCTCTGTACCAGAGTGCTCTGCCACACATCATACGCCAAACGGCCGGCCGAGAGAACGGTTAAAAAAAAGGACATTTATCATTTCTTCTCCAGCCAGCCAGCCAGCCAGCCAGCCAGCCCTTCTCATGGTTTTTACAAAGTACACAGCACAGCAGATTCTGCAATATTCTTACACACTAATTAAGCATTGGAAACCTACCTACTTCTTTGTTCATTGTAAACAATTGTACTTTCTGTAAAGTGGTTTGAATTAAAGAGAAAAGAAAAGTATGTTTTGTTTTGTTTTTTTTCTTCAAGATCTGTTCACATGTACTTAGCAAGAGTGAGTACACAGCGTTAAAAAATGGTACTTAGTGTAGTGAGGAAGGCGAAAAGCAAAGAGAGCATATGAAGGTAATATTGAAGTAGGCGCAGTTTTGAAGTGGTGAAAGGCAAAGGCATGAGTGCAAGCCTAATAAAAGGTAATAGGAGAGATGTGGAGCAGGCGGAGGACTTGGCTGGAGCAGGAAAAGGCAAAAGGGAAACGCGAATGCGCATCCCCGCCCCCCAAGCTAGGGCCGTGGCAGCGAGATCGTGGGGGTTCGAACTGGCGGCGCTCTGTACCAGAGTGCTCTGCCACACATCATACGCCAAACGGCCGGCCGAGAGAACGGTTAAAAAAAAGGACATTTATCATTTCTTCTCCAGCCAGCCAGCCAGCCAGCCAGCCAGCCCTTCTCATGGTTTTTACAAAGTACACAGCACAGCAGATTCTGCAATATTCTTACACACTAATTAAGCATTGGAAACCTACCTACTTCTTTGTTCATTGTAAACAATTGTACTTTCTGTAAAGTGGTTTGAATTAAAGAGAAAAGAAAAGTATGTTTTGTTTTGTTTTTTTTCTTCAAGATCTGTTCACATGTACTTAGCAAGAGTGAGTACACAGCGTTAAAAAATGGTACTTAGTGTAGTGAGGAAGGCGAAAAGCAAAGAGAGCATATGAAGGTAATATTGAAGTAGGCGCAGTTTTGAAGTGGTGAAAGGCAAAGGCATGAGTGCAAGCCTAATAAAAGGTAATAGGAGAGATGTGGAGCAGGCGGAGGACTTGGCTGGAGCAGGAAAAGGCAAAAGGGAAAGGCGAGTGCACGTCTCCCCGCCCCCCAAGCCAGGCCGAGAGAAGGCTTGAAAAAATAAGGACATTTATCATTTCTTCTTCAGCCAGCCCTTCTCATGGTTTTTACAAAGTACACAGCACAGCAGATTCTGCAATATTCTTACACACTAATTAAGCATTGGAAACCTACCTACTTCTTTGTTCATTGTAAACAATTGTACTTTCTGTAAAGTGGTTTGAATTAAAGAGAAAAGAAAAGTATGTTTTGTTTTGTTTTTTTTCTTCAAGATCTGTTCACATGTACTTAGCAAGAGTGAGTACACAGCGTTAAAAAATGGTACTTAGTGTAGTGAGGAAGGCGAAAAGCAAAGAGAGCATATGAAGGTAATATTGAAGTAGGCGCAGTTTTGAAGTGGTGAAAGGCAAAGGCATGAGTGCAAGCCTAATAAAAGGTAATAGGAGAGATGTGGAGCAGGCGGAGGACTTGGCTGGAGCAGGAAAAGGCAAAAGGGAAAGGCGAGTGCACGTCTCCCCGCCCCCCAAGCCAGGCCGAGAGAAGGCTTGAAAAAAAAAGGACATTTATCATTTCTTCTTCAGCCAGCCCTTCTCATGGTTTTTACAAAGTACACAGCACAGCAGATTCTGCAATATTCTTACACACTAATTAAGCATTGGAAACCTACCTACTTCTTTGTTCATTGTAAACAATTGTACTTTCTGTAAAGTGGTTTGAATTAAAGAGAAAAGAAAAGTATGTTTTGTTTTGTTTTTTTTCTTCAAGATCTGTTCACATGTACTTAGCAAGAGTGAGTACACAGCGTTAAAAAATGGTACTTAGTGTAGTGAGGAAGGCGAAAAGCAAAGAGAGCATATGAAGGTAATATTGAAGTAGGCGCAGTTTTGAAGTGGTGAAAGGCAAAGGCATGAGTGCAAGCCTAATAAAAGGTAATAGGAGAGATGTGGAGCAGGCGGAGGACTTGGCTGGAGCAGGAAAAGGCAAAAGGGGAAACGCGAATGCGCATCCCCGCCCCCCAAGCTAGGGCCGTGGCAGCGAGATCGTGGGGGTTCGAACTGGCGGCGCTCTGTACCAGAGTGCTCTGCCACACATCATACGCCAAACGGGCCGAGAGAACGGTTAAAAAAAAGGACATTTATCATTTCTTCTCCAGCCAGCCAGCCAGCCAGCCCGCCCTTCTCATGGTTTTTACAAAGTACACAGCACAGCAGATTCTGCAATATTCTTACACACTAATTAAGCATTGGAAACCTACCTACTTCTTTGTTCATTGTAAACAATTGTACTTTCTGTAAAGTGGTTTGAATTAAAGAGAAAAGAAAAGTATGTTTTGTTTTGTTTTTTTTCTTCAAGATCTGTTCACATGCACTTAGCAAGAGTGAGTACACAGCGTTAAAAAATGGTACTTAGTGTAGTGAGGAAGGCGAAAAGCAAAGAGAGCATATGAAGGTAATATTGAAGTAGGCGCAGTTTTGAAGTGGTGAAAGGCAAAGGCATGAGTGCAAGCCTAATAAAAGGTAATAGGAGAGATGTGGAGCAGGCGGAGGACTTGGCTGGAGCAGGAAAAGGCAAAAGGGGAAACGCGAATGCGCATCCCCGCCCCCCAAGCTAGGGCCGTGGCAGCGAGATCGTGGGGGTTCGAACTGGCGGCGCTCTGTACCAGAGTGCTCTGCCACACATCATACGCCAAACGGCCGGCCGAGAGAACGGTTAAAAAAAAGGACATTTATCATTTCTTCTCCAGCCAGCCAGCCAGCCAGCCAGCCCGCCCTTCTCATGGTTTTTACAAAGTACACAGCACAGCAGATTCTGCAATATTCTTACACACTAATTAAGCATTGGAAACCTACCTACTTCTTTGTTCATTGTAAACAATTGTACTTTCTGTAAAGTGGTTTGAATTAAAGAGAAAAGAAAAGTATGTTTTGTTTTGTTTTTTTTCTTCAAGATCTGTTCACATGTACTTAGCAAGAGTGAGTACACAGCGTTAAAAAATGGTACTTAGTGTAGTGAGGAAGGCGAAAAGCAAAGAGAGCATATGAAGGTAATATTGAAGTAGGCGCAGTTTTGAAGTGGTGAAAGGCAAAGGCATGAGTGCAAGCCTAATAAAAGGTAATAGGAGAGATGTGGAGCAGGCGGAGGACTTGGCTGGAGCAGGAAAAGGCAAAAGGGGAAACGCGAATGCGCATCCCCGCCCCCCAAGCTAGGGCCGTGGCAGCGAGATCGTGGGGGTTCGAACTGGCGGCGCTCTGTACCAGAGTGCTCTGCCACACATCATACGCCAAACGGCCGGCCGAGAGAACGGTTAAAAAAAAGGACATTTATCATTTCTTCTCCAGCCAGCCAGCCAGCCAGCCAGCCCGCCCTTCTCATGGTTTTTACAAAGTACACAGCACAGCAGATTCTGCAATATTCTTACACACTAATTAAGCATTGGAAACCTACCTACTTCTTTGTTCATTGTAAACAATTGTACTTTCTGTAAAGTGGTTTGAATTAAAGAGAAAAGAAAAGTATGTTTTGTTTTGTTTTTTTTCTTCAAGATCTGTTCACATGTACTTAGCAAGAGTGAGTACACAGCGTTAAAAAATGGTACTTAGTGTAGTGAGGAAGGCGAAAAGCAAAGAGAGCATATGAAGGTAATATTGAAGTAGGCGCAGTTTTGAAGTGGTGAAAGGCAAAGGCATGAGTGCAAGCCTAATAAAAGGTAATAGGAGAGATGTGGAGCAGGCGGAGGACTTGGCTGGAGCAGGAAAAGGCAAAAGGGGAAACGCGAATGCGCATCCCCGCCCCCAAAGCTAGGGCCGTGGCAGCGAGATCGTGGGGGTTCGAACTGGCGGCGCTCTGTACCAGAGTGCTCTGCCACACATCATACGCCAAACGGCCGGCCGAGAGAACGGTTAAAAAAAAGGACATTTATCATTTCTTCTCCAGCCAGCCAGCCAGCCAGCCCGCCCTTCTCATGGTTTTTACAAAGTACACAGCACAGCAGATTCTGCAATATTCTTACACACTAATTAAGCATTGGAAACCTACCTACTTCTTTGTTCATTGTAAACAATTGTACTTTCTGTAAAGTGGTTTGAATTAAAGAGAAAAGAAAAGTATGTTTTGTTTTGTTTTTTTTCTTCAAGATCTGTTCACATGTACTTAGCAAGAGTGAGTACACAGCGTTAAAAAATGGTACTTAGTGTAGTGAGGAAGGCGAAAAGCAAAGAGAGCATATGAAGGTAATATTGAAGTAGGCGCAGTTTTGAAGTGGTGAAAGGCAAAGGCATGAGTGCAAGCCTAATAAAAGGTAATAGGAGAGATGTGGAGCAGGCGGAGGACTTGGCTGGAGCAGGAAAAGGCAAAAGGGGAAACGCGAATGCGCATCCCCGCCCCCCAAGCTAGGGCCGTGGCAGCGAGATCGTGGGGGTTCGAACTGGCGGCGCTCTGTACCAGAGTGCTCTGCCACACATCATACGCCAAACGGCCGGCCGAGAGAACGGTTAAAAAAAAGGACATTTATCATTTCTTCTCCAGCCAGCCAGCCAGCCAGCCAGCCCGCCCTTCTCATGGTTTTTACAAAGTACACAGCACAGCAGATTCTGCAATATTCTTACACACTAATTAAGCATTGGAAACCTACCTACTTCTTTGTTCATTGTAAACAATTGTACTTTCTGTAAAGTGGTTTGAATTAAAGAGAAAAGAAAAGTATGTTTTGTTTTGTTTTTTTTCTTCAAGATCTGTTCACATGTACTTAGCAAGAGTGAGTACACAGCGTTAAAAAATGGTACTTAGTGTAGTGAGGAAGGCGAAAAGCAAAGAGAGCATATGAAGGTAATATTGAAGTAGGCGCAGTTTTGAAGTGGTGAAAGGCAAAGGCATGAGTGCAAGCCTAATAAAAGGTAATAGGAGAGATGTGGAGCAGGCGGAGGACTTGGCTGGAGCAGGAAAAGGCAAAAGGGGAAACGCGAATGCGCATCCCCGCCCCCCAAGCTAGGGCCGTGGCAGCGAGATCGTGGGGGTTCGAACTGGCGGCGCTCTGTACCAGAGTGCTCTGCCACACATCATACGCCAAACGGCCGGCCGAGAGAATGGTTAAAAAAAAGGACATTTATCATTTCTTCTCCAGCCAGCCAGCCAGCCAGCCCGCCCTTCTCATGGTTTTTACAAAGTACACAGCACAGCAGATTCTGCAATATTCTTACACACTAATTAAGCATTGGAAACCTACCTACTTCTTTGTTCATTGTAAACAATTGTACTTTCTGTAAAGTGGTTTGAATTAAAGAGAAAAGAAAAGTATGTTTTGTTTTGTTTTTTTTCTTCAAGATCTGTTCACATGTACTTAGCAAGAGTGAGTACACAGCGTTAAAAAATGGTACTTAGTGTAGTGAGGAAGGCGAAAAGCAAAGAGAGCATATGAAGGTAATATTGAAGTAGGCGCAGTTTTGAAGTGGTGAAAGGCAAAGGCATGAGTGCAAGCCTAATAAAAGGTAATAGGAGAGATGTGGAGCAGGCGGAGGACTTGGCTGGAGCAGGAAAAGGCAAAAGGGAAAGGCGAGTGCACGTCTCCCCGCCCCCCAAGCCAGGCCGAGAGAAGGCTTGAAAAAAAAAGGACATTTATCATTTCTTCTTCAGCCAGCCCTTCTCATGGTTTTTACAAAGTACACAGCACAGCAGATTCTGCAATATTCTTACACACTAATTAAGCATTGGAAACCTACCTACTTCTTTGTTCATTGTAAACAATTGTACTTTCTGTAAAGTGGTTTGAATTAAAGAGAAAAGAAAAGTATGTTTTGTTTTGTTTTTTTTCTTCAAGATCTGTTCACATGTACTTAGCAAGAGTGAGTACACAGCGTTAAAAAATGGTACTTAGTGTAGTGAGGAAGGCGAAAAGCAAAGAGAGCATATGAAGGTAATATTGAAGTAGGCGCAGTTTTGAAGTGGTGAAAGGCAAAGGCATGAGTGCAAGCCTAATAAAAGGTAATAGGAGAGATGTGGAGCAGGCGGAGGACTTGGCTGGAGCAGGAAAAGGCAAAAGGGGAAACGCGAATGCGCATCCCCGCCCCCCAAGCTAGGGCCGTGGCAGCGAGATCGTGGCGGTTCGAACTGGCGGCGCTCTGTACCAGAGTGCTCTGCCACACATCATACGCCAAACGGCCGGCCGAGAGAACGGTTAAAAAAAAGGACATTTATCATTTCTTCTCCAGCCAGCCAGCCAGCCAGCCAGCCCGCCCTTCTCATGGTTTTTACAAAGTACACAGCACAGCAGATTCTGCAATATTCTTACACACTAATTAAGCATTGGAAACCTACCTACTTCTTTGTTCATTGTAAACAATTGTACTTTCTGTAAAGTGGTTTGAATTAAAGAGAAAAGAAAAGTATGTTTTGTTTTGTTTTTTTTCTTCAAGATCTGTTCACATGTACTTAGCAAGAGTGAGTACACAGCGTTAAAAAATGGTACTTAGTGTAGTGAGGAAGGCGAAAAGCAAAGAGAGCATATGAAGGTAATATTGAAGTAGGCGCAGTTTTGAAGTGGTGAAAGGCAAAGGCATGAGTGCAAGCCTAATAAAAGGTAATAGGAGAGATGTGGAGCAGGCGGAGGACTTGGCTGGAGCAGGAAAAGGCAAAAGGGGAAACGCGAATGCGCATCCCCGCCCCCCAAGCTAGGGCCGTGGCAGCGAGATCGTGGGGGTTCGAACTGGCGGCGCTCTGTACCAGAGTGCTCTGCCACACATCATACGCCAAACGGCCGGCCGAGAGAATGGTTAAAAAAAAGGACATTTATCATTTCTTCTCCAGCCAGCCAGCCAGCCAGCCAGCCAGCCCTTCTCATGGTTTTTACAAAGTACACAGCACAGCAGATTCTGCAATATTCTTACACACTAATTAAGCATTGGAAACCTACCTACTTCTTTGTTCATTGTAAACAATTGTACTTTCTGTAAAGTGGTTTGAATTAAAGAGAAAAGAAAAGTATGTTTTGTTTTGTTTTTTTTCTTCAAGATCTGTTCACATGTACTTAGCAAGAGTGAGTACACAGCGTTAAAAAATGGTACTTAGTGTAGTGAGGAAGGCGAAAAGCAAAGAGAGCATATGAAGGTAATATTGAAGTAGGCGCAGTTTTGAAGTGGTGAAAGGCAAAGGCATGAGTGCAAGCCTAATAAAAGGTAATAGGAGAGATGTGGAGCAGGCGGAGGACTTGGCTGGAGCAGGAAAAGGCAAAAGGGAAACGCGAATGCGCATCCCCGCCCCCCAAGCTAGGGCCGTGGCAGCGAGATCGTGGGGGTTCGAACTGGCGGCGCTCTGTACCAGAGTGCTCTGCCACACATCATACGCCAAACGGCCGGCCGAGAGAACGGTTAAAAAAAAGGACATTTATCATTTCTTCTCCAGCCAGCCAGCCAGCCAGCCAGCCAGCCCTTCTCATGGTTTTTACAAAGTACACAGCACAGCAGATTCTGCAATATTCTTACACACTAATTAAGCATTGGAAACCTACCTACTTCTTTGTTCATTGTAAACAATTGTACTTTCTGTAAAGTGGTTTGAATTAAAGAGAAAAGAAAAGTATGTTTTGTTTTGTTTTTTTTCTTCAAGATCTGTTCACATGTACTTAGCAAGAGTGAGTACACAGCGTTAAAAAATGGTACTTAGTGTAGTGAGGAAGGCGAAAAGCAAAGAGAGCATATGAAGGTAATATTGAAGTAGGCGCAGTTTTGAAGTGGTGAAAGGCAAAGGCATGAGTGCAAGCCTAATAAAAGGTAATAGGAGAGATGTGGAGCAGGCGGAGGACTTGGCTGGAGCAGGAAAAGGCAAAAGGGGAAACGCGAATGCGCATCCCCGCCCCCCAAGCTAGGGCCGTGGCAGCGAGATCGTGGGGGTTCGAACTGGCGGCGCTCTGTACCAGAGTGCTCTGCCACACATCATACGCCAAACGGCCGGCCGAGAGAATGGTTAAAAAAAAGGACATTTATCATTTCTTCTCCAGCCAGCCAGCCAGCCAGCCCGCCCTTCTCATGGTTTTTACAAAGTACACAGCACAGCAGATTCTGCAATATTCTTACACACTAATTAAGCATTGGAAACCTACCTACTTCTTTGTTCATTGTAAACAATTGTACTTTCTGTAAAGTGGTTTGAATTAAAGAGAAAAGAAAAGTATGTTTTGTTTTGTTTTTTTTCTTCAAGATCTGTTCACATGCACTTAGCAAGAGTGAGTACACAGCGTTAAAAAATGGTACTTAGTGTAGTGAGGAAGGCGAAAAGCAAAGAGAGCATATGAAGGTAATATTGAAGTAGGCGCAGTTTTGAAGTGGTGAAAGGCAAAGGCATGAGTGCAAGCCTAATAAAAGGTAATAGGAGAGATGTGGAGCAGGCGGAGGACTTGGCTGGAGCAGGAAAAGGCAAAAGGGAAAGGCGAGTGCACGTCTCCCCGCCCCCCAAGCCAGGCCGAGAGAAGGCTTGAAAAAATAAGGACATTTATCATTTCTTCTTCAGCCAGCCCTTCTCATGGTTTTTACAAAGTACACAGCACAGCAGATTCTGCAATATTCTTACACACTAATTAAGCATTGGAAACCTACCTACTTCTTTGTTCATTGTAAACAATTGTACTTTCTGTAAAGTGGTTTGAATTAAAGAGAAAAGAAAAGTATGTTTTGTTTTGTTTTTTTTCTTCAAGATCTGTTCACATGTACTTAGCAAGAGTGAGTACACAGCGTTAAAAAATGGTACTTAGTGTAGTGAGGAAGGCGAAAAGCAAAGAGAGCATATGAAGGTAATATTGAAGTAGGCGCAGTTTTGAAGTGGTGAAAGGCAAAGGCATGAGTGCAAGCCTAATAAAAGGTAATAGGAGAGATGTGGAGCAGGCGGAGGACTTGGCTGGAGCAGGAAAAGGCAAAAGGGAAAGGCGAGTGCACGTCTCCCCGCCCCCCAAGCCAGGCCGAGAGAAGGCTTGAAAAAAAAAGGACATTTATCATTTCTTCTTCAGCCAGCCCTTCTCATGGTTTTTACAAAGTACACAGCACAGCAGATTCTGCAATATTCTTACACACTAATTAAGCATTGGAAACCTACCTACTTCTTTGTTCATTGTAAACAATTGTACTTTCTGTAAAGTGGTTTGAATTAAAGAGAAAAGAAAAGTATGTTTTGTTTTGTTTTTTTTCTTCAAGATCTGTTCACATGTACTTAGCAAGAGTGAGTACACAGCGTTAAAAAATGGTACTTAGTGTAGTGAGGAAGGCGAAAAGCAAAGAGAGCATATGAAGGTAATATTGAAGTAGGCGCAGTTTTGAAGTGGTGAAAGGCAAAGGCATGAGTGCAAGCCTAATAAAAGGTAATAGGAGAGATGTGGAGCAGGCGGAGGACTTGGCTGGAGCAGGAAAAGGCAAAAGGGGAAACGCGAATGCGCATCCCCGCCCCCCAAGCTAGGGCCGTGGCAGCGAGATCGTGGGGGTTCGAACTGGCGGCGCTCTGTACCAGAGTGCTCTGCCACACATCATACGCCAAACGGCCGGCCGAGAGAACGGTTAAAAAAAAGGACATTTATCATTTCTTCTCCAGCCAGCCAGCCAGCCAGCCAGCCCGCCCTTCTCATGGTTTTTACAAAGTACACAGCACAGCAGATTCTGCAATATTCTTACACACTAATTAAGCATTGGAAACCTACCTACTTCTTTGTTCATTGTAAACAATTGTACTTTCTGTAAAGTGGTTTGAATTAAAGAGAAAAGAAAAGTATGTTTTGTTTTGTTTTTTTTCTTCAAGATCTGTTCACATGTACTTAGCAAGAGTGAGTACACAGCGTTAAAAAATGGTACTTAGTGTAGTGAGGAAGGCGAAAAGCAAAGAGAGCATATGAAGGTAATATTGAAGTAGGCGCAGTTTTGAAGTGGTGAAAGGCAAAGGCATGAGTGCAAGCCTAATAAAAGGTAATAGGAGAGATGTGGAGCAGGCGGAGGACTTGGCTGGAGCAGGAAAAGGCAAAAGGGGAAACGCGAATGCGCATCCCCGCCCCCAAAGCTAGGGCCGTGGCAGCGAGATCGTGGGGGTTCGAACTGGCGGCGCTCTGTACCAGAGTGCTCTGCCACACATCATACGCCAAACGGCCGGCCGAGAGAACGGTTAAAAAAAAGGACATTTATCATTTCTTCTCCAGCCAGCCAGCCAGCCAGCCCGCCCTTCTCATGGTTTTTACAAAGTACACAGCACAGCAGATTCTGCAATATTCTTACACACTAATTAAGCATTGGAAACCTACCTACTTCTTTGTTCATTGTAAACAATTGTACTTTCTGTAAAGTGGTTTGAATTAAAGAGAAAAGAAAAGTATGTTTTGTTTTGTTTTTTTTCTTCAAGATCTGTTCACATGTACTTAGCAAGAGTGAGTACACAGCGTTAAAAAATGGTACTTAGTGTAGTGAGGAAGGCGAAAAGCAAAGAGAGCATATGAAGGTAATATTGAAGTAGGCGCAGTTTTGAAGTGGTGAAAGGCAAAGGCATGAGTGCAAGCCTAATAAAAGGTAATAGGAGAGATGTGGAGCAGGCGGAGGACTTGGCTGGAGCAGGAAAAGGCAAAAGGGGAAACGCGAATGCGCATCCCCGCCCCCCAAGCTAGGGCCGTGGCAGCGAGATCGTGGGGGTTCGAACTGGCGGCGCTCTGTACCAGAGTGCTCTGCCACACATCATACGCCAAACGGCCGGCCGAGAGAACGGTTAAAAAAAAGGACATTTATCATTTCTTCTCCAGCCAGCCAGCCAGCCAGCCAGCCCGCCCTTCTCATGGTTTTTACAAAGTACACAGCACAGCAGATTCTGCAATATTCTTACACACTAATTAAGCATTGGAAACCTACCTACTTCTTTGTTCATTGTAAACAATTGTACTTTCTGTAAAGTGGTTTGAATTAAAGAGAAAAGAAAAGTATGTTTTGTTTTGTTTTTTTTCTTCAAGATCTGTTCACATGTACTTAGCAAGAGTGAGTACACAGCGTTAAAAAATGGTACTTAGTGTAGTGAGGAAGGCGAAAAGCAAAGAGAGCATATGAAGGTAATATTGAAGTAGGCGCAGTTTTGAAGTGGTGAAAGGCAAAGGCATGAGTGCAAGCCTAATAAAAGGTAATAGGAGAGATGTGGAGCAGGCGGAGGACTTGGCTGGAGCAGGAAAAGGCAAAAGGGGAAACGCGAATGCGCATCCCCGCCCCCCAAGCTAGGGCCGTGGCAGCGAGATCGTGGGGGTTCGAACTGGCGGCGCTCTGTACCAGAGTGCTCTGCCACACATCATACGCCAAACGGCCGGCCGAGAGAACGGTTAAAAAAAAGGACATTTATCATTTCTTCTCCAGCCAGCCAGCCAGCCAGCCCGCCCTTCTCATGGTTTTTACAAAGTACACAGCACAGCAGATTCTGCAATATTCTTACACACTAATTAAGCATTGGAAACCTACCTACTTCTTTGTTCATTGTAAACAATTGTACTTTCTGTAAAGTGGTTTGAATTAAAGAGAAAAGAAAAGTATGTTTTGTTTTGTTTTTTTTCTTCAAGATCTGTTCACATGCACTTAGCAAGAGTGAGTACACAGCGTTAAAAAATGGTACTTAGTGTAGTGAGGAAGGCGAAAAGCAAAGAGAGCATATGAAGGTAATATTGAAGTAGGCGCAGTTTTGAAGTGGTGAAAGGCAAAGGCATGAGTGCAAGCCTAATAAAAGGTAATAGGAGAGATGTGGAGCAGGCGGAGGACTTGGCTGGAGCAGGAAAAGGCAAAAGGGAAAGGCGAGTGCACGTCTCCCCGCCCCCCAAGCCAGGCCGAGAGAAGGCTTGAAAAAATAAGGACATTTATCATTTCTTCTTCAGCCAGCCCTTCTCATGGTTTTTACAAAGTACACAGCACAGCAGATTCTGCAATATTCTTACACACTAATTAAGCATTGGAAACCTACCTACTTCTTTGTTCATTGTAAACAATTGTACTTTCTGTAAAGTGGTTTGAATTAAAGAGAAAAGAAAAGTATGTTTTGTTTTGTTTTTTTTCTTCAAGATCTGTTCACATGTACTTAGCAAGAGTGAGTACACAGCGTTAAAAAATGGTACTTAGTGTAGTGAGGAAGGCGAAAAGCAAAGAGAGCATATGAAGGTAATATTGAAGTAGGCGCAGTTTTGAAGTGGTGAAAGGCAAAGGCATGAGTGCAAGCCTAATAAAAGGTAATAGGAGAGATGTGGAGCAGGCGGAGGACTTGGCTGGAGCAGGAAAAGGCAAAAGGGAAAGGCGAGTGCACGTCTCCCCGCCCCCCAAGCCAGGCCGAGAGAAGGCTTGAAAAAAAAAGGACATTTATCATTTCTTCTTCAGCCAGCCCTTCTCATGGTTTTTACAAAGTACACAGCACAGCAGATTCTGCAATATTCTTACACACTAATTAAGCATTGGAAACCTACCTACTTCTTTGTTCATTGTAAACAATTGTACTTTCTGTAAAGTGGTTTGAATTAAAGAGAAAAGAAAAGTATGTTTTGTTTTGTTTTTTTTCTTCAAGATCTGTTCACATGTACTTAGCAAGAGTGAGTACACAGCGTTAAAAAATGGTACTTAGTGTAGTGAGGAAGGCGAAAAGCAAAGAGAGCATATGAAGGTAATATTGAAGTAGGCGCAGTTTTGAAGTGGTGAAAGGCAAAGGCATGAGTGCAAGCCTAATAAAAGGTAATAGGAGAGATGTGGAGCAGGCGGAGGACTTGGCTGGAGCAGGAAAAGGCAAAAGGGGAAACGCGAATGCGCATCCCCGCCCCCCAAGCTAGGGCCGTGGCAGCGAGATCGTGGGGGTTCGAACTGGCGGCGCTCTGTACCAGAGTGCTCTGCCACACATCATACGCCAAACGGGCCGAGAGAACGGTTAAAAAAAAGGACATTTATCATTTCTTCTCCAGCCAGCCAGCCAGCCAGCCAGCCAGCCAGCCCGCCCTTCTCATGGTTTTTACAAAGTACACAGCACAGCAGATTCTGCAATATTCTTACACACTAATTAAGCATTGGAAACCTACCTACTTCTTTGTTCATTGTAAACAATTGTACTTTCTGTAAAGTGGTTTGAATTAAAGAGAAAAGAAAAGTATGTTTTGTTTTGTTTTTTTTCTTCAAGATCTGTTCACATGTACTTAGCAAGAGTGAGTACACAGCGTTAAAAAATGGTACTTAGTGTAGTGAGGAAGGCGAAAAGCAAAGAGAGCATATGAAGGTAATATTGAAGTAGGCGCAGTTTTGAAGTGGTGAAAGGCAAAGGCATGAGTGCAAGCCTAATAAAAGGTAATAGGAGAGATGTGGAGCAGGCGGAGGACTTGGCTGGAGCAGGAAAAGGCAAAAGGGAAAGGCGAGTGCACGTCTCCCCGCCCCCCAAGCCAGGCCGAGAGAAGGCTTGAAAAAATAAGGACATTTATCATTTCTTCTTCAGCCAGCCCTTCTCATGGTTTTTACAAAGTACACAGCACAGCAGATTCTGCAATATTCTTACACACTAATTAAGCATTGGAAACCTACCTACTTCTTTGTTCATTGTAAACAATTGTACTTTCTGTAAAGTGGTTTGAATTAAAGAGAAAAGAAAAGTATGTTTTGTTTTGTTTTTTTTCTTCAAGATATGTTCACATGTACTTAGCAAGAGTGAGTACACAGCGTTAAAAAATGGTACTTAGTGTAGTGAGGAAGGCGAAAAGCAAAGAGAGCATATGAAGGTAATATTGAAGTAGGCGCAGTTTTGAAGTGGTGAAAGGCAAAGGCATGAGTGCAAGCCTAATAAAAGGTAATAGGAGAGATGTGGAGCAGGCGGAGGACTTGGCTGGAGCAGGAAAAGGCAAAAGGGGAAACGCGAATGCGCATCCCCGCCCCCCAAGCTAGGGCCGTGGCAGCGAGATCGTGGGGGTTCGAACTGGCGGCGCTCTGTACCAGAGTGCTCTGCCACACATCATACGCCAAACGGCCGGCCGAGAGAACGGTTAAAAAAAAGGACATTTATCATTTCTTCTCCAGCCAGCCAGCCAGCCAGCCAGCCCGCCCTTCTCATGGTTTTTACAAAGTACACAGCACAGCAGATTCTGCAATATTCTTACACACTAATTAAGCATTGGAAACCTACCTACTTCTTTGTTCATTGTAAACAATTGTACTTTCTGTAAAGTGGTTTGAATTAAAGAGAAAAGAAAAGTATGTTTTGTTTTGTTTTTTTTCTTCAAGATCTGTTCACATGTACTTAGCAAGAGTGAGTACACAGCGTTAAAAAATGGTACTTAGTGTAGTGAGGAAGGCGAAAAGCAAAGAGAGCATATGAAGGTAATATTGAAGTAGGCGCAGTTTTGAAGTGGTGAAAGGCAAAGGCATGAGTGCAAGCCTAATAAAAGGTAATAGGAGAGATGTGGAGCAGGCGGAGGACTTGGCTGGAGCAGGAAAAGGCAAAAGGGGAAACGCGAATGCGCATCCCCGCCCCCAAAGCTAGGGCCGTGGCAGCGAGATCGTGGGGGTTCGAACTGGCGGCGCTCTGTACCAGAGTGCTCTGCCACACATCATACGCCAAACGGCCGGCCGAGAGAACGGTTAAAAAAAAGGACATTTATCATTTCTTCTCCAGCCAGCCAGCCAGCCAGCCCGCCCTTCTCATGGTTTTTACAAAGTACACAGCACAGCAGATTCTGCAATATTCTTACACACTAATTAAGCATTGGAAACCTACCTACTTCTTTGTTCATTGTAAACAATTGTACTTTCTGTAAAGTGGTTTGAATTAAAGAGAAAAGAAAAGTATGTTTTGTTTTGTTTTTTTTCTTCAAGATCTGTTCACATGTACTTAGCAAGAGTGAGTACACAGCGTTAAAAAATGGTACTTAGTGTAGTGAGGAAGGCGAAAAGCAAAGAGAGCATATGAAGGTAATATTGAAGTAGGCGCAGTTTTGAAGTGGTGAAAGGCAAAGGCATGAGTGCAAGCCTAATAAAAGGTAATAGGAGAGATGTGGAGCAGGCGGAGGACTTGGCTGGAGCAGGAAAAGGCAAAAGGGGAAACGCGAATGCGCATCCCCGCCCCCCAAGCTAGGGCCGTGGCAGCGAGATCGTGGGGGTTCGAACTGGCGGCGCTCTGTACCAGAGTGCTCTGCCACACATCATACGCCAAACGGCCGGCCGAGAGAACGGTTAAAAAAAAGGACATTTATCATTTCTTCTCCAGCCAGCCAGCCAGCCAGCCAGCCCGCCCTTCTCATGGTTTTTACAAAGTACACAGCACAGCAGATTCTGCAATATTCTTACACACTAATTAAGCATTGGAAACCTACCTACTTCTTTGTTCATTGTAAACAATTGTACTTTCTGTAAAGTGGTTTGAATTAAAGAGAAAAGAAAAGTATGTTTTGTTTTGTTTTTTTTCTTCAAGATCTGTTCACATGTACTTAGCAAGAGTGAGTACACAGCGTTAAAAAATGGTACTTAGTGTAGTGAGGAAGGCGAAAAGCAAAGAGAGCATATGAAGGTAATATTGAAGTAGGCGCAGTTTTGAAGTGGTGAAAGGCAAAGGCATGAGTGCAAGCCTAATAAAAGGTAATAGGAGAGATGTGGAGCAGGCGGAGGACTTGGCTGGAGCAGGAAAAGGCAAAAGGGGAAACGCGAATGCGCATCCCCGCCCCCCAAGCTAGGGCCGTGGCAGCGAGATCGTGGGGGTTCGAACTGGCGGCGCTCTGTACCAGAGTGCTCTGCCACACATCATACGCCAAACGGCCGGCCGAGAGAACGGTTAAAAAAAAGGACATTTATCATTTCTTCTCCAGCCAGCCAGCCAGCCAGCCCGCCCTTCTCATGGTTTTTACAAAGTACACAGCACAGCAGATTCTGCAATATTCTTACACACTAATTAAGCATTGGAAACCTACCTACTTCTTTGTTCATTGTAAACAATTGTACTTTCTGTAAAGTGGTTTGAATTAAAGAGAAAAGAAAAGTATGTTTTGTTTTGTTTTTTTTCTTCAAGATCTGTTCACATGCACTTAGCAAGAGTGAGTACACAGCGTTAAAAAATGGTACTTAGTGTAGTGAGGAAGGCGAAAAGCAAAGAGAGCATATGAAGGTAATATTGAAGTAGGCGCAGTTTTGAAGTGGTGAAAGGCAAAGGCATGAGTGCAAGCCTAATAAAAGGTAATAGGAGAGATGTGGAGCAGGCGGAGGACTTGGCTGGAGCAGGAAAAGGCAAAAGGGAAAGGCGAGTGCACGTCTCCCCGCCCCCCAAGCCAGGCCGAGAGAAGGCTTGAAAAAATAAGGACATTTATCATTTCTTCTTCAGCCAGCCCTTCTCATGGTTTTTACAAAGTACACAGCACAGCAGATTCTGCAATATTCTTACACACTAATTAAGCATTGGAAACCTACCTACTTCTTTGTTCATTGTAAACAATTGTACTTTCTGTAAAGTGGTTTGAATTAAAGAGAAAAGAAAAGTATGTTTTGTTTTGTTTTTTTTCTTCAAGATCTGTTCACATGTACTTAGCAAGAGTGAGTACACAGCGTTAAAAAATGGTACTTAGTGTAGTGAGGAAGGCGAAAAGCAAAGAGAGCATATGAAGGTAATATTGAAGTAGGCGCAGTTTTGAAGTGGTGAAAGGCAAAGGCATGAGTGCAAGCCTAATAAAAGGTAATAGGAGAGATGTGGAGCAGGCGGAGGACTTGGCTGGAGCAGGAAAAGGCAAAAGGGAAAGGCGAGTGCACGTCTCCCCGCCCCCCAAGCCAGGCCGAGAGAAGGCTTGAAAAAAAAAGGACATTTATCATTTCTTCTTCAGCCAGCCCTTCTCATGGTTTTTACAAAGTACACAGCACAGCAGATTCTGCAATATTCTTACACACTAATTAAGCATTGGAAACCTACCTACTTCTTTGTTCATTGTAAACAATTGTACTTTCTGTAAAGTGGTTTGAATTAAAGAGAAAAGAAAAGTATGTTTTGTTTTGTTTTTTTTCTTCAAGATCTGTTCACATGTACTTAGCAAGAGTGAGTACACAGCGTTAAAAAATGGTACTTAGTGTAGTGAGGAAGGCGAAAAGCAAAGAGAGCATATGAAGGTAATATTGAAGTAGGCGCAGTTTTGAAGTGGTGAAAGGCAAAGGCATGAGTGCAAGCCTAATAAAAGGTAATAGGAGAGATGTGGAGCAGGCGGAGGACTTGGCTGGAGCAGGAAAAGGCAAAAGGGGAAACGCGAATGCGCATCCCCGCCCCCCAAGCTAGGGCCGTGGCAGCGAGATCGTGGGGGTTCGAACTGGCGGCGCTCTGTACCAGAGTGCTCTGCCACACATCATACGCCAAACGGCCGGCTGAGAGAACGGTTAAAAAAAAGGACATTTATCATTTCTTCTCCAGCCAGCCAGCCAGCCAGCCAGCCAGCCAGCCCGCCCTTCTCATGGTTTTTACAAAGTACACAGCACAGCAGATTCTGCAATATTCTTACACACTAATTAAGCATTGGAAACCTACCTACTTCTTTGTTCATTGTAAACAATTGTACTTTCTGTAAAGTGGTTTGAATTAAAGAGAAAAGAAAAGTATGTTTTGTTTTGTTTTTTTTCTTCAAGATCTGTTCACATGTACTTAGCAAGAGTGAGTACACAGCGTTAAAAAATGGTACTTAGTGTAGTGAGGAAGGCGAAAAGCAAAGAGAGCATATGAAGGTAATATTGAAGTAGGCGCAGTTTTGAAGTGGTGAAAGGCAAAGGCATGAGTGCAAGCCTAATAAAAGGTAATAGGAGAGATGTGGAGCAGGCGGAGGACTTGGCTGGAGCAGGAAAAGGCAAAAGGGAAAGGCGAGTGCACGTCTCCCCGCCCCCCAAGCCAGGCCGAGAGAAGGCTTGAAAAAATAAGGACATTTATCATTTCTTCTTCAGCCAGCCCTTCTCATGGTTTTTACAAAGTACACAGCACAGCAGATTCTGCAATATTCTTACACACTAATTAAGCATTGGAAACCTACCTACTTCTTTGTTCATTGTAAACAATTGTACTTTCTGTAAAGTGGTTTGAATTAAAGAGAAAAGAAAAGTATGTTTTGTTTTGTTTTTTTTCTTCAAGATCTGTTCACATGTACTTAGCAAGAGTGAGTACACAGCGTTAAAAAATGGTACTTAGTGTAGTGAGGAAGGCGAAAAGCAAAGAGAGCATATGAAGGTAATATTGAAGTAGGCGCAGTTTTGAAGTGGTGAAAGGCAAAGGCATGAGTGCAAGCCTAATAAAAGGTAATAGGAGAGATGTGGAGCAGGCGGAGGACTTGGCTGGAGCAGGAAAAGGCAAAAGGGAAAGGCGAGTGCACGTCTCCCCGCCCCCCAAGCCAGGCCGAGAGAAGGCTTGAAAAAAAAAGGACATTTATCATTTCTTCTTCAGCCAGCCCTTCTCATGGTTTTTACAAAGTACACAGCACAGCAGATTCTGCAATATTCTTACACACTAATTAAGCATTGGAAACCTACCTACTTCTTTGTTCATTGTAAACAATTGTACTTTCTGTAAAGTGGTTTGAATTAAAGAGAAAAGAAAAGTATGTTTTGTTTTGTTTTTTTTCTTCAAGATCTGTTCACATGTACTTAGCAAGAGTGAGTACACAGCGTTAAAAAATGGTACTTAGTGTAGTGAGGAAGGCGAAAAGCAAAGAGAGCATATGAAGGTAATATTGAAGTAGGCGCAGTTTTGAAGTGGTGAAAGGCAAAGGCATGAGTGCAAGCCTAATAAAAGGTAATAGGAGAGATGTGGAGCAGGCGGAGGACTTGGCTGGAGCAGGAAAAGGCAAAAGGGGAAACGCGAATGCGCATCCCCGCCCCCCAAGCTAGGGCCGTGGCAGCGAGATCGTGGGGGTTTGAACTGGCGGCGCTCTGTACCAGAGTGCTCTGCCACACATCATACGCCAAACGGCCGGCCGAGAGAACGGTTAAAAAAAAGGACATTTATCATTTCTTCTCCAGCCAGCCAGCCAGCCAGCCAGCCCGCCCTTCTCATGGTTTTTACAAAGTACACAGCACAGCAGATTCTGCAATATTCTTACACACTAATTAAGCATTGGAAACCTACCTACTTCTTTGTTCATTGTAAACAATTGTACTTTCTGTAAAGTGGTTTGAATTAAAGAGAAAAGAAAAGTATGTTTTGTTTTGTTTTTTTTCTTCAAGATCTGTTCACATGTACTTAGCAAGAGTGAGTACACAGCGTTAAAAAATGGTACTTAGTGTAGTGAGGAAGGCGAAAAGCAAAGAGAGCATATGAAGGTAATATTGAAGTAGGCGCAGTTTTGAAGTGGTGAAAGGCAAAGGCATGAGTGCAAGCCTAATAAAAGGTAATAGGAGAGATGTGGAGCAGGCGGAGGACTTGGCTGGAGCAGGAAAAGGCAAAAGGGAAAGGCGAGTGCACGTCTCCCCGCCCCCCAAGCCAGGCCGAGAGAAGGCTTGAAAAAAAAAGGACATTTATCATTTCTTCTTCAGCCAGCCCTTCTCATGGTTTTTACAAAGTACACAGCACAGCAGATTCTGCAATATTCTTACACACTAATTAAGCATTGGAAACCTACCTACTTCTTTGTTCATTGTAAACAATTGTACTTTCTGTAAAGTGGTTTGAATTAAAGAGAAAAGAAAAGTATGTTTTGTTTTGTTTTTTTTCTTCAAGATCTGTTCACATGTACTTAGCAAGAGTGAGTACACAGCGTTAAAAAATGGTACTTAGTGTAGTGAGGAAGGCGAAAAGCAAAGAGAGCATATGAAGGTAATATTGAAGTAGGCGCAGTTTTGAAGTGGTGAAAGGCAAAGGCATGAGTGCAAGCCTAATAAAAGGTAATAGGAGAGATGTGGAGCAGGCGGAGGACTTGGCTGGAGCAGGAAAAGGCAAAAGGGGAAACGCGAATGCGCATCCCCGCCCCCCAAGCTAGGGCCGTGGCAGCGAGATCGTGGGGGTTCGAACTGGCGGCGCTCTGTACCAGAGTGCTCTGCCACACATCATACGCCAAACGGCCGGCTGAGAGAACGGTTAAAAAAAAGGACATTTATCATTTCTTCTCCAGCCAGCCAGCCAGCCAGCCAGCCAGCCCTTCTCATGGTTTTTACAAAGTACACAGCACAGCAGATTCTGCAATATTCTTACACACTAATTAAGCATTGGAAACCTACCTACTTCTTTGTTCATTGTAAACAATTGTACTTTCTGTAAAGTGGTTTGAATTAAAGAGAAAAGAAAAGTATGTTTTGTTTTGTTTTTTTTCTTCAAGATCTGTTCACATGTACTTAGCAAGAGTGAGTACACAGCGTTAAAAAATGGTACTTAGTGTAGTGAGGAAGGCGAAAAGCAAAGAGAGCATATGAAGGTAATATTGAAGTAGGCGCAGTTTTGAAGTGGTGAAAGGCAAAGGCATGAGTGCAAGCCTAATAAAAGGTAATAGGAGAGATGTGGAGCAGGCGGAGGACTTGGCTGGAGCAGGAAAAGGCAAAAGGGAAACGCGAATGCGCATCCCCGCCCCCCAAGCTAGGGCCGTGGCAGCGAGATCGTGGGGGTTCGAACTGGCGGCGCTCTGTACCAGAGTGCTCTGCCACACATCATACGCCAAACGGCCGGCCGAGAGAACGGTTAAAAAAAAGGACATTTATCATTTCTTCTCCAGCCAGCCAGCCAGCCAGCCAGCCAGCCCTTCTCATGGTTTTTACAAAGTACACAGCACAGCAGATTCTGCAATATTCTTACACACTAATTAAGCATTGGAAACCTACCTACTTCTTTGTTCATTGTAAACAATTGTACTTTCTGTAAAGTGGTTTGAATTAAAGAGAAAAGAAAAGTATGTTTTGTTTTGTTTTTTTTCTTCAAGATCTGTTCACATGTACTTAGCAAGAGTGAGTACACAGCGTTAAAAAATGGTACTTAGTGTAGTGAGGAAGGCGAAAAGCAAAGAGAGCATATGAAGGTAATATTGAAGTAGGCGCAGTTTTGAAGTGGTGAAAGGCAAAGGCATGAGTGCAAGCCTAATAAAAGGTAATAGGAGAGATGTGGAGCAGGCGGAGGACTTGGCTGGAGCAGGAAAAGGCAAAAGGGGAAACGCGAATGCGCATCCCCGCCCCCCAAGCTAGGGCCGTGGCAGCGAGATCGTGGGGGTTCGAACTGGCGGCGCTCTGTACCAGAGTGCTCTGCCACACATCATACGCCAAACGGCCGGCCGAGAGAATGGTTAAAAAAAAGGACATTTATCATTTCTTCTCCAGCCAGCCAGCCAGCCAGCCCGCCCTTCTCATGGTTTTTACAAAGTACACAGCACAGCAGATTCTGCAATATTCTTACACACTAATTAAGCATTGGAAACCTACCTACTTCTTTGTTCATTGTAAACAATTGTACTTTCTGTAAAGTGGTTTGAATTAAAGAGAAAAGAAAAGTATGTTTTGTTTTGTTTTTTTTCTTCAAGATCTGTTCACATGCACTTAGCAAGAGTGAGTACACAGCGTTAAAAAATGGTACTTAGTGTAGTGAGGAAGGCGAAAAGCAAAGAGAGCATATGAAGGTAATATTGAAGTAGGCGCAGTTTTGAAGTGGTGAAAGGCAAAGGCATGAGTGCAAGCCTAATAAAAGGTAATAGGAGAGATGTGGAGCAGGCGGAGGACTTGGCTGGAGCAGGAAAAGGCAAAAGGGAAAGGCGAGTGCACGTCTCCCCGCCCCCCAAGCCAGGCCGAGAGAAGGCTTGAAAAAATAAGGACATTTATCATTTCTTCTTCAGCCAGCCCTTCTCATGGTTTTTACAAAGTACACAGCACAGCAGATTCTGCAATATTCTTACACACTAATTAAGCATTGGAAACCTACCTACTTCTTTGTTCATTGTAAACAATTGTACTTTCTGTAAAGTGGTTTGAATTAAAGAGAAAAGAAAAGTATGTTTTGTTTTGTTTTTTTTCTTCAAGATCTGTTCACATGTACTTAGCAAGAGTGAGTACACAGCGTTAAAAAATGGTACTTAGTGTAGTGAGGAAGGCGAAAAGCAAAGAGAGCATATGAAGGTAATATTGAAGTAGGCGCAGTTTTGAAGTGGTGAAAGGCAAAGGCATGAGTGCAAGCCTAATAAAAGGTAATAGGAGAGATGTGGAGCAGGCGGAGGACTTGGCTGGAGCAGGAAAAGGCAAAAGGGAAAGGCGAGTGCACGTCTCCCCGCCCCCCAAGCCAGGCCGAGAGAAGGCTTGAAAAAAAAAGGACATTTATCATTTCTTCTTCAGCCAGCCCTTCTCATGGTTTTTACAAAGTACACAGCACAGCAGATTCTGCAATATTCTTACACACTAATTAAGCATTGGAAACCTACCTACTTCTTTGTTCATTGTAAACAATTGTACTTTCTGTAAAGTGGTTTGAATTAAAGAGAAAAGAAAAGTATGTTTTGTTTTGTTTTTTTTCTTCAAGATCTGTTCACATGTACTTAGCAAGAGTGAGTACACAGCGTTAAAAAATGGTACTTAGTGTAGTGAGGAAGGCGAAAAGCAAAGAGAGCATATGAAGGTAATATTGAAGTAGGCGCAGTTTTGAAGTGGTGAAAGGCAAAGGCATGAGTGCAAGCCTAATAAAAGGTAATAGGAGAGATGTGGAGCAGGCGGAGGACTTGGCTGGAGCAGGAAAAGGCAAAAGGGGAAACGCGAATGCGCATCCCCGCCCCCCAAGCTAGGGCCGTGGCAGCGAGATCGTGGGGGTTCGAACTGGCGGCGCTCTGTACCAGAGTGCTCTGCCACACATCATACGCCAAACGGGCCGAGAGAACGGTTAAAAAAAAGGACATTTATCATTTCTTCTCCAGCCAGCCAGCCAGCCAGCCCGCCCTTCTCATGGTTTTTACAAAGTACACAGCACAGCAGATTCTGCAATATTCTTACACACTAATTAAGCATTGGAAACCTACCTACTTCTTTGTTCATTGTAAACAATTGTACTTTCTGTAAAGTGGTTTGAATTAAAGAGAAAAGAAAAGTATGTTTTGTTTTGTTTTTTTTCTTCAAGATCTGTTCACATGTACTTAGCAAGAGTGAGTACACAGCGTTAAAAAATGGTACTTAGTGTAGTGAGGAAGGCGAAAAGCAAAGAGAGCATATGAAGGTAATATTGAAGTAGGCGCAGTTTTGAAGTGGTGAAAGGCAAAGGCATGAGTGCAAGCCTAATAAAAGGTAATAGGAGAGATGTGGAGCAGGCGGAGGACTTGGCTGGAGCAGGAAAAGGCAAAAGGGGAAACGCGAATGCGCATCCCCGCCCCCAAAGCTAGGGCCGTGGCAGCGAGATCGTGGGGGTTCGAACTGGCGGCGCTCTGTACCAGAGTGCTCTGCCACACATCATACGCCAAACGGCCGGCCGAGAGAACGGTTAAAAAAAAGGACATTTATCATTTCTTCTCCAGCCAGCCAGCCAGCCAGCCCGCCCTTCTCATGGTTTTTACAAAGTACACAGCACAGCAGATTCTGCAATATTCTTACACACTAATTAAGCATTGGAAACCTACCTACTTCTTTGTTCATTGTAAACAATTGTACTTTCTGTAAAGTGGTTTGAATTAAAGAGAAAAGAAAAGTATGTTTTGTTTTGTTTTTTTTCTTCAAGATCTGTTCACATGTACTTAGCAAGAGTGAGTACACAGCGTTAAAAAATGGTACTTAGTGTAGTGAGGAAGGCGAAAAGCAAAGAGAGCATATGAAGGTAATATTGAAGTAGGCGCAGTTTTGAAGTGGTGAAAGGCAAAGGCATGAGTGCAAGCCTAATAAAAGGTAATAGGAGAGATGTGGAGCAGGCGGAGGACTTGGCTGGAGCAGGAAAAGGCAAAAGGGGAAACGCGAATGCGCATCCCCGCCCCCCAAGCTAGGGCCGTGGCAGCGAGATCGTGGGGGTTCGAACTGGCGGCGCTCTGTACCAGAGTGCTCTGCCACACATCATACACCAAACGGCCGGCCGAGAGAACGGTTAAAAAAAAGGACATTTATCATTTCTTCTCCAGCCAGCCAGCCAGCCAGCCAGCCCGCCCTTCTCATGGTTTTTACAAAGTACACAGCACAGCAGATTCTGCAATATTCTTACACACTAATTAAGCATTGGAAACCTACCTACTTCTTTGTTCATTGTAAACAATTGTACTTTCTGTAAAGTGGTTTGAATTAAAGAGAAAAGAAAAGTATGTTTTGTTTTGTTTTTTTTCTTCAAGATCTGTTCACATGTACTTAGCAAGAGTGAGTACACAGCGTTAAAAAATGGTACTTAGTGTAGTGAGGAAGGCGAAAAGCAAAGAGAGCATATGAAGGTAATATTGAAGTAGGCGCAGTTTTGAAGTGGTGAAAGGCAAAGGCATGAGTGCAAGCCTAATAAAAGGTAATAGGAGAGATGTGGAGCAGGCGGAGGACTTGGCTGGAGCAGGAAAAGGCAAAAGGGGAAACGCGAATGCGCATCCCCGCCCCCCAAGCTAGGGCCGTGGCAGCGAGATCGTGGGGGTTCGAACTGGCGGCGCTCTGTACCAGAGTGCTCTGCCACACATCATACGCCAAACGGCCGGCCGAGAGAATGGTTAAAAAAAAGGACATTTATCATTTCTTCTCCAGCCAGCCAGCCAGCCAGCCCGCCCTTCTCATGGTTTTTACAAAGTACACAGCACAGCAGATTCTGCAATATTCTTACACACTAATTAAGCATTGGAAACCTACCTACTTCTTTGTTCATTGTAAACAATTGTACTTTCTGTAAAGTGGTTTGAATTAAAGAGAAAAGAAAAGTATGTTTTGTTTTGTTTTTTTTCTTCAAGATCTGTTCACATGCACTTAGCAAGAGTGAGTACACAGCGTTAAAAAATGGTACTTAGTGTAGTGAGGAAGGCGAAAAGCAAAGAGAGCATATGAAGGTAATATTGAAGTAGGCGCAGTTTTGAAGTGGTGAAAGGCAAAGGCATGAGTGCAAGCCTAATAAAAGGTAATAGGAGAGATGTGGAGCAGGCGGAGGACTTGGCTGGAGCAGGAAAAGGCAAAAGGGAAAGGCGAGTGCACGTCTCCCCGCCCCCCAAGCCAGGCCGAGAGAAGGCTTGAAAAAATAAGGACATTTATCATTTCTTCTTCAGCCAGCCCTTCTCATGGTTTTTACAAAGTACACAGCACAGCAGATTCTGCAATATTCTTACACACTAATTAAGCATTGGAAACCTACCTACTTCTTTGTTCATTGTAAACAATTGTACTTTCTGTAAAGTGGTTTGAATTAAAGAGAAAAGAAAAGTATGTTTTGTTTTGTTTTTTTTCTTCAAGATCTGTTCACATGTACTTAGCAAGAGTGAGTACACAGCGTTAAAAAATGGTACTTAGTGTAGTGAGGAAGGCGAAAAGCAAAGAGAGCATATGAAGGTAATATTGAAGTAGGCGCAGTTTTGAAGTGGTGAAAGGCAAAGGCATGAGTGCAAGCCTAATAAAAGGTAATAGGAGAGATGTGGAGCAGGCGGAGGACTTGGCTGGAGCAGGAAAAGGCAAAAGGGAAAGGCGAGTGCACGTCTCCCCGCCCCCCAAGCCAGGCCGAGAGAAGGCTTGAAAAAAAAAGGACATTTATCATTTCTTCTTCAGCCAGCCCTTCTCATGGTTTTTACAAAGTACACAGCACAGCAGATTCTGCAATATTCTTACACACTAATTAAGCATTGGAAACCTACCTACTTCTTTGTTCATTGTAAACAATTGTACTTTCTGTAAAGTGGTTTGAATTAAAGAGAAAAGAAAAGTATGTTTTGTTTTGTTTTTTTTCTTCAAGATCTGTTCACATGTACTTAGCAAGAGTGAGTACACAGCGTTAAAAAATGGTACTTAGTGTAGTGAGGAAGGCGAAAAGCAAAGAGAGCATATGAAGGTAATATTGAAGTAGGCGCAGTTTTGAAGTGGTGAAAGGCAAAGGCATGAGTGCAAGCCTAATAAAAGGTAATAGGAGAGATGTGGAGCAGGCGGAGGACTTGGCTGGAGCAGGAAAAGGCAAAAGGGGAAACGCGAATGCGCATCCCCGCCCCCCAAGCTAGGGCCGTGGCAGCGAGATCGTGGCGGTTCGAACTGGCGGCGCTCTGTACCAGAGTGCTCTGCCACACATCATACGCCAAACGGCCGGCCGAGAGAATGGTTAAAAAAAAGGACATTTATCATTTCTTCTCCAGCCAGCCAGCCAGCCAGCCAGCCCGCCCTTCTCATGGTTTTTACAAAGTACACAGCACAGCAGATTCTGCAATATTCTTACACACTAATTAAGCATTGGAAACCTACCTACTTCTTTGTTCATTGTAAACAATTGTACTTTCTGTAAAGTGGTTTGAATTAAAGAGAAAAGAAAAGTATGTTTTGTTTTGTTTTTTTTCTTCAAGATCTGTTCACATGTACTTAGCAAGAGTGAGTACACAGCGTTAAAAAATGGTACTTAGTGTAGTGAGGAAGGCGAAAAGCAAAGAGAGCATATGAAGGTAATATTGAAGTAGGCGCAGTTTTGAAGTGGTGAAAGGCAAAGGCATGAGTGCAAGCCTAATAAAAGGTAATAGGAGAGATGTGGAGCAGGCGGAGGACTTGGCTGGAGCAGGAAAAGGCAAAAGGGGAAACGCGAATGCGCATCCCCGCCCCCCAAGCTAGGGCCGTGGCAGCGAGATCGTGGGGGTTCGAACTGGCGGCGCTCTGTACCAGAGTGCTCTGCCACACATCATACGCCAAACGGCCGGCCGAGAGAACGGTTAAAAAAAAGGACATTTATCATTTCTTCTCCAGCCAGCCAGCCAGCCAGCCAGCCCGCCCTTCTCATGGTTTTTACAAAGTACACAGCACAGCAGATTCTGCAATATTCTTACACACTAATTAAGCATTGGAAACCTACCTACTTCTTTGTTCATTGTAAACAATTGTACTTTCTGTAAAGTGGTTTGAATTAAAGAGAAAAGAAAAGTATGTTTTGTTTTGTTTTTTTTCTTCAAGATCTGTT
Source organism: Astatotilapia calliptera (assembly GCF_964374335.1). NCBI lineage: Eukaryota > Metazoa > Chordata > Actinopteri > Cichliformes > Cichlidae > Astatotilapia > Astatotilapia calliptera. The sequence goes on along the minus strand of NC_137440.1, from coordinate 21,109,909 downwards.
CACATGTACTTAGCAAGAGTGAGTACACAGCGTTAAAAAATGGTACTTAGTGTAGTGAGGAAGGCGAAAAGCAAAGAGAGCATATGAAGGTAATATTGAAGTAGGCGCAGTTTTGAAGTGGTGAAAGGCAAAGGCATGAGTGCAAGCCTAATAAAAGGTAATAGGAGAGATGTGGAGCAGGCGGAGGACTTGGCTGGAGCAGGAAAAGGCAAAAGGGAAAGGCGAGTGCACGTCTCCCCGCCCCCCAAGCCAGGCCGAGAGAAGGCTTGAAAAAATAAGGACATTTATCATTTCTTCTTCAGCCAGCCCTTCTCATGGTTTTTACAAAGTACACAGCACAGCAGATTCTGCAATATTCTTACACACTAATTAAGCATTGGAAACCTACCTACTTCTTTGTTCATTGTAAACAATTGTACTTTCTGTAAAGTGGTTTGAATTAAAGAGAAAAGAAAAGTATGTTTTGTTTTGTTTTTTTTCTTCAAGATCTGTTCACATGCACTTAGCAAGAGTGAGTACACAGCGTTAAAAAATGGTACTTAGTGTAGTGAGGAAGGCGAAAAGCAAAGAGAGCATATGAAGGTAATATTGAAGTAGGCGCAGTTTTGAAGTGGTGAAAGGCAAAGGCATGAGTGCAAGCCTAATAAAAGGTAATAGGAGAGATGTGGAGCAGGCGGAGGACTTGGCTGGAGCAGGAAAAGGCAAAAGGGGAAACGCGAATGCGCATCCCCGCCCCCCAAGCTAGGGCCGTGGCAGCGAGATCGTGGGGGTTCGAACTGGCGGCGCTCTGTACCAGAGTGCTCTGCCACACATCATACGCCAAACGGCCGGCCGAGAGAACGGTTAAAAAAAAGGACATTTATCATTTCTTCTCCAGCCAGCCAGCCAGCCAGCCAGCCCGCCCTTCTCATGGTTTTTACAAAGTACACAGCACAGCAGATTCTGCAATATTCTTACACACTAATTAAGCATTGGAAACCTACCTACTTCTTTGTTCATTGTAAACAATTGTACTTTCTGTAAAGTGGTTTGAATTAAAGAGAAAAGAAAAGTATGTTTTGTTTTGTTTTTTTTCTTCAAGATCTGTTCACATGTACTTAGCAAGAGTGAGTACACAGCGTTAAAAAATGGTACTTAGTGTAGTGAGGAAGGCGAAAAGCAAAGAGAGCATATGAAGGTAATATTGAAGTAGGCGCAGTTTTGAAGTGGTGAAAGGCAAAGGCATGAGTGCAAGCCTAATAAAAGGTAATAGGAGAGATGTGGAGCAGGCGGAGGACTTGGCTGGAGCAGGAAAAGGCAAAAGGGGAAACGCGAATGCGCATCCCCGCCCCCAAAGCTAGGGCCGTGGCAGCGAGATCGTGGGGGTTCGAACTGGCGGCGCTCTGTACCAGAGTGCTCTGCCACACATCATACGCCAAACGGCCGGCCGAGAGAACGGTTAAAAAAAAGGACATTTATCATTTCTTCTCCAGCCAGCCAGCCAGCCAGCCAGCCCGCCCTTCTCATGGTTTTTACAAAGTACACAGCACAGCAGATTCTGCAATATTCTTACACACTAATTAAGCATTGGAAACCTACCTACTTCTTTGTTCATTGTAAACAATTGTACTTTCTGTAAAGTGGTTTGAATTAAAGAGAAAAGAAAAGTATGTTTTGTTTTGTTTTTTTTCTTCAAGATCTGTTCACATGTACTTAGCAAGAGTGAGTACACAGCGTTAAAAAATGGTACTTAGTGTAGTGAGGAAGGCGAAAAGCAAAGAGAGCATATGAAGGTAATATTGAAGTAGGCGCAGTTTTGAAGTGGTGAAAGGCAAAGGCATGAGTGCAAGCCTAATAAAAGGTAATAGGAGAGATGTGGAGCAGGCGGAGGACTTGGCTGGAGCAGGAAAAGGCAAAAGGGGAAACGCGAATGCGCATCCCCGCCCCCCAAGCTAGGGCCGTGGCAGCGAGATCGTGGGGGTTCGAACTGGCGGCGCTCTGTACCAGAGTGCTCTGCCACACATCATACGCCAAACGGCCGGCCGAGAGAACGGTTAAAAAAAAGGACATTTATCATTTCTTCTCCAGCCAGCCAGCCAGCCAGCCAGCCCGCCCTTCTCATGGTTTTTACAAAGTACACAGCACAGCAGATTCTGCAATATTCTTACACACTAATTAAGCATTGGAAACCTACCTACTTCTTTGTTCATTGTAAACAATTGTACTTTCTGTAAAGTGGTTTGAATTAAAGAGAAAAGAAAAGTATGTTTTGTTTTGTTTTTTTTCTTCAAGATCTGTTCACATGTACTTAGCAAGAGTGAGTACACAGCGTTAAAAAATGGTACTTAGTGTAGTGAGGAAGGCGAAAAGCAAAGAGAGCATATGAAGGTAATATTGAAGTAGGCGCAGTTTTGAAGTGGTGAAAGGCAAAGGCATGAGTGCAAGCCTAATAAAAGGTAATAGGAGAGATGTGGAGCAGGCGGAGGACTTGGCTGGAGCAGGAAAAGGCAAAAGGGGAAACGCGAATGCGCATCCCCGCCCCCCAAGCTAGGGCCGTGGCAGCGAGATCGTGGGGGTTCGAACTGGCGGCGCTCTGTACCAGAGTGCTCTGCCACACATCATACGCCAAACGGCCGGCCGAGAGAACGGTTAAAAAAAAGGACATTTATCATTTCTTCTCCAGCCAGCCAGCCAGCCAGCCAGCCAGCCCTTCTCATGGTTTTTACAAAGTACACAGCACAGCAGATTCTGCAATATTCTTACACACTAATTAAGCATTGGAAACCTACCTACTTCTTTGTTCATTGTAAACAATTGTACTTTCTGTAAAGTGGTTTGAATTAAAGAGAAAAGAAAAGTATGTTTTGTTTTGTTTTTTTTCTTCAAGATCTGTTCACATGTACTTAGCAAGAGTGAGTACACAGCGTTAAAAAATGGTACTTAGTGTAGTGAGGAAGGCGAAAAGCAAAGAGAGCATATGAAGGTAATATTGAAGTAGGCGCAGTTTTGAAGTGGTGAAAGGCAAAGGCATGAGTGCAAGCCTAATAAAAGGTAATAGGAGAGATGTGGAGCAGGCGGAGGACTTGGCTGGAGCAGGAAAAGGCAAAAGGGAAACGCGAATGCGCATCCCCGCCCCCCAAGCTAGGGCCGTGGCAGCGAGATCGTGGGGGTTCGAACTGGCGGCGCTCTGTACCAGAGTGCTCTGCCACACATCATACGCCAAACGGCCGGCCGAGAGAACGGTTAAAAAAAAGGACATTTATCATTTCTTCTCCAGCCAGCCAGCCAGCCAGCCAGCCAGCCCTTCTCATGGTTTTTACAAAGTACACAGCACAGCAGATTCTGCAATATTCTTACACACTAATTAAGCATTGGAAACCTACCTACTTCTTTGTTCATTGTAAACAATTGTACTTTCTGTAAAGTGGTTTGAATTAAAGAGAAAAGAAAAGTATGTTTTGTTTTGTTTTTTTTCTTCAAGATCTGTTCACATGTACTTAGCAAGAGTGAGTACACAGCGTTAAAAAATGGTACTTAGTGTAGTGAGGAAGGCGAAAAGCAAAGAGAGCATATGAAGGTAATATTGAAGTAGGCGCAGTTTTGAAGTGGTGAAAGGCAAAGGCATGAGTGCAAGCCTAATAAAAGGTAATAGGAGAGATGTGGAGCAGGCGGAGGACTTGGCTGGAGCAGGAAAAGGCAAAAGGGAAAGGCGAGTGCACGTCTCCCCGCCCCCCAAGCCAGGCCGAGAGAAGGCTTGAAAAAATAAGGACATTTATCATTTCTTCTTCAGCCAGCCCTTCTCATGGTTTTTACAAAGTACACAGCACAGCAGATTCTGCAATATTCTTACACACTAATTAAGCATTGGAAACCTACCTACTTCTTTGTTCATTGTAAACAATTGTACTTTCTGTAAAGTGGTTTGAATTAAAGAGAAAAGAAAAGTATGTTTTGTTTTGTTTTTTTTCTTCAAGATCTGTTCACATGTACTTAGCAAGAGTGAGTACACAGCGTTAAAAAATGGTACTTAGTGTAGTGAGGAAGGCGAAAAGCAAAGAGAGCATATGAAGGTAATATTGAAGTAGGCGCAGTTTTGAAGTGGTGAAAGGCAAAGGCATGAGTGCAAGCCTAATAAAAGGTAATAGGAGAGATGTGGAGCAGGCGGAGGACTTGGCTGGAGCAGGAAAAGGCAAAAGGGAAAGGCGAGTGCACGTCTCCCCGCCCCCCAAGCCAGGCCGAGAGAAGGCTTGAAAAAAAAAGGACATTTATCATTTCTTCTTCAGCCAGCCCTTCTCATGGTTTTTACAAAGTACACAGCACAGCAGATTCTGCAATATTCTTACACACTAATTAAGCATTGGAAACCTACCTACTTCTTTGTTCATTGTAAACAATTGTACTTTCTGTAAAGTGGTTTGAATTAAAGAGAAAAGAAAAGTATGTTTTGTTTTGTTTTTTTTCTTCAAGATCTGTTCACATGTACTTAGCAAGAGTGAGTACACAGCGTTAAAAAATGGTACTTAGTGTAGTGAGGAAGGCGAAAAGCAAAGAGAGCATATGAAGGTAATATTGAAGTAGGCGCAGTTTTGAAGTGGTGAAAGGCAAAGGCATGAGTGCAAGCCTAATAAAAGGTAATAGGAGAGATGTGGAGCAGGCGGAGGACTTGGCTGGAGCAGGAAAAGGCAAAAGGGGAAACGCGAATGCGCATCCCCGCCCCCCAAGCTAGGGCCGTGGCAGCGAGATCGTGGGGGTTCGAACTGGCGGCGCTCTGTACCAGAGTGCTCTGCCACACATCATACGCCAAACGGGCCGAGAGAACGGTTAAAAAAAAGGACATTTATCATTTCTTCTCCAGCCAGCCAGCCAGCCAGCCCGCCCTTCTCATGGTTTTTACAAAGTACACAGCACAGCAGATTCTGCAATATTCTTACACACTAATTAAGCATTGGAAACCTACCTACTTCTTTGTTCATTGTAAACAATTGTACTTTCTGTAAAGTGGTTTGAATTAAAGAGAAAAGAAAAGTATGTTTTGTTTTGTTTTTTTTCTTCAAGATCTGTTCACATGCACTTAGCAAGAGTGAGTACACAGCGTTAAAAAATGGTACTTAGTGTAGTGAGGAAGGCGAAAAGCAAAGAGAGCATATGAAGGTAATATTGAAGTAGGCGCAGTTTTGAAGTGGTGAAAGGCAAAGGCATGAGTGCAAGCCTAATAAAAGGTAATAGGAGAGATGTGGAGCAGGCGGAGGACTTGGCTGGAGCAGGAAAAGGCAAAAGGGGAAACGCGAATGCGCATCCCCGCCCCCCAAGCTAGGGCCGTGGCAGCGAGATCGTGGGGGTTCGAACTGGCGGCGCTCTGTACCAGAGTGCTCTGCCACACATCATACGCCAAACGGCCGGCCGAGAGAACGGTTAAAAAAAAGGACATTTATCATTTCTTCTCCAGCCAGCCAGCCAGCCAGCCAGCCCGCCCTTCTCATGGTTTTTACAAAGTACACAGCACAGCAGATTCTGCAATATTCTTACACACTAATTAAGCATTGGAAACCTACCTACTTCTTTGTTCATTGTAAACAATTGTACTTTCTGTAAAGTGGTTTGAATTAAAGAGAAAAGAAAAGTATGTTTTGTTTTGTTTTTTTTCTTCAAGATCTGTTCACATGTACTTAGCAAGAGTGAGTACACAGCGTTAAAAAATGGTACTTAGTGTAGTGAGGAAGGCGAAAAGCAAAGAGAGCATATGAAGGTAATATTGAAGTAGGCGCAGTTTTGAAGTGGTGAAAGGCAAAGGCATGAGTGCAAGCCTAATAAAAGGTAATAGGAGAGATGTGGAGCAGGCGGAGGACTTGGCTGGAGCAGGAAAAGGCAAAAGGGGAAACGCGAATGCGCATCCCCGCCCCCCAAGCTAGGGCCGTGGCAGCGAGATCGTGGGGGTTCGAACTGGCGGCGCTCTGTACCAGAGTGCTCTGCCACACATCATACGCCAAACGGCCGGCCGAGAGAACGGTTAAAAAAAAGGACATTTATCATTTCTTCTCCAGCCAGCCAGCCAGCCAGCCAGCCCGCCCTTCTCATGGTTTTTACAAAGTACACAGCACAGCAGATTCTGCAATATTCTTACACACTAATTAAGCATTGGAAACCTACCTACTTCTTTGTTCATTGTAAACAATTGTACTTTCTGTAAAGTGGTTTGAATTAAAGAGAAAAGAAAAGTATGTTTTGTTTTGTTTTTTTTCTTCAAGATCTGTTCACATGTACTTAGCAAGAGTGAGTACACAGCGTTAAAAAATGGTACTTAGTGTAGTGAGGAAGGCGAAAAGCAAAGAGAGCATATGAAGGTAATATTGAAGTAGGCGCAGTTTTGAAGTGGTGAAAGGCAAAGGCATGAGTGCAAGCCTAATAAAAGGTAATAGGAGAGATGTGGAGCAGGCGGAGGACTTGGCTGGAGCAGGAAAAGGCAAAAGGGGAAACGCGAATGCGCATCCCCGCCCCCAAAGCTAGGGCCGTGGCAGCGAGATCGTGGGGGTTCGAACTGGCGGCGCTCTGTACCAGAGTGCTCTGCCACACATCATACGCCAAACGGCCGGCCGAGAGAACGGTTAAAAAAAGGACATTTATCATTTCTTCTCCAGCCAGCCAGCCAGCCAGCCCGCCCTTCTCATGGTTTTTACAAAGTACACAGCACAGCAGATTCTGCAATATTCTTACACACTAATTAAGCATTGGAAACCTACCTACTTCTTTGTTCATTGTAAACAATTGTACTTTCTGTAAAGTGGTTTGAATTAAAGAGAAAAGAAAAGTATGTTTTGTTTTGTTTTTTTCTTCAAGATCTGTTCACATGTACTTAGCAAGAGTGAGTACACAGCGTTAAAAAATGGTACTTAGTGTAGTGAGGAAGGCGAAAAGCAAAGAGAGCATATGAAGGTAATATTGAAGTAGGCGCAGTTTTGAAGTGGTGAAAGGCAAAGGCATGAGTGCAAGCCTAATAAAAGGTAATAGGAGAGATGTGGAGCAGGCGGAGGACTTGGCTGGAGCAGGAAAAGGCAAAAGGGGAAACGCGAATGCGCATCCCCGCCCCCCAAGCTAGGGCCGTGGCAGCGAGATCGTGGGGGTTCGAACTGGCGGCGCTCTGTACCAGAGTGCTCTGCCACACATCATACGCCAAACGGCCGGCCGAGAGAACGGTTAAAAAAAAGGACATTTATCATTTCTTCTCCAGCCAGCCAGCCAGCCAGCCAGCCCGCCCTTCTCATGGTTTTTACAAAGTACACAGCACAGCAGATTCTGCAATATTCTTACACACTAATTAAGCATTGGAAACCTACCTACTTCTTTGTTCATTGTAAACAATTGTACTTTCTGTAAAGTGGTTTGAATTAAAGAGAAAAGAAAAGTATGTTTTGTTTTGTTTTTTTTCTTCAAGATCTGTTCACATGTACTTAGCAAGAGTGAGTACACAGCGTTAAAAAATGGTACTTAGTGTAGTGAGGAAGGCGAAAAGCAAAGAGAGCATATGAAGGTAATATTGAAGTAGGCGCAGTTTTGAAGTGGTGAAAGGCAAAGGCATGAGTGCAAGCCTAATAAAAGGTAATAGGAGAGATGTGGAGCAGGCGGAGGACTTGGCTGGAGCAGGAAAAGGCAAAAGGGGAAACGCGAATGCGCATCCCCGCCCCCCAAGCTAGGGCCGTGGCAGCGAGATCGTGGGGGTTCGAACTGGCGGCGCTCTGTACCAGAGTGCTCTGCCACACATCATACGCCAAACGGCCGGCCGAGAGAATGGTTAAAAAAAAGGACATTTATCATTTCTTCTCCAGCCAGCCAGCCAGCCAGCCCGCCCTTCTCATGGTTTTTACAAAGTACACAGCACAGCAGATTCTGCAATATTCTTACACACTAATTAAGCATTGGAAACCTACCTACTTCTTTGTTCATTGTAAACAATTGTACTTTCTGTAAAGTGGTTTGAATTAAAGAGAAAAGAAAAGTATGTTTTGTTTTGTTTTTTTTCTTCAAGATCTGTTCACATGCACTTAGCAAGAGTGAGTACACAGCGTTAAAAAATGGTACTTAGTGTAGTGAGGAAGGCGAAAAGCAAAGAGAGCATATGAAGGTAATATTGAAGTAGGCGCAGTTTTGAAGTGGTGAAAGGCAAAGGCATGAGTGCAAGCCTAATAAAAGGTAATAGGAGAGATGTGGAGCAGGCGGAGGACTTGGCTGGAGCAGGAAAAGGCAAAAGGGAAAGGCGAGTGCACGTCTCCCCGCCCCCCAAGCCAGGCCGAGAGAAGGCTTGAAAAAATAAGGACATTTATCATTTCTTCTTCAGCCAGCCCTTCTCATGGTTTTTACAAAGTACACAGCACAGCAGATTCTGCAATATTCTTACACACTAATTAAGCATTGGAAACCTACCTACTTCTTTGTTCATTGTAAACAATTGTACTTTCTGTAAAGTGGTTTGAATTAAAGAGAAAAGAAAAGTATGTTTTGTTTTGTTTTTTTTCTTCAAGATCTGTTCACATGTACTTAGCAAGAGTGAGTACACAGCGTTAAAAAATGGTACTTAGTGTAGTGAGGAAGGCGAAAAGCAAAGAGAGCATATGAAGGTAATATTGAAGTAGGCGCAGTTTTGAAGTGGTGAAAGGCAAAGGCATGAGTGCAAGCCTAATAAAAGGTAATAGGAGAGATGTGGAGCAGGCGGAGGACTTGGCTGGAGCAGGAAAAGGCAAAAGGGAAAGGCGAGTGCACGTCTCCCCGCCCCCCAAGCCAGGCCGAGAGAAGGCTTGAAAAAAAAAGGACATTTATCATTTCTTCTTCAGCCAGCCCTTCTCATGGTTTTTACAAAGTACACAGCACAGCAGATTCTGCAATATTCTTACACACTAATTAAGCATTGGAAACCTACCTACTTCTTTGTTCATTGTAAACAATTGTACTTTCTGTAAAGTGGTTTGAATTAAAGAGAAAAGAAAAGTATGTTTTGTTTTGTTTTTTTTCTTCAAGATCTGTTCACATGTACTTAGCAAGAGTGAGTACACAGCGTTAAAAAATGGTACTTAGTGTAGTGAGGAAGGCGAAAAGCAAAGAGAGCATATGAAGGTAATATTGAAGTAGGCGCAGTTTTGAAGTGGTGAAAGGCAAAGGCATGAGTGCAAGCCTAATAAAAGGTAATAGGAGAGATGTGGAGCAGGCGGAGGACTTGGCTGGAGCAGGAAAAGGCAAAAGGGGAAACGCGAATGCGCATCCCCGCCCCCCAAGCTAGGGCCGTGGCAGCGAGATCGTGGCGGTTCGAACTGGCGGCGCTCTGTACCAGAGTGCTCTGCCACACATCATACGCCAAACGGCCGGCCGAGAGAACGGTTAAAAAAAAGGACATTTATCATTTCTTCTCCAGCCAGCCAGCCAGCCAGCCAGCCCGCCCTTCTCATGGTTTTTACAAAGTACACAGCACAGCAGATTCTGCAATATTCTTACACACTAATTAAGCATTGGAAACCTACCTACTTCTTTGTTCATTGTAAACAATTGTACTTTCTGTAAAGTGGTTTGAATTAAAGAGAAAAGAAAAGTATGTTTTGTTTTGTTTTTTTTCTTCAAGATCTGTTCACATGTACTTAGCAAGAGTGAGTACACAGCGTTAAAAAATGGTACTTAGTGTAGTGAGGAAGGCGAAAAGCAAAGAGAGCATATGAAGGTAATATTGAAGTAGGCGCAGTTTTGAAGTGGTGAAAGGCAAAGGCATGAGTGCAAGCCTAATAAAAGGTAATAGGAGAGATGTGGAGCAGGCGGAGGACTTGGCTGGAGCAGGAAAAGGCAAAAGGGGAAACGCGAATGCGCATCCCCGCCCCCCAAGCTAGGGCCGTGGCAGCGAGATCGTGGGGGTTCGAACTGGCGGCGCTCTGTACCAGAGTGCTCTGCCACACATCATACGCCAAACGGCCGGCCGAGAGAACGGTTAAAAAAAAGGACATTTATCATTTCTTCTCCAGCCAGCCAGCCAGCCAGCCAGCCCGCCCTTCTCATGGTTTTTACAAAGTACACAGCACAGCAGATTCTGCAATATTCTTACACACTAATTAAGCATTGGAAACCTACCTACTTCTTTGTTCATTGTAAACAATTGTACTTTCTGTAAAGTGGTTTGAATTAAAGAGAAAAGAAAAGTATGTTTTGTTTTGTTTTTTTTCTTCAAGATCTGTTCACATGTACTTAGCAAGAGTGAGTACACAGCGTTAAAAAATGGTACTTAGTGTAGTGAGGAAGGCGAAAAGCAAAGAGAGCATATGAAGGTAATATTGAAGTAGGCGCAGTTTTGAAGTGGTGAAAGGCAAAGGCATGAGTGCAAGCCTAATAAAAGGTAATAGGAGAGATGTGGAGCAGGCGGAGGACTTGGCTGGAGCAGGAAAAGGCAAAAGGGAAAGGCGAGTGCACGTCTCCCCGCCCCCCAAGCCAGGCCGAGAGAAGGCTTGAAAAAATAAGGACATTTATCATTTCTTCTTCAGCCAGCCCTTCTCATGGTTTTTACAAAGTACACAGCACAGCAGATTCTGCAATATTCTTACACACTAATTAAGCATTGGAAACCTACCTACTTCTTTGTTCATTGTAAACAATTGTACTTTCTGTAAAGTGGTTTGAATTAAAGAGAAAAGAAAAGTATGTTTTGTTTTGTTTTTTTTCTTCAAGATCTGTTCACATGCACTTAGCAAGAGTGAGTACACAGCGTTAAAAAATGGTACTTAGTGTAGTGAGGAAGGCGAAAAGCAAAGAGAGCATATGAAGGTAATATTGAAGTAGGCGCAGTTTTGAAGTGGTGAAAGGCAAAGGCATGAGTGCAAGCCTAATAAAAGGTAATAGGAGAGATGTGGAGCAGGCGGAGGACTTGGCTGGAGCAGGAAAAGGCAAAAGGGGAAACGCGAATGCGCATCCCCGCCCCCCAAGCTAGGGCCGTGGCAGCGAGATCGTGGGGGTTCGAACTGGCGGCGCTCTGTACCAGAGTGCTCTGCCACACATCATACGCCAAACGGCCGGCCGAGAGAACGGTTAAAAAAAAGGACATTTATCATTTCTTCTCCAGCCAGCCAGCCAGCCAGCCAGCCCGCCCTTCTCATGGTTTTTACAAAGTACACAGCACAGCAGATTCTGCAATATTCTTACACACTAATTAAGCATTGGAAACCTACCTACTTCTTTGTTCATTGTAAACAATTGTACTTTCTGTAAAGTGGTTTGAATTAAAGAGAAAAGAAAAGTATGTTTTGTTTTGTTTTTTTTCTTCAAGATCTGTTCACATGTACTTAGCAAGAGTGAGTACACAGCGTTAAAAAATGGTACTTAGTGTAGTGAGGAAGGCGAAAAGCAAAGAGAGCATATGAAGGTAATATTGAAGTAGGCGCAGTTTTGAAGTGGTGAAAGGCAAAGGCATGAGTGCAAGCCTAATAAAAGGTAATAGGAGAGATGTGGAGCAGGCGGAGGACTTGGCTGGAGCAGGAAAAGGCAAAAGGGGAAACGCGAATGCGCATCCCCGCCCCCAAAGCTAGGGCCGTGGCAGCGAGATCGTGGGGGTTCGAACTGGCGGCGCTCTGTACCAGAGTGCTCTGCCACACATCATACGCCAAACGGCCGGCCGAGAGAACGGTTAAAAAAAAGGACATTTATCATTTCTTCTCCAGCCAGCCAGCCAGCCAGCCCGCCCTTCTCATGGTTTTTACAAAGTACACAGCACAGCAGATTCTGCAATATTCTTACACACTAATTAAGCATTGGAAACCTACCTACTTCTTTGTTCATTGTAAACAATTGTACTTTCTGTAAAGTGGTTTGAATTAAAGAGAAAAGAAAAGTATGTTTTGTTTTGTTTTTTTTCTTCAAGATCTGTTCACATGTACTTAGCAAGAGTGAGTACACAGCGTTAAAAAATGGTACTTAGTGTAGTGAGGAAGGCGAAAAGCAAAGAGAGCATATGAAGGTAATATTGAAGTAGGCGCAGTTTTGAAGTGGTGAAAGGCAAAGGCATGAGTGCAAGCCTAATAAAAGGTAATAGGAGAGATGTGGAGCAGGCGGAGGACTTGGCTGGAGCAGGAAAAGGCAAAAGGGGAAACGCGAATGCGCATCCCCGCCCCCCAAGCTAGGGCCGTGGCAGCGAGATCGTGGGGGTTCGAACTGGCGGCGCTCTGTACCAGAGTGCTCTGCCACACATCATACGCCAAACGGCCGGCCGAGAGAACGGTTAAAAAAAAGGACATTTATCATTTCTTCTCCAGCCAGCCAGCCAGCCAGCCAGCCCGCCCTTCTCATGGTTTTTACAAAGTACACAGCACAGCAGATTCTGCAATATTCTTACACACTAATTAAGCATTGGAAACCTACCTACTTCTTTGTTCATTGTAAACAATTGTACTTTCTGTAAAGTGGTTTGAATTAAAGAGAAAGAAAAGTATGTTTTGTTTTGTTTTTTTTCTTCAAGATCTGTTCACATGTACTTAGCAAGAGTGAGTACACAGCGTTAAAAAATGGTACTTAGTGTAGTGAGGAAGGCGAAAAGCAAAGAGAGCATATGAAGGTAATATTGAAGTAGGCGCAGTTTTGAAGTGGTGAAAGGCAAAGGCATGAGTGCAAGCCTAATAAAAGGTAATAGGAGAGATGTGGAGCAGGCGGAGGACTTGGCTGGAGCAGGAAAAGGCAAAAGGGGAAACGCGAATGCGCATCCCCGCCCCCCAAGCTAGGGCCGTGGCAGCGAGATCGTGGGGGTTCGAACTGGCGGCGCTCTGTACCAGAGTGCTCTGCCACACATCATACGCCAAACGGCTGGCCGAGAGAATGGTTAAAAAAAAGGACATTTATCATTTCTTCTCCAGCCAGCCAGCCAGCCAGCCCGCCCTTCTCATGGTTTTTACAAAGTACACAGCACAGCAGATTCTGCAATATTCTTACACACTAATTAAGCATTGGAAACCTACCTACTTCTTTGTTCATTGTAAACAATTGTACTTTCTGTAAAGTGGTTTGAATTAAAGAGAAAAGAAAAGTATGTTTTGTTTTGTTTTTTTTCTTCAAGATCTGTTCACATGCACTTAGCAAGAGTGAGTACACAGCGTTAAAAAATGGTACTTAGTGTAGTGAGGAAGGCGAAAAGCAAAGAGAGCATATGAAGGTAATATTGAAGTAGGCGCAGTTTTGAAGTGGTGAAAGGCAAAGGCATGAGTGCAAGCCTAATAAAAGGTAATAGGAGAGATGTGGAGCAGGCGGAGGACTTGGCTGGAGCAGGAAAAGGCAAAAGGGAAAGGCGAGTGCACGTCTCCCCGCCCCCCAAGCCAGGCCGAGAGAAGGCTTGAAAAAATAAGGACATTTATCATTTCTTCTTCAGCCAGCCCTTCTCATGGTTTTTACAAAGTACACAGCACAGCAGATTCTGCAATATTCTTACACACTAATTAAGCATTGGAAACCTACCTACTTCTTTGTTCATTGTAAACAATTGTACTTTCTGTAAAGTGGTTTGAATTAAAGAGAAAAGAAAAGTATGTTTTGTTTTGTTTTTTTTCTTCAAGATCTGTTCACATGTACTTAGCAAGAGTGAGTACACAGCGTTAAAAAATGGTACTTAGTGTAGTGAGGAAGGCGAAAAGCAAAGAGAGCATATGAAGGTAATATTGAAGTAGGCGCAGTTTTGAAGTGGTGAAAGGCAAAGGCATGAGTGCAAGCCTAATAAAAGGTAATAGGAGAGATGTGGAGCAGGCGGAGGACTTGGCTGGAGCAGGAAAAGGCAAAAGGGAAAGGCGAGTGCACGTCTCCCCGCCCCCCAAGCCAGGCCGAGAGAAGGCTTGAAAAAAAAAGGACATTTATCATTTCTTCTCCAGCCAGCCAGCCAGCCAGCCCGCCCTTCTCATGGTTTTTACAAAGTACACAGCACAGCAGATTCTGCAATATTCTTACACACTAATTAAGCATTGGAAACCTACCTACTTCTTTGTTCATTGTAAACAATTGTACTTTCTGTAAAGTGGTTTGAATTAAAGAGAAAAGAAAAGTATGTTTTGTTTTGTTTTTTTTCTTCAAGATCTGTTCACATGTACTTAGCAAGAGTGAGTACACAGCGTTAAAAAATGGTACTTAGTGTAGTGAGGAAGGCGAAAAGCAAAGAGAGCATATGAAGGTAATATTGAAGTAGGCGCAGTTTTGAAGTGGTGAAAGGCAAAGGCATGAGTGCAAGCCTAATAAAAGGTAATAGGAGAGATGTGGAGCAGGCGGAGGACTTGGCTGGAGCAGGAAAAGGCAAAAGGGGAAACGCGAATGCGCATCCCCGCCCCCCAAGCTAGGGCCGTGGCAGCGAGATCGTGGGGGTTCGAACTGGCGGCGCTCTGTACCAGAGTGCTCTGCCACACATCATACGCCAAACGGCCGGCCGAGAGAACGGTTAAAAAAAAGGACATTTATCATTTCTTCTCCAGCCAGCCAGCCAGCCAGCCAGCCCGCCCTTCTCATGGTTTTTACAAAGTACACAGCACAGCAGATTCTGCAATATTCTTACACACTAATTAAGCATTGGAAACCTACCTACTTCTTTGTTCATTGTAAACAATTGTACTTTCTGTAAAGTGGTTTGAATTAAAGAGAAAAGAAAAGTATGTTTTGTTTTGTTTTTTTTCTTCAAGATCTGTTCACATGTACTTAGCAAGAGTGAGTACACAGCGTTAAAAAATGGTACTTAGTGTAGTGAGGAAGGCGAAAAGCAAAGAGAGCATATGAAGGTAATATTGAAGTAGGCGCAGTTTTGAAGTGGTGAAAGGCAAAGGCATGAGTGCAAGCCTAATAAAAGGTAATAGGAGAGATGTGGAGCAGGCGGAGGACTTGGCTGGAGCAGGAAAAGGCAAAAGGGAAAGGCGAGTGCACGTCTCCCCGCCCCCCAAGCCAGGCCGAGAGAAGGCTTGAAAAAATAAGGACATTTATCATTTCTTCTTCAGCCAGCCCTTCTCATGGTTTTTACAAAGTACACAGCACAGCAGATTCTGCAATATTCTTACACACTAATTAAGCATTGGAAACCTACCTACTTCTTTGTTCATTGTAAACAATTGTACTTTCTGTAAAGTGGTTTGAATTAAAGAGAAAAGAAAAGTATGTTTTGTTTTGTTTTTTTTCTTCAAGATCTGTTCACATGTACTTAGCAAGAGTGAGTACACAGCGTTAAAAAATGGTACTTAGTGTAGTGAGGAAGGCGAAAAGCAAAGAGAGCATATGAAGGTAATATTGAAGTAGGCGCAGTTTTGAAGTGGTGAAAGGCAAAGGCATGAGTGCAAGCCTAATAAAAGGTAATAGGAGAGATGTGGAGCAGGCGGAGGACTTGGCTGGAGCAGGAAAAGGCAAAAGGGGAAACGCGAATGCGCATCCCCGCCCCCCAAGCTAGGGCCGTGGCAGCGAGATCGTGGGGGTTCGAACTGGCGGCGCTCTGTACCAGAGTGCTCTGCCACACATCATACGCCAAACGGCCGGCCGAGAGAACAGTTAAAAAAAAGGACATTTATCATTTCTTCTCCAGCCAGCCAGCCAGCCAGCCCGCCCTTCTCATGGTTTTTACAAAGTACACAGCACAGCAGATTCTGCAATATTCTTACACACTAATTAAGCATTGGAAACCTACCTACTTCTTTGTTCATTGTAAACAATTGTACTTTCTGTAAAGTGGTTTGAATTAAAGAGAAAAGAAAAGTATGTTTTGTTTTGTTTTTTTTCTTCAAGATCTGTTCACATGTACTTAGCAAGAGTGAGTACACAGCGTTAAAAAATGGTACTTAGTGTAGTGAGGAAGGCGAAAAGCAAAGAGAGCATATGAAGGTAATATTGAAGTAGGCGCAGTTTTGAAGTGGTGAAAGGCAAAGGCATGAGTGCAAGCCTAATAAAAGGTAATAGGAGAGATGTGGAGCAGGCGGAGGACTTGGCTGGAGCAGGAAAAGGCAAAAGGGGAAACGCGAATGCGCATCCCCGCCCCCAAGCTAGGGCCGTGGCAGCGAGATCGTGGGGGTTCGAACTGGCGGCGCTCTGTACCAGAGTGCTCTGCCACACATCATACGCCAAACGGCCGGCCGAGAGAATGGTTAAAAAAAAGGACATTTATCATTTCTTCTCCAGCCAGCCAGCCAGCCAGCCAGCCCGCCCTTCTCATGGTTTTTACAAAGTACACAGCACAGCAGATTCTGCAATATTCTTACACACTAATTAAGCATTGGAAACCTACCTACTTCTTTGTTCATTGTAAACAATTGTACTTTCTGTAAAGTGGTTTGAATTAAAGAGAAAAGAAAAGTATGTTTTGTTTTGTTTTTTTTCTTCAAGATCTGTTCACATGCACTTAGCAAGAGTGAGTACACAGCGTTAAAAAATGGTACTTAGTGTAGTGAGGAAGGCGAAAAGCAAAGAGAGCATATGAAGGTAATATTGAAGTAGGCGCAGTTTTGAAGTGGTGAAAGGCAAAGGCATGAGTGCAAGCCTAATAAAAGGTAATAGGAGAGATGTGGAGCAGGCGGAGGACTTGGCTGGAGCAGGAAAAGGCAAAAGGGAAAGGCGAGTGCACGTCTCCCCGCCCCCCAAGCCAGGCCGAGAGAAGGCTTGAAAAAATAAGGACATTTATCATTTCTTCTTCAGCCAGCCCTTCTCATGGTTTTTACAAAGTACACAGCACAGCAGATTCTGCAATATTCTTACACACTAATTAAGCATTGGAAACCTACCTACTTCTTTGTTCATTGTAAACAATTGTACTTTCTGTAAAGTGGTTTGAATTAAAGAGAAAAGAAAAGTATGTTTTGTTTTGTTTTTTTTCTTCAAGATCTGTTCACATGTACTTAGCAAGAGTGAGTACACAGCGTTAAAAAATGGTACTTAGTGTAGTGAGGAAGGCGAAAAGCAAAGAGAGCATATGAAGGTAATATTGAAGTAGGCGCAGTTTTGAAGTGGTGAAAGGCAAAGGCATGAGTGCAAGCCTAATAAAAGGTAATAGGAGAGATGTGGAGCAGGCGGAGGACTTGGCTGGAGCAGGAAAAGGCAAAAGGGGAAACGCGAATGCGCATCCCCGCCCCCCAAGCTAGGGCCGTGGCAGCGAGATCGTGGGGGTTCGAACTGGCGGCGCTCTGTACCAGAGTGCTCTGCCACACATCATACGCCAAACGGCCGGCCGAGAGAACGGTTAAAAAAAAGGACATTTATCATTTCTTCTCCAGCCAGCCAGCCAGCCAGCCAGCCCGCCCTTCTCATGGTTTTTACAAAGTACACAGCACAGCAGATTCTGCAATATTCTTACACACTAATTAAGCATTGGAAACCTACCTACTTCTTTGTTCATTGTAAACAATTGTACTTTCTGTAAAGTGGTTTGAATTAAAGAGAAAAGAAAAGTATGTTTTGTTTTGTTTTTTTTCTTCAAGATCTGTTCACATGCACTTAGCAAGAGTGAGTACACAGCGTTAAAAAATGGTACTTAGTGTAGTGAGGAAGGCGAAAAGCAAAGAGAGCATATGAAGGTAATATTGAAGTAGGCGCAGTTTTGAAGTGGTGAAAGGCAAAGGCATGAGTGCAAGCCTAATAAAAGGTAATAGGAGAGATGTGGAGCAGGCGGAGGACTTGGCTGGAGCAGGAAAAGGCAAAAGGGAAAGGCGAGTGCACGTCTCCCCGCCCCCCAAGCCAGGCCGAGAGAAGGCTTGAAAAAATAAGGACATTTATCATTTCTTCTTCAGCCAGCCCTTCTCATGGTTTTTACAAAGTACACAGCACAGCAGATTCTGCAATATTCTTACACACTAATTAAGCATTGGAAACCTACCTACTTCTTTGTTCATTGTAAACAATTGTACTTTCTGTAAAGTGGTTTGAATTAAAGAGAAAAGAAAAGTATGTTTTGTTTTGTTTTTTTTCTTCAAGATCTGTTCACATGTACTTAGCAAGAGTGAGTACACAGCGTTAAAAAATGGTACTTAGTGTAGTGAGGAAGGCGAAAAGCAAAGAGAGCATATGAAGGTAATATTGAAGTAGGCGCAGTTTTGAAGTGGTGAAAGGCAAAGGCATGAGTGCAAGCCTAATAAAAGGTAATAGGAGAGATGTGGAGCAGGCGGAGGACTTGGCTGGAGCAGGAAAAGGCAAAAGGGAAAGGCGAGTGCACGTCTCCCCGCCCCCCAAGCCAGGCCGAGAGAAGGCTTGAAAAAAAAAGGACATTTATCATTTCTTCTTCAGCCAGCCCTTCTCATGGTTTTTACAAAGTACACAGCACAGCAGATTCTGCAATATTCTTACACACTAATTAAGCATTGGAAACCTACCTACTTCTTTGTTCATTGTAAACAATTGTACTTTCTGTAAAGTGGTTTGAATTAAAGAGAAAAGAAAAGTATGTTTTGTTTTGTTTTTTTTCTTCAAGATCTGTTCACATGTACTTAGCAAGAGTGAGTACACAGCGTTAAAAAATGGTACTTAGTGTAGTGAGGAAGGCGAAAAGCAAAGAGAGCATATGAAGGTAATATTGAAGTAGGCGCAGTTTTGAAGTGGTGAAAGGCAAAGGCATGAGTGCAAGCCTAATAAAAGGTAATAGGAGAGATGTGGAGCAGGCGGAGGACTTGGCTGGAGCAGGAAAAGGCAAAAGGGGAAACGCGAATGCGCATCCCCGCCCCCCAAGCTAGGGCCGTGGCAGCGAGATCGTGGGGGTTCGAACTGGCGGCGCTCTGTACCAGAGTGCTCTGCCACACATCATACGCCAAACGGCCGGCCGAGAGAACGGTTAAAAAAAAGGACATTTATCATTTCTTCTCCAGCCAGCCAGCCAGCCAGCCCGCCCTTCTCATGGTTTTTACAAAGTACACAGCACAGCAGATTCTGCAATATTCTTACACACTAATTAAGCATTGGAAACCTACCTACTTCTTTGTTCATTGTAAACAATTGTACTTTCTGTAAAGTGGTTTGAATTAAAGAGAAAAGAAAAGTATGTTTTGTTTTGTTTTTTTTCTTCAAGATCTGTTCACATGTACTTAGCAAGAGTGAGTACACAGCGTTAAAAAATGGTACTTAGTGTAGTGAGGAAGGCGAAAAGCAAAGAGAGCATATGAAGGTAATATTGAAGTAGGCGCAGTTTTGAAGTGGTGAAAGGCAAAGGCATGAGTGCAAGCCTAATAAAAGGTAATAGGAGAGATGTGGAGCAGGCGGAGGACTTGGCTGGAGCAGGAAAAGGCAAAAGGGGAAACGCGAATGCGCATCCCCGCCCCCCAAGCTAGGGCCGTGGCAGCGAGATCGTGGGGGTTCGAACTGGCGGCGCTCTGTACCAGAGTGCTCTGCCACACATCATACGCCAAACGGCCGGCCGAGAGAACGGTTAAAAAAAACGACATTTATCATTTCTTCTCCAGCCAGCCAGCCAGCCAGCCAGCCAGCCCTTCTCATGGTTTTTACAAAGTACACAGCACAGCAGATTCTGCAATATTCTTACACACTAATTAAGCATTGGAAACCTACCTACTTCTTTGTTCATTGTAAACAATTGTACTTTCTGTAAAGTGGTTTGAATTAAAGAGAAAAGAAAAGTATGTTTTGTTTTGTTTTTTTTCTTCAAGATCTGTTCACATGTACTTAGCAAGAGTGAGTACACAGCGTTAAAAAATGGTACTTAGTGTAGTGAGGAAGGCGAAAAGCAAAGAGAGCATATGAAGGTAATATTGAAGTAGGCGCAGTTTTGAAGTGGTGAAAGGCAAAGGCATGAGTGCAAGCCTAATAAAAGGTAATAGGAGAGATGTGGAGCAGGCGGAGGACTTGGCTGGAGCAGGAAAAGGCAAAAGGGGAAACGCGAATGCGCATCCCCGCCCCCCAAGCTAGGGCCGTGGCAGCGAGATCGTGGGGGTTCGAACTGGCGGCGCTCTGTACCAGAGTGCTCTGCCACACATCATACGCCAAACGGCCGGCCGAGAGAATGGTTAAAAAAAAGGACATTTATCATTTCTTCTCCAGCCAGCCAGCCAGCCAGCCCGCCCTTCTCATGGTTTTTACAAAGTACACAGCACAGCAGATTCTGCAATATTCTTACACACTAATTAAGCATTGGAAACCTACCTACTTCTTTGTTCATTGTAAACAATTGTACTTTCTGTAAAGTGGTTTGAATTAAAGAGAAAAGAAAAGTATGTTTTGTTTTGTTTTTTTTCTTCAAGATCTGTTCACATGCACTTAGCAAGAGTGAGTACACAGCGTTAAAAAATGGTACTTAGTGTAGTGAGGAAGGCGAAAAGCAAAGAGAGCATATGAAGGTAATATTGAAGTAGGCGCAGTTTTGAAGTGGTGAAAGGCAAAGGCATGAGTGCAAGCCTAATAAAAGGTAATAGGAGAGATGTGGAGCAGGCGGAGGACTTGGCTGGAGCAGGAAAAGGCAAAAGGGAAAGGCGAGTGCACGTCTCCCCGCCCCCCAAGCCAGGCCGAGAGAAGGCTTGAAAAAATAAGGACATTTATCATTTCTTCTTCAGCCAGCCCTTCTCATGGTTTTTACAAAGTACACAGCACAGCAGATTCTGCAATATTCTTACACACTAATTAAGCATTGGAAACCTACCTACTTCTTTGTTCATTGTAAACAATTGTACTTTCTGTAAAGTGGTTTGAATTAAAGAGAAAAGAAAAGTATGTTTTGTTTTGTTTTTTTTCTTCAAGATCTGTTCACATGTACTTAGCAAGAGTGAGTACACAGCGTTAAAAAATGGTACTTAGTGTAGTGAGGAAGGCGAAAAGCAAAGAGAGCATATGAAGGTAATATTGAAGTAGGCGCAGTTTTGAAGTGGTGAAAGGCAAAGGCATGAGTGCAAGCCTAATAAAAGGTAATAGGAGAGATGTGGAGCAGGCGGAGGACTTGGCTGGAGCAGGAAAAGGCAAAAGGGAAAGGCGAGTGCACGTCTCCCCGCCCCCCAAGCCAGGCCGAGAGAAGGCTTGAAAAAAAAAGGACATTTATCATTTCTTCTTCAGCCAGCCCTTCTCATGGTTTTTACAAAGTACACAGCACAGCAGATTCTGCAATATTCTTACACACTAATTAAGCATTGGAAACCTACCTACTTCTTTGTTCATTGTAAACAATTGTACTTTCTGTAAAGTGGTTTGAATTAAAGAGAAAAGAAAAGTATGTTTTGTTTTGTTTTTTTTCTTCAAGATCTATTCACATGTACTTAGCAAGAGTGAGTACACAGCGTTAAAAAATGGTACTTAGTGTAGTGAGGAAGGCGAAAAGCAAAGAGAGCATATGAAGGTAATATTGAAGTAGGCGCAGTTTTGAAGTGGTGAAAGGCAAAGGCATGAGTGCAAGCCTAATAAAAGGTAATAGGAGAGATGTGGAGCAGGCGGAGGACTTGGCTGGAGCAGGAAAAGGCAAAAGGGGAAACGCGAATGCGCATCCCCGCCCCCCAAGCTAGGGCCGTGGCAGCGAGATCGTGGGGGTTCGAACTGGCGGCGCTCTGTACCAGAGTGCTCTGCCACACATCATACGCCAAACGGCCGGCCGAGAGAACGGTTAAAAAAAAGGACATTTATCATTTCTTCTCCAGCCAGCCAGCCAGCCAGCCCGCCCTTCTCATGGTTTTTACAAAGTACACAGCACAGCAGATTCTGCAATATTCTTACACACTAATTAAGCATTGGAAACCTACCTACTTCTTTGTTCATTGTAAACAATTGTACTTTCTGTAAAGTGGTTTGAATTAAAGAGAAAAGAAAAGTATGTTTTGTTTTGTTTTTTTTCTTCAAGATCTGTTCACATGCACTTAGCAAGAGTGAGTACACAGCGTTAAAAAATGGTACTTAGTGTAGTGAGGAAGGCGAAAAGCAAAGAGAGCATATGAAGGTAATATTGAAGTAGGCGCAGTTTTGAAGTGGTGAAAGGCAAAGGCATGAGTGCAAGCCTAATAAAAGGTAATAGGAGAGATGTGGAGCAGGCGGAGGACTTGGCTGGAGCAGGAAAAGGCAAAAGGGGAAACGCGAATGCGCATCCCCGCCCCCCAAGCTAGGGCCGTGGCAGCGAGATCGTGGGGGTTCGAACTGGCGGCGCTCTGTACCAGAGTGCTCTGCCACACATCATACGCCAAACGGCCGGCCGAGAGAACGGTTAAAAAAAAGGACATTTATCATTTCTTCTCCAGCCAGCCAGCCAGCCAGCCAGCCCGCCCTTCTCATGGTTTTTACAAAGTACACAGCACAGCAGATTCTGCAATATTCTTACACACTAATTAAGCATTGGAAACCTACCTACTTCTTTGTTCATTGTAAACAATTGTACTTTCTGTAAAGTGGTTTGAATTAAAGAGAAAAGAAAAGTATGTTTTGTTTTGTTTTTTTTCTTCAAGATCTGTTCACATGTACTTAGCAAGAGTGAGTACACAGCGTTAAAAAATGGTACTTAGTGTAGTGAGGAAGGCGAAAAGCAAAGAGAGCATATGAAGGTAATATTGAAGTAGGCGCAGTTTTGAAGTGGTGAAAGGCAAAGGCATGAGTGCAAGCCTAATAAAAGGTAATAGGAGAGATGTGGAGCAGGCGGAGGACTTGGCTGGAGCAGGAAAAGGCAAAAGGGGAAACGCGAATGCGCATCCCCGCCCCCCAAGCTAGGGCCGTGGCAGCGAGATCGTGGGGGTTCGAACTGGCGGCGCTCTGTACCAGAGTGCTCTGCCACACATCATACGCCAAACGGCCGGCCGAGAGAACGGTTAAAAAAAAGGACATTTATCATTTCTTCTCCAGCCAGCCAGCCAGCCAGCCAGCCCGCCCTTCTCATGGTTTTTACAAAGTACACAGCACAGCAGATTCTGCAATATTCTTACACACTAATTAAGCATTGGAAACCTACCTACTTCTTTGTTCATTGTAAACAATTGTACTTTCTGTAAAGTGGTTTGAATTAAAGAGAAAAGAAAAGTATGTTTTGTTTTGTTTTTTTTCTTCAAGATCTGTTCACATGTACTTAGCAAGAGTGAGTACACAGCGTTAAAAAATGGTACTTAGTGTAGTGAGGAAGGCGAAAAGCAAAGAGAGCATATGAAGGTAATATTGAAGTAGGCGCAGTTTTGAAGTGGTGAAAGGCAAAGGCATGAGTGCAAGCCTAATAAAAGGTAATAGGAGAGATGTGGAGCAGGCGGAGGACTTGGCTGGAGCAGGAAAAGGCAAAAGGGGAAACGCGAATGCGCATCCCCGCCCCCCAAGCTAGGGCCGTGGCAGCGAGATCGTGGGGGTTCGAACTGGCGGCGCTCTGTACCAGAGTGCTCTGCCACACATCATACGCCAAACGGCCGGCCGAGAGAATGGTTAAAAAAAAGGACATTTATCATTTCTTCTCCAGCCAGCCAGCCAGCCAGCCCGCCCTTCTCATGGTTTTTACAAAGTACACAGCACAGCAGATTCTGCAATATTCTTACACACTAATTAAGCATTGGAAACCTACCTACTTCTTTGTTCATTGTAAACAATTGTACTTTCTGTAAAGTGGTTTGAATTAAAGAGAAAAGAAAAGTATGTTTTGTTTTGTTTTTTTTCTTCAAGATCTGTTCACATGCACTTAGCAAGAGTGAGTACACAGCGTTAAAAAATGGTACTTAGTGTAGTGAGGAAGGCGAAAAGCAAAGAGAGCATATGAAGGTAATATTGAAGTAGGCGCAGTTTTGAAGTGGTGAAAGGCAAAGGCATGAGTGCAAGCCTAATAAAAGGTAATAGGAGAGATGTGGAGCAGGCGGAGGACTTGGCTGGAGCAGGAAAAGGCAAAAGGGAAAGGCGAGTGCACGTCTCCCCGCCCCCCAAGCCAGGCCGAGAGAAGGCTTGAAAAAATAAGGACATTTATCATTTCTTCTTCAGCCAGCCCTTCTCATGGTTTTTACAAAGTACACAGCACAGCAGATTCTGCAATATTCTTACACACTAATTAAGCATTGGAAACCTACCTACTTCTTTGTTCATTGTAAACAATTGTACTTTCTGTAAAGTGGTTTGAATTAAAGAGAAAAGAAAAGTATGTTTTGTTTTGTTTTTTTTCTTCAAGATCTGTTCACATGTACTTAGCAAGAGTGAGTACACAGCGTTAAAAAATGGTACTTAGTGTAGTGAGGAAGGCGAAAAGCAAAGAGAGCATATGAAGGTAATATTGAAGTAGGCGCAGTTTTGAAGTGGTGAAAGGCAAAGGCATGAGTGCAAGCCTAATAAAAGGTAATAGGAGAGATGTGGAGCAGGCGGAGGACTTGGCTGGAGCAGGAAAAGGCAAAAGGGAAAGGCGAGTGCACGTCTCCCCGCCCCCCAAGCCAGGCCGAGAGAAGGCTTGAAAAAAAAAGGACATTTATCATTTCTTCTTCAGCCAGCCCTTCTCATGGTTTTTACAAAGTACACAGCACAGCAGATTCTGCAATATTCTTACACACTAATTAAGCATTGGAAACCTACCTACTTCTTTGTTCATTGTAAACAATTGTACTTTCTGTAAAGTGGTTTGAATTAAAGAGAAAAGAAAAGTATGTTTTGTTTTGTTTTTTTTCTTCAAGATCTGTTCACATGTACTTAGCAAGAGTGAGTACACAGCGTTAAAAAATGGTACTTAGTGTAGTGAGGAAGGCGAAAAGCAAAGAGAGCATATGAAGGTAATATTGAAGTAGGCGCAGTTTTGAAGTGGTGAAAGGCAAAGGCATGAGTGCAAGCCTAATAAAAGGTAATAGGAGAGATGTGGAGCAGGCGGAGGACTTGGCTGGAGCAGGAAAAGGCAAAAGGGGAAACGCGAATGCGCATCCCCGCCCCCCAAGCTAGGGCCGTGGCAGCGAGATCGTGGGGGTTCGAACTGGCGGCGCTCTGTACCAGAGTGCTCTGCCACACATCATACGCCAAACGGCCGGCCGAGAGAACGGTTAAAAAAAAGGACATTTATCATTTCTTCTCCAGCCAGCCAGCCAGCCAGCCAGCCCGCCCTTCTCATGGTTTTTACAAAGTACACAGCACAGCAGATTCTGCAATATTCTTACACACTAATTAAGCATTGGAAACCTACCTACTTCTTTGTTCATTGTAAACAATTGTACTTTCTGTAAAGTGGTTTGAATTAAAGAGAAAAGAAAAGTATGTTTTGTTTTGTTTTTTTTCTTCAAGATCTGTTCACATGTACTTAGCAAGAGTGAGTACACAGCGTTAAAAAATGGTACTTAGTGTAGTGAGGAAGGCGAAAAGCAAAGAGAGCATATGAAGGTAATATTGAAGTAGGCGCAGTTTTGAAGTGGTGAAAGGCAAAGGCATGAGTGCAAGCCTAATAAAAGGTAATAGGAGAGATGTGGAGCAGGCGGAGGACTTGGCTGGAGCAGGAAAAGGCAAAAGGGGAAACGCGAATGCGCATCCCCGCCCCCCAAGCTAGGGCCGTGGCAGCGAGATCGTGGGGGTTCGAACTGGCGGCGCTCTGTACCAGAGTGCTCTGCCACACATCATACGCCAAACGGCCGGCCGAGAGAACGGTTAAAAAAAAGGACATTTATCATTTCTTCTCCAGCCAGCCAGCCAGCCAGCCCGCCCTTCTCATGGTTTTTACAAAGTACACAGCACAGCAGATTCTGCAATATTCTTACACACTAATTAAGCATTGGAAACCTACCTACTTCTTTGTTCATTGTAAACAATTGTACTTTCTGTAAAGTGGTTTGAATTAAAGAGAAAAGAAAAGTATGTTTTGTTTTGTTTTTTTTCTTCAAGATCTGTTCACATGTACTTAGCAAGAGTGAGTACACAGCGTTAAAAAATGGTACTTAGTGTAGTGAGGAAGGCGAAAAGCAAAGAGAGCATATGAAGGTAATATTGAAGTAGGCGCAGTTTTGAAGTGGTGAAAGGCAAAGGCATGAGTGCAAGCCTAATAAAAGGTAATAGGAGAGATGTGGAGCAGGCGGAGGACTTGGCTGGAGCAGGAAAAGGCAAAAGGGGAAACGCGAATGCGCATCCCCGCCCCCCAAGCTAGGGCCGTGGCAGCGAGATCGTGGGGGTTCGAACTGGCGGCGCTCTGTACCAGAGTGCTCTGCCACACATCATACGCCAAACGGCCGGCCGAGAGAACGGTTAAAAAAAAGGACATTTATCATTTCTTCTCCAGCCAGCCAGCCAGCCAGCCAGCCCGCCCTTCTCATGGTTTTTACAAAGTACACAGCACAGCAGATTCTGCAATATTCTTACACACTAATTAAGCATTGGAAACCTACCTACTTCTTTGTTCATTGTAAACAATTGTACTTTCTGTAAAGTGGTTTGAATTAAAGAGAAAAGAAAAGTATGTTTTGTTTTGTTTTTTTTCTTCAAGATCTGTTCACATGTACTTAGCAAGAGTGAGTACACAGCGTTAAAAAATGGTACTTAGTGTAGTGAGGAAGGCGAAAAGCAAAGAGAGCATATGAAGGTAATATTGAAGTAGGCGCAGTTTTGAAGTGGTGAAAGGCAAAGGCATGAGTGCAAGCCTAATAAAAGGTAATAGGAGAGATGTGGAGCAGGCGGAGGACTTGGCTGGAGCAGGAAAAGGCAAAAGGGGAAACGCGAATGCGCATCCCCGCCCCCCAAGCTAGGGCCGTGGCAGCGAGATCGTGGGGGTTCGAACTGGCGGCGCTCTGTACCAGAGTGCTCTGCCACACATCATACGCCAAACGGCCGGCCGAGAGAACGGTTAAAAAAAAGGACATTTATCATTTCTTCTCCAGCCAGCCAGCCAGCCAGCCAGCCAGCCAGCCCGCCCTTCTCATGGTTTTTACAAAGTACACAGCACAGCAGATTCTGCAATATTCTTACACACTAATTAAGCATTGGAAACCTACCTACTTCTTTGTTCATTGTAAACAATTGTACTTTCTGTAAAGTGGTTTGAATTAAAGAGAAAAGAAAAGTATGTTTTGTTTTGTTTTTTTTCTTCAAGATCTGTTCACATGTACTTAGCAAGAGTGAGTACACAGCGTTAAAAAATGGTACTTAGTGTAGTGAGGAAGGCGAAAAGCAAAGAGAGCATATGAAGGTAATATTGAAGTAGGCGCAGTTTTGAAGTGGTGAAAGGCAAAGGCATGAGTGCAAGCCTAATAAAAGGTAATAGGAGAGATGTGGAGCAGGCGGAGGACTTGGCTGGAGCAGGAAAAGGCAAAAGGGGAAACGCGAATGCGCATCCCCGCCCCCCAAGCTAGGGCCGTGGCAGCGAGATCGTGGGGGTTCGAACTGGCGGCGCTCTGTACCAGAGTGCTCTGCCACACATCATACGCCAAACGGCCGGCCGAGAGAACGGTTAAAAAAAAGGACATTTATCATTTCTTCTCCAGCCAGCCAGCCAGCCAGCCAGCCCGCCCTTCTCATGGTTTTTACAAAGTACACAGCACAGCAGATTCTGCAATATTCTTACACACTAATTAAGCATTGGAAACCTACCTACTTCTTTGTTCATTGTAAACAATTGTACTTTCTGTAAAGTGGTTTGAATTAAAGAGAAAAGAAAAGTATGTTTTGTTTTGTTTTTTTTCTTCAAGATCTGTTCACATGTACTTAGCAAGAGTGAGTACACAGCGTTAAAAAATGGTACTTAGTGTAGTGAGGAAGGCGAAAAGCAAAGAGAGCATATGAAGGTAATATTGAAGTAGGCGCAGTTTTGAAGTGGTGAAAGGCAAAGGCATGAGTGCAAGCCTAATAAAAGGTAATAGGAGAGATGTGGAGCAGGCGGAGGACTTGGCTGGAGCAGGAAAAGGCAAAAGGGGAAACGCGAATGCGCATCCCCGCCCCCCAAGCTAGGGCCGTGGCAGCGAGATCGTGGGGGTTCGAACTGGCGGCGCTCTGTACCAGAGTGCTCTGCCACACATCATACGCCAAACGGCCGGCCGAGAGAACGGTTAAAAAAAAGGACATTTATCATTTCTTCTCCAGCCAGCCAGCCAGCCAGCCAGCCCGCCCTTCTCATGGTTTTTACAAAGTACACAGCACAGCAGATTCTGCAATATTCTTACACACTAATTAAGCATTGGAAACCTACCTACTTCTTTGTTCATTGTAAACAATTGTACTTTCTGTAAAGTGGTTTGAATTAAAGAGAAAAGAAAAGTATGTTTTGTTTTGTTTTTTTTCTTCAAGATCTGTTCACATGTACTTAGCAAGAGTGAGTACACAGCGTTAAAAAATGGTACTTAGTGTAGTGAGGAAGGCGAAAAGCAAAGAGAGCATATGAAGGTAATATTGAAGTAGGCGCAGTTTTGAAGTGGTGAAAGGCAAAGGCATGAGTGCAAGCCTAATAAAAGGTAATAGGAGAGATGTGGAGCAGGCGGAGGACTTGGCTGGAGCAGGAAAAGGCAAAAGGGGAAACGCGAATGCGCATCCCCGCCCCCCAAGCTAGGGCCGTGGCAGCGAGATCGTGGGGGTTCGAACTGGCGGCGCTCTGTACCAGAGTGCTCTGCCACACATCATACGCCAAACGGCCGGCCGAGAGAACGGTTAAAAAAAAGGACATTTATCATTTCTTCTCCAGCCAGCCAGCCAGCCAGCCAGCCCGCCCTTCTCATGGTTTTTACAAAGTACACAGCACAGCAGATTCTGCAATATTCTTACACACTAATTAAGCATTGGAAACCTACCTACTTCTTTGTTCATTGTAAACAATTGTACTTTCTGTAAAGTGGTTTGAATTAAAGAGAAAAGAAAAGTATGTTTTGTTTTGTTTTTTTTCTTCAAGATCTGTTCACATGTACTTAGCAAGAGTGAGTACACAGCGTTAAAAAATGGTACTTAGTGTAGTGAGGAAGGCGAAAAGCAAAGAGAGCATATGAAGGTAATATTGAAGTAGGCGCAGTTTTGAAGTGGTGAAAGGCAAAGGCATGAGTGCAAGCCTAATAAAAGGTAATAGGAGAGATGTGGAGCAGGCGGAGGACTTGGCTGGAGCAGGAAAAGGCAAAAGGGAAAGGCGAGTGCACGTCTCCCCGCCCCCCAAGCCAGGCCGAGAGAAGGCTTGAAAAAATAAGGACATTTATCATTTCTTCTTCAGCCAGCCCTTCTCATGGTTTTTACAAAGTACACAGCACAGCAGATTCTGCAATATTCTTACACACTAATTAAGCATTGGAAACCTACCTACTTCTTTGTTCATTGTAAACAATTGTACTTTCTGTAAAGTGGTTTGAATTAAAGAGAAAAGAAAAGTATGTTTTGTTTTGTTTTTTTTCTTCAAGATCTGTTCACATGTACTTAGCAAGAGTGAGTACACAGCGTTAAAAAATGGTACTTAGTGTAGTGAGGAAGGCGAAAAGCAAAGAGAGCATATGAAGGTAATATTGAAGTAGGCGCAGTTTTGAAGTGGTGAAAGGCAAAGGCATGAGTGCAAGCCTAATAAAAGGTAATAGGAGAGATGTGGAGCAGGCGGAGGACTTGGCTGGAGCAGGAAAAGGCAAAAGGGAAAGGCGAGTGCACGTCTCCCCGCCCCCCAAGCCAGGCCGAGAGAAGGCTTGAAAAAAAAAGGACATTTATCATTTCTTCTTCAGCCAGCCCTTCTCATGGTTTTTACAAAGTACACAGCACAGCAGATTCTGCAATATTCTTACACACTAATTAAGCATTGGAAACCTACCTACTTCTTTGTTCATTGTAAACAATTGTACTTTCTGTAAAGTGGTTTGAATTAAAGAGAAAAGAAAAGTATGTTTTGTTTTGTTTTTTTTCTTCAAGATCTATTCACATGTACTTAGCAAGAGTGAGTACACAGCGTTAAAAAATGGTACTTAGTGTAGTGAGGAAGGCGAAAAGCAAAGAGAGCATATGAAGGTAATATTGAAGTAGGCGCAGTTTTGAAGTGGTGAAAGGCAAAGGCATGAGTGCAAGCCTAATAAAAGGTAATAGGAGAGATGTGGAGCAGGCGGAGGACTTGGCTGGAGCAGGAAAAGGCAAAAGGGGAAACGCGAATGCGCATCCCCGCCCCCCAAGCTAGGGCCGTGGCAGCGAGATCGTGGGGGTTCGAACTGGCGGCGCTCTGTACCAGAGTGCTCTGCCACACATCATACGCCAAACGGCCGGCCGAGAGAACGGTTAAAAAAAAGGACATTTATCATTTCTTCTCCAGCCAGCCAGCCAGCCAGCCCGCCCTTCTCATGGTTTTTACAAAGTACACAGCACAGCAGATTCTGCAATATTCTTACACACTAATTAAGCATTGGAAACCTACCTACTTCTTTGTTCATTGTAAACAATTGTACTTTCTGTAAAGTGGTTTGAATTAAAGAGAAAAGAAAAGTATGTTTTGTTTTGTTTTTTTTCTTCAAGATCTGTTCACATGCACTTAGCAAGAGTGAGTACACAGCGTTAAAAAATGGTACTTAGTGTAGTGAGGAAGGCGAAAAGCAAAGAGAGCATATGAAGGTAATATTGAAGTAGGCGCAGTTTTGAAGTGGTGAAAGGCAAAGGCATGAGTGCAAGCCTAATAAAAGGTAATAGGAGAGATGTGGAGCAGGCGGAGGACTTGGCTGGAGCAGGAAAAGGCAAAAGGGGAAACGCGAATGCGCATCCCCGCCCCCCAAGCTAGGGCCGTGGCAGCGAGATCGTGGGGGTTCGAACTGGCGGCGCTCTGTACCAGAGTGCTCTGCCACACATCATACGCCAAACGGCCGGCCGAGAGAACGGTTAAAAAAAAGGACATTTATCATTTCTTCTCCAGCCAGCCAGCCAGCCAGCCAGCCCGCCCTTCTCATGGTTTTTACAAAGTACACAGCACAGCAGATTCTGCAATATTCTTACACACTAATTAAGCATTGGAAACCTACCTACTTCTTTGTTCATTGTAAACAATTGTACTTTCTGTAAAGTGGTTTGAATTAAAGAGAAAAGAAAAGTATGTTTTGTTTTGTTTTTTTTCTTCAAGATCTGTTCACATGTACTTAGCAAGAGTGAGTACACAGCGTTAAAAAATGGTACTTAGTGTAGTGAGGAAGGCGAAAAGCAAAGAGAGCATATGAAGGTAATATTGAAGTAGGCGCAGTTTTGAAGTGGTGAAAGGCAAAGGCATGAGTGCAAGCCTAATAAAAGGTAATAGGAGAGATGTGGAGCAGGCGGAGGACTTGGCTGGAGCAGGAAAAGGCAAAAGGGGAAACGCGAATGCGCATCCCCGCCCCCCAAGCTAGGGCCGTGGCAGCGAGATCGTGGGGGTTCGAACTGGCGGCGCTCTGTACCAGAGTGCTCTGCCACACATCATACGCCAAACGGCCGGCCGAGAGAACGGTTAAAAAAAAGGACATTTATCATTTCTTCTCCAGCCAGCCAGCCAGCCAGCCAGCCCGCCCTTCTCATGGTTTTTACAAAGTACACAGCACAGCAGATTCTGCAATATTCTTACACACTAATTAAGCATTGGAAACCTACCTACTTCTTTGTTCATTGTAAACAATTGTACTTTCTGTAAAGTGGTTTGAATTAAAGAGAAAAGAAAAGTATGTTTTGTTTTGTTTTTTTTCTTCAAGATCTGTTCACATGTACTTAGCAAGAGTGAGTACACAGCGTTAAAAAATGGTACTTAGTGTAGTGAGGAAGGCGAAAAGCAAAGAGAGCATATGAAGGTAATATTGAAGTAGGCGCAGTTTTGAAGTGGTGAAAGGCAAAGGCATGAGTGCAAGCCTAATAAAAGGTAATAGGAGAGATGTGGAGCAGGCGGAGGACTTGGCTGGAGCAGGAAAAGGCAAAAGGGGAAACGCGAATGCGCATCCCCGCCCCCCAAGCTAGGGCCGTGGCAGCGAGATCGTGGGGGTTCGAACTGGCGGCGCTCTGTACCAGAGTGCTCTGCCACACATCATACGCCAAACGGCCGGCCGAGAGAATGGTTAAAAAAAAGGACATTTATCATTTCTTCTCCAGCCAGCCAGCCAGCCAGCCCGCCCTTCTCATGGTTTTTACAAAGTACACAGCACAGCAGATTCTGCAATATTCTTACACACTAATTAAGCATTGGAAACCTACCTACTTCTTTGTTCATTGTAAACAATTGTACTTTCTGTAAAGTGGTTTGAATTAAAGAGAAAAGAAAAGTATGTTTTGTTTTGTTTTTTTTCTTCAAGATCTGTTCACATGCACTTAGCAAGAGTGAGTACACAGCGTTAAAAAATGGTACTTAGTGTAGTGAGGAAGGCGAAAAGCAAAGAGAGCATATGAAGGTAATATTGAAGTAGGCGCAGTTTTGAAGTGGTGAAAGGCAAAGGCATGAGTGCAAGCCTAATAAAAGGTAATAGGAGAGATGTGGAGCAGGCGGAGGACTTGGCTGGAGCAGGAAAAGGCAAAAGGGAAAGGCGAGTGCACGTCTCCCCGCCCCCCAAGCCAGGCCGAGAGAAGGCTTGAAAAAATAAGGACATTTATCATTTCTTCTTCAGCCAGCCCTTCTCATGGTTTTTACAAAGTACACAGCACAGCAGATTCTGCAATATTCTTACACACTAATTAAGCATTGGAAACCTACCTACTTCTTTGTTCATTGTAAACAATTGTACTTTCTGTAAAGTGGTTTGAATTAAAGAGAAAAGAAAAGTATGTTTTGTTTTGTTTTTTTTCTTCAAGATCTGTTCACATGTACTTAGCAAGAGTGAGTACACAGCGTTAAAAAATGGTACTTAGTGTAGTGAGGAAGGCGAAAAGCAAAGAGAGCATATGAAGGTAATATTGAAGTAGGCGCAGTTTTGAAGTGGTGAAAGGCAAAGGCATGAGTGCAAGCCTAATAAAAGGTAATAGGAGAGATGTGGAGCAGGCGGAGGACTTGGCTGGAGCAGGAAAAGGCAAAAGGGAAAGGCGAGTGCACGTCTCCCCGCCCCCCAAGCCAGGCCGAGAGAAGGCTTGAAAAAAAAAGGACATTTATCATTTCTTCTTCAGCCAGCCCTTCTCATGGTTTTTACAAAGTACACAGCACAGCAGATTCTGCAATATTCTTACACACTAATTAAGCATTGGAAACCTACCTACTTCTTTGTTCATTGTAAACAATTGTACTTTCTGTAAAGTGGTTTGAATTAAAGAGAAAAGAAAAGTATGTTTTGTTTTGTTTTTTTTCTTCAAGATCTGTTCACATGTACTTAGCAAGAGTGAGTACACAGCGTTAAAAAATGGTACTTAGTGTAGTGAGGAAGGCGAAAAGCAAAGAGAGCATATGAAGGTAATATTGAAGTAGGCGCAGTTTTGAAGTGGTGAAAGGCAAAGGCATGAGTGCAAGCCTAATAAAAGGTAATAGGAGAGATGTGGAGCAGGCGGAGGACTTGGCTGGAGCAGGAAAAGGCAAAAGGGGAAACGCGAATGCGCATCCCCGCCCCCCAAGCTAGGGCCGTGGCAGCGAGATCGTGGGGGTTCGAACTGGCGGCGCTCTGTACCAGAGTGCTCTGCCACACATCATACGCCAAACGGCCGGCCGAGAGAACGGTTAAAAAAAAGGACATTTATCATTTCTTCTCCAGCCAGCCAGCCAGCCAGCCAGCCCGCCCTTCTCATGGTTTTTACAAAGTACACAGCACAGCAGATTCTGCAATATTCTTACACACTAATTAAGCATTGGAAACCTACCTACTTCTTTGTTCATTGTAAACAATTGTACTTTCTGTAAAGTGGTTTGAATTAAAGAGAAAAGAAAAGTATGTTTTGTTTTGTTTTTTTTCTTCAAGATCTGTTCACATGTACTTAGCAAGAGTGAGTACACAGCGTTAAAAAATGGTACTTAGTGTAGTGAGGAAGGCGAAAAGCAAAGAGAGCATATGAAGGTAATATTGAAGTAGGCGCAGTTTTGAAGTGGTGAAAGGCAAAGGCATGAGTGCAAGCCTAATAAAAGGTAATAGGAGAGATGTGGAGCAGGCGGAGGACTTGGCTGGAGCAGGAAAAGGCAAAAGGGGAAACGCGAATGCGCATCCCCGCCCCCCAAGCTAGGGCCGTGGCAGCGAGATCGTGGGGGTTCGAACTGGCGGCGCTCTGTACCAGAGTGCTCTGCCACACATCATACGCCAAACGGCCGGCCGAGAGAACGGTTAAAAAAAAAGGACATTTATCATTTCTTCTCCAGCCAGCCAGCCAGCCAGCCAGCCAGCCAGCCAGCCAGCCCGCCCTTCTCATGGTTTTTACAAAGTACACAGCACAGCAGATTCTGCAATATTCTTACACACTAATTAAGCATTGGAAACCTACCTACTTCTTTGTTCATTGTAAACAATTGTACTTTCTGTAAAGTGGTTTGAATTAAAGAGAAAAGAAAAGTATGTTTTGTTTTGTTTTTTTTCTTCAAGATCTGTTCACATGTACTTAGCAAGAGTGAGTACACAGCGTTAAAAAATGGTACTTAGTGTAGTGAGGAAGGCGAAAAGCAAAGAGAGCATATGAAGGTAATATTGAAGTAGGCGCAGTTTTGAAGTGGTGAAAGGCAAAGGCATGAGTGCAAGCCTAATAAAAGGTAATAGGAGAGATGTGGAGCAGGCGGAGGACTTGGCTGGAGCAGGAAAAGGCAAAAGGGAAAGGCGAGTGCACGTCTCCCCGCCCCCCAAGCCAGGCCGAGAGAAGGCTTGAAAAAATAAGGACATTTATCATTTCTTCTTCAGCCAGCCCTTCTCATGGTTTTTACAAAGTACACAGCACAGCAGATTCTGCAATATTCTTACACACTAATTAAGCATTGGAAACCTACCTACTTCTTTGTTCATTGTAAACAATTGTACTTTCTGTAAAGTGGTTTGAATTAAAGAGAAAAGAAAAGTATGTTTTGTTTTGTTTTTTTTCTTCAAGATCTGTTCACATGTACTTAGCAAGAGTGAGTACACAGTGTTAAAAAATGGTACTTAGTGTAGTGAGGAAGGCGAAAAGCAAAGAGAGCATATGAAGGTAATATTGAAGTAGGCGCAGTTTTGAAGTGGTGAAAGGCAAAGGCATGAGTGCAAGCCTAATAAAAGGTAATAGGAGAGATGTGGAGCAGGCGGAGGACTTGGCTGGAGCAGGAAAAGGCAAAAGGGGAAACGCGAATGCGCATCCCCGCCCCCCAAGCTAGGGCCGTGGCAGCGAGATCGTGGGGGTTCGAACTGGCGGCGCTCTGTACCAGAGTGCTCTGCCACACATCATACGCCAAACGGCCGGCCGAGAGAACGGTTAAAAAAAAGGACATTTATCATTTCTTCTCCAGCCAGCCAGCCAGCCAGCCAGCCCGCCCTTCTCATGGTTTTTACAAAGTACACAGCACAGCAGATTCTGCAATATTCTTACACACTAATTAAGCATTGGAAACCTACCTACTTCTTTGTTCATTGTAAACAATTGTACTTTCTGTAAAGTGGTTTGAATTAAAGAGAAAAGAAAAGTATGTTTTGTTTTGTTTTTTTTCTTCAAGATCTGTTCACATGTACTTAGCAAGAGTGAGTACACAGCGTTAAAAAATGGTACTTAGTGTAGTGAGGAAGGCGAAAAGCAAAGAGAGCATATGAAGGTAATATTGAAGTAGGCGCAGTTTTGAAGTGGTGAAAGGCAAAGGCATGAGTGCAAGCCTAATAAAAGGTAATAGGAGAGATGTGGAGCAGGCGGAGGACTTGGCTGGAGCAGGAAAAGGCAAAAGGGGAAACGCGAATGCGCATCCCCGCCCCCCAAGCTAGGGCCGTGGCAGCGAGATCGTGGGGGTTCGAACTGGCGGCGCTCTGTACCAGAGTGCTCTGCCACACATCATACGCCAAACGGCCGGCCGAGAGAACGGTTAAAAAAAAGGACATTTATCATTTCTTCTCCAGCCAGCCAGCCAGCCAGCCAGCCCGCCCTTCTCATGGTTTTTACAAAGTACACAGCACAGCAGATTCTGCAATATTCTTACACACTAATTAAGCATTGGAAACCTACCTACTTCTTTGTTCATTGTAAACAATTGTACTTTCTGTAAAGTGG
This sequence comes from Astatotilapia calliptera, assembly GCF_964374335.1. Classification (NCBI taxonomy): domain Eukaryota; kingdom Metazoa; phylum Chordata; class Actinopteri; order Cichliformes; family Cichlidae; genus Astatotilapia; species Astatotilapia calliptera. The sequence goes on along the minus strand of NC_137440.1, from coordinate 21,074,050 downwards.
TTTGAATTAAAGAGAAAAGAAAAGTATGTTTTGTTTTGTTTTTTTTCTTCAAGATCTGTTCACATGTACTTAGCAAGAGTGAGTACACAGCGTTAAAAAATGGTACTTAGTGTAGTGAGGAAGGCGAAAAGCAAAGAGAGCATATGAAGGTAATATTGAAGTAGGCGCAGTTTTGAAGTGGTGAAAGGCAAAGGCATGAGTGCAAGCCTAATAAAAGGTAATAGGAGAGATGTGGAGCAGGCGGAGGACTTGGCTGGAGCAGGAAAAGGCAAAAGGGGAAACGCGAATGCGCATCCCCGCCCCCCAAGCTAGGGCCGTGGCAGCGAGATCGTGGGGGTTCGAACTGGCGGCGCTCTGTACCAGAGTGCTCTGCCACACATCATACGCCAAACGGCCGGCCGAGAGAACGGTTAAAAAAAAGGACATTTATCATTTCTTCTCCAGCCAGCCAGCCAGCCAGCCAGCCCGCCCTTCTCATGGTTTTTACAAAGTACACAGCACAGCAGATTCTGCAATATTCTTACACACTAATTAAGCATTGGAAACCTACCTACTTCTTTGTTCATTGTAAACAATTGTACTTTCTGTAAAGTGGTTTGAATTAAAGAGAAAAGAAAAGTATGTTTTGTTTTGTTTTTTTTCTTCAAGATCTGTTCACATGTACTTAGCAAGAGTGAGTACACAGCGTTAAAAAATGGTACTTAGTGTAGTGAGGAAGGCGAAAAGCAAAGAGAGCATATGAAGGTAATATTGAAGTAGGCGCAGTTTTGAAGTGGTGAAAGGCAAAGGCATGAGTGCAAGCCTAATAAAAGGTAATAGGAGAGATGTGGAGCAGGCGGAGGACTTGGCTGGAGCAGGAAAAGGCAAAAGGGGAAACGCGAATGCGCATCCCCGCCCCCCAAGCTAGGGCCGTGGCAGCGAGATCGTGGGGGTTCGAACTGGCGGCGCTCTGTACCAGAGTGCTCTGCCACACATCATACGCCAAACGGCCGGCCGAGAGAACGGTTAAAAAAAAGGACATTTATCATTTCTTCTCCAGCCAGCCAGCCAGCCAGCCAGCCAGCCAGCCAGCCCGCCCTTCTCATGGTTTTTACAAAGTACACAGCACAGCAGATTCTGCAATATTCTTACACACTAATTAAGCATTGGAAACCTACCTACTTCTTTGTTCATTGTAAACAATTGTACTTTCTGTAAAGTGGTTTGAATTAAAGAGAAAAGAAAAGTATGTTTTGTTTTGTTTTTTTTCTTCAAGATCTGTTCACATGTACTTAGCAAGAGTGAGTACACAGCGTTAAAAAATGGTACTTAGTGTAGTGAGGAAGGCGAAAAGCAAAGAGAGCATATGAAGGTAATATTGAAGTAGGCGCAGTTTTGAAGTGGTGAAAGGCAAAGGCATGAGTGCAAGCCTAATAAAAGGTAATAGGAGAGATGTGGAGCAGGCGGAGGACTTGGCTGGAGCAGGAAAAGGCAAAAGGGAAAGGCGAGTGCACGTCTCCCCGCCCCCCAAGCCAGGCCGAGAGAAGGCTTGAAAAAATAAGGACATTTATCATTTCTTCTTCAGCCAGCCCTTCTCATGGTTTTTACAAAGTACACAGCACAGCAGATTCTGCAATATTCTTACACACTAATTAAGCATTGGAAACCTACCTACTTCTTTGTTCATTGTAAACAATTGTACTTTCTGTAAAGTGGTTTGAATTAAAGAGAAAAGAAAAGTATGTTTTGTTTTGTTTTTTTTCTTCAAGATCTGTTCACATGTACTTAGCAAGAGTGAGTACACAGCGTTAAAAAATGGTACTTAGTGTAGTGAGGAAGGCGAAAAGCAAAGAGAGCATATGAAGGTAATATTGAAGTAGGCGCAGTTTTGAAGTGGTGAAAGGCAAAGGCATGAGTGCAAGCCTAATAAAAGGTAATAGGAGAGATGTGGAGCAGGCGGAGGACTTGGCTGGAGCAGGAAAAGGCAAAAGGGGAAACGCGAATGCGCATCCCCGCCCCCCAAGCTAGGGCCGTGGCAGCGAGATCATGGGGGTTCGAACTGGCGGCGCTCTGTACCAGAGTGCTCTGCCACACATCATACGCCAAACGGCCGGCCGAGAGAACGGTTAAAAAAAAGGACATTTATCATTTCTTCTCCAGCCAGCCAGCCCGCCCTTCTCATGGTTTTTACAAAGTACACAGCACAGCAGATTCTGCAATATTCTTACACACTAATTAAGCATTGGAAACCTACCTACTTCTTTGTTCATTGTAAACAATTGTACTTTCTGTAAAGTGGTTTGAATTAAAGAGAAAAGAAAAGTATGTTTTGTTTTGTTTTTTTTCTTCAAGATCTGTTCACATGTACTTAGCAAGAGTGAGTACACAGCGTTAAAAAATGGTACTTAGTGTAGTGAGGAAGGCGAAAAGCAAAGAGAGCATATGAAGGTAATATTGAAGTAGGCGCAGTTTTGAAGTGGTGAAAGGCAAAGGCATGAGTGCAAGCCTAATAAAAGGTAATAGGAGAGATGTGGAGCAGGCGGAGGACTTGGCTGGAGCAGGAAAAGGCAAAAGGGAAAGGCGAGTGCACGTCTCCCCGCCCCCCAAGCCAGGCCGAGAGAAGGCTTGAAAAAATAAGGACATTTATCATTTCTTCTTCAGCCAGCCCTTCTCATGGTTTTTACAAAGTACACAGCACAGCAGATTCTGCAATATTCTTACACACTAATTAAGCATTGGAAACCTACCTACTTCTTTGTTCATTGTAAACAATTGTACTTTCTGTAAAGTGGTTTGAATTAAAGAGAAAAGAAAAGTATGTTTTGTTTTGTTTTTTTTCTTCAAGATCTGTTCACATGTACTTAGCAAGAGTGAGTACACAGCGTTAAAAAATGGTACTTAGTGTAGTGAGGAAGGCGAAAAGCAAAGAGAGCATATGAAGGTAATATTGAAGTAGGCGCAGTTTTGAAGTGGTGAAAGGCAAAGGCATGAGTGCAAGCCTAATAAAAGGTAATAGGAGAGATGTGGAGCAGGCGGAGGACTTGGCTGGAGCAGGAAAAGGCAAAAGGGGAAACGCGAATGCGCATCCCCGCCCCCCAAGCTAGGGCCGTGGCAGCGAGATCATGGGGGTTCGAACTGGCGGCGCTCTGTACCAGAGTGCTCTGCCACACATCATACGCCAAACGGCCGGCCGAGAGAACGGTTAAAAAAAAGGACATTTATCATTTCTTCTCCAGCCAGCCAGCCAGCCAGCCAGCCAGCCAGCCCGCCCTTCTCATGGTTTTTACAAAGTACACAGCACAGCAGATTCTGCAATATTCTTACACACTAATTAAGCATTGGAAACCTACCTACTTCTTTGTTCATTGTAAACAATTGTACTTTCTGTAAAGTGGTTTGAATTAAAGAGAAAAGAAAAGTATGTTTTGTTTTGTTTTTTTTCTTCAAGATCTGTTCACATGTACTTAGCAAGAGTGAGTACACAGCGTTAAAAAATGGTACTTAGTGTAGTGAGGAAGGCGAAAAGCAAAGAGAGCATATGAAGGTAATATTGAAGTAGGCGCAGTTTTGAAGTGGTGAAAGGCAAAGGCATGAGTGCAAGCCTAATAAAAGGTAATAGGAGAGATGTGGAGCAGGCGGAGGACTTGGCTGGAGCAGGAAAAGGCAAAAGGGAAAGGCGAGTGCACGTCTCCCCGCCCCCCAAGCCAGGCCGAGAGAAGGCTTGAAAAAAAAAGGACATTTATCATTTCTTCTTCAGCCAGCCCTTCTCATGGTTTTTACAAAGTACACAGCACAGCAGATTCTGCAATATTCTTACACACTAATTAAGCATTGGAAACCTACCTACTTCTTTGTTCATTGTAAACAATTGTACTTTCTGTAAAGTGGTTTGAATTAAAGAGAAAAGAAAAGTATGTTTTGTTTTGTTTTTTTTCTTCAAGATCTGTTCACATGTACTTAGCAAGAGTGAGTACACAGCGTTAAAAAATGGTACTTAGTGTAGTGAGGAAGGCGAAAAGCAAAGAGAGCATATGAAGGTAATATTGAAGTAGGCGCAGTTTTGAAGTGGTGAAAGGCAAAGGCATGAGTGCAAGCCTAATAAAAGGTAATAGGAGAGATGTGGAGCAGGCGGAGGACTTGGCTGGAGCAGGAAAAGGCAAAAGGGGAAACGCGAATGCGCATCCCCGCCCCCCAAGCTAGGGCCGTGGCAGCGAGATCGTGGGGGTTCGAACTGGCGGCGCTCTGTACCAGAGTGCTCTGCCACACATCATACGCCAAACGGCCGGCCGAGAGAACGGTTAAAAAAAAGGACATTTATCATTTCTTCTCCAGCCAGCCAGCCAGCCAGCCAGCCCGCCCTTCTCATGGTTTTTACAAAGTACACAGCACAGCAGATTCTGCAATATTCTTACACACTAATTAAGCATTGGAAACCTACCTACTTCTTTGTTCATTGTAAACAATTGTACTTTCTGTAAAGTGGTTTGAATTAAAGAGAAAAGAAAAGTATGTTTTGTTTTGTTTTTTTTCTTCAAGATCTGTTCACATGTACTTAGCAAGAGTGAGTACACAGCGTTAAAAAATGGTACTTAGTGTAGTGAGGAAGGCGAAAAGCAAAGAGAGCATATGAAGGTAATATTGAAGTAGGCGCAGTTTTGAAGTGGTGAAAGGCAAAGGCATGAGTGCAAGCCTAATAAAAGGTAATAGGAGAGATGTGGAGCAGGCGGAGGACTTGGCTGGAGCAGGAAAAGGCAAAAGGGGAAACGCGAATGCGCATCCCCGCCCCCCAAGCTAGGGCCGTGGCAGCGAGATCGTGGGGGTTCGAACTGGCGGCGCTCTGTACCAGAGTGCTCTGCCACACATCATACGCCAAACGGCCGGCCGAGAGAACGGTTAAAAAAAAGGACATTTATCATTTCTTCTCCAGCCAGCCAGCCAGCCAGCCAGCCAGCCAGCCAGCCAGCCCGCCCTTCTCATGGTTTTTACAAAGTACACAGCACAGCAGATTCTGCAATATTCTTACACACTAATTAAGCATTGGAAACCTACCTACTTCTTTGTTCATTGTAAACAATTGTACTTTCTGTAAAGTGGTTTGAATTAAAGAGAAAAGAAAAGTATGTTTTGTTTTGTTTTTTTTCTTCAAGATCTGTTCACATGTACTTAGCAAGAGTGAGTACACAGCGTTAAAAAATGGTACTTAGTGTAGTGAGGAAGGCGAAAAGCAAAGAGAGCATATGAAGGTAATATTGAAGTAGGCGCAGTTTTGAAGTGGTGAAAGGCAAAGGCATGAGTGCAAGCCTAATAAAAGGTAATAGGAGAGATGTGGAGCAGGCGGAGGACTTGGCTGGAGCAGGAAAAGGCAAAGGGAAAGGCGAGTGCACGTCTCCCCGCCCCCCAAGCCAGGCCGAGAGAAGGCTTGAAAAAATAAGGACATTTATCATTTCTTCTTCAGCCAGCCCTTCTCATGGTTTTTACAAAGTACACAGCACAGCAGATTCTGCAATATTCTTACACACTAATTAAGCATTGGAAACCTACCTACTTCTTTGTTCATTGTAAACAATTGTACTTTCTGTAAAGTGGTTTGAATTAAAGAGAAAAGAAAAGTATGTTTTGTTTTGTTTTTTTTCTTCAAGATCTGTTCACATGTACTTAGCAAGAGTGAGTACACAGTGTTAAAAAATGGTACTTAGTGTAGTGAGGAAGGCGAAAAGCAAAGAGAGCATATGAAGGTAATATTGAAGTAGGCGCAGTTTTGAAGTGGTGAAAGGCAAAGGCATGAGTGCAAGCCTAATAAAAGGTAATAGGAGAGATGTGGAGCAGGCGGAGGACTTGGCTGGAGCAGGAAAAGGCAAAAGGGGAAACGCGAATGCGCATCCCCGCCCCCCAAGCTAGGGCCGTGGCAGCGAGATCGTGGGGGTTCGAACTGGCGGCGCTCTGTACCAGAGTGCTCTGCCACACATCATACGCCAAACGGCCGGCCGAGAGAACGGTTAAAAAAAAGGACATTTATCATTTCTTCTCCAGCCAGCCAGCCAGCCAGCCAGCCCGCCCTTCTCATGGTTTTTACAAAGTACACAGCACAGCAGATTCTGCAATATTCTTACACACTAATTAAGCATTGGAAACCTACCTACTTCTTTGTTCATTGTAAACAATTGTACTTTCTGTAAAGTGGTTTGAATTAAAGAGAAAAGAAAAGTATGTTTTGTTTTGTTTTTTTTCTTCAAGATCTGTTCACATGTACTTAGCAAGAGTGAGTACACAGCGTTAAAAAATGGTACTTAGTGTAGTGAGGAAGGCGAAAAGCAAAGAGAGCATATGAAGGTAATATTGAAGTAGGCGCAGTTTTGAAGTGGTGAAAGGCAAAGGCATGAGTGCAAGCCTAATAAAAGGTAATAGGAGAGATGTGGAGCAGGCGGAGGACTTGGCTGGAGCAGGAAAAGGCAAAAGGGGAAACGCGAATGCGCATCCCCGCCCCCCAAGCTAGGGCCGTGGCAGCGAGATCGTGGGGGTTCGAACTGGCGGCGCTCTGTACCAGAGTGCTCTGCCACACATCATACGCCAAACGGCCGGCCGAGAGAACGGTTAAAAAAAAGGACATTTATCATTTCTTCTCCAGCCAGCCAGCCAGCCAGCCAGCCCGCCCTTCTCATGGTTTTTACAAAGTACACAGCACAGCAGATTCTGCAATATTCTTACACACTAATTAAGCATTGGAAACCTACCTACTTCTTTGTTCATTGTAAACAATTGTACTTTCTGTAAAGTGGTTTGAATTAAAGAGAAAAGAAAAGTATGTTTTGTTTTGTTTTTTTTCTTCAAGATCTGTTCACATGTACTTAGCAAGAGTGAGTACACAGCGTTAAAAAATGGTACTTAGTGTAGTGAGGAAGGCGAAAAGCAAAGAGAGCATATGAAGGTAATATTGAAGTAGGCGCAGTTTTGAAGTGGTGAAAGGCAAAGGCATGAGTGCAAGCCTAATAAAAGGTAATAGGAGAGATGTGGAGCAGGCGGAGGACTTGGCTGGAGCAGGAAAAGGCAAAAGGGGAAACGCGAATGCGCATCCCCGCCCCCCAAGCTAGGGCCGTGGCAGCGAGATCGTGGGGGTTCGAACTGGCGGCGCTCTGTACCAGAGTGCTCTGCCACACATCATACGCCAAACGGCCGGCCGAGAGAACGGTTAAAAAAAAGGACATTTATCATTTCTTCTCCAGCCAGCCAGCCAGCCAGCCAGCCCGCCCTTCTCATGGTTTTTACAAAGTACACAGCACAGCAGATTCTGCAATATTCTTACACACTAATTAAGCATTGGAAACCTACCTACTTCTTTGTTCATTGTAAACAATTGTACTTTCTGTAAAGTGGTTTGAATTAAAGAGAAAAGAAAAGTATGTTTTGTTTTGTTTTTTTTCTTCAAGATCTGTTCACATGTACTTAGCAAGAGTGAGTACACAGCGTTAAAAAATGGTACTTAGTGTAGTGAGGAAGGCGAAAAGCAAAGAGAGCATATGAAGGTAATATTGAAGTAGGCGCAGTTTTGAAGTGGTGAAAGGCAAAGGCATGAGTGCAAGCCTAATAAAAGGTAATAGGAGAGATGTGGAGCAGGCGGAGGACTTGGCTGGAGCAGGAAAAGGCAAAAGGGGAAACGCGAATGCGCATCCCCGCCCCCCAAGCTAGGGCCGTGGCAGCGAGATCGTGGGGGTTCGAACTGGCGGCGCTCTGTACCAGAGTGCTCTGCCACACATCATACGCCAAACGGCCGGCCGAGAGAACGGTTAAAAAAAAGGACATTTATCATTTCTTCTCCAGCCAGCCAGCCAGCCAGCCAGCCAGCCAGCCAGCCCGCCCTTCTCATGGTTTTTACAAAGTACACAGCACAGCAGATTCTGCAATATTCTTACACACTAATTAAGCATTGGAAACCTACCTACTTCTTTGTTCATTGTAAACAATTGTACTTTCTGTAAAGTGGTTTGAATTAAAGAGAAAAGAAAAGTATGTTTTGTTTTGTTTTTTTTCTTCAAGATCTGTTCACATGTACTTAGCAAGAGTGAGTACACAGCGTTAAAAAATGGTACTTAGTGTAGTGAGGAAGGCGAAAAGCAAAGAGAGCATATGAAGGTAATATTGAAGTAGGCGCAGTTTTGAAGTGGTGAAAGGCAAAGGCATGAGTGCAAGCCTAATAAAAGGTAATAGGAGAGATGTGGAGCAGGCGGAGGACTTGGCTGGAGCAGGAAAAGGCAAAAGGGAAAGGCGAGTGCACGTCTCCCCGCCCCCCAAGCCAGGCCGAGAGAAGGCTTGAAAAAATAAGGACATTTATCATTTCTTCTTCAGCCAGCCCTTCTCATGGTTTTTACAAAGTACACAGCACAGCAGATTCTGCAATATTCTTACACACTAATTAAGCATTGGAAACCTACCTACTTCTTTGTTCATTGTAAACAATTGTACTTTCTGTAAAGTGGTTTGAATTAAAGAGAAAAGAAAAGTATGTTTTGTTTTGTTTTTTTTCTTCAAGATCTGTTCACATGTACTTAGCAAGAGTGAGTACACAGCGTTAAAAAATGGTACTTAGTGTAGTGAGGAAGGCGAAAAGCAAAGAGAGCATATGAAGGTAATATTGAAGTAGGCGCAGTTTTGAAGTGGTGAAAGGCAAAGGCATGAGTGCAAGCCTAATAAAAGGTAATAGGAGAGATGTGGAGCAGGCGGAGGACTTGGCTGGAGCAGGAAAAGGCAAAAGGGGAAACGCGAATGCGCATCCCCGCCCCCCAAGCTAGGGCCGTGGCAGCGAGATCATGGGGGTTCGAACTGGCGGCGCTCTGTACCAGAGTGCTCTGCCACACATCATACGCCAAACGGCCGGCCGAGAGAACGGTTAAAAAAAAGGACATTTATCATTTCTTCTCCAGCCAGCCAGCCCGCCCTTCTCATGGTTTTTACAAAGTACACAGCACAGCAGATTCTGCAATATTCTTACACACTAATTAAGCATTGGAAACCTACCTACTTCTTTGTTCATTGTAAACAATTGTACTTTCTGTAAAGTGGTTTGAATTAAAGAGAAAAGAAAAGTATGTTTTGTTTTGTTTTTTTTCTTCAAGATCTGTTCACATGTACTTAGCAAGAGTGAGTACACAGCGTTAAAAAATGGTACTTAGTGTAGTGAGGAAGGCGAAAAGCAAAGAGAGCATATGAAGGTAATATTGAAGTAGGCGCAGTTTTGAAGTGGTGAAAGGCAAAGGCATGAGTGCAAGCCTAATAAAAGGTAATAGGAGAGATGTGGAGCAGGCGGAGGACTTGGCTGGAGCAGGAAAAGGCAAAAGGGAAAGGCGAGTGCACGTCTCCCCGCCCCCCAAGCCAGGCCGAGAGAAGGCTTGAAAAAATAAGGACATTTATCATTTCTTCTTCAGCCAGCCCTTCTCATGGTTTTTACAAAGTACACAGCACAGCAGATTCTGCAATATTCTTACACACTAATTAAGCATTGGAAACCTACCTACTTCTTTGTTCATTGTAAACAATTGTACTTTCTGTAAAGTGGTTTGAATTAAAGAGAAAAGAAAAGTATGTTTTGTTTTGTTTTTTTTCTTCAAGATCTGTTCACATGTACTTAGCAAGAGTGAGTACACAGCGTTAAAAAATGGTACTTAGTGTAGTGAGGAAGGCGAAAAGCAAAGAGAGCATATGAAGGTAATATTGAAGTAGGCGCAGTTTTGAAGTGGTGAAAGGCAAAGGCATGAGTGCAAGCCTAATAAAAGGTAATAGGAGAGATGTGGAGCAGGCGGAGGACTTGGCTGGAGCAGGAAAAGGCAAAAGGGGAAACGCGAATGCGCATCCCCGCCCCCCAAGCTAGGGCCGTGGCAGCGAGATCATGGGGGTTCGAACTGGCGGCGCTCTGTACCAGAGTGCTCTGCCACACATCATACGCCAAACGGCCGGCCGAGAGAACGGTTAAAAAAAAGGACATTTATCATTTCTTCTCCAGCCAGCCAGCCAGCCAGCCAGCCAGCCAGCCCGCCCTTCTCATGGTTTTTACAAAGTACACAGCACAGCAGATTCTGCAATATTCTTACACACTAATTAAGCATTGGAAACCTACCTACTTCTTTGTTCATTGTAAACAATTGTACTTTCTGTAAAGTGGTTTGAATTAAAGAGAAAAGAAAAGTATGTTTTGTTTTGTTTTTTTTCTTCAAGATCTGTTCACATGTACTTAGCAAGAGTGAGTACACAGCGTTAAAAAATGGTACTTAGTGTAGTGAGGAAGGCGAAAAGCAAAGAGAGCATATGAAGGTAATATTGAAGTAGGCGCAGTTTTGAAGTGGTGAAAGGCAAAGGCATGAGTGCAAGCCTAATAAAAGGTAATAGGAGAGATGTGGAGCAGGCGGAGGACTTGGCTGGAGCAGGAAAAGGCAAAAGGGAAAGGCGAGTGCACGTCTCCCCGCCCCCCAAGCCAGGCCGAGAGAAGGCTTGAAAAAATAAGGACATTTATCATTTCTTCTTCAGCCAGCCCTTCTCATGGTTTTTACAAAGTACACAGCACAGCAGATTCTGCAATATTCTTACACACTAATTAAGCATTGGAAACCTACCTACTTCTTTGTTCATTGTAAACAATTGTACTTTCTGTAAAGTGGTTTGAATTAAAGAGAAAAGAAAAGTATGTTTTGTTTTGTTTTTTTTCTTCAAGATCTGTTCACATGTACTTAGCAAGAGTGAGTACACAGCGTTAAAAAATGGTACTTAGTGTAGTGAGGAAGGCGAAAAGCAAAGAGAGCATATGAAGGTAATATTGAAGTAGGCGCAGTTTTGAAGTGGTGAAAGGCAAAGGCATGAGTGCAAGCCTAATAAAAGGTAATAGGAGAGATGTGGAGCAGGCGGAGGACTTGGCTGGAGCAGGAAAAGGCAAAAGGGAAAGGCGAGTGCACGTCTCCCCGCCCCCCAAGCCAGGCCAAGAGAAGGCTTGAAAAAAAAAGGACATTTATCATTTCTTCTTCAGCCAGCCCTTCTCATGGTTTTTACAAAGTACACAGCACAGCAGATTCTGCAATATTCTTACACACTAATTAAGCATTGGAAACCTACCTACTTCTTTGTTCATTGTAAACAATTGTACTTTCTGTAAAGTGGTTTGAATTAAAGAGAAAAGAAAAGTATGTTTTGTTTTGTTTTTTTTCTTCAAGATCTGTTCACATGTACTTAGCAAGAGTGAGTACACAGCGTTAAAAAATGGTACTTAGTGTAGTGAGGAAGGCGAAAAGCAAAGAGAGCATATGAAGGTAATATTGAAGTAGGCGCAGTTTTGAAGTGGTGAAAGGCAAAGGCATGAGTGCAAGCCTAATAAAAGGTAATAGGAGAGATGTGGAGCAGGCGGAGGACTTGGCTGGAGCAGGAAAAGGCAAAAGGGGAAACGCGAATGCGCATCCCCGCCCCCCAAGCTAGGGCCGTGGCAGCGAGATCGTGGGGGTTCGAACTGGCGGCGCTCTGTACCAGAGTGCTCTGCCACACATCATACGCCAAACGGCCGGCCGAGAGAACGGTTAAAAAAAAGGACATTTATCATTTCTTCTCCAGCCAGCCAGCCAGCCAGCCCGCCCTTCTCATGGTTTTTACAAAGTACACAGCACAGCAGATTCTGCAATATTCTTACACACTAATTAAGCATTGGAAACCTACCTACTTCTTTGTTCATTGTAAACAATTGTACTTTCTGTAAAGTGGTTTGAATTAAAGAGAAAAGAAAAGTATGTTTTGTTTTGTTTTTTTTCTTCAAGATCTGTTCACATGTACTTAGCAAGAGTGAGTACACAGCGTTAAAAAATGGTACTTAGTGTAGTGAGGAAGGCGAAAAGCAAAGAGAGCATATGAAGGTAATATTGAAGTAGGCGCAGTTTTGAAGTGGTGAAAGGCAAAGGCATGAGTGCAAGCCTAATAAAAGGTAATAGGAGAGATGTGGAGCAGGCGGAGGACTTGGCTGGAGCAGGAAAAGGCAAAAGGGAAAGGCGAGTGCACGTCTCCCCGCCCCCCAAGCCAGGCCGAGAGAAGGCTTGAAAAAATAAGGACATTTATCATTTCTTCTTCAGCCAGCCCTTCTCATGGTTTTTACAAAGTACACAGCACAGCAGATTCTGCAATATTCTTACACACTAATTAAGCATTGGAAACCTACCTACTTCTTTGTTCATTGTAAACAATTGTACTTTCTGTAAAGTGGTTTGAATTAAAGAGAAAAGAAAAGTATGTTTTGTTTTGTTTTTTTTCTTCAAGATCTGTTCACATGTACTTAGCAAGAGTGAGTACACAGCGTTAAAAAATGGTACTTAGTGTAGTGAGGAAGGCGAAAAGCAAAGAGAGCATATGAAGGTAATATTGAAGTAGGCGCAGTTTTGAAGTGGTGAAAGGCAAAGGCATGAGTGCAAGCCTAATAAAAGGTAATAGGAGAGATGTGGAGCAGGCGGAGGACTTGGCTGGAGCAGGAAAAGGCAAAAGGGAAAGGCGAGTGCACGTCTCCCCGCCCCCCAAGCCAGGCCAAGAGAAGGCTTGAAAAAAAAGGACATTTATCATTTCTTCTTCAGCCAGCCCTTCTCATGGTTTTTACAAAGTACACAGCACAGCAGATTCTGCAATATTCTTACACACTAATTAAGCATTGGAAACCTACCTACTTCTTTGTTCATTGTAAACAATTGTACTTTCTGTAAAGTGGTTTGAATTAAAGAGAAAAGAAAAGTATGTTTTGTTTTGTTTTTTTTCTTCAAGATCTGTTCACATGTACTTAGCAAGAGTGAGTACACAGCGTTAAAAAATGGTACTTAGTGTAGTGAGGAAGGCGAAAAGCAAAGAGAGCATATGAAGGTAATATTGAAGTAGGCGCAGTTTTGAAGTGGTGAAAGGCAAAGGCATGAGTGCAAGCCTAATAAAAGGTAATAGGAGAGATGTGGAGCAGGCGGAGGACTTGGCTGGAGCAGGAAAAGGCAAAAGGGGAAACGCGAATGCGCATCCCCGCCCCCCAAGCTAGGGCCGTGGCAGCGAGATCGTGGGGGTTCGAACTGGCGGCGCTCTGTACCAGAGTGCTCTGCCACACATCATACGCCAAACGGCCGGCCGAGAGAACGGTTAAAAAAAAGGACATTTATCATTTCTTCTCCAGCCAGCCAGCCAGCCAGCCCGCCCTTCTCATGGTTTTTACAAAGTACACAGCACAGCAGATTCTGCAATATTCTTACACACTAATTAAGCATTGGAAACCTACCTACTTCTTTGTTCATTGTAAACAATTGTACTTTCTGTAAAGTGGTTTGAATTAAAGAGAAAAGAAAAGTATGTTTTGTTTTGTTTTTTTTCTTCAAGATCTGTTCACATGTACTTAGCAAGAGTGAGTACACAGCGTTAAAAAATGGTACTTAGTGTAGTGAGGAAGGCGAAAAGCAAAGAGAGCATATGAAGGTAATATTGAAGTAGGCGCAGTTTTGAAGTGGTGAAAGGCAAAGGCATGAGTGCAAGCCTAATAAAAGGTAATAGGAGAGATGTGGAGCAGGCGGAGGACTTGGCTGGAGCAGGAAAAGGCAAAAGGGAAAGGCGAGTGCACGTCTCCCCGCCCCCCAAGCCAGGCCGAGAGAAGGCTTGAAAAAATAAGGACATTTATCATTTCTTCTTCAGCCAGCCCTTCTCATGGTTTTTACAAAGTACACAGCACAGCAGATTCTGCAATATTCTTACACACTAATTAAGCATTGGAAACCTACCTACTTCTTTGTTCATTGTAAACAATTGTACTTTCTGTAAAGTGGTTTGAATTAAAGAGAAAAGAAAAGTATGTTTTGTTTTGTTTTTTTTCTTCAAGATCTGTTCACATGTACTTAGCAAGAGTGAGTACACAGCGTTAAAAAATGGTACTTAGTGTAGTGAGGAAGGCGAAAAGCAAAGAGAGCATATGAAGGTAATATTGAAGTAGGCGCAGTTTTGAAGTGGTGAAAGGCAAAGGCATGAGTGCAAGCCTAATAAAAGGTAATAGGAGAGATGTGGAGCAGGCGGAGGACTTGGCTGGAGCAGGAAAAGGCAAAAGGGGAAACGCGAATGCGCATCCCCGCCCCCCAAGCTAGGGCCGTGGCAGCGAGATCATGGGGGTTCGAACTGGCGGCGCTCTGTACCAGAGTGCTCTGCCACACATCATACGCCAAACGGCCGGCCGAGAGAACGGTTAAAAAAAAGGACATTTATCATTTCTTCTCCAGCCAGCCAGCCAGCCAGCCAGCCAGCCAGCCCGCCCTTCTCATGGTTTTTACAAAGTACACAGCACAGCAGATTCTGCAATATTCTTACACACTAATTAAGCATTGGAAACCTACCTACTTCTTTGTTCATTGTAAACAATTGTACTTTCTGTAAAGTGGTTTGAATTAAAGAGAAAAGAAAAGTATGTTTTGTTTTGTTTTTTTTCTTCAAGATCTGTTCACATGTACTTAGCAAGAGTGAGTACACAGCGTTAAAAAATGGTACTTAGTGTAGTGAGGAAGGCGAAAAGCAAAGAGAGCATATGAAGGTAATATTGAAGTAGGCGCAGTTTTGAAGTGGTGAAAGGCAAAGGCATGAGTGCAAGCCTAATAAAAGGTAATAGGAGAGATGTGGAGCAGGCGGAGGACTTGGCTGGAGCAGGAAAAGGCAAAAGGGAAAGGCGAGTGCACGTCTCCCCGCCCCCCAAGCCAGGCCGAGAGAAGGCTTGAAAAAATAAGGACATTTATCATTTCTTCTTCAGCCAGCCCTTCTCATGGTTTTTACAAAGTACACAGCACAGCAGATTCTGCAATATTCTTACACACTAATTAAGCATTGGAAACCTACCTACTTCTTTGTTCATTGTAAACAATTGTACTTTCTGTAAAGTGGTTTGAATTAAAGAGAAAAGAAAAGTATGTTTTGTTTTGTTTTTTTTCTTCAAGATCTGTTCACATGTACTTAGCAAGAGTGAGTACACAGCGTTAAAAAATGGTACTTAGTGTAGTGAGGAAGGCGAAAAGCAAAGAGAGCATATGAAGGTAATATTGAAGTAGGCGCAGTTTTGAAGTGGTGAAAGGCAAAGGCATGAGTGCAAGCCTAATAAAAGGTAATAGGAGAGATGTGGAGCAGGCGGAGGACTTGGCTGGAGCAGGAAAAGGCAAAAGGGAAAGGCGAGTGCACGTCTCCCCGCCCCCCAAGCCAGGCCGAGAGAAGGCTTGAAAAAAAAAGGACATTTATCATTTCTTCTTCAGCCAGCCCTTCTCATGGTTTTTACAAAGTACACAGCACAGCAGATTCTGCAATATTCTTACACACTAATTAAGCATTGGAAACCTACCTACTTCTTTGTTCATTGTAAACAATTGTACTTTCTGTAAAGTGGTTTGAATTAAAGAGAAAAGAAAAGTATGTTTTGTTTTGTTTTTTTTCTTCAAGATCTGTTCACATGTACTTAGCAAGAGTGAGTACACAGCGTTAAAAAATGGTACTTAGTGTAGTGAGGAAGGCGAAAAGCAAAGAGAGCATATGAAGGTAATATTGAAGTAGGCGCAGTTTTGAAGTGGTGAAAGGCAAAGGCATGAGTGCAAGCCTAATAAAAGGTAATAGGAGAGATGTGGAGCAGGCGGAGGACTTGGCTGGAGCAGGAAAAGGCAAAAGGGGAAACGCGAATGCGCATCCCCGCCCCCCAAGCTAGGGCCGTGGCAGCGAGATCGTGGGGGTTCGAACTGGCGGCGCTCTGTACCAGAGTGCTCTGCCACACATCATACGCCAAACGGCCGGCCGAGAGAACGGTTAAAAAAAAGGACATTTATCATTTCTTCTCCAGCCAGCCAGCCAGCCAGCCAGCCCGCCCTTCTCATGGTTTTTACAAAGTACACAGCACAGCAGATTCTGCAATATTCTTACACACTAATTAAGCATTGGAAACCTACCTACTTCTTTGTTCATTGTAAACAATTGTACTTTCTGTAAAGTGGTTTGAATTAAAGAGAAAAGAAAAGTATGTTTTGTTTTGTTTTTTTTCTTCAAGATCTGTTCACATGTACTTAGCAAGAGTGAGTACACAGCGTTAAAAAATGGTACTTAGTGTAGTGAGGAAGGCGAAAAGCAAAGAGAGCATATGAAGGTAATATTGAAGTAGGCGCAGTTTTGAAGTGGTGAAAGGCAAAGGCATGAGTGCAAGCCTAATAAAAGGTAATAGGAGAGATGTGGAGCAGGCGGAGGACTTGGCTGGAGCAGGAAAAGGCAAAAGGGGAAACGCGAATGCGCATCCCCGCCCCCCAAGCTAGGGCCGTGGCAGCGAGATCGTGGGGGTTCGAACTGGCGGCGCTCTGTACCAGAGTGCTCTGCCACACATCATACGCCAAACGGCCGGCCGAGAGAACGGTTAAAAAAAAGGACATTTATCATTTCTTCTCCAGCCAGCCAGCCAGCCAGCCAGCCAGCCAGCCCGCCCTTCTCATGGTTTTTACAAAGTACACAGCACAGCAGATTCTGCAATATTCTTACACACTAATTAAGCATTGGAAACCTACCTACTTCTTTGTTCATTGTAAACAATTGTACTTTCTGTAAAGTGGTTTGAATTAAAGAGAAAAGAAAAGTATGTTTTGTTTTGTTTTTTTTCTTCAAGATCTGTTCACATGTACTTAGCAAGAGTGAGTACACAGCGTTAAAAAATGGTACTTAGTGTAGTGAGGAAGGCGAAAAGCAAAGAGAGCATATGAAGGTAATATTGAAGTAGGCGCAGTTTTGAAGTGGTGAAAGGCAAAGGCATGAGTGCAAGCCTAATAAAAGGTAATAGGAGAGATGTGGAGCAGGCGGAGGACTTGGCTGGAGCAGGAAAAGGCAAAAGGGAAAGGCGAGTGCACGTCTCCCCGCCCCCCAAGCCAGGCCGAGAGAAGGCTTGAAAAAATAAGGACATTTATCATTTCTTCTTCAGCCAGCCCTTCTCATGGTTTTTACAAAGTACACAGCACAGCAGATTCTGCAATATTCTTACACACTAATTAAGCATTGGAAACCTACCTACTTCTTTGTTCATTGTAAACAATTGTACTTTCTGTAAAGTGGTTTGAATTAAAGAGAAAAGAAAAGTATGTTTTGTTTTGTTTTTTTTCTTCAAGATCTGTTCACATGTACTTAGCAAGAGTGAGTACACAGCGTTAAAAAATGGTACTTAGTGTAGTGAGGAAGGCGAAAAGCAAAGAGAGCATATGAAGGTAATATTGAAGTAGGCGCAGTTTTGAAGTGGTGAAAGGCAAAGGCATGAGTGCAAGCCTAATAAAAGGTAATAGGAGAGATGTGGAGCAGGCGGAGGACTTGGCTGGAGCAGGAAAAGGCAAAAGGGGAAACTCGAATGCGCATCCCCGCCCCCCAAGCTAGGGCCGTGGCAGCGAGATCGTGGGGGTTCGAACTGGCGGCGCTCTGTACCAGAGTGCTCTGCCACACATCATACGCCAAACGGCTGGCCGAGAGAACGGTTAAAAAAAAGGACATTTATCATTTCTTCTCCAGCCAGCCAGCCAGCCAGCCAGCCCGCCCTTCTCATGGTTTTTACAAAGTACACAGCACAGCAGATTCTGCAATATTCTTACACACTAATTAAGCATTGGAAACCTACCTACTTCTTTGTTCATTGTAAACAATTGTACTTTCTGTAAAGTGGTTTGAATTAAAGAGAAAAGAAAAGTATGTTTTGTTTTGTTTTTTTTCTTCAAGATCTGTTCACATGTACTTAGCAAGAGTGAGTACACAGCGTTAAAAAATGGTACTTAGTGTAGTGAGGAAGGCGAAAAGCAAAGAGAGCATATGAAGGTAATATTGAAGTAGGCGCAGTTTTGAAGTGGTGAAAGGCAAAGGCATGAGTGCAAGCCTAATAAAAGGTAATAGGAGAGATGTGGAGCAGGCGGAGGACTTGGCTGGAGCAGGAAAAGGCAAAAGGGGAAACGCGAATGCGCATCCCCGCCCCCCAAGCTAGGGCCGTGGCAGCGAGATCGTGGGGGTTCGAACTGGCGGCGCTCTGTACCAGAGTGCTCTGCCACACATCATACGCCAAACGGCCGGCCGAGAGAAGGGTTAAAAAAAAGGACATTTATCATTTCTTCTCCAGCCAGCCAGCCAGCCAGCCAGCCCGCCCTTCTCATGGTTTTTACAAAGTACACAGCACAGCAGATTCTGCAATATTCTTACACACTAATTAAGCATTGGAAACCTACCTACTTCTTTGTTCATTGTAAACAATTGTACTTTCTGTAAAGTGGTTTGAATTAAAGAGAAAAGAAAAGTATGTTTTGTTTTGTTTTTTTTCTTCAAGATCTGTTCACATGTACTTAGCAAGAGTGAGTACACAGCGTTAAAAAATGGTACTTAGTGTAGTGAGGAAGGCGAAAAGCAAAGAGAGCATATGAAGGTAATATTGAAGTAGGCGCAGTTTTGAAGTGGTGAAAGGCAAAGGCATGAGTGCAAGCCTAATAAAAGGTAATAGGAGAGATGTGGAGCAGGCGGAGGACTTGGCTGGAGCAGGAAAAGGCAAAAGGGGAAACGCGAATGCGCATCCCCGCCCCCCAAGCTAGGGCCGTGGCAGCGAGATCGTGGGGGTTCGAACTGGCGGCGCTCTGTACCAGAGTGCTCTGCCACACATCATACGCCAAACGGCCGGCCGAGAGAACGGTTAAAAAAAAGGACATTTATCATTTCTTCTCCAGCCAGCCAGCCAGCCAGCCAGCCAGCCAGCCCGCCCTTCTCATGGTTTTTACAAAGTACACAGCACAGCAGATTCTGCAATATTCTTACACACTAATTAAGCATTGGAAACCTACCTACTTCTTTGTTCATTGTAAACAATTGTACTTTCTGTAAAGTGGTTTGAATTAAAGAGAAAAGAAAAGTATGTTTTGTTTTGTTTTTTTTCTTCAAGATCTGTTCACATGTACTTAGCAAGAGTGAGTACACAGCGTTAAAAAATGGTACTTAGTGTAGTGAGGAAGGCGAAAAGCAAAGAGAGCATATGAAGGTAATATTGAAGTAGGCGCAGTTTTGAAGTGGTGAAAGGCAAAGGCATGAGTGCAAGCCTAATAAAAGGTAATAGGAGAGATGTCAAGCAGGCGGAGGACTTGGCTGGAGCAGGAAAAGGCAAAAGGGAAAGGCGAGTGCACGTCTCCCCGCCCCCCAAGCCAGGCCGAGAGAAGGCTTGAAAAAAAAAGGACATTTATCATTTCTTCTTCAGCCAGTCCTTCTCGTGGTTTTTACAAAGTACACAGCACAGCAGATTCTGCAATATTCTTACACACTAATTAAGCATTGGAAACCTACCTACTTCTTTGTTCATTGTAAACAATTGTACTTTCTGTAAAGTGGTTTGAATTAAAGAGAAAAGAAAAGTATGTTTTGTTTTGTTTTTTTTCTTCAAGATCTGTTCACATGTACTTAGCAAGAGTGAGTACACAGCGTTAAAAAATGGTACTTAGTGTAGTGAGGAAGGCGAAAAGCAAAGAGAGCATATGAAGGTAATATTGAAGTAGGCGCAGTTTTGAAGTGGTGAAAGGCAAAGGCATGAGTGCAAGCCTAATAAAAGGTAATAGGAGAGATGTGGAGCAGGCGGAGGACTTGGCTGGAGCAGGAAAAGGCAAAAGGGAAAGGCGAGTGCACGTCTCCCCGCCCCCCAAGCCAGGCCGAGAGAAGGCTTGAAAAAAAAAGGACATTTATCATTTCTTCTTCAGCCAGCCCTTCTCATGGTTTTTACAAAGTACACAGCACAGCAGATTCTGCAATATTCTTACACACTAATTAAGCATTGGAAACCTACCTACTTCTTTGTTCATTGTAAACAATTGTACTTTCTGTAAAGTGGTTTGAATTAAAGAGAAAAGAAAAGTATGTTTTGTTTTGTTTTTTTTCTTCAAGATCTGTTCACATGTACTTAGCAAGAGTGAGTACACAGCGTTAAAAAATGGTACTTAGTGTAGTGAGGAAGGCGAAAAGCAAAGAGAGCATATGAAGGTAATATTGAAGTAGGCGCAGTTTTGAAGTGGTGAAAGGCAAAGGCATGAGTGCAAGCCTAATAAAAGGTAATAGGAGAGATGTGGAGCAGGCGGAGGACTTGGCTGGAGCAGGAAAAGGCAAAAGGGGAAACGCGAATGCGCATCCCCGCCCCCCAAGCTAGGGCCGTGGCAGCGAGATCGTGGGGGTTCGAACTGGCGGCGCTCTGTACCAGAGTGCTCTGCCACACATCATACGCCAAACGGCCGGCCGAGAGAACGGTTAAAA
Source organism: Astatotilapia calliptera (assembly GCF_964374335.1). Taxonomy (NCBI): domain Eukaryota; kingdom Metazoa; phylum Chordata; class Actinopteri; order Cichliformes; family Cichlidae; genus Astatotilapia; species Astatotilapia calliptera. The sequence continues at coordinate 21,053,800 of NC_137440.1, read as the reverse complement.
AAAAGGACATTTATCATTTCTTCTCCAGCCAGCCAGCCAGCCAGCCAGCCCGCCCTTCTCATGGTTTTTACAAAGTACACAGCACAGCAGATTCTGCAATATTCTTACACACTAATTAAGCATTGGAAACCTACCTACTTCTTTGTTCATTGTAAACAATTGTACTTTCTGTAAAGTGGTTTGAATTAAAGAGAAAAGAAAAGTATGTTTTGTTTTGTTTTTTTTCTTCAAGATCTGTTCACATGTACTTAGCAAGAGTGAGTACACAGCGTTAAAAAATGGTACTTAGTGTAGTGAGGAAGGCGAAAAGCAAAGAGAGCATATGAAGGTAATATTGAAGTAGGCGCAGTTTTGAAGTGGTGAAAGGCAAAGGCATGAGTGCAAGCCTAATAAAAGGTAATAGGAGAGATGTCAAGCAGGCGGAGGACTTGGCTGGAGCAGGAAAAGGCAAAGGGAAAGGCGAGTGCACGTCTCCCCGCCCCCCAAGCCAGGCCGAGAGAAGGCTTGAAAAAAAAAGGACATTTATCATTTCTTCTTCAGCCAGTCCTTCTCGTGGTTTTTACAAAGTACACAGCACAGCAGATTCTGCAATATTCTTACACACTAATTAAGCATTGGAAACCTACCTACTTCTTTGTTCATTGTAAACAATTGTACTTTCTGTAAAGTGGTTTGAATTAAAGAGAAAAGAAAAGTATGTTTTGTTTTGTTTTTTTTCTTCAAGATCTGTTCACATGTACTTAGCAAGAGTGAGTACACAGCGTTAAAAAATGGTACTTAGTGTAGTGAGGAAGGCGAAAAGCAAAGAGAGCATATGAAGGTAATATTGAAGTAGGCGCAGTTTTGAAGTGGTGAAAGGCAAAGGCATGAGTGCAAGCCTAATAAAAGGTAATAGGAGAGATGTGGAGCAGGCGGAGGACTTGGCTGGAGCAGGAAAAGGCAAAAGGGGAAACGCGAATGCGCATCCCCGCCCCCCAAGCTAGGGCCGTGGCAGCGAGATCGTGGGGGTTCGAACTGGCGGCGCTCTGTACCAGAGTGCTCTGCCACACATCATACGCCAAACGGCCGGCCGAGAGAACGGTTAAAAAAAAGGACATTTATCATTTCTTCTCCAGCCAGCCAGCCAGCCAGCCCGCCCTTCTCATGGTTTTTACAAAGTACACAGCACAGCAGATTCTGCAATATTCTTACACACTAATTAAGCATTGGAAACCTACCTACTTCTTTGTTCATTGTAAACAATTGTACTTTCTGTAAAGTGGTTTGAATTAAAGAGAAAAGAAAAGTATGTTTTGTTTTGTTTTTTTTCTTCAAGATCTGTTCACATGTACTTAGCAAGAGTGAGTACACAGCGTTAAAAAATGGTACTTAGTGTAGTGAGGAAGGCGAAAAGCAAAGAGAGCATATGAAGGTAATATTGAAGTAGGCGCAGTTTTGAAGTGGTGAAAGGCAAAGGCATGAGTGCAAGCCTAATAAAAGGTAATAGGAGAGATGTGGAGCAGGCGGAGGACTTGGCTGGAGCAGGAAAAGGCAAAAGGGGAAACGCGAATGCGCATCCCTGCCCCCCAAGCTAGGGCCGTGGCAGCGAGATCGTGGGGGTTCGAACTGGCGGCGCTCTGTACCAGAGTGCTCTGCCATAATCATACGCCAAACGGCCGGCCGAGAGAACGGTTAAAAAAAAGGACATTTATCATTTCTTCTCCAGCCAGCCAGCCAGCCAGCCCGCCCTTCTCATGGTTTTTACAAAGTACACAGCACAGCAGATTCTGCAATATTCTTACACACTAATTAAGCATTGGAAACCTACCTACTTCTTTGTTCATTGTAAACAATTGTACTTTCTGTAAAGTGGTTTGAATTAAAGAGAAAAGAAAAGTATGTTTTGTTTTGTTTTTTTTTTTCAAGATCTGTTCACATGTACTTAGCAAGAGTGAGTACACAGCGTTAAAAAATGGTACTTAGTGTAGTGAGGAAGGCGAAAAGCAAAGAGAGCATATGAAGGTAATATTGAAGTAGGCGCAGTTTTGAAGTGGTGAAAGGCAAAGGCATGAGTGCAAGCCTAATAAAAGGTAATAGGAGAGATGTGGAGCAGGCGGAGGACTTGGCTGGAGCAGGAAAAGGCAAAAGGGGAAACGCGAATGCGCATCCCCGCCCCCCAAGCTAGGGCCGTGGCAGCGAGATCGTGGGGGTTCGAACTGGCGGCGCTCTGTACCAGAGTGCTCTGCCACACATCATACGCCAAACGGCCAGCCGAGAGAACGGTTAAAAAAAAGGACATTTATCATTTCTTCTCCAGCCAGCCAGCCAGCCAGCCAGCCAGCCAGCCCGCCCTTCTCATGGTTTTTACAAAGTACACAGCACAGCAGATTCTGCAATATTCTTACACACTAATTAAGCATTGGAAACCTACCTACTTCTTTGTTCATTGTAAACAATTGTACTTTCTGTAAAGTGGTTTGAATTAAAGAGAAAAGAAAAGTATGTTTTGTTTTGTTTTTTTTCTTCAAGATCTGTTCACATGTACTTAGCAAGAGTGAGTACACAGCGTTAAAAAATGGTACTTAGTGTAGTGAGGAAGGCGAAAAGCAAAGAGAGCATATGAAGGTAATATTGAAGTAGGCGCAGTTTTGAAGTGGTGAAAGGCAAAGGCATGAGTGCAAGCCTAATAAAAGGTAATAGGAGAGATGTGGAGCAGGCGGAGGACTTGGCTGGAGCAGGAAAAGGCAAAAGGGAAAGGCGAGTGCACGTCTCTCCGCCCCCCAAGCCAGGCCGAGAGAAGGCTTGAAAAAAAAAGGACATTTATCATTTCTTCTTCAGCCAGCCCTTCTCATGGTTTTTACAAAGTACACAGCACAGCAGATTCTGCAATATTCTTACACACTAATTAAGCATTGGAAACCTACCTACTTCTTTGTTCATTGTAAACAATTGTACTTTCTGTAAAGTGGTTTGAATTAAAGAGAAAAGAAAAGTATGTTTTGTTTTGTTTTTTTTCTTCAAGATCTGTTCACATGTACTTAGCAAGAGTGAGTACACAGCGTTAAAAAATGGTACTTAGTGTAGTGAGGAAGGCGAAAAGCAAAGAGAGCATATGAAGGTAATATTGAAGTAGGCGCAGTTTTGAAGTGGTGAAAGGCAAAGGCATGAGTGCAAGCCTAATAAAAGGTAATAGGAGAGATGTGGAGCAGGCGGAGGACTTGGCTGGAGCAGGAAAAGGCAAAAGGGAAAGGCGAGTGCACGTCTCCCCGCCCCCCAAGCCAGGCCGAGAGAAGGCTTGAAAAAAAAAGGACATTTATCATTTCTTCTTCAGCCAGTCCTTCTCGTGGTTTTTACAAAGTACACAGCACAGCAGATTCTGCAATATTCTTACACACTAATTAAGCATTGGAAACCTACCTACTTCTTTGTTCATTGTAAACAATTGTACTTTCTGTAAAGTGGTTTGAATTAAAGAGAAAAGAAAAGTATGTTTTGTTTTGTTTTTTTTCTTCAAGATCTGTTCACATGTACTTAGCAAGAGTGAGTACACAGCGTTAAAAAATGGTACTTAGTGTAGTGAGGAAGGCGAAAAGCAAAGAGAGCATATGAAGGTAATATTGAAGTAGGCGCAGTTTTGAAGTGGTGAAAGGCAAAGGCATGAGTGCAAGCCTAATAAAAGGTAATAGGAGAGATGTGGAGCAGGCGGAGGACTTGGCTGGAGCAGGAAAAGGCAAAAGGGAAAGGCGAGTGCACGTCTCCCCGCCCCCCAAGCCAGGCCGAGAGAAGGCTTGAAAAAAAAAGGACATTTATCATTTCTTCTTCAGCCAGCCCTTCTCATGGTTTTTACAAAGTACACAGCACAGCAGATTCTGCAATATTCTTACACACTAATTAAGCATTGGAAACCTACCTACTTCTTTGTTCATTGTAAACAATTGTACTTTCTGTAAAGTGGTTTGAATTAAAGAGAAAAGAAAAGTATGTTTTGTTTTGTTTTTTTTCTTCAAGATCTGTTCACATGTACTTAGCAAGAGTGAGTACACAGCGTTAAAAAATGGTACTTAGTGTAGTGAGGAAGGCGAAAAGCAAAGAGAGCATATGAAGGTAATATTGAAGTAGGCGCAGTTTTGAAGTGGTGAAAGGCAAAGGCATGAGTGCAAGCCTAATAAAAGGTAATAGGAGAGATGTGGAGCAGGCGGAGGACTTGGCTGGAGCAGGAAAAGGCAAAAGGGGAAACGCGAATGCGCATCCCCGCCCCCCAAGCTAGGGCCGTGGCAGCGAGATCATGGGGGTTCGAACTGGCGGCGCTCTGTACCAGAGTGCTCTGCCACACATCATACGCCAAACGGCCGGCCGAGAGAACGGTTAAAAAAAAGGACATTTATCATTTCTTCTCCAGCCAGCCAGCCAGCCAGCCAGCCAGCCAGCCCGCCCTTCTCATGGTTTTTACAAAGTACACAGCACAGCAGATTCTGCAATATTCTTACACACTAATTAAGCATTGGAAACCTACCTACTTCTTTGTTCATTGTAAACAATTGTACTTTCTGTAAAGTGGTTTGAATTAAAGAGAAAAGAAAAGTATGTTTTGTTTTGTTTTTTTTCTTCAAGATCTGTTCACATGTACTTAGCAAGAGTGAGTACACAGCGTTAAAAAATGGTACTTAGTGTAGTGAGGAAGGCGAAAAGCAAAGAGAGCATATGAAGGTAATATTGAAGTAGGCGCAGTTTTGAAGTGGTGAAAGGCAAAGGCATGAGTGCAAGCCTAATAAAAGGTAATAGGAGAGATGTGGAGCAGGCGGAGGACTTGGCTGGAGCAGGAAAAGGCAAAAGGGAAAGGCGAGTGCACGTCTCCCCGCCCCCCAAGCCAGGCCGAGAGAAGGCTTGAAAAAAAAAGGACATTTATCATTTCTTCTTCAGCCAGCCCTTCTCATGGTTTTTACAAAGTACACAGCACAGCAGATTCTGCAATATTCTTACACACTAATTAAGCATTGGAAACCTACCTACTTCTTTGTTCATTGTAAACAATTGTACTTTCTGTAAAGTGGTTTGAATTAAAGAGAAAAGAAAAGTATGTTTTGTTTTGTTTTTTTTCTTCAAGATCTGTTCACATGTACTTAGCAAGAGTGAGTACACAGCGTTAAAAAATGGTACTTAGTGTAGTGAGGAAGGCGAAAAGCAAAGAGAGCATATGAAGGTAATATTGAAGTAGGCGCAGTTTTGAAGTGGTGAAAGGCAAAGGCATGAGTGCAAGCCTAATAAAAGGTAATAGGAGAGATGTGGAGCAGGCGGAGGACTTGGCTGGAGCAGGAAAAGGCAAAAGGGGAAACGCGAATGCGCATCCCCGCCCCCCAAGCTAGGGCCGTGGCAGCGAGATCGTGGGGGTTCGAACTGGCGGCGCTCTGTACCAGAGTGCTCTGCCACACATCATACGCCAAACGGCCGGCCGAGAGAACGGTTAAAAAAAAGGACATTTATCATTTCTTCTCCAGCCAGCCAGCCAGCCAGCCAGCCCGCCCTTCTCATGGTTTTTACAAAGTACACAGCACAGCAGATTCTGCAATATTCTTACACACTAATTAAGCATTGGAAACCTACCTACTTCTTTGTTCATTGTAAACAATTGTACTTTCTGTAAAGTGGTTTGAATTAAAGAGAAAAGAAAAGTATGTTTTGTTTTGTTTTTTTTCTTCAAGATCTGTTCACATGTACTTAGCAAGAGTGAGTACACAGCGTTAAAAAATGGTACTTAGTGTAGTGAGGAAGGCGAAAAGCAAAGAGAGCATATGAAGGTAATATTGAAGTAGGCGCAGTTTTGAAGTGGTGAAAGGCAAAGGCATGAGTGCAAGCCTAATAAAAGGTAATAGGAGAGATGTCAAGCAGGCGGAGGACTTGGCTGGAGCAGGAAAAGGCAAAAGGGAAAGGCGAGTGCACGTCTCCCCGCCCCCCAAGCCAGGCCGAGAGAAGGCTTGAAAAAAAAAGGACATTTATCATTTCTTCTTCAGCCAGTCCTTCTCGTGGTTTTTACAAAGTACACAGCACAGCAGATTCTGCAATATTCTTACACACTAATTAAGCATTGGAAACCTACCTACTTCTTTGTTCATTGTAAACAATTGTACTTTCTGTAAAGTGGTTTGAATTAAAGAGAAAAGAAAAGTATGTTTTGTTTTGTTTTTTTTCTTCAAGATCTGTTCACATGTACTTAGCAAGAGTGAGTACACAGCGTTAAAAAATGGTACTTAGTGTAGTGAGGAAGGCGAAAAGCAAAGAGAGCATATGAAGGTAATATTGAAGTAGGCGCAGTTTTGAAGTGGTGAAAGGCAAAGGCATGAGTGCAAGCCTAATAAAAGGTAATAGGAGAGATGTGGAGCAGGCGGAGGACTTGGCTGGAGCAGGAAAAGGCAAAAGGGGAAACGCGAATGCGCATCCCCGCCCCCCAAGCTAGGGCCGTGGCAGCGAGATCGTGGGGGTTCGAACTGGCGGCGCTCTGTACCAGAGTGCTCTGCCACACATCATACGCCAAACGGCCGGCCGAGAGAACGGTTAAAAAAAAGGACATTTATCATTTCTTCTCCAGCCAGCCAGCCAGCCAGCCCGCCCTTCTCATGGTTTTTACAAAGTACACAGCACAGCAGATTCTGCAATATTCTTACACACTAATTAAGCATTGGAAACCTACCTACTTCTTTGTTCATTGTAAACAATTGTACTTTCTGTAAAGTGGTTTGAATTAAAGAGAAAAGAAAAGTATGTTTTGTTTTGTTTTTTTTCTTCAAGATCTGTTCACATGTACTTAGCAAGAGTGAGTACACAGCGTTAAAAAATGGTACTTAGTGTAGTGAGGAAGGCGAAAAGCAAAGAGAGCATATGAAGGTAATATTGAAGTAGGCGCAGTTTTGAAGTGGTGAAAGGCAAAGGCATGAGTGCAAGCCTAATAAAAGGTAATAGGAGAGATGTGGAGCAGGCGGAGGACTTGGCTGGAGCAGGAAAAGGCAAAAGGGGAAACGCGAATGCGCATCCCTGCCCCCCAAGCTAGGGCCGTGGCAGCGAGATCGTGGGGGTTCGAACTGGCGGCGCTCTGTACCAGAGTGCTCTGCCACACATCATACGCCAAACGGCCGGCCGAGAGAACGGTTAAAAAAAAGGACATTTATCATTTCTTCTCCAGCCAGCCAGCCAGCCAGCCCGCCCTTCTCATGGTTTTTACAAAGTACACAGCACAGCAGATTCTGCAATATTCTTACACACTAATTAAGCATTGGAAACCTACCTACTTCTTTGTTCATTGTAAACAATTGTACTTTCTGTAAAGTGGTTTGAATTAAAGAGAAAAGAAAAGTATGTTTTGTTTTGTTTTTTTTCTTCAAGATCTGTTCACATGTACTTAGCAAGAGTGAGTACACAGCGTTAAAAAATGGTACTTAGTGTAGTGAGGAAGGCGAAAAGCAAAGAGAGCATATGAAGGTAATATTGAAGTAGGCGCAGTTTTGAAGTGGTGAAAGGCAAAGGCATGAGTGCAAGCCTAATAAAAGGTAATAGGAGAGATGTGGAGCAGGCGGAGGACTTGGCTGGAGCAGGAAAAGGCAAAAGGGGAAACGCGAATGCGCATCCCCGCCCCCCAAGCTAGGGCCGTGGCAGCGAGATCGTGGGGGTTCGAACTGGCGGCGCTCTGTACCAGAGTGCTCTGCCACACATCATACGCCAAACGGCCAGCCGAGAGAACGGTTAAAAAAAAGGACATTTATCATTTCTTCTCCAGCCAGCCAGCCAGCCAGCCAGCCAGCCAGCCCGCCCTTCTCATGGTTTTTACAAAGTACACAGCACAGCAGATTCTGCAATATTCTTACACACTAATTAAGCATTGGAAACCTACCTACTTCTTTGTTCATTGTAAACAATTGTACTTTCTGTAAAGTGGTTTGAATTAAAGAGAAAAGAAAAGTATGTTTTGTTTTGTTTTTTTTCTTCAAGATCTGTTCACATGTACTTAGCAAGAGTGAGTACACAGCGTTAAAAAATGGTACTTAGTGTAGTGAGGAAGGCGAAAAGCAAAGAGAGCATATGAAGGTAATATTGAAGTAGGCGCAGTTTTGAAGTGGTGAAAGGCAAAGGCATGAGTGCAAGCCTAATAAAAGGTAATAGGAGAGATGTGGAGCAGGCGGAGGACTTGGCTGGAGCAGGAAAAGGCAAAAGGGAAAGGCGAGTGCACGTCTCTCCGCCCCCCAAGCCAGGCCGAGAGAAGGCTTGAAAAAAAAAGGACATTTATCATTTCTTCTTCAGCCAGCCCTTCTCATGGTTTTTACAAAGTACACAGCACAGCAGATTCTGCAATATTCTTACACACTAATTAAGCATTGGAAACCTACCTACTTCTTTGTTCATTGTAAACAATTGTACTTTCTGTAAAGTGGTTTGAATTAAAGAGAAAAGAAAAGTATGTTTTGTTTTGTTTTTTTTCTTCAAGATCTGTTCACATGTACTTAGCAAGAGTGAGTACACAGCGTTAAAAAATGGTACTTAGTGTAGTGAGGAAGGCGAAAAGCAAAGAGAGCATATGAAGGTAATATTGAAGTAGGCGCAGTTTTGAAGTGGTGAAAGGCAAAGGCATGAGTGCAAGCCTAATAAAAGGTAATAGGAGAGATGTGGAGCAGGCGGAGGACTTGGCTGGAGCAGGAAAAGGCAAAAGGGAAAGGCGAGTGCACGTCTCCCCGCCCCCCAAGCCAGGCCGAGAGAAGGCTTGAAAAAAAAAGGACATTTATCATTTCTTCTTCAGCCAGTCCTTCTCGTGGTTTTTACAAAGTACACAGCACAGCAGATTCTGCAATATTCTTACACACTAATTAAGCATTGGAAACCTACCTACTTCTTTGTTCATTGTAAACAATTGTACTTTCTGTAAAGTGGTTTGAATTAAAGAGAAAAGAAAAGTATGTTTTGTTTTGTTTTTTTTCTTCAAGATCTGTTCACATGTACTTAGCAAGAGTGAGTACACAGCGTTAAAAAATGGTACTTAGTGTAGTGAGGAAGGCGAAAAGCAAAGAGAGCATATGAAGGTAATATTGAAGTAGGCGCAGTTTTGAAGTGGTGAAAGGCAAAGGCATGAGTGCAAGCCTAATAAAAGGTAATAGGAGAGATGTGGAGCAGGCGGAGGACTTGGCTGGAGCAGGAAAAGGCAAAAGGGAAAGGCGAGTGCACGTCTCCCCGCCCCCCAAGCCAGGCCGAGAGAAGGCTTGAAAAAAAAAGGACATTTATCATTTCTTCTTCAGCCAGCCCTTCTCATGGTTTTTACAAAGTACACAGCACAGCAGATTCTGCAATATTCTTACACACTAATTAAGCATTGGAAACCTACCTACTTCTTTGTTCATTGTAAACAATTGTACTTTCTGTAAAGTGGTTTGAATTAAAGAGAAAAGAAAAGTATGTTTTGTTTTGTTTTTTTTCTTCAAGATCTGTTCACATGTACTTAGCAAGAGTGAGTACACAGCGTTAAAAAATGGTACTTAGTGTAGTGAGGAAGGCGAAAAGCAAAGAGAGCATATGAAGGTAATATTGAAGTAGGCGCAGTTTTGAAGTGGTGAAAGGCAAAGGCATGAGTGCAAGCCTAATAAAAGGTAATAGGAGAGATGTGGAGCAGGCGGAGGACTTGGCTGGAGCAGGAAAAGGCAAAAGGGGAAACGCGAATGCGCATCCCCGCCCCCCAAGCTAGGGCCGTGGCAGCGAGATCATGGGGGTTCGAACTGGCGGCGCTCTGTACCAGAGTGCTCTGCCACACATCATACGCCAAACGGCCGGCCGAGAGAACGGTTAAAAAAAAGGACATTTATCATTTCTTCTCCAGCCAGCCAGCCAGCCAGCCAGCCAGCCAGCCCGCCCTTCTCATGGTTTTTACAAAGTACACAGCACAGCAGATTCTGCAATATTCTTACACACTAATTAAGCATTGGAAACCTACCTACTTCTTTGTTCATTGTAAACAATTGTACTTTCTGTAAAGTGGTTTGAATTAAAGAGAAAAGAAAAGTATGTTTTGTTTTGTTTTTTTTCTTCAAGATCTGTTCACATGTACTTAGCAAGAGTGAGTACACAGCGTTAAAAAATGGTACTTAGTGTAGTGAGGAAGGCGAAAAGCAAAGAGAGCATATGAAGGTAATATTGAAGTAGGCGCAGTTTTGAAGTGGTGAAAGGCAAAGGCATGAGTGCAAGCCTAATAAAAGGTAATAGGAGAGATGTGGAGCAGGCGGAGGACTTGGCTGGAGCAGGAAAAGGCAAAAGGGAAAGGCGAGTGCACGTCTCTCCGCCCCCCAAGCCAGGCCGAGAGAAGGCTTGAAAAAAAAAGGACATTTATCATTTCTTCTTCAGCCAGCCCTTCTCATGGTTTTTACAAAGTACACAGCACAGCAGATTCTGCAATATTCTTACACACTAATTAAGCATTGGAAACCTACCTACTTCTTTGTTCATTGTAAACAATTGTACTTTCTGTAAAGTGGTTTGAATTAAAGAGAAAAGAAAAGTATGTTTTGTTTTGTTTTTTTTCTTCAAGATCTGTTCACATGTACTTAGCAAGAGTGAGTACACAGCGTTAAAAAATGGTACTTAGTGTAGTGAGGAAGGCGAAAAGCAAAGAGAGCATATGAAGGTAATATTGAAGTAGGCGCAGTTTTGAAGTGGTGAAAGGCAAAGGCATGAGTGCAAGCCTAATAAAAGGTAATAGGAGAGATGTGGAGCAGGCGGAGGACTTGGCTGGAGCAGGAAAAGGCAAAAGGGGAAACGCGAATGCGCATCCCCGCCCCCCAAGCTAGGGCCGTGGCAGCGAGATCGTGGGGGTTCGAACTGGCGGCGCTCTGTACCAGAGTGCTCTGCCACACATCATACGCCAAACGGCCGGCCGAGAGAACGGTTAAAAAAAAGGACATTTATCATTTCTTCTCCAGCCAGCCAGCCAGCCAGCCAGCCAGCCAGCCAGCCCGCCCTTCTCATGGTTTTTACAAAGTACACAGCACAGCAGATTCTGCAATATTCTTACACACTAATTAAGCATTGGAAACCTACCTACTTCTTTGTTCATTGTAAACAATTGTACTTTCTGTAAAGTGGTTTGAATTAAAGAGAAAAGAAAAGTATGTTTTGTTTTGTTTTTTTTCTTCAAGATCTGTTCACATGTACTTAGCAAGAGTGAGTACACAGCGTTAAAAAATGGTACTTAGTGTAGTGAGGAAGGCGAAAAGCAAAGAGAGCATATGAAGGTAATATTGAAGTAGGCGCAGTTTTGAAGTGGTGAAAGGCAAAGGCATGAGTGCAAGCCTAATAAAAGGTAATAGGAGAGATGTGGAGCAGGCGGAGGACTTGGCTGGAGCAGGAAAAGGCAAAAGGGAAAGGCGAGTGCACGTCTCCCCGCCCCCCAAGCCAGGCCGAGAGAAGGCTTGAAAAAAAAAGGACATTTATCATTTCTTCTTCAGCCAGTCCTTCTCGTGGTTTTTACAAAGTACACAGCACAGCAGATTCTGCAATATTCTTACACACTAATTAAGCATTGGAAACCTACCTACTTCTTTGTTCATTGTAAACAATTGTACTTTCTGTAAAGTGGTTTGAATTAAAGAGAAAAGAAAAGTATGTTTTGTTTTGTTTTTTTTCTTCAAGATCTGTTCACATGTACTTAGCAAGAGTGAGTACACAGCGTTAAAAAATGGTACTTAGTGTAGTGAGGAAGGCGAAAAGCAAAGAGAGCATATGAAGGTAATATTGAAGTAGGCGCAGTTTTGAAGTGGTGAAAGGCAAAGGCATGAGTGCAAGCCTAATAAAAGGTAATAGGAGAGATGTGGAGCAGGCGGAGGACTTGGCTGGAGCAGGAAAAGGCAAAAGGGAAAGGCGAGTGCATGTCTCCCCGCCCCCCAAGCCAGGCCGAGAGAAGGCTTGAAAAAAAAAGGACATTTATCATTTCTTCTTCAGCCAGCCCTTCTCATGGTTTTTACAAAGTACACAGCACAGCAGATTCTGCAATATTCTTACACACTAATTAAGCATTGGAAACCTACCTACTTCTTTGTTCATTGTAAACAATTGTACTTTCTGTAAAGTGGTTTGAATTAAAGAGAAAAGAAAAGTATGTTTTGTTTTGTTTTTTTTCTTCAAGATCTGTTCACATGTACTTAGCAAGAGTGAGTACACAGCGTTAAAAAATGGTACTTAGTGTAGTGAGGAAGGCGAAAAGCAAAGAGAACATATGAAGGTAATATTGAAGTAGGCGCAGTTTTGAAGTGGTGAAAGGCAAAGGCATGAGTGCAAGCCTAATAAAAGGTAATAGGAGAGATGTGGAGCAGGCGGAGGACTTGGCTGGAGCAGGAAAAGGCAAAAGGGGAAACGCGAATGCGCATCCCCGCCCCCCAAGCTAGGGCCGTGGCAGCGAGATCGTGGGGGTTCGAACTGGCGGCGCTCTGTACCAGAGTGCTCTGCCACACATCATACGCCAAACGGCCGGCCGAGAGAACGGTTAAAAAAAAGGATATTTATCATTTCTTCTCCAGCCAGCCAGCCAGCCAGCCAGCCCGCCCTTCTCATGGTTTTTACAAAGTACACAGCACAGCAGATTCTGCAATATTCTTACACACTAATTAAGCATTGGAAACCTACCTACTTCTTTGTTCATTGTAAACAATTGTACTTTCTGTAAAGTGGTTTGAATTAAAGAGAAAAGAAAAGTATGTTTTGTTTTGTTTTTTTTCTTCAAGATCTGTTCACATGTACTTAGCAAGAGTGAGTACACAGCGTTAAAAAATGGTACTTAGTGTAGTGAGGAAGGCGAAAAGCAAAGAGAGCATATGAAGGTAATATTGAAGTAGGCGCAGTTTTGAAGTGGTGAAAGGCAAAGGCATGAGTGCAAGCCTAATAAAAGGTAATAGGAGAGATGTCAAGCAGGCGGAGGACTTGGCTGGAGCAGGAAAAGGCAAAAGGGAAAGGCGAGTGCACGTCTCCCCGCCCCCCAAGCCAGGCCGAGAGAAGGCTTGAAAAAAAAAGGACATTTATCATTTCTTCTTCAGCCAGTCCTTCTCGTGGTTTTTACAAAGTACACAGCACAGCAGATTCTGCAATATTCTTACACACTAATTAAGCATTGGAAACCTACCTACTTCTTTGTTCATTGTAAACAATTGTACTTTCTGTAAAGTGGTTTGAATTAAAGAGAAAAGAAAAGTATGTTTTGTTTTGTTTTTTTTCTTCAAGATCTGTTCACATGTACTTAGCAAGAGTGAGTACACAGCGTTAAAAAATGGTACTTAGTGTAGTGAGGAAGGCGAAAAGCAAAGAGAGCATATGAAGGTAATATTGAAGTAGGCGCAGTTTTGAAGTGGTGAAAGGCAAAGGCATGAGTGCAAGCCTAATAAAAGGTAATAGGAGAGATGTGGAGCAGGCGGAGGACTTGGCTGGAGCAGGAAAAGGCAAAAGGGGAAACGCGAATGCGCATCCCCGCCCCCCAAGCTAGGGCCGTGGCAGCGAGATCGTGGGGGTTCGAACTGGCGGCGCTCTGTACCAGAGTGCTCTGCCACACATCATACGCCAAACGGCCGGCCGAGAGAACGGTTAAAAAAAAGGACATTTATCATTTCTTCTCCAGCCAGCCAGCCAGCCAGCCAGCCAGCCCTTCTCATGGTTTTTACAAAGTACACAGCACAGCAGATTCTGCAATATTCTTACACACTAATTAAGCATTGGAAACCTACCTACTTCTTTGTTCATTGTAAACAATTGTACTTTCTGTAAAGTGGTTTGAATTAAAGAGAAAAGAAAAGTATGTTTTGTTTTGTTTTTTTTCTTCAAGATCTGTTCACATGTACTTAGCAAGAGTGAGTACACAGCGTTAAAAAATGGTACTTAGTGTAGTGAGGAAGGCGAAAAGCAAAGAGAGCATATGAAGGTAATATTGAAGTAGGCGCAGTTTTGAAGTGGTGAAAGGCAAAGGCATGAGTGCAAGCCTAATAAAAGGTAATAGGAGAGATGTGGAGCAGGCGGAGGACTTGGCTGGAGCAGGAAAAGGCAAAAGGGGAAACGCGAATGCGCATCCCTGCCCCCCAAGCTAGGGCCGTGGCAGCGAGATCGTGGGGGTTCGAACTGGCGGCGCTCTGTACCAGAGTGCTCTGCCACACATCATACGCCAAACGGCCGGCCGAGAGAACGGTTAAAAAAAAGGACATTTATCATTTCTTCTCCAGCCAGCCAGCCAGCCAGCCAGCCCGCCCTTCTCATGGTTTTTACAAAGTACACAGCACAGCAGATTCTGCAATATTCTTACACACTAATTAAGCATTGGAAACCTACCTACTTCTTTGTTCATTGTAAACAATTGTACTTTCTGTAAAGTGGTTTGAATTAAAGAGAAAAGAAAAGTATGTTTTGTTTTGTTTTTTTTCTTCAAGATCTGTTCACATGTACTTAGCAAGAGTGAGTACACAGCGTTAAAAAATGGTACTTAGTGTAGTGAGGAAGGCGAAAAGCAAAGAGAGCATATGAAGGTAATATTGAAGTAGGCGCAGTTTTGAAGTGGTGAAAGGCAAAGGCATGAGTGCAAGCCTAATAAAAGGTAATAGGAGAGATGTGGAGCAGGCGGAGGACTTGGCTGGAGCAGGAAAAGGCAAAAGGGGAAACGCGAATGCGCATCCCCGCCCCCCAAGCTAGGGCCGTGGCAGCGAGATCGTGGGGGTTCGAACTGGCGGCGCTCTGTACCAGAGTGCTCTGCCACACATCATACGCCAAACGGCCGGCCGAGAGAACGGTTAAAAAAAAGGACATTTATCATTTCTTCTCCAGCCAGCCAGCCAGCCAGCCAGCCAGCCAGCCCGCCCTTCTCATGGTTTTTACAAAGTACACAGCACAGCAGATTCTGCAATATTCTTACACACTAATTAAGCATTGGAAACCTACCTACTTCTTTGTTCATTGTAAACAATTGTACTTTCTGTAAAGTGGTTTGAATTAAAGAGAAAAGAAAAGTATGTTTTGTTTTGTTTTTTTTCTTCAAGATCTGTTCACATGTACTTAGCAAGAGTGAGTACACAGCGTTAAAAAATGGTACTTAGTGTAGTGAGGAAGGCGAAAAGCAAAGAGAGCATATGAAGGTAATATTGAAGTAGGCGCAGTTTTGAAGTGGTGAAAGGCAAAGGCATGAGTGCAAGCCTAATAAAAGGTAATAGGAGAGATGTGGAGCAGGCGGAGGACTTGGCTGGAGCAGGAAAAGGCAAAAGGGAAAGGCGAGTGCACGTCTCCCCGCCCCCCAAGCCAGGCCGAGAGAAGGCTTGAAAAAAAAAGGACATTTATCATTTCTTCTTCAGCCAGTCCTTCTCGTGGTTTTTACAAAGTACACAGCACAGCAGATTCTGCAATATTCTTACACACTAATTAAGCATTGGAAACCTACCTACTTCTTTGTTCATTGTAAACAATTGTACTTTCTGTAAAGTGGTTTGAATTAAAGAGAAAAGAAAAGTATGTTTTGTTTTGTTTTTTTTCTTCAAGATCTGTTCACATGTACTTAGCAAGAGTGAGTACACAGCGTTAAAAAATGGTACTTAGTGTAGTGAGGAAGGCGAAAAGCAAAGAGAGCATATGAAGGTAATATTGAAGTAGGCGCAGTTTTGAAGTGGTGAAAGGCAAAGGCATGAGTGCAAGCCTAATAAAAGGTAATAGGAGAGATGTGGAGCAGGCGGAGGACTTGGCTGGAGCAGGAAAAGGCAAAAGGGAAAGGCGAGTGCACGTCTCCCCGCCCCCCAAGCCAGGCCGAGAGAAGGCTTGAAAAAAAAAGGACATTTATCATTTCTTCTTCAGCCAGCCCTTCTCATGGTTTTTACAAAGTACACAGCACAGCAGATTCTGCAATATTCTTACACACTAATTAAGCATTGGAAACCTACCTACTTCTTTGTTCATTGTAAACAATTGTACTTTCTGTAAAGTGGTTTGAATTAAAGAGAAAAGAAAAGTATGTTTTGTTTTGTTTTTTTTCTTCAAGATCTGTTCACATGTACTTAGCAAGAGTGAGTACACAGCGTTAAAAAATGGTACTTAGTGTAGTGAGGAAGGCGAAAAGCAAAGAGAGCATATGAAGGTAATATTG
The DNA here is from genome assembly GCF_964374335.1 of Astatotilapia calliptera. NCBI lineage: Eukaryota > Metazoa > Chordata > Actinopteri > Cichliformes > Cichlidae > Astatotilapia > Astatotilapia calliptera. The sequence goes on along the minus strand of NC_137440.1, from coordinate 21,037,704 downwards.
AAGTAGGCGCAGTTTTGAAGTGGTGAAAGGCAAAGGCATGAGTGCAAGCCTAATAAAAGGTAATAGGAGAGATGTGGAGCAGGCGGAGGACTTGGCTGGAGCAGGAAAAGGCAAAAGGGGAAACGCGAATGCGCATCCCCGCCCCCCAAGCTAGGGCCGTGGCAGCGAGATCGTGGGGGTTCGAACTGGCGGCGCTCTGTACCAGAGTGCTCTGCCACACATCATACGCCAAACGGCCGGCCGAGAGAACGGTTAAAAAAAAGGACATTTATCATTTCTTCTCCAGCCAGCCAGCCAGCCAGCCAGCCAGCCAGCCCGCCCTTCTCATGGTTTTTACAAAGTACACAGCACAGCAGATTCTGCAATATTCTTACACACTAATTAAGCATTGGAAACCTACCTACTTCTTTGTTCATTGTAAACAATTGTACTTTCTGTAAAGTGGTTTGAATTAAAGAGAAAAGAAAAGTATGTTTTGTTTTGTTTTTTTTCTTCAAGATCTGTTCACATGTACTTAGCAAGAGTGAGTACACAGCGTTAAAAAATGGTACTTAGTGTAGTGAGGAAGGCGAAAAGCAAAGAGAGCATATGAAGGTAATATTGAAGTAGGCGCAGTTTTGAAGTGGTGAAAGGCAAAGGCATGAGTGCAAGCCTAATAAAAGGTAATAGGAGAGATGTGGAGCAGGCGGAGGACTTGGCTGGAGCAGGAAAAGGCAAAAGGGAAAGGCGAGTGCACGTCTCCCCGCCCCCCAAGCCAGGCCGAGAGAAGGCTTGAAAAAAAAAGGACATTTATCATTTCTTCTTCAGCCAGTCCTTCTCGTGGTTTTTACAAAGTACACAGCACAGCAGATTCTGCAATATTCTTACACACTAATTAAGCATTGGAAACCTACCTACTTCTTTGTTCATTGTAAACAATTGTACTTTCTGTAAAGTGGTTTGAATTAAAGAGAAAAGAAAAGTATGTTTTGTTTTGTTTTTTTTCTTCAAGATCTGTTCACATGTACTTAGCAAGAGTGAGTACACAGCGTTAAAAAATGGTACTTAGTGTAGTGAGGAAGGCGAAAAGCAAAGAGAGCATATGAAGGTAATATTGAAGTAGGCGCAGTTTTGAAGTGGTGAAAGGCAAAGGCATGAGTGCAAGCCTAATAAAAGGTAATAGGAGAGATGTGGAGCAGGCGGAGGACTTGGCTGGAGCAGGAAAAGGCAAAAGGGAAAGGCGAGTGCATGTCTCCCCGCCCCCCAAGCCAGGCCGAGAGAAGGCTTGAAAAAAAAAGGACATTTATCATTTCTTCTTCAGCCAGCCCTTCTCATGGTTTTTACAAAGTACACAGCACAGCAGATTCTGCAATATTCTTACACACTAATTAAGCATTGGAAACCTACCTACTTCTTTGTTCATTGTAAACAATTGTACTTTCTGTAAAGTGGTTTGAATTAAAGAGAAAAGAAAAGTATGTTTTGTTTTGTTTTTTTTCTTCAAGATCTGTTCACATGTACTTAGCAAGAGTGAGTACACAGCGTTAAAAAATGGTACTTAGTGTAGTGAGGAAGGCGAAAAGCAAAGAGAACATATGAAGGTAATATTGAAGTAGGCGCAGTTTTGAAGTGGTGAAAGGCAAAGGCATGAGTGCAAGCCTAATAAAAGGTAATAGGAGAGATGTGGAGCAGGCGGAGGACTTGGCTGGAGCAGGAAAAGGCAAAAGGGGAAACGCGAATGCGCATCCCCGCCCCCCAAGCTAGGGCCGTGGCAGCGAGATCGTGGGGGTTCGAACTGGCGGCGCTCTGTACCAGAGTGCTCTGCCACACATCATACGCCAAACGGCCGGCCGAGAGAACGGTTAAAAAAAAGGATATTTATCATTTCTTCTCCAGCCAGCCAGCCAGCCAGCCAGCCCGCCCTTCTCATGGTTTTTACAAAGTACACAGCACAGCAGATTCTGCAATATTCTTACACACTAATTAAGCATTGGAAACCTACCTACTTCTTTGTTCATTGTAAACAATTGTACTTTCTGTAAAGTGGTTTGAATTAAAGAGAAAAGAAAAGTATGTTTTGTTTTGTTTTTTTTCTTCAAGATCTGTTCACATGTACTTAGCAAGAGTGAGTACACAGCGTTAAAAAATGGTACTTAGTGTAGTGAGGAAGGCGAAAAGCAAAGAGAGCATATGAAGGTAATATTGAAGTAGGCGCAGTTTTGAAGTGGTGAAAGGCAAAGGCATGAGTGCAAGCCTAATAAAAGGTAATAGGAGAGATGTCAAGCAGGCGGAGGACTTGGCTGGAGCAGGAAAAGGCAAAAGGGAAAGGCGAGTGCACGTCTCCCCGCCCCCCAAGCCAGGCCGAGAGAAGGCTTGAAAAAAAAAGGACATTTATCATTTCTTCTTCAGCCAGTCCTTCTCGTGGTTTTTACAAAGTACACAGCACAGCAGATTCTGCAATATTCTTACACACTAATTAAGCATTGGAAACCTACCTACTTCTTTGTTCATTGTAAACAATTGTACTTTCTGTAAAGTGGTTTGAATTAAAGAGAAAAGAAAAGTATGTTTTGTTTTGTTTTTTTTCTTCAAGATCTGTTCACATGTACTTAGCAAGAGTGAGTACACAGCGTTAAAAAATGGTACTTAGTGTAGTGAGGAAGGCGAAAAGCAAAGAGAGCATATGAAGGTAATATTGAAGTAGGCGCAGTTTTGAAGTGGTGAAAGGCAAAGGCATGAGTGCAAGCCTAATAAAAGGTAATAGGAGAGATGTGGAGCAGGCGGAGGACTTGGCTGGAGCAGGAAAAGGCAAAAGGGGAAACGCGAATGCGCATCCCCGCCCCCCAAGCTAGGGCCGTGGCAGCGAGATCGTGGGGGTTCGAACTGGCGGCGCTCTGTACCAGAGTGCTCTGCCACACATCATACGCCAAACGGCCGGCCGAGAGAACGGTTAAAAAAAAGGACATTTATCATTTCTTCTCCAGCCAGCCAGCCAGCCAGCCAGCCAGCCCTTCTCATGGTTTTTACAAAGTACACAGCACAGCAGATTCTGCAATATTCTTACACACTAATTAAGCATTGGAAACCTACCTACTTCTTTGTTCATTGTAAACAATTGTACTTTCTGTAAAGTGGTTTGAATTAAAGAGAAAAGAAAAGTATGTTTTGTTTTGTTTTTTTTCTTCAAGATCTGTTCACATGTACTTAGCAAGAGTGAGTACACAGCGTTAAAAAATGGTACTTAGTGTAGTGAGGAAGGCGAAAAGCAAAGAGAGCATATGAAGGTAATATTGAAGTAGGCGCAGTTTTGAAGTGGTGAAAGGCAAAGGCATGAGTGCAAGCCTAATAAAAGGTAATAGGAGAGATGTGGAGCAGGCGGAGGACTTGGCTGGAGCAGGAAAAGGCAAAAGGGGAAACGCGAATGCGCATCCCTGCCCCCCAAGCTAGGGCCGTGGCAGCGAGATCGTGGGGGTTCGAACTGGCGGCGCTCTGTACCAGAGTGCTCTGCCACACATCATACGCCAAACGGCCGGCCGAGAGAACGGTTAAAAAAAAGGACATTTATCATTTCTTCTCCAGCCAGCCAGCCAGCCAGCCAGCCCGCCCTTCTCATGGTTTTTACAAAGTACACAGCACAGCAGATTCTGCAATATTCTTACACACTAATTAAGCATTGGAAACCTACCTACTTCTTTGTTCATTGTAAACAATTGTACTTTCTGTAAAGTGGTTTGAATTAAAGAGAAAAGAAAAGTATGTTTTGTTTTGTTTTTTTTCTTCAAGATCTGTTCACATGTACTTAGCAAGAGTGAGTACACAGCGTTAAAAAATGGTACTTAGTGTAGTGAGGAAGGCGAAAAGCAAAGAGAGCATATGAAGGTAATATTGAAGTAGGCGCAGTTTTGAAGTGGTGAAAGGCAAAGGCATGAGTGCAAGCCTAATAAAAGGTAATAGGAGAGATGTGGAGCAGGCGGAGGACTTGGCTGGAGCAGGAAAAGGCAAAAGGGGAAACGCGAATGCGCATCCCCGCCCCCCAAGCTAGGGCCGTGGCAGCGAGATCGTGGGGGTTCGAACTGGCGGCGCTCTGTACCAGAGTGCTCTGCCACACATCATACGCCAAACGGCCGGCCGAGAGAACGGTTAAAAAAAAGGACATTTATCATTTCTTCTCCAGCCAGCCAGCCAGCCAGCCAGCCAGCCAGCCCGCCCTTCTCATGGTTTTTACAAAGTACACAGCACAGCAGATTCTGCAATATTCTTACACACTAATTAAGCATTGGAAACCTACCTACTTCTTTGTTCATTGTAAACAATTGTACTTTCTGTAAAGTGGTTTGAATTAAAGAGAAAAGAAAAGTATGTTTTGTTTTGTTTTTTTTCTTCAAGATCTGTTCACATGTACTTAGCAAGAGTGAGTACACAGCGTTAAAAAATGGTACTTAGTGTAGTGAGGAAGGCGAAAAGCAAAGAGAGCATATGAAGGTAATATTGAAGTAGGCGCAGTTTTGAAGTGGTGAAAGGCAAAGGCATGAGTGCAAGCCTAATAAAAGGTAATAGGAGAGATGTGGAGCAGGCGGAGGACTTGGCTGGAGCAGGAAAAGGCAAAAGGGAAAGGCGAGTGCACGTCTCCCCGCCCCCCAAGCCAGGCCGAGAGAAGGCTTGAAAAAAAAAGGACATTTATCATTTCTTCTTCAGCCAGTCCTTCTCGTGGTTTTTACAAAGTACACAGCACAGCAGATTCTGCAATATTCTTACACACTAATTAAGCATTGGAAACCTACCTACTTCTTTGTTCATTGTAAACAATTGTACTTTCTGTAAAGTGGTTTGAATTAAAGAGAAAAGAAAAGTATGTTTTGTTTTGTTTTTTTTCTTCAAGATCTGTTCACATGTACTTAGCAAGAGTGAGTACACAGCGTTAAAAAATGGTACTTAGTGTAGTGAGGAAGGCGAAAAGCAAAGAGAGCATATGAAGGTAATATTGAAGTAGGCGCAGTTTTGAAGTGGTGAAAGGCAAAGGCATGAGTGCAAGCCTAATAAAAGGTAATAGGAGAGATGTGGAGCAGGCGGAGGACTTGGCTGGAGCAGGAAAAGGCAAAAGGGAAAGGCGAGTGCACGTCTCCCCGCCCCCCAAGCCAGGCCGAGAGAAGGCTTGAAAAAAAAAGGACATTTATCATTTCTTCTTCAGCCAGCCCTTCTCATGGTTTTTACAAAGTACACAGCACAGCAGATTCTGCAATATTCTTACACACTAATTAAGCATTGGAAACCTACCTACTTCTTTGTTCATTGTAAACAATTGTACTTTCTGTAAAGTGGTTTGAATTAAAGAGAAAAGAAAAGTATGTTTTGTTTTGTTTTTTTTCTTCAAGATCTGTTCACATGTACTTAGCAAGAGTGAGTACACAGCGTTAAAAAATGGTACTTAGTGTAGTGAGGAAGGCGAAAAGCAAAGAGAGCATATGAAGGTAATATTGAAGTAGGCGCAGTTTTGAAGTGGTGAAAGGCAAAGGCATGAGTGCAAGCCTAATAAAAGGTAATAGGAGAGATGTGGAGCAGGCGGAGGACTTGGCTGGAGCAGGAAAAGGCAAAAGGGGAAACGCGAATGCGCATCCCCGCCCCCCAAGCTAGGGCCGTGGCAGCGAGATCGTGGGGGTTCGAACTGGCGGCGCTCTGTACCAGAGTGCTCTGCCACACATCATACGCCAAACGGCCGGCCGAGAGAACGGTTAAAAAAAAGGACATTTATCATTTCTTCTCCAGCCAGCCAGCCAGCCAGCCAGCCAGCCAGCCCGCCCTTCTCATGGTTTTTACAAAGTACACAGCACAGCAGATTCTGCAATATTCTTACACACTAATTAAGCATTGGAAACCTACCTACTTCTTTGTTCATTGTAAACAATTGTACTTTCTGTAAAGTGGTTTGAATTAAAGAGAAAAGAAAAGTATGTTTTGTTTTGTTTTTTTTCTTCAAGATCTGTTCACATGTACTTAGCAAGAGTGAGTACACAGCGTTAAAAAATGGTACTTAGTGTAGTGAGGAAGGCGAAAAGCAAAGAGAGCATATGAAGGTAATATTGAAGTAGGCGCAGTTTTGAAGTGGTGAAAGGCAAAGGCATGAGTGCAAGCCTAATAAAAGGTAATAGGAGAGATGTGGAGCAGGCGGAGGACTTGGCTGGAGCAGGAAAAGGCAAAAGGGGAAACGCGAATGCGCATCCCTGCCCCCCAAGCTAGGGCCGTGGCAGCGAGATCGTGGGGGTTCGAACTGGCGGCGCTCTGTACCAGAGTGCTCTGCCACACATCATACGCCAAACGGCCGGCCGAGAGAACAGTTAAAAAAAAGGACATTTATCATTTCTTCTCCAGCCAGCCAGCCAGCCAGCCAGCCAGCCAGCCCGCCCTTCTCATGGTTTTTACAAAGTACACAGCACAGCAGATTCTGCAATATTCTTACACACTAATTAAGCATTGGAAACCTACCTACTTCTTTGTTCATTGTAAACAATTGTACTTTCTGTAAAGTGGTTTGAATTAAAGAGAAAAGAAAAGTATGTTTTGTTTTGTTTTTTTTCTTCAAGATCTGTTCACATGTACTTAGCAAGAGTGAGTACACAGCGTTAAAAAATGGTACTTAGTGTAGTGAGGAAGGCGAAAAGCAAAGAGAGCATATGAAGGTAATATTGAAGTAGGCGCAGTTTTGAAGTGGTGAAAGGCAAAGGCATGAGTGCAAGCCTAATAAAAGGTAATAGGAGAGATGTGGAGCAGGCGGAGGACTTGGCTGGAGCAGGAAAAGGCAAAAGGGAAAGGCGAGTGCACGTCTCTCCGCCCCCCAAGCCAGGCCGAGAGAAGGCTTGAAAAAAAAAGGACATTTATCATTTCTTCTTCAGCCAGCCCTTCTCATGGTTTTTACAAAGTACACAGCACAGCAGATTCTGCAATATTCTTACACACTAATTAAGCATTGGAAACCTACCTACTTCTTTGTTCATTGTAAACAATTGTACTTTCTGTAAAGTGGTTTGAATTAAAGAGAAAAGAAAAGTATGTTTTGTTTTGTTTTTTTTCTTCAAGATCTGTTCACATGTACTTAGCAAGAGTGAGTACACAGCGTTAAAAAATGGTACTTAGTGTAGTGAGGAAGGCGAAAAGCAAAGAGAGCATATGAAGGTAATATTGAAGTAGGCGCAGTTTTGAAGTGGTGAAAGGCAAAGGCATGAGTGCAAGCCTAATAAAAGGTAATAGGAGAGATGTGGAGCAGGCGGAGGACTTGGCTGGAGCAGGAAAAGGCAAAAGGGGAAACGCGAATGCGCATCCCCGCCCCCCAAGCTAGGGCCGTGGCAGCGAGATCGTGGGGGTTCGAACTGGCGGCGCTCTGTACCAGAGTGCTCTGCCACACATCATACGCCAAACGGCCGGCCGAGAGAACGGTTAAAAAAAAGGACATTTATCATTTCTTCTCCAGCCAGCCAGCCAGCCAGCCAGCCAGCCAGCCCGCCCTTCTCATGGTTTTTACAAAGTACACAGCACAGCAGATTCTGCAATATTCTTACACACTAATTAAGCATTGGAAACCTACCTACTTCTTTGTTCATTGTAAACAATTGTACTTTCTGTAAAGTGGTTTGAATTAAAGAGAAAAGAAAAGTATGTTTTGTTTTGTTTTTTTTCTTCAAGATCTGTTCACATGTACTTAGCAAGAGTGAGTACACAGCGTTAAAAAATGGTACTTAGTGTAGTGAGGAAGGCGAAAAGCAAAGAGAGCATATGAAGGTAATATTGAAGTAGGCGCAGTTTTGAAGTGGTGAAAGGCAAAGGCATGAGTGCAAGCCTAATAAAAGGTAATAGGAGAGATGTGGAGCAGGCGGAGGACTTGGCTGGAGCAGGAAAAGGCAAAAGGGAAAGGCGAGTGCACGTCTCCCCGCCCCCCAAGCCAGGCCGAGAGAAGGCTTGAAAAAAAAAGGACATTTATCATTTCTTCTTCAGCCAGTCCTTCTCGTGGTTTTTACAAAGTACACAGCACAGCAGATTCTGCAATATTCTTACACACTAATTAAGCATTGGAAACCTACCTACTTCTTTGTTCATTGTAAACAATTGTACTTTCTGTAAAGTGGTTTGAATTAAAGAGAAAAGAAAAGTATGTTTTGTTTTGTTTTTTTTCTTCAAGATCTGTTCACATGTACTTAGCAAGAGTGAGTACACAGCGTTAAAAAATGGTACTTAGTGTAGTGAGGAAGGCGAAAAGCAAAGAGAGCATATGAAGGTAATATTGAAGTAGGCGCAGTTTTGAAGTGGTGAAAGGCAAAGGCATGAGTGCAAGCCTAATAAAAGGTAATAGGAGAGATGTGGAGCAGGCGGAGGACTTGGCTGGAGCAGGAAAAGGCAAAAGGGAAAGGCGAGTGCACGTCTCCCCGCCCCCCAAGCCAGGCCGAGAGAAGGCTTGAAAAAAAAAGGACATTTATCATTTCTTCTTCAGCCAGCCCTTCTCATGGTTTTTACAAAGTACACAGCACAGCAGATTCTGCAATATTCTTACACACTAATTAAGCATTGGAAACCTACCTACTTCTTTGTTCATTGTAAACAATTGTACTTTCTGTAAAGTGGTTTGAATTAAAGAGAAAAGAAAAGTATGTTTTGTTTTGTTTTTTTTCTTCAAGATCTGTTCACATGTACTTAGCAAGAGTGAGTACACAGCGTTAAAAAATGGTACTTAGTGTAGTGAGGAAGGCGAAAAGCAAAGAGAGCATATGAAGGTAATATTGAAGTAGGCGCAGTTTTGAAGTGGTGAAAGGCAAAGGCATGAGTGCAAGCCTAATAAAAGGTAATAGGAGAGATGTGGAGCAGGCGGAGGACTTGGCTGGAGCAGGAAAAGGCAAAAGGGGAAACGCGAATGCGCATCCCCGCCCCCCAAGCTAGGGCCGTGGCAGCGAGATCGTGGGGGTTCGAACTGGCGGCGCTCTGTACCAGAGTGCTCTGCCACACATCATACGCCAAACGGCCGGCCGAGAGAACGGTTAAAAAAAAGGACATTTATCATTTCTTCTCCAGCCAGCCAGCCAGCCAGCCAGCCAGCCAGCCCGCCCTTCTCATGGTTTTTACAAAGTACACAGCACAGCAGATTCTGCAATATTCTTACACACTAATTAAGCATTGGAAACCTACCTACTTCTTTGTTCATTGTAAACAATTGTACTTTCTGTAAAGTGGTTTGAATTAAAGAGAAAAGAAAAGTATGTTTTGTTTTGTTTTTTTTCTTCAAGATCTGTTCACATGTACTTAGCAAGAGTGAGTACACAGCGTTAAAAAATGGTACTTAGTGTAGTGAGGAAGGCGAAAAGCAAAGAGAGCATATGAAGGTAATATTGAAGTAGGCGCAGTTTTGAAGTGGTGAAAGGCAAAGGCATGAGTGCAAGCCTAATAAAAGGTAATAGGAGAGATGTGGAGCAGGCGGAGGACTTGGCTGGAGCAGGAAAAGGCAAAAGGGGAAACGCGAATGCGCATCCCTGCCCCCCAAGCTAGGGCCGTGGCAGCGAGAGCGTGGGGGTTCGAACTGGCGGCGCTCTGTACCAGAGTGCTCTGCCACACATCATACGCCAAACGGCCGGCCGAGAGAACAGTTAAAAAAAAGGACATTTATCATTTCTTCTCCAGCCAGCCAGCCAGCCAGCCAGCCAGCCAGCCCGCCCTTCTCATGGTTTTTACAAAGTACACAGCACAGCAGATTCTGCAATATTCTTACACACTAATTAAGCATTGGAAACCTACCTACTTCTTTGTTCATTGTAAACAATTGTACTTTCTGTAAAGTGGTTTGAATTAAAGAGAAAAGAAAAGTATGTTTTGTTTTGTTTTTTTTCTTCAAGATCTGTTCACATGTACTTAGCAAGAGTGAGTACACAGCGTTAAAAAATGGTACTTAGTGTAGTGAGGAAGGCGAAAAGCAAAGAGAGCATATGAAGGTAATATTGAAGTAGGCGCAGTTTTGAAGTGGTGAAAGGCAAAGGCATGAGTGCAAGCCTAATAAAAGGTAATAGGAGAGATGTGGAGCAGGCGGAGGACTTGGCTGGAGCAGGAAAAGGCAAAAGGGAAAGGCGAGTGCACGTCTCTCCGCCCCCCAAGCCAGGCCGAGAGAAGGCTTGAAAAAAAAAGGACATTTATCATTTCTTCTTCAGCCAGCCCTTCTCATGGTTTTTACAAAGTACACAGCACAGCAGATTCTGCAATATTCTTACACACTAATTAAGCATTGGAAACCTACCTACTTCTTTGTTCATTGTAAACAATTGTACTTTCTGTAAAGTGGTTTGAATTAAAGAGAAAAGAAAAGTATGTTTTGTTTTGTTTTTTTTCTTCAAGATCTGTTCACATGTACTTAGCAAGAGTGAGTACACAGCGTTAAAAAATGGTACTTAGTGTAGTGAGGAAGGCGAAAAGCAAAGAGAGCATATGAAGGTAATATTGAAGTAGGCGCAGTTTTGAAGTGGTGAAAGGCAAAGGCATGAGTGCAAGCCTAATAAAAGGTAATAGGAGAGATGTGGAGCAGGCGGAGGACTTGGCTGGAGCAGGAAAAGGCAAAAGGGGAAACGCGAATGCGCATCCCCGCCCCCCAAGCTAGGGCCGTGGCAGCGAGATCGTGGGGGTTCGAACTGGCGGCGCTCTGTACCAGAGTGCTCTGCCACACATCATACGCCAAACGGCCGGCCGAGAGAACGGTTAAAAAAAAGGACATTTATCATTTCTTCTCCAGCCAGCCAGCCAGCCAGCCAGCCAGCCAGCCCGCCCTTCTCATGGTTTTTACAAAGTACACAGCACAGCAGATTCTGCAATATTCTTACACACTAATTAAGCATTGGAAACCTACCTACTTCTTTGTTCATTGTAAACAATTGTACTTTCTGTAAAGTGGTTTGAATTAAAGAGAAAAGAAAAGTATGTTTTGTTTTGTTTTTTTTCTTCAAGATCTGTTCACATGTACTTAGCAAGAGTGAGTACACAGCGTTAAAAAATGGTACTTAGTGTAGTGAGGAAGGCGAAAAGCAAAGAGAGCATATGAAGGTAATATTGAAGTAGGCGCAGTTTTGAAGTGGTGAAAGGCAAAGGCATGAGTGCAAGCCTAATAAAAGGTAATAGGAGAGATGTGGAGCAGGCGGAGGACTTGGCTGGAGCAGGAAAAGGCAAAAGGGAAAGGCGAGTGCACGTCTCCCCGCCCCCCAAGCCAGGCCGAGAGAAGGCTTGAAAAAATAAGGACATTTATCATTTCTTCTTCAGCCAGCCCTTCTCATGGTTTTTACAAAGTACACAGCACAGCAGATTCTGCAATATTCTTACACACTAATTAAGCATTGGAAACCTACCTACTTCTTTGTTCATTGTAAACAATTGTACTTTCTGTAAAGTGGTTTGAATTAAAGAGAAAAGAAAAGTATGTTTTGTTTTGTTTTTTTTCTTCAAGATCTGTTCACATGTACTTAGCAAGAGTGAGTACACAGCGTTAAAAAATGGTACTTAGTGTAGTGAGGAAGGCGAAAAGCAAAGAGAGCATATGAAGGTAATATTGAAGTAGGCGCAGTTTTGAAGTGGTGAAAGGCAAAGGCATGAGTGCAAGCCTAATAAAAGGTAATAGGAGAGATGTGGAGCAGGCGGAGGACTTGGCTGGAGCAGGAAAAGGCAAAAGGGAAAGGCGAGTGCACGTCTCCCCGCCCCCCAAGCCAGGCCGAGAGAAGGCTTGAAAAAAAAAGGACATTTATCATTTCTTCTTCAGCCAGCCCTTCTCATGGTTTTTACAAAGTACACAGCACAGCAGATTCTGCAATATTCTTACACACTAATTAAGCATTGGAAACCTACCTACTTCTTTGTTCATTGTAAACAATTGTACTTTCTGTAAAGTGGTTTGAATTAAAGAGAAAAGAAAAGTATGTTTTGTTTTGTTTTTTTTCTTCAAGATCTGTTCACATGTACTTAGCAAGAGTGAGTACACAGCGTTAAAAAATGGTACTTAGTGTAGTGAGGAAGGCGAAAAGCAAAGAGAGCATATGAAGGTAATATTGAAGTAGGCGCAGTTTTGAAGTGGTGAAAGGCAAAGGCATGAGTGCAAGCCTAATAAAAGGTAATAGGAGAGATGTGGAGCAGGCGGAGGACTTGGCTGGAGCAGGAAAAGGCAAAAGGAGTGCACGTCTCCCCGCCCCCCAAGCCAGGCCGAGAGAAGGCTTGAAAAAATAAGGACATTTATCATTTCTTCTTCAGCCAGCCCTTCTCATGGTTTTTACAAAGTACACAGCACAGCAGATTCTGCAATATTCTTACACACTAATTAAGCATTGGAAACCTACCTACTTCTTTGTTCATTGTAAACAATTGTACTTTCTGTAAAGTGGTTTGAATTAAAGAGAAAAGAAAAGTATGTTTTGTTTTGTTTTTTTTCTTCAAGATCTGTTCACATGTACTTAGCAAGAGTGAGTACACAGCGTTAAAAAATGGTACTTAGTGTAGTGAGGAAGGCGAAAAGCAAAGAGAGCATATGAAGGTAATATTGAAGTAGGCGCAGTTTTGAAGTGGTGAAAGGCAAAGGCATGAGTGCAAGCCTAATAAAAGGTAATAGGAGAGATGTGGAGCAGGCGGAGGACTTGGCTGGAGCAGGAAAAGGCAAAAGGGAAAGGCGAGTGCACGTCTCCCCGCCCCCCAAGCCAGGCCGAGAGAAGGCTTGAAAAAAAAAGGACATTTATCATTTCTTCTTCAGCCAGTCCTTCTCGTGGTTTTTACAAAGTACACAGCACAGCAGATTCTGCAATATTCTTACACACTAATTAAGCATTGGAAACCTACCTACTTCTTTGTTCATTGTAAACAATTGTACTTTCTGTAAAGTGGTTTGAATTAAAGAGAAAAGAAAAGTATGTTTTGTTTTGTTTTTTTTCTTCAAGATCTGTTCACATGTACTTAGCAAGAGTGAGTACACAGCGTTAAAAAATGGTACTTAGTGTAGTGAGGAAGGCGAAAAGCAAAGAGAGCATATGAAGGTAATATTGAAGTAGGCGCAGTTTTGAAGTGGTGAAAGGCAAAGGCATGAGTGCAAGCCTAATAAAAGGTAATAGGAGAGATGTGGAGCAGGCGGAGGACTTGGCTGGAGCAGGAAAAGGCAAAAGGGAAAGGCGAGTGCACGTCTCCCCGCCCCCCAAGCCAGGCCGAGAGAAGGCTTGAAAAAAAAGGACATTTATCATTTCTTCTTCAGCCAGCCCTTCTCATGGTTTTTACAAAGTACACAGCACAGCAGATTCTGCAATATTCTTACACACTAATTAAGCATTGGAAACCTACCTACTTCTTTGTTCATTGTAAACAATTGTACTTTCTGTAAAGTGGTTTGAATTAAAGAGAAAAGAAAAGTATGTTTTGTTTTGTTTTTTTTCTTCAAGATCTGTTCACATGTACTTAGCAAGAGTGAGTACACAGCGTTAAAAAATGGTACTTAGTGTAGTGAGGAAGGCGAAAAGCAAAGAGAGCATATGAAGGTAATATTGAAGTAGGCGCAGTTTTGAAGTGGTGAAAGGCAAAGGCATGAGTGCAAGCCTAATAAAAGGTAATAGGAGAGATGTCAAGCAGGCGGAGGACTTGGCTGGAGCAGGAAAAGGCAAAAGGGAAAGGCGAGTGCACGTCTCCCCGCCCCCCAAGCCAGGCCGAGAGAAGGCTTGAAAAAAAAAGGACATTTATCATTTCTTCTTCAGCCAGCCCTTCTCATGGTTTTTACAAAGTACACAGCACAGCAGATTCTGCAATATTCTTACACACTAATTAAGCATTGGAAACCTACCTACTTCTTTGTTCATTGTAAACAATTGTACTTTCTGTAAAGTGGTTTGAATTAAAGAGAAAAGAAAAGTATGTTTTGTTTTGTTTTTTTTCTTCAAGATCTGTTCACATGTACTTAGCAAGAGTGAGTACACAGCGTTAAAAAATGGTACTTAGTGTAGTGAGGAAGGCGAAAAGCAAAGAGAGCATATGAAGGTAATATTGAAGTAGGCGCAGTTTTGAAGTGGTGAAAGGCAAAGGCATGAGTGCAAGCCTAATAAAAGGTAATAGGAGAGATGTGGAGCAGGCGGAGGACTTGGCTGGAGCAGGAAAAGGCAAAAGGGGAAACGGGAATGCGCATCCCTGCCCCCCAAGCTAGGGCCGTGGCAGCGAGATCGTGGGGGTTCGAACTGGCGGCGCTCTGTACCAGAGTGCTCTGCCACACATCATACGCCAAACGGCCGGCCGAGAGAACAGTTAAAAAAAAGGACATTTATCATTTCTTCTCCAGCCAGCCAGCCAGCCAGCCCGCCCTTCTCATGGTTTTTACAAAGTACACAGCACAGCAGATTCTGCAATATTCTTACACACTAATTAAGCATTGGAAACCTACCTACTTCTTTGTTCATTGTAAACAATTGTACTTTCTGTAAAGTGGTTTGAATTAAAGAGAAAAGAAAAGTATGTTTTGTTTTGTTTTTTTTCTTCAAGATCTGTTCACATGTACTTAGCAAGAGTGAGTACACAGCGTTAAAAAATGGTACTTAGTGTAGTGAGGAAGGCGAAAAGCAAAGAGAGCATATGAAGGTAATATTGAAGTAGGCGCAGTTTTGAAGTGGTGAAAGGCAAAGGCATGAGTGCAAGCCTAATAAAAGGTAATAGGAGAGATGTGGAGCAGGCGGAGGACTTGGCTGGAGCAGGAAAAGGCAAAAGGGGAAACGCGAATGCGCATCCCCGCCCCCCAAGCTAGGGCCGTGGCAGCGAGATCGTGGGGGTTCGAACTGGCGGCGCTCTGTACCAGAGTGCTCTGCCACACATCATACGCCAAACGGCCGGCCGAGAGAACGGTTAAAAAAAAGGACATTTATCATTTCTTCTCCAGCCAGCCAGCCAGCCAGCCAGCCAGCCAGCCCGCCCTTCTCATGGTTTTTACAAAGTACACAGCACAGCAGATTCTGCAATATTCTTACACACTAATTAAGCATTGGAAACCTACCTACTTCTTTGTTCATTGTAAACAATTGTACTTTCTGTAAAGTGGTTTGAATTAAAGAGAAAAGAAAAGTATGTTTTGTTTTGTTTTTTTTCTTCAAGATCTGTTCACATGTACTTAGCAAGAGTGAGTACACAGCGTTAAAAAATGGTACTTAGTGTAGTGAGGAAGGCGAAAAGCAAAGAGAGCATATGAAGGTAATATTGAAGTAGGCGCAGTTTTGAAGTGGTGAAAGGCAAAGGCATGAGTGCAAGCCTAATAAAAGGTAATAGGAGAGATGTGGAGCAGGCGGAGGACTTGGCTGGAGCAGGAAAAGGCAAAAGGGAAAGGCGAGTGCACGTCTCCCCGCCCCCCAAGCCAGGCCGAGAGAAGGCTTGAAAAAAAAAGGACATTTATCATTTCTTCTTCAGCCAGCCCTTCTCATGGTTTTTACAAAGTACACAGCACAGCAGATTCTGCAATATTCTTACACACTAATTAAGCATTGGAAACCTACCTACTTCTTTGTTCATTGTAAACAATTGTACTTTCTGTAAAGTGGTTTGAATTAAAGAGAAAAGAAAAGTATGTTTTGTTTTGTTTTTTTTCTTCAAGATCTGTTCACATGTACTTAGCAAGAGTGAGTACACAGCGTTAAAAAATGGTACTTAGTGTAGTGAGGAAGGCGAAAAGCAAAGAGAGCATATGAAGGTAATATTGAAGTAGGCGCAGTTTTGAAGTGGTGAAAGGCAAAGGCATGAGTGCAAGCCTAATAAAAGGTAATAGGAGAGATGTCAAGCAGGCGGAGGACTTGGCTGGAGCAGGAAAAGGCAAAAGGGAAAGGCGAGTGCACGTCTCCCCGCCCCCCAAGCCAGGCCGAGAGAAGGCTTGAAAAAAAAAGGACATTTATCATTTCTTCTTCAGCCAGTCCTTCTCGTGGTTTTTACAAAGTACACAGCACAGCAGATTCTGCAATATTCTTACACACTAATTAAGCATTGGAAACCTACCTACTTCTTTGTTCATTGTAAACAATTGTACTTTCTGTAAAGTGGTTTGAATTAAAGAGAAAAGAAAAGTATGTTTTGTTTTGTTTTTTTTCTTCAAGATCTGTTCACATGTACTTAGCAAGAGTGAGTACACAGCGTTAAAAAATGGTACTTAGTGTAGTGAGGAAGGCGAAAAGCAAAGAGAGCATATGAAGGTAATATTGAAGTAGGCGCAGTTTTGAAGTGGTGAAAGGCAAAGGCATGAGTGCAAGCCTAATAAAAGGTAATAGGAGAGATGTGGAGCAGGCGGAGGACTTGGCTGGAGCAGGAAAAGGCAAAAGGGGAAACGCGAATGCGCATCCCCGCCCCCCAAGCTAGGGCCGTGGCAGCGAGATCGTGGGGGTTCGAACTGGCGGCGCTCTGTACCAGAGTGCTCTGCCACACATCATACGCCAAACGGCCGGCCGAGAGAACGGTTAAAAAAAAGGACATTTATCATTTCTTCTCCAGCCAGCCAGCCAGCCAGCCAGCCAGCCAGCCCGCCCTTCTCATGGTTTTTACAAAGTACACAGCACAGCAGATTCTGCAATATTCTTACACACTAATTAAGCATTGGAAACCTACCTACTTCTTTGTTCATTGTAAACAATTGTACTTTCTGTAAAGTGGTTTGAATTAAAGAGAAAAGAAAAGTATGTTTTGTTTTGTTTTTTTTCTTCAAGATCTGTTCACATGTACTTAGCAAGAGTGAGTACACAGCGTTAAAAAATGGTACTTAGTGTAGTGAGGAAGGCGAAAAGCAAAGAGAGCATATGAAGGTAATATTGAATTAGGCGCAGTTTTGAAGTGGTGAAAGACAAAGGCATGAGTGCAAGCCTAATAAAAGGTAATAGGAGAGATGTGGAGCAGGCGGAGGACTTAGCTGGAGCAGGAAAAGGCAAAAGGGAAAGGCGAGTGCACGTCTCCCCGCCCCCCAAGCCAGGCCGAGAGAAGGCTTGAAAAAAAAAGGACATTTATCATTTCTTCTTCAGCCAGCCCTTCTCATGGTTTTTACAAAGTACACAGCACAGCAGATTCTGCAATATTCTTACACACTAATTAAGCATTGGAAACGCAGGCCAAGTCTCCAGAGAAATGCTCAACATCCTCTCGTTTAAGTTCAACACCTGTTCCCGAGAGGAGGGAGGAAGAACTGCCTGAAAAATCAGAGGCCAAATTCTCCAAAAAGGATGAGGAGGAACAGTCTGACAAGTCAGAGGACAGATTCTCCAAAGAACATGAGGACATACCCTCTGAGAAGTCTGAGGAGAAACCCTCCACAGATGAGAAAGTGTCTGAAAAGTCAGAGGACAGAGTTTCTGAGGACAAACCCTCAGAAAACGTAGAGGAAAAGCTCTCAGAAGCGTCAGTGTCATCTGCTCAAGTGGAGGAAGTATCCCAAAACCTTGTTTACTTTCTTTTAATTGGACTTCTCGAGAAGTCCAAAAACAGGCGAAAAGGCCGTCTCACTCCTCCAGATGGCGTAACACTAGCTGACATCATTGAGCGTCTCAAAAACTTGGTGCAACCAGAAATCAGCAGCGCGGAGTCTACAACACGTCTGGAAAATGACGTGAGAGGATTGACCAAAAACCTGGTTAAAGGACTCATCAAGGAGTTTGGCTCCCCAGAAAGGATCATGGATGCTGCTTTGGCATGTGATAGTTCATTTGACGAGGCTATTTTGAAGCTCTTGAAAATCCATTTGGGTGTCCCCACAAGTTATCGCCAAAAGTCCAGAGTTGCCAGGTTCTTTTCAGCATTGAAGAAAGCTTTAATGAAACCCTTCAGATGCTGTTTTATGGGCAGCGATGACTAAAGACCTTGACTTTTCCACTGCCTTGCTTCTCGCAAAATCTCGAAGCAGAAGTGATCCAAAAACGGTCTTGAATCATCAATCATAGTGTCAAATCAAATTCCTTTATAGTTTTCCTAAAAAACTATATTTTCATTGTGTCTCCTTTTTGTTTTCCATCGAGTCCAGCCGGCCGCAGCAGATGGCTGCCCCTACATGAGCCTGGTTCTGCTTGAGGTTTCTGCTTTTTATGGCAGTTTTTCCTCCCCACTGTCGCCTTGTGCTTGCTCATAAGGGATCATTTGATTGCTGGAATTTTCTAAAATTGGTGTTTTGAACTTTAAGATAGAGGTCCTGCAGGCCCTCCACCTTAAATTTCAAAACACCTCCAGGAGACTTTGTAGTTAATTGTCATTACAATGAAATAAAAAAAAAAATCCAAATTAAAAACACGTTGACTTTTGTTGTCTGTTCTTGATGTTAACCACGAAAGAAAAAAAAGTGTTGCAGGTGTGTACTCTGGTCATCAGTACTGGTATTTTAATGTATTAGTGTAGAATTTGATATAGGGTTAGAGTCTGTTGACAGTTTATCCTCCTCACAATCCCGAGCGCTTCTTCTGTCGAGCTGGATGTCTTTAATATGAGTTTCCAGAACCGTGGAAAATAACAGCATCGTCGAGCTAAACCGGTCGTCTCTGACAACAGCAACAGATTACAAGTGATAATAAATATTATCACAAATACATTTCCATTTCAGATTATTCCGAATAAAAGTATATTCTCATGCAATTATCTTGGAAAGTGTTTTCCCACTAAAAATATGCAAATACATAAATACAACCAAGTTCATCCTGATCTATCCCAAAGCCAGCTGCAACAACAACCAAGCATTAACAAAAAAGAAAAGTAATAATTACAAATACAGTGATTTTCTGACTACCTGAACTCATCACTAGATAAGAAAAATATTGCTAGCCAAAAACAAATTACTACCTACTTCTTACTCACACCTTCACCCAGTCCACTTTCAGCTTTTTAAGCCGACATTTAATTCTAAGTGGTGCTTTTATGTAAAAAGTTGGGCCAGTTGGCTGTAATCAGGAGTGAAGAAGCAGCAGGAGACAGGGGATTAAAACAATCAGCTGACAAGCCTGTCTAGCTCTGAGAGTTTGAGGGTTAAGAGATTAGAAGATACACACTACAGCACATTTAACCAACAAAATAATTTATTACAAGGGAATGTACAACAGTGCTGCATTTT
This sequence comes from Astatotilapia calliptera, assembly GCF_964374335.1. Lineage (NCBI taxonomy): Eukaryota > Metazoa > Chordata > Actinopteri > Cichliformes > Cichlidae > Astatotilapia > Astatotilapia calliptera. Next base: position 21,018,656 of record NC_137440.1, on the reverse strand, counting down.
CAATGTTTTCAAAACGGAAAAAGGCTCAGGAACAAACAGTCAAAAGTGCTTGGATTGCATTATAATCTTCTGAATTGAGTGCTTTTTCTTTCTACAAGTAAGGACCCCAGCCTAAATACATCTGACACAGTAGTTTATCATCCGTGGCTTCTTGTATGAGGTAATGGACGTGCCCCTCAATTGACAGAGGAAGACCCAGCACTTTATTCCTGCTCTTAATCACTCCCTGCAGGCGCTGCTCAATGTCACACACGTGGGTTTTAGCCTAGCAGAGAAATGTAAAGAACAAACATTATTAGGTTTTATTGAACCTGAATGTGCTGTATTTAGCCCAGTTTTCCTCTGGGATTAATAAAGTCTCTCTGGTTTAGATTTGCAAGTAAATATAATTTAAGAGGTAAAAATTCAAGAAACATGCCCACCTTTTCATTAACAATCTCTCCTGTCTCATTGGCCTGAGCTTTTGATAGTCCTTTGGCTTGTTTGCTCCACTCCACCAGTGGGTCATGAAGGAAGGTCTTCAGCACGCTTGCAGGAAAAATTAAAAACAAAAACAGATTTTTAATATTTATGAATGGTTGAATTTGACATTAATACTTTTTATGTGAATGTACCTCATGAGTGGCTCTCTCTGGTCTCTCATTAGTCTTATCGTAACCTCACAGGCTTGCCTAAAGAGGCCCTCGATGCCCATGGGCCCCATAGCATGCACCATGTTTCGAGTCAGACGAAAGGGAACAACCTCTGGCACGTCAAATGTCTCCCCCTAGTGGAAAAGGAGAGAAAAGCACAGGCAAACTTAAAAGCAACAACATGCACTGGTGTTAAGGATACATATAATAAATAATAAATATATGAATATTCCTAAATAATATTTTATTGAATCTAAGGCAAAAAATAAAATAAAACCTTGTTAAAGAGGCAGTTGAAGTCTACATGAACACATTCTCCAGTGAAGGAATCAAAGAGGATGTTTTCTCCGTGGCGATCTCCCAGACCCAGGATGTAGCCCACCATGGACATCACAGCAGTGGAGCGGCAGTATGCTGAACGACTGCTGTACCTGTAAACACACAAATACTCCAAAGATTTATTCTTGGATTTAAGTTACACTTGAAGCAGATTTTTGAAAAATTCTGAATTGAAATAACTTCTTTCAAATGTGGTCAAGATGTTAAATGAAAATGACTAACATTTCTGGTAAAGCAGTGACTTCCAGGAGTATAATTATAGCAGTGTTGTAGTGAAAGTCATACCATGACGTGGGGTCAGGAAAGGTCCGGAGGAACCATTCATAGAAGACAGGGGGGTGTCGAGCACACAGCACCTCCTTGTGGATTCGCAGTTTTTCCTCAAAGGGAGCTGTCTTGGGAAGAATAAGCTTCCTGAGCTCTTTACCTGATAGGTAGATACCTTAAAAACACAGAAAAGGTGAACAACTTAATTACTTCCTAACATTTACTTAAAAAAAAAAGAAAAGGTTTTTGATTGTAGGTGTTATAAGTAAGGGATACCTCTCTCTTTGTACAGCTTTGTGAGAATGTGCCGCAGCCCGGCAGTGTTGTTAACCCATTCAATGATGCCACACTCCTCATTGAGGGGAATCACAGCATAAGTCCGGATGTGTAGCTCCCTCCGTCTGGACTCAGCATCTTTACGGAGGCACTACAACAGTACACACACAGTACAAACAAGCACATATAAATGCTGTTCTTCTCACATTTTCTCAAGTATTGTCATGTAATTTGCACACATATTGATTGATTTAGTACAGCTCTGCTACATAATGAGCTCCTAACTGCAAAGAAAAAAAAAAGGTTCAGTTTTTATTCACATTATGAGAAGAGGCTAATATTTCATTTTAACTTTGAGGCCAGAACAACACATAAAATAAGATTGAACCTCTAAAAGTTAGTAAGTTTGTTTATTCTGACCTAACATGCAAGTCGCTCTATGGCCAGAACTCACTATATATCCATTTAGTTTGAATGAAATCTCCCAGATACCTTATTGATGAGACAGTTGAACTCCATAAGTCTGCAGTCCTTCCTCAGGTCATCTTTAGGTTTACACATCATGGTGTAACCCCGACCATCCGAACCCTTCAGGCTTATCTTCTTTGGCTTCTGCAAAGAGGCCAGGATCTCCACCTACACAAACAAGATTATTTTCTGTAACTGTCAATCAACTCCTGCCGAATGTTAAACATACCGTGGCGGCCGGTCAGAATAGTTAACACCCTCTTTCTCTTACACTGTCTTCAAAACCATCCAGGTATGCCCAGTGTCCAGGAAAAGCATCATGCTGTGTGTTTTCCCCGCCTGTGGAGGGCAGCGTTGGGATGAGGACAGACTGCAGAGGGATCAGGATCTGACTGAATGTCGGCTCCTCCACCAAACGTTTTAGCTGCTTGAAGTGAATGCTCATACTGAGGGTGGTGCTGTTACCATTCACCTGTAAGACACATATAGAAACATCTCTACTCCTGCCTAAAGATGATTTAAGGATTGAGAAGTCATAGACTATTGAAGTGTATTTGTGCATGGGCGTGTATACCGGTTTATTACAAAGCTCCAAAAGCTTGTCTGTCAGTCTGTTGGCATCTCCAATGAATTTTTCCAGGGACTGTTTAAGACTGACGGCTTTCTTAAGGATCTGATTACAGCGATTCATGCGCATGGGGTAGGATGACTGGAAAGAAAAGAAAAGCAGACATAAATAAATGCTGTATTTTGGACGCAGAAGCAGTTGATTACAAAAACTAACAGAGAAATTGTAATTTTGATTTGAACTGATCTGCTAAATAACATTTCAAATTAAAAAAAACCCCCCACATAAACAGACTTGCAAATGTTAAACTTTATAGTCACCCCTCATTTGTTTATATTTTGCTTCCAAAGACCCAGACCTTCTAGTAATTTCTTAAAGTGGTCTTGAGCAATAGTTCCCCAGGCTTTCTGGAGGGATTTCAAAGGGTTTGTTTAGACAGTGGCTACTACATAAGTGGATGACAAAAGAAGAGATGCATTTATTATCTGTTATGGAAGGCAGCCAACATCTGAGGAAAAGCTTTGAATGTCCTCCAAGAAGCCTGGAGAACTATTCCTGAATATTCCTAATCCTACCTAATGAAATGACAAAACAACTTGCCTAAGAGAGTTCAGGCTGTGTTGAAGAATAAAAGTGGATATATCAAATACTGACTTTCAAGCTCATTAGGATTACAAAGGCTATATTTCCATGTTTATAGAAATCACCATCAATCTTAAATGAGGGGTGGCTCATTTCTCTCACCTTGCACACCGCAGTCATTAGCCACATAGCTTGCTGGGGGTATGTGAGGAACACTTTGGCCACAATGGTCATGAGGACATTGAAGACCTCATCGCTGGAGTGACACACCCTGGAGATCAGCTGGGAAAATGCGGTCAGGAACTGGTACGGCGCCAGCTTAGCACAGTGCTCGCTCACTACTGTGTTGATTTTACTCAGCTCCTGTCGCATCTGTCTGTCTGCTCGCCCAGCTGAGGTGAAGGAATAGGTATAATATCAAGTGTTAATGAAAAGCCAATGAAATGCTAAAAATTTGCAAATTAATTAGACTGAAACTAGAAATATCTCCCTGCCCTGTGTGATTTGCCCACCTTTCTCACATTCACACACTTTAGCTCCATAGTCCAGCCAAAGAGACAGCATACGAGGCATGGCCTGGTAGATATACTGGTTTCCAAACTGCAGAGCACTAGGAGGGAGAAAGTTGATAAGTGTGTTGTTTGATGAAGAAATTAACAGCTGTGAAGTAGCTAATAGAAGCTCTGATTGTAGTCTACAGCAGGGGTGTGCAACTCCAGTCCCCGAGAGCTACTGTCCTGCAGCTTTTAGATGCATCTTTGTTCCGACACACCTGAATCAATGAATGGCTTGTTATCAGGCCTTTGGCAAACTTGATGGCATGCTGAAGAATTAATCCAACCATTTGATTCAGCTGTGTTGGAGTAGAGATGCATATTAAAGCTGCAGGACCGAGAACTGGAGTTGGAGACTCTGGGTCTACAGGGCTGCAAATCAGCAGAAAGAACAAGAACTTACTTCCCGAAGAATGTGACGATGTAACGGATCAGATTACCCTGTTTCTCCAGCTTGTTATCTGTCACCATTGGCATGACTTTGTCATAGTATTTGGCTAAGTAGAAGTTACCATCCTCCCACTCTGGTAGGAGGTTAGTCACATCCTAAAAACAAAACAAAACAAAAAACACATAAGGTAAAGACAAGTGATGCAGAAATCTGCTTTGGTGCCACATCACTGTGAGGGTGATCTCTGACATTTGCATCATTGCATTTTTCACTTTTTTGTCTTTTTATGAAACATTTTCAGAATCTAGTTTAAAAGTGTGTAGATATATCAACCCTGTATGTCTTCATGATGGCATTAGACTCGAAGTTGGCCGTCTCCTCCATGAAGCGCCCCACCAGCAGCATGGCTTTGCCTTTAGTCTGGAGACTGCGAGGATCTGTCAGGGGCTGATCTTCAGGGAAACACTGAGCCACACCCTTCTGCAGGACAATCAGGGCTTGGTGGACATCGCCCTGATGACATTCAGGCAGACAAATTAGGCTATATTAGTTTAATTTGATTATGCACATGTATGAAAATCTAATTTGCAGATAGGAAGACACTAAAGAAAATACGTTTTCTGGTCCTGTACAAATGTGAATAATTTGCATACAGTTTTGCATCATATATTGAATGCTGGTTTTATTTGTAGCCTGGTTATACCTTAGACCAAAGCCACTTTGCCTTCTCTGTGACCAGTTCAGCAAGATTTGTATTTTCTGCATTGAGAAGGGCGTTAAAGGCGGTCTGATGGTGTCCTGCTTTCCTGGCAACCCGGGCACTTTGTAACCAGCACTCCCCAACCAGCTCCTGACATACAGGTCTGCAGAGTGAGATGATACATGCAGATGTGAGTTCAGAAAGATTTGAAAATGTTGTATTAAGAAGAAATTTTAAACTGATTTCTCTAATGTGTGTGTTTCAGAAAAACAGCATGTTAAAATCTGTGCAACTAAAAAGTGATGTTTCCTTACTGCGTTCCCAAACTGAGCAGGGCACGGCGGAGAGCCAGGACTGGCTCCTTGGCCCTGAAAGAGTTTTGCGTCATCTCCAGCCGATCTGACCAATGAGGAGGCAGTTGGCTGAGGTTGGACCCGGATCCCTGTCTCTGTTTCAGCAGCTCAGTGAAGGTGTGCTCCAACTCACTGAGCATGTGGAGTCTAAACACACGTAAAAGCTTTTTTAGAAAGTTATTAAAACACAACACACTTGACTCCAAACTGAGCTGACATCCACAGACCTGACAATATACTCGTATCCTCTCTGGTAGGTTCCACACTCATAACTGGCAGCAGACAGAGGGACGACCTGTTCTTTCCTCACCAGCTTCAGCTTCTCATAGAAATTTTCAGCATCCTGCTTCTTAGCTGAGAGCAGCAACTGGCCGAGCCGCACACCCCATGTGCTGGACTGCTGGTCTGGAGACACAGAATAGAAAACTATGCTTTAAGCAGATCCATGCAGCATGTAGTCACCAGTGATTTCAGATGTTGCAAATACATGCTGTGTTTCTGCACTACCTGAACTCAAATAATCTTCCAGCAGGTCCCATTTTCCAAGCTTCCAGGCTGCCTCTACTCTGTAGGTGTTGAGTTCTGACTTCCACTGGTGCCTAAATGGACATACAATGCTACATTAGGCAAACCTATATTAACCTAAATTTTAAAAATTACATTTAATAAGAAATAGATGTACACTGATATGTATTTTTCTTACTTGTTGGCCAGTACTCCATTGACTTGCGTGATGACTGTGGACAGCTGTCCCAGGCCGAGCATGGAGGTCATCACTCCATGATAGTGAGCGATCTTTATACAAAGCGATAATTGAAATGATCAAGAAAGAAAAAACAGTGAGTTAATTATCTTTTATGTCGATATCATAAATAACATATTGTAAGAAAACATATAAAACTGGCATAGTATATGTACACTTACCGGTTTATTAAGCATGTCAGTTATTTTAAATGCAAATAACTAATCAGTCAATCACATGGTAGCAGCTCAATGCATTTAGACAGGTACACAAGATCAATTTCAACCCAACCAAGTATCAGAATCAAGGAGAAAGGTGATTAAAGTGGCTTTGAACACACCACTGAAATACTCAGTCGCACCAACTGGGTGTACATGTTTATGGACTACATGTGTTTGGGTACCTGGTCTGACTCCAGCTGTATGGCTCTGTCATAGCACGCGGTGGCGTCACGGAGCAGGCCGATGCTTTCATGCTCAAGTATCTGTTCCTGGAGTGATGGCTCCTCCCTCCTCAGAGCGTTGACACCTCTCACTCCATCCGGCTCGTGCATTGCAGCGTACAGCGTCTGTGGCAAGCAATCACGTACATCACAGAGCTTAAAGTTCACCACAGAGATTAATTGGATGAGTGGTTAAAAGACAAGTGCACTTGTACTATTGGACTCGTTGCTGTCAAGATAACTTTTATAATGCAGTCAAAAGTCCTGAGTCAATCTTTTATTTAATGGTTAATAACCAAATTGTTTTCTGACCTGCAGGAATGAGAGATGGTCTTGTATGTTCTCTTTATTTTCCAGGATGTAAGCTTCAAAGTGCATGAGGGCACGAGTGTACGCTTTGGATCGTAGAGAGGCCTTGGCCAGGACATCCTGCGGGATATCTTTCAGGAAGGCCACCACGCGCTGATAATCCCCACTCTCTGCAATATCATGTTATAATTCTTTACTTTATTAAAGCAACAAGGTGAGTGAACAATGAGGAGAACTGAATTTTATTTAGTTATTTTCTTATACAGTTCAATGCAAATAATGCATAAAAGCCTCAATATTATCATGTAAATAATAGCAATATAAATTGCTATAGAGTTGACTGAGTAAATACATCTTTTTCAACAGTGACTGAAGCTATGCATCTTTTCATTAGTCCGTAGATTATTGTAGGGTCTACCTTACAATATACAGTGCCTTGAAGCGACTGTTGTTATGGATAAATAAAACTGAATTGAACTGAATTGAATTCTTACCATGTTTGGGTTTGGAGTAGAGGATGTGGCGACTCCACTGTGTAAGGTGTGACAGCATGCTGAACACAGTCTGAGTGCTCAGCTGTGACAGGCTGGAGGCCGTCTTCTGGGCAAGCCCCTCGGCTTGTCCATCTCCCTCTGTCAGCACAGCCAGCATTTCCTCTGTAACCTTTGACAGAAACAAGAATGGAACAACAAGGAATGAGAATTAGAACAAGATTAGAACTGAAGACATCAGAGGGACAGCTCAGGTTGAACGGTTTGAAGACAAAGTTAGACAAGCAAGGCTGAGGTGGTTTTGGACATATGCAGAGGAGGGATAGTGGATATACTGGACAAAGGATGCTGAATATGAAGCTGCCAGGCAGGAGGAAAGAAGTAAATTAGAGGATTCATGGATGCAGTGAATGAGGCCATGCAGAGGGGCTGGTGTGACAGAGGAGGATGGTAGGGATCAGGTGAGATGGAGGCAACTGAACTACTGTGGTGGTTCAGATGTGTCCTCACCTCTTGTTGCTCTGCAGGAGTGCAGCCCAGCAGCATGTAGAGCAGAATATGAGGCAGCAGGTAGATTGTGACCTTGTAGTCGTGTTTGATGATGAAACTACAGCATCTGAACACTTTGCTGGCCAACTCGTGTCTCACCTGGAGAGCAAAGAAACTTCCCTTAACTTCTGGCTTGGAAAACAAGATAAAGCTGGGGAAAAACTTCAAAAAGAGATGGGTTAACCTTGCTGATGAGGTATCCAGCCCAGGTGGCTGACCAGTCAGAGAATTTGCTGCCTCTGTTGCTGAGGTACACAGGTTTCTTCAGCTTAGACCAGTTCACCTCCTTCTGACTGCTCTTATATCTGCAGGTAAGAGTAGAAAATAACAGATTTACAAAAAGAGAAGTTAAAAAAATGGAAGGACTTAGTGAGTACTAAAAGATTGCAGGCAAGAAGATAAAATGTTGGAGAAGGGAGGAGAGAAGAGGAAAAATAACTGTCGTCTGAGGGATTTTTAAGTCCTGAATTCTGAGACCATTACAAATGAGACTATGTGTGTACGAAGGTGTAAACTTAGACCTGCTGTTGAGGTGAGGCTCCAGTATTTCTTGAATTTGCTCGGGGAATCTTCTCCACAGACGTCGGCCCGCTGAGTCAGTTCGACCTTCGCGACACTCAAATATGGAAAGCAGTTCCTACAGTGGATATAAAATCACCAATACAAACAAACATTTCAACATAACCCCGCAAAAATAAATAAATACAATAGAGGAACAAACACAAATAATTAAAGCTGTTGCGTACCTGAATTGCATAAGCAGCAGAGTCCTGGGCTCTCACATCATCAGCGTACGCCAGAAATGTTCTGGTCAGTTCAGTCAGCAAATCATAGGCAAAGTTAGGATCATCCACTCCGCTCTGCCACAGAGAAAAAACAAACAAACATACAGTTCAGTTATCTTTGCTTCACACACAGTAACTAACACACACACACACACACACACACACACACACACACACACACACACACACACACATATAATTATCATTACATTTGCAATCTATGTTAGTTATTTACCACAAAGATGTTGCGGTTGCCGTGGGTGTGTGTTTGCGACAGATCCAAGCGTCCCGGATCCACGGCGCCCAGCTCCCCCAGACACTCCCCACAGAGGAGCCTGGCCTCTGGGGATGAATCCTGGCAGCCTTTCAGCAGCACTGATACCAGGTTGGAGATGACCGGCTCCACTGCTTCACTCGCACAAACCTGCCGCAGCAGCCACTCCTGCACTCCAGAAAACAGAGGAACATATTTATAGATGTGTTAAGTTAAAGTAAATTTGTGGGTAACGGTGAGGATTTAACATGGGCTATGCTAGAAGTGTAGTAAGAACTGAACTAAGAATTAGAATTAAGAACTGAAACACCAATTTAGGTGCTAAGATGTATTATAGTATGTTAATTTATGGACACATCCATTGTACATAATTCTTAATGCTAATGACCCAACTTTCAGGCTTACACCTTTCACAACAACAAATCGTTTGAAAAAGATAACACAGCCGGTGATTTTGGAATGATGCAGTCTAATGGTTTCATTATATATATTTTGCATTCTTTTCTGAGTTCTCTTTGCAAACATGGAGCTGTTACTTCACTGTAGCACTTCATTGAGTGTGTACCTGGTTGCTGTGCATCATGTCCCTGAGGCTGGTCAGCGCGTGGATCCTCACGTCCACGTTCTCATGCTGGACGGCTCTCATGGAGAGCTGCAGTGCGGCAGCCAAGTCACTGCTGCTGGCCGCCAGCTGGAAGAAGAAAAGATAAAATACAACACAACAATGTGTTGTACGTATGATCACTGTCAACCAGCCTTTTGTTTCACATTCATTTTACTTTCTGTTGTGCCCTTCATACAGACCTTTTTATAATCCTGCATTACTGTGTGGATGTCTTTTAGCTCTGGATGGTCTGGTAGAAAGTAAATCTCATGGAGGTAGTCACTGACTTCTTCCCTGTAATTAAATGACAGAAGTGAGGCATCTAAAAGCGCACATACACCCACACCTATGTACATATACAAACACACTCTTTCAAGTACCTACATACGCATACATACATACTCATCCATGTGTACCCTTTTACACATTGTTGTGTATGTCTACACAAGTGTCCATTCAGCACAAAAAGGAAATAAGACCAGTTGTGCACAAGAAAAATCTGGTTGATTGAAAAGAGGATGAGATGGGAATGAATAAGATCCTTTTCCCACATTATTCACAATCCTTTTGCATACTCTAAAACCATTTTGACCAGTTTAACTAATGAGGGAAGTTAAAACTGTAACCGAAAGATGTGTCTTTGTGTTTGCACGCTGATCAAATGTGCACATTTGTGCTTATGTTTGCTACCTGTTGTCCAGGATGAGGAAGCGGATGATGGCGGCAGTTTCTTTGGGCTGCAGTGGAATCAAGGGGAGCAAAGCAACAATAACGTGACTCAGTAGGGGGCCCAGGTGTGCAGGCTCCACACTCCTCACAAAACAATCCCATGTCCTACCCAGAGGAAAAGGGAGTGTATATAAAAAAAAAAAACGAATTAGAAACAGATGTCTGAGCAAATGCCAACGAATAATAAAGATAAATGCATCACAATATGTGACTTTATGTGCAAGTATACAAGTACTGACTGGCAGCAGAGGAGAGGGAAGTCCTCTCTGTATCGCAGGCCGGTGCGTAATGTCGTCATCATCTTCACTCTGACAGAGCTGATGTGTTTGGAGCCCATCAGTCGCATCAGAGCCATCACACTTGTCAAAACCTGCACGAAGAACAGGCAGACATGTTCACTTTGAGCCAAGGAGATCTTTATTGGACAATTAACCAATCAGATTTAAAATTCTGGTATTTTAGAGGATCAATTACCAGTTTCTTGCGGTTTTTTTCTCCTGCACTGGAGCTAAGCAGCTGCATGTTGAAAAAGGCAAGAATCCCCAGCAGCTTTGGCTGTAAGTAGTCAGCCTAAAGATAAAAACAAGACATTCATTAATGGATAATTAGCAGAGGATTAGTTGCTTATTATCTCTTTCATTTTTTTTTTTTGCATAGAAAAATTACATTTTTGTTTTAAATTAATTACATAAAACATATCTCACAGATTCTGAAGCCTAAATTGTTTCATAAAGCATTTTTGTCTAGTCAAATGTCAAAAAGACAAGAAACTAAAACACTGATATGAAATGCAGAGGATGCCAAGTACCATAAGTTCTGAGGTGGTGATGTCTCGGGGTCCCTGGTACGGATCATCACTGGATGCAAAGGAGGCCAGGATTGCCAAGCCATTGAATACCTGCAAAGAAATAAACACTTATGAGAACAGAAACTAGAGTCTGTGTTTTAGATCATTTGTGAGTTTTATTCAAGAGGAGGCCTTGTGCAGAATAATTTCCTCAAAGCCACATATTTTGAAATAGATTTAATGTTTAGAAAATCTGTTTCCACATATGTGTGTCAACCTGTTGGTAGTGCTCTCCAAGACGCAGCAGCAGCTCATTATGAAGACCCTGGAAGTCTTGGCGTAGCAGAGATCCCAGTTCAATTTCTGTCTCACTCTGAAAGAACATGAAGGAGAAGAAAAATAAACTTGTTTTTAAGATAACCTCTTCAGGTACATGACTCTAAATCATGTTTCAGCTGTAAAATGCAAGTAAAGTTGTTCATACTTGTAGGTAGTGAAAGGCCCTCTCCAGCTCCTCCTTTGTGCAAGAACAGACCAGATGGCTGAAGATGTACTTAAAGTTGTTGATCAGGATCTCTCTCCTGTTTGCCTTCAACTCAATGGCCAAAGTTCGAATGAGAGCAGAGCCTGTAGAGCTTGCTTTTGCTGCTAGGTAAGGCAGCAACACCTGGAGGGTCCGCTGCATTAACAAACATGCAAGAAAGCACCAATGTACATCACATAAAGAGTGCTTACTATCTGTGTGTGGATGCGTGTGCATGACTGTACATACGGTGAGGAAGCGGTGGAGGTCTGGAAAGTCAAAAGCATGCGCGATCTGAGCAAGAATATCCAGAGCCAGCTCCCTCTGATTGGCTGACTCGGTTCCTTGATCTGGTGTGCTCCGCAGGGCTGACGCATGGCGCGAATGTAGTGACTCCACCAGGAACTAAAAGGCAAAGAAGATATAGTAATGGACTGTAGATTTTCCACAAAAAACAGTATCTAAAACAGACCAAATGAAAACTAAACCAATGCAATTTTCAAACATTAAATCCACATATATACTATGAATAACAGTATTATAGAGCAAGTCATCTAACTCATAATAAGCAGGTGAATAGGATGGGTTTGGTCCAATTTAAACAAAAGACTAGATACCTGGCAGATAGGGTTCTTGTACTGACTGAAGAGTGTCTGCAGTTTCAAGCCTTTAGTGGTGGCCAGGGCTCGAATTTGAGTGTAAGCAGCTACAGACACCTGGGACGACTTGGACAGGAGACAGTGGAGCAGACGCAGCAGAGAGAACGACACCAAACTACCCTGAGAGGCTCTGACAGAAGAGGAAAGGGGAATGAAGAAATTTCCTTCATTAAGTAGTCTTTTTAAATGTATTAACAAAAGAAATCATCTGTTTTCTACATCTAAGTGGATATGAAAATAATACAAACTAATAACAACTAGCAACACAACATTTTATTTCTGTATATAAGGTCAATAATTTTATCTCCCATCTTATAACATATTATTCATTAAAAACAATTACTATAACTCATACAGCTTGTGGAATAAAAAAAAAGCTGTTTATATACCTGCCGATCTCTCCAGTGGTGAGGATCAGAGTGTTACGCAGGTCATCATCTCTGTTAAGTTTAGCAGTGCTGAATGCCTCTTTAAGACGTGCAACCAGGAGCTGTGATGGTGACACACACCACATCAAAAAACAAGTAAACATGCAACATTAAACTATATTGATTGAGGGGAATATGGTGAAATTTTACCCTGATAAAAATATAATTAGGTTATAATAATAAAAATATAAGAAAAACTGGAGTCAGAATTGCTCACCTCATTCAAAGAGCCCTGCTCAGAGTTTCTAGTGGTCTCTGCTAGCAGGAAACGCACTGATTGGCTGAAGCGTGTTCTAACCACAGGATCGGAATCCTCCATTAGACCAATCAGGGCACAGAGTACGGCTCGGGAATCGCTGTCTGCACCAGTGAGATTCACATGCTGGCACAGGTGGGGAAGAGCTTCTAGGAAAGCTGGCAGTGAAATGTATAAAATGTTTAAGAAAACAGCAGCTGTGAACTGATTTCAATGCATCAGCTGTTGTGAAAAACTTATGGTTAAAAGGTACCTTGTTTCACGGTGCTTGGAGCTTGTGGTCTGAGCAATGGTAGGAAGGGTCTAACAACAGATGCCTTGAGGGATGGCACTGCTTTCCCAGCATGATCTGTTTCAAGACTACAAGAGAGGCAAAGGATTTTGGGAAGACAAGTGGAGTCTGTGTGGATGTCACTAAGGCTGGAGAGCTCTGATTGGAGGCAGCTCAGCTGACCAATGATCCTGGCAAGTTCCTTCTTCACCTGCTCCGAACTGTCCTCCAGCTTGGAACTACAATTATCAAACATACGCCATGAAATATAACAAAGTAACTGATGATATCAATGAAAGAAAGACAGAAAATATCAGTGGTCAAGTACTAAGTAATGTATGAGTTTCCATACAGCAAAGTAGTGCCAATGAGGTTGTAGTGCATGTTTCCCAGATGGTGGAGAAGAAGAGGGAAAGCCTTGACTGCTGCTACTCTCACCACCTCCTCCTGACTCTGCAGCGCCTTTGAAAACACACACACGCGCCACGTCTCGCACACACCGCCATGTAAAAAGGCCAGCAGCGACACGCAATCGGCCTGGACCTCAGGTGCTGGAAAGAAAGACGTCTTTAAATGACTTTTAAAGCAGTCGTTTAGGTTTTCATTAAAAGAAAAAGAAGCACACAGGAACACTCACAGTAGCAGAAACCGAGTCTCTGCGCCAAGGCTAGCAACCAGGAAGGGAAGCCTGAAGTCTTATAGGCTGAGACAGACTTGTTCTCACACACCCAAGGAAGAGACAACAGAGCACACACATGTTGTTGGAGCCTGTCATCATTCTGGCTGCTCACTAAAAAAAAAAGAAAAAAAAGAAGATTATGATTATAATAAAGGATGTGTATCTGGCTTGATTTCTATCTTCAAATTAAACACAAACAAATATGGAAAATACATCAACTTTTATTTTGACAACAAACTAAACCAAAAACATCTGGTATTTTTGTATTTAGATCCTTACTTGTCAGGTAAAGTATAGAGTCGAGGACCCTGACAGTGATCTGGACAGCAGACTGAAAGTAGCTCCGATTTGACACAGGCTGAGATCCTCCTTCTAACACTGACTGACAGCTCTTCAGGGCCCTGCTCAGCGTCTCAGTGGGAACCCAAAGGAGAGGTGACAAGCTGCTATAACAAAGAGATGTTGAGGTGAATAATATGCTATTAATCACTGTGAACGACATATGTCAAACTGGAGCCAGGAAAGTAAGCAATCTCTAATATTAAACACTATTAAAATAAAAAACTAGAGAAAAAGTTTTTCTGAGAGGCAGAAAAAAGATAAAAAGGAGAGGGCTTGTGTAAGAGCACGGGTGTATGTTTGGGAATTACCTAACGGGTGAGGAGCAGAGGGCTGCCTGATGGAGAATGAGGGCCAGTCCCTGCAGAGCAGACGCACTCTGGGTGGTCTCAGGCTTAGCAGAACTGGAGTCCAAAAGCATCAGCAGCTCCTCCAGCCGACTGTTTAATGCAGCCCAAACCTTACTGTGAACACGCATGTCCATTTTGCTTAAGATAGAGACACAGACATTACTTCAATACGACATATGAGACATTTTAAAAAAAATTGTTTGAGATTTTCATGGTTATTGCCAAATAGTAAATGTTGATGCACTCACCTTGAGGATGTTTTAGGAGTTTTACCGACTGAACTGGTGGCAGATTTGCAAGACTTCTTGGCAGGTGTTGCTCCATCTTTACACTCCTGCAGCACTAAAGCTGTCTCAGCCTTCAGGGCAGCTCGGAGAAACCCTTCTGCACACTGCGAACAACAAGCATAGCACATATTGTAAAGAGGGAAACACTGTATGGATATCAAAAGGATAATTTAAAAGGAAACACAAAGAACAGAGTTGTACTTCAGCTTGATTTGCTGTCCCCACGGTGCATGCTAGTGTCCCGCAGACTTCGGTGACCCGCTGCCTCCTAAGCAACGCGGCGCTCTCATAAACTGGTGCTACAGATAGCGAGAAGCTAAACAGCAGGCAAAGTGACTCGGTCACTTCTACACCTAACTTGACACCAGCTCCAGCAAGAGTGCAAACACACTCGAACATCTGTGAGAGGTGGATGGGCTCAAAGTGTGAGTGAGAAACATACGATTGCTGAAACACGCAGCGGGTCAGGCTTAACAGCTCTCCTTCGTAAGCTTGCTTCTCATTTATGTTTGCTGTGGCAGAGTAGGAATGTGTTTCCAGCAACTGGAAGTAGGCTGCAAAGAATTCGTGGCCCTGCATCTCAGGAAATCCTCTGAGCTCCACCAGTGTTCTCAGCATCACCATGGAGGCTTTCCTCAGCCTGATGTTCCCGTTGGACAGGATGAAGCATGCAGCTTCCCAGGCTACACTCAGGTCACGACGGGAGATGACTCCCCTCAGAGACTCAGTTATGATGTTGATCGTTACGAGTGTCAGCGACTCCAAGGCAGCAGGTGAGGAGAGCACAAGGGCAGAGGGGGTGAGGTATGAGGAGGAACAGAGGGGGGATAAACTGAAGCACTTGAGGTTTATAGGCCACTGGTTCTTTGTGTGAATGTCCAAAACATGTCCCTGTCCTGCAAGTGTGCAAATATGTGCATACAGGTTATGGCTGAGTTCCTGGGACAGAAATATGAGTTCCTGAATGAGGCAATTAAAGATAAATGGTGCCCGGACTCTCAGAGTGTGAAATAAAGAGCACAACACAGCAGAGACCCGTCCATGGATGATATCACAGCCTGGAGCTGCTGCCACACGAAGGAAACGCACCGCCACCCACTTACTGAAGTCTAAAATCAAGACAAGGAATGAGAAGATATTAAAGGACTAAACTAAAAAGGCAAAACATGTTCAGCTTTATTTTCTCTAATTTCTGAAATCACTTATGGCAGCATTTTGAGAAGAATTTCCTACCAGTGCAGCTCTGTGTTGTTTCTGGGTATTCAGCAGGCTGACAGGCAGGGTTGGCAAACATCAGAGATGAAGATTTAACTATGTGCTGCACAAAGTCCAGCAGCATCACACAGGCTGGCTCTGAGGTGGACTTCTTACTTAGCCCTAAAGCAACTGGAAGAAAAGACAACTGCTTTGTTAAAAGAGCTGGTACACATACAGAGGATAAGTCAAATATTCTTGCAATATTAACTTGAAAAGTCACTAAATGATAAAAAGCTTAAAAAAGCAACACATCATGTCAAGATCTAAAGAATCTGCTGAGAAAGTCATTGACATCTATCGATCTTGAAAGGGTTACAAAACCATTTCTAAGGCTTTGAGACTCCAGTGATCCACAGCGAGAACCATGAGCCACAAATGGAGAACGCTTTTAACAGTGGAAAACCTTCCCAGGAGTGGACAGCCAACCAAAATTGCTCAGAGAGTGTATCAACAACTCATCCAGTAAGTTACAAAAGAACCACGAATAATGATCAGTGATCCCACACCCACCAGGAAGTCTTAAATGCATAAAAAACCCCCATAAAAATCAAAGTGAAAGTTCTGCAGTGGCCTAGTCAAAGTACAGGCTTAAATATAATTTAAATGCTTTGGCATGACCTTAAACAGACCGCTCATGCTTGAAAAACTTCCATTATGGCTGATGTTATGTGAAAGACTTGTTGCAACTTATCACCAACACTTGATTGCAGTTCTTCCTTTTAAGGTTGGCACAACCAGTTATTAGGTTTAGGGGGCAGTTACTTTTTCACACAGGTTTAGATAGGTTTTTTTCCCTATTTTTATCATCATCATCATCAATCTTTATTTATTTATTTTTAACAGGATTTTTTCAGGAATTTATAATTTGCATGTTACATTTACTTAGGCCATCTCTGTCTATTTTAAAAATTTGTCTAATGATCTAAAACATGCACGTTTGACAAATATACAAAAAAAGGGAAAAGAAATCAGCGAAGTATATTAACAAGAGGGAATAGTAGTCATGGTAAGCAACAACTTCAGGGAATGTTTCAGCAGATAAGTCTGACAGTGTGCACCAAAAAGCTGTTTGTTTGTTTTTTATTGATGTCCTTTCAGAGGCTTTTATTATGGTGACCACCCCTAGTATGTGTCGATATTCCCGGCTTACCGACATCCACATCTGTCAGTATCCTGTCGATGAACTGGCAGAGAATCTGTCGAGGTTTCTGTACCACCTGGCCGTACTCTGCAGCGCTCGCACTGCAAATATCAGCACGATGTTATTCACAGAGACATGACGAAGCAAAGGTTTTTTATCGACTTCAATAAGTAAAGACGAGGACTCACTTTAGCCCAAATAAGTGGTACTGTTAACTACTTAGCTCTTAGCCAACTTTAGCCGTGTACTCACCTAGCTAGCTCCTGAAGAGCCGGTATCATCGCAGACATTTCCAGACCTTCCATTTTTAAACTTTTTGTGTCGCTGTTCGATAAAACTCTTTAATACATTAATATATAGCTCTGTCTAATCATTTTAACCAGTACACATCTCCACGTCTCCTTCTGCCTGTCAAGTCTTTCCAAAACTTTCGCTCCAAAATGACGTTTCTGTTTTGATACGGAAGCCAGCGAGGGTCTATAAGCTCAAACAAAACGCAAACTAGTAAATGCTCCCTCTGGTCGCTAAAGTAACGTTAAAGTATGTGTTTTACGGCAGGAAAATGTTTTTAAAAATTGTTTAAAAAATGTTAATAGTAAAGGTACCACAGGCCCATAGTAAAGGTCTTAAAAAGTAGGTAGGGTAAAAATATACACAACAGTGATGTTTTTTAAAGGAGAAGTAAAAAAGGTGAAATAAAAAATCTAATTGAGACTGTGCAAAAGAGTAGTGCAATTGCAGTAGTAAATAATATGTAACAAGAGGGTATAATACAAAATAGTACAATGTAAATATTTGTGAAACTGTGTATGCCTACCTACAAATGTGTTACTTAACTATTCATGAGGCATTTGTATGTATTTTGTGATTAGAATTTAATGTATATCTTAATTAAGTTGCTAAATTCAAAATTACAGTAGAATTCCTTAAATCAGTTAAATGGCATTTATATAGTACAAAGTCACAACAAAAGACACATTAAAACACTTTATATTGTAAGGTAAAGAAACTACAACAGAACAAGAGAAGTGTTTCAGTCCCTTTATTCACCATGCAGCTTTTTAAAAACACTTAAGATGTATAAGATGCTTCCCCCTATCTAAAGGGGAGACTGAAACATATTTGAAAATGGGTAATAAGTAAATAAATAAATAAATAAATATCAAGTAATGTCAGTTTATTGTCACCTCCCATCTTTCAAGTATTTTTAACCTTAAAGTTTTTAGTTATGCTCATTTTAGAAGCTATGTAGAAAAGCCAGATTTTTGCTTTTAATGGCTTTTGATTCAATTATATTTCATGCACTTCTGAATATACATGTTATATCCAATTTGCTCTTTACTTGTGTTTTGATACAGAAAAAATTCACAGGTACTTTGTACATTTGATAGATTCTCTTTATTAATTAAATAGCAATATTCAATGCACAACATTTACAGACATAAAATGTATTTGACAGAACAGATGTGTGTATAATTCTGCTTTTTCTTCTGCCGGATCTCTGGCTCATATTGCAGAAGAAGTAAATAGAATTGGTTAAGTTTATTAAAGCAAAGAACAATCTTCCATAAAATCACGTATAAAAAAAATAATCTTTATTGATGGAAAAAGATTTACAGCTTTCTTTCTTGCAAACGAATAATAGAGAATGCTAGACTGTTTTTGTTTTGTACGCACGGCAAGGTTAAAACTTAAAGAAAATTTTTAAAAGTAAAATACAAATATATTTTTCCATCTTCATTCAGTGTTGTTTGTGCCTACTTCAGTTTTTGGCTTTCTTCATACCATGCCCCATGAGGCAGGCAAACACAGTCATCACCATCTTGGGGTTGACCTCCACCAAATCATCAGGCAGAGCGTAGACACGAGCGCCAATCTTACGAGCCAATGAAATTGCATACCTAAGAGCAGCAAAAAAGGAGAGAGGAGTAAGGAAATTAGAAAAGAGCGAAAAATCCAAAGAGGTTGGGAGTTTAAAAACGTTTTTTTTCTTACTTGGCATTGTTGATTTTATCATCTTTCTTCAGCACTCCATTTTCTCCTCTTGCCACCACGGGGAACTTGACCATCCCCGGAGCAATTACATCAATCAGGTCAATCACTGGCAGGCTGGTGCTGATCAGCTTGTCCTGCAGAAAACAGGAAAAAGGGGTTTAAAGCACACAGTCTTTTGATATCATACCATTTCACAAACAAAGATACACACCTTGAAGCTGGTGATTTGTGTGTCCTTTCTATTCTGACTCAGCATCTTGTTGACCCAGTCCAGGATGATTTGATCTACCACCCTCTCTCCATCACCCAAATCAGACAAAACTTGAATTGTGTACCTGGCGGATTGTAAGAAGTACAGGTAACTGAAACTATACAAGGAGCAGCAGTCGCCAAAGCATGGACTATCTGTTTTCACCAAACAATATACTACAGCAAGCAAAACATCCTGCAGCTCTGCGTGCACATACCTCCTCATCAGCTGCCAGACCAGCCCTAAGGTGTGTACACGACTCCCCTCGTTTAGATTTACTCCTCCAATTCCAACCAGGGAGAAGCGGGCGACATCCCTGCCCAGCTCCACAGCATAGTTACAGTTTTCCAGCTGGGATACAGGGAAAAAAACAAAACATCTCTCATATTTCCCACTGCTGTGCTTTTCCTGTCATTGTGACAGCTCTGCTTGTTAGCGTCTAGTACCTTCTTCATGTTGGCCCCCAGAGCAGGATAAGGAGGGCGGTTGACTTTCTTCCAGTTCACAAACACATTGACCTTATCATAAAGCTGCAGAATCACCAAGCCGTCACACAGGGCACTGGATAAAAACAATGACACAGATAATGGATTTCAATAGAAGAAGAAGGAAAAAAAAGACCACCTCTGAGAACACTTAGAGCATGTCATCTCTATTTTTGTTGAAATATGGACTTTTAGCAGCCTTAGGGGGAGTTCATGTTTTACTGTGCTTTAAAGCTAACAAATAGTAATAATTACACTTATAATTAAATAAGGGATTTATTATTTTCAATGCTGTCTGCATGAGGAAAGCGTTAAAATTTAGGATATCTAAGCCCATATCTTACTCTTGTGGAGTCTTCAGTGAAATGATAAATGAGGACACATGCTAATCCATTCTCACCCTCATTAAATGAAGCCGTGATCTTGATTTACAGCTCCATTCACCCTAAATAACTGATATGGTCAACATGATTATTTATAACTGATGACATACTGGTAAAGATGGTGCACATGTGGAGAAACACCCAGAGAGTTCATCCAGTTGCGAAATGTTTTTTCTTCTCTGGTCTCCCCTAGAATGATATGAAGACATCATACATGTTATCATACAGTTGACTTCATCTATAGTCTGGACGTCTGCCACAAACTCAAGCACCTATTATCATCTCTGGCTTATTATTGGTCTATGGCATTGTGACGGAGTCACCCCGTCCCGAGCCGCCGACAGCTGATCTGGGCGCATACACGCACCACCACCATTAGTTTTTACAATTACCGGGGCTGCGCGGCTTTTCGGCGACCGGGCAGATAAACAAAAAGGGGTGAGAGGTATAGTTTGAGCAGCGCAGAAGGTGGCCAACGTATTTTCCCACTTACCTTCCATAAAGCCGGTCGCGGAGACTCGCTATGATCGCCGAATTATACGGGGGTTATGCAAGCCGATGGTATGGGGTTCCGGGGTTTAAATAGTGGGTTCGCGCGCGCTTGAAGAGTCACGTGAACTGCATTATTCTTTTGGTTTGTTTGGTGTTATTGTGAAACACTGTAGGCTGCCGGGAAGTGGCCATAAATGTCTGTATATACATATATGTATTGTAGGACTACAGCAGGAAATAAGCTGAGGGGGAAAGACGGTTTGATAAAAGAAATAATAAAGAGATGACTATTACGCCTAGTGGGAGGGGCTATGGGGTATAAGAGAAGGCGGTCAGGGCCCACCTGTAGTCTTTTGTCCAGTGAGCTGTTACAGAGAGGGTAACATGCAGACTGTGTTTTGTATATAGATGTTTGTTTGTGCTGACTTAAGTCAGTTCTATTTTCTTTGTAAATAACTTTTTGTGCACCTGGGAGGCCGGCAAAATAAATAAATTATCCACACTGAATGCTTTCCGACTACGCCTGTATTTGTTCGGGAGAAGTTTAGGAGAGGACCCCGCGACAGGCATGTATAACTAGCATAGCATTACGTCTGTTTTCTCCATGCTCATTTTATGGCTAATATGCCTCTATGTACTGTACATTTCAGCATTTTATGACTCTGTCGTGTAATTGTAAGGCCAAGATGTAGTGGTGGATGTATCTCACTCTCTATGTGCTCTAAATCGCCTCCGTTCATCAGAAGCTTCTGCAGACCGGGGTGCATGTTGAACAGGTTGGCCACAAAGGCCATGTTCAGTTTGCTGTTTCCAGATGTGACATCATGAGGAGTAACAAACTGCCTGCATTCCAGTCTGGCTGCCTGCTGCAGCATCAGCTCCGCCCTTTTCTCCAAATCCCACTCCTTCACAACAAACACACACAGAGACATGTATGCATAGAAGAACGGTATAGACGCTATGTAAATATGAGAATGTGAAGAAAACAGGTTAAAATGACAAACAGAAATGTTTATCTTTACATTTAGCTTTATTTATTAGTTTCTCATTGTTATGTGAAAAGTTTGTGGCTCACATTGAGACCGCTCATGTCAATTTTTATCCTCATTTGGAATTCATCCTCCTCACAGGAAGTGATCTGATCCATCAGGTGGAAATAGGCCCGTGAGTCCTTCGGTGGGAGAGTACAAGATGAGGTTACTGATGACTCTGTATTCACGTGTGTGTGTGTGTATTTATTCTGCACGGTACCTTGATGTCTTCGCTGAAGTTGCTGATTGTTTCCGTTCCAGCGTTGCGTAGATGATAGTTGACCCAGCGGAGCAGCAGCTCGTCAGGGGAGAGAGACATTAGGTGCTCCAGTGATTCTCCATCTGCTAGGAGGGCAATCAGACCTGAAAACACATAACAGCAGTTAATCAACTGTTAAAGCAAGAAAGAGGAAATTAATAAAAAACTGCATTTTTACCTAGAAGCAGCAAGATACTCTCAATTAAAAGTAATACAGTTGTGGTTATGCTGGTCAAAGTAAAGAAGACGCGCAAAGGAATTCACTAATTTGTTACAAAAAAAGCACAAAAAAATCAAAAATTTGTAACATATTTTTGTACCTAGAGGCTGTATGATTACAGATAATATAATATGACATATAAAAATAAAATCAAATAAAGCACCAAATGCTTACAGAATGCTTAGAGAAAAGAAACATAATCATGAACACTGTTATGGGCACTCTGTTATACAGTTTTAACCTAACAAGCTCCACTGTTTTGCCTAAACCTTTACATTTCAAACCTCTCCTGCATGAACTACATCACATATTGGTGAGCGCTGTAAAAGTGAAGTTGTGTGTTTGCATGCAGGTGTGCGCTGACCTTCGTTCCTGCTGATTTCTATGTCAGCGAAGAGGCCAATCTTGATAACCTGCCAGAGCAATCCCAGAACCAGGTGGGGCTTTCCAGCCATCAAGTCATGGGCATCCATGCTCACCACCGTGCACCCGATAGCTGAGGCTGAATTCAGGGCCAAGACCAGATTCTCCTACAAACACACGTTGCATCAAGATTTTTTAATTCAAAGTCTGAAACACTCTCATGTCATACAGCAGTGTTTCTGTTTTAAAAGCTCAGCGAAAATAAAGACTACAGATTGAACCCTGCAAATAATAAGAAACTAAGCAGAAATCAGCAGAAGCTGAAAATGGAACTGCTGATGGACAAATATCATCCAGGAAGAAGTGTTCATGAGATATAACACAGCAGAAGAAAAAGAAGAGGACGATGCAGTAAAAAGTTAATATATTACAGGCTTTTTTGCAAAGTCCAACATTCCGGGAGAATCAGTATATTCAGAATAACACAATAACACATTTACTACCTATCGTCATCTCAGTTGACATCCATATGTTCAGTAGAGGACTTATCATGTGCCAGCTACAGTACATCTAACCGAATACATTCAGGTCTTTTAAAGTAGTCGTGTCTTAAATGAGAATTTCCCTTTACTACCTTCTTCTTTCTTTTTACTTTTTAGGTGCAGCAAAGGTCATAAGCTGGCCTCTTATAAAAAAAACAACAGCAGACTCTTTTAGTCTGCACAGAATCTGGCAACCTGAGTCCGCATTTAGTTAACAAGCTGATGATATAGTTTTACAGATGCTCTCAGCTAAAATTTGGCAGAAATTGTGCAGCTATTTTTTTCTTTGCAAATAACATGGATTGGTGATATGAATATATGTATTTACCCACTCACTAAGAACTGCTACTTACTCTCATATGAAAGGTAGAGGGTTTCCTAGTGTTGATGACTCTTTCATCAATCGTGTCTGGCTGAGAATGGTTGATCATCTTGCTGAAAGAGATTTTTGTTTTTTAAACAAGTAAAAGAATGAATTGATTCTGAATCTAGTCTAAGATACCCAGATTTGGGCACTGGGTAGTCACAAGTTTGATTCCTGACCCTTTAGTGCTCCCAGTTCCCCCTTTTTATATCCAGCATTTACTGTTTATGACTGCCATCTGATAGTTCACTTGCTATCTTTCGTCTGTGAAAGTGTAAAATAAAGACAAGTGTAAAATACTTGTGCAGACAAGTGTAAAATAAAGAGAAACCCACTGAGAAAATGTGAGCAGGAAGGCGCTCTGAAACACTATAAAACAATAGTAAAACAAGATTACACCGTTTCTCTTTTAACCTTTGCTACAACATAAAAGTGCAAAATAAAAATGTTTATAGAGGCGCTTATTCTTGGTTGCCTGTGTGCATGAGCTTGTGTTAATACCATAAGAGGATTCCATCACGGACAGAGGTAAAGAGGCTTTCATCATCAGGGTCCATGGGCAGCAGATGTTGGCAGTCTGGATCTTTTGCCAAAGATTTGTTGATCCAATTTACAAAAGCCACCTTCTCCTCATCTAAACACACATATAAATTTCTGCAGTAAGTAATGTAGGAGCGTAAACAATTAGCTGCTCAGCTGGTTAGTAGACTGTTTATGATGTTTATTATAATAAATTATGGTGTTAGATTGAACGGTTAAATCACAAAGATGGACTATTAACTCTCTACAGGCCTCAGGGAAGTCTTTTCCACTATTATCTGATATTTAATAGACAAAAAATAATAATTAAACAGCTAGGAAAATCGAAGGGAAGCCTACAGTTGTTTTGTGCCACCTCAAATAAACATTATCATGCTGTTACATTAAATTATAATTCATTTAATAATCTACATTACAGCCAAAAATTCAATTTTTTTCAAGGACTTCCTCTTTAGTTTTTTGTTTTTGTTTTGATATGCTGTATTTAACTAACTAACTAACCAAGGGTTTGAGATACAGAATAGCTATAAATAAAAATTAAATAATCCGTATACTGAAAATAAATTCCTAGTAAATTAGGTCCAGTTGCTAACATTTATAAACCCTTTTATCCAGTAATAACTGATATATTATGTTTTATATAATTCTTTTAAATTAAGGATCAATTAAGGATATCTTATAAGTGGATTTAAAGACCTGCTCACACGGCCCTAAAATGAGATTTCATCAGTAATATAATATAATATAATATAATATAATATAATATAATATAATATAATATAATATAATATATCCTTCAGAAGAGCAGTTGGTGTCATTTAAGATTTGAGGTATTTGCTTTTAGTAACATCTTTGCTTTACAAGCTGGAGCTAATCATGCACACAAAAATCGTTCACCGGTGCGATAAAATTCATCACTAACACACACGGACACGCACAAGCACGCAAACACACACAGAGCTTGCTGTCCCTCACCAGCGTAGGAATGCTGGGTTCCCTCGCTAGAGATTCCTGATGTTCCTCCAAAAGAACGAATCCCATCCCTCCGTGACACAATTTTTTTAAATGTCTCGCTGATCTGTCTACTCTTCAGGTCTTGGTAGATCTGAAAGCAAAACATGATGCATTACTTCATGTCTAATCGGGTGTGTAAACTTGTGTATTTACTCCCAGGCTGTACCAAAACTTACAGAGACAAATTCCTCAAAGCTGATCTTTCCATCTTTGTTTGTATCTCCAGCAATGAAGGTCTCGACGATCTCTCGCACCTTGTAGCCTGGAAGGGAGAAGCTTGCCTCTTTGAACAGCTCCTGAAGCTCCCATTCACTCACATAGCCGCTGTTATCAATATCTGGACACAGAGACACAGAAAATACAAAAACGGCAAATCATTTCCTTCATTAAGAATAAAGATTCATATTACAAGTTTATTATTGTAAACTTTCTTTTCTATAGATTCTAAACTTTATTGTTTCATGTGGACAAATTTCATTGCACTGGGGCTGCATGTCAGTGGCCCCTGGGCTTCTGGTTTGTTACTAAAATGAGGCAAAAACTATTTGTGGCACTTTATGGGTGCTTGTTGTTTTCACTGATGATGTCAAAACTAAGGAGCTACTGGATGGATTTCTCTCGCGTTTTGTTCAGACATTCAAGGTTCCAAGAAACATGAGTGTCAGAGATGAACTTTGACCAGGATGAACGGTGTTAGAAATAATTTTTAAATTGCTCCAAATTGCTGTTTGATGCCTTTGACCTGTTGTCCTTTGTGCTTGATATTTTTATGCCATGCAGAAATGGGAAGATAATGTCGGTTTTGTTACACCACTCATTATTATCAAGATCTTTGCAACTCTGCAGCTGTGATTGTTACTGATAAAATTTGGCACCGTTTATTACACGTGAAACACAAGTACAACACAAGCAGTAAAACTGGCTTACATAAGAGTCTTTTATTTTATGATGGCAGTAAAACTCTTACTTTGTTCAGAATTACTGTCAGTACCTTTATAGGGTCATGTTAGAGTTTGCGTGTGTGTTGTGTTTGTGTGTTTGTGTATGCATGTTCGTGGCTCTGTGCGAAACTGACCGATTTTGTTGAAGGCTTCTTTTAGATCTTCCAAGTCATCTCGGGAAATCTGTATAATGTGACTGTCCATAGTAGCTGCAGCTTTGTGCACCTGAAATACACGCCCACCACCCCAAAACACACACAACAAGGGCAGTTTTCAGCAACGGACACAAAGTCTGATCAACCTGACAACTTAACACGAGAGTTGTAACACTTTATTACTGCAAAGACATATAATTACTATACACTTTAAATCTAAATTTTAAAAAAGTAGGTTTCATTTGAACTAACATCTCTCTTTGTCCAAACCATAACTATATCAGCATCCAAAATACGTTAAAGATTCCTCATTAATCTCCGAGTCTTTGCTTAAGGGACTAAAAAGGCAAAGTGAGACAAGTCAAGGACAATTACCTTCACATTACCTGTGTTTCCCCTCTCAGTCGAGTCTCGAGCAGTAAGCCTCTCTAGTCTTCCAGAGCTCTGCAAGGTTTCAAACCGGAACAGAGAGGAAGCTGGATCGTAGAGTCACCGGAGAGCTGATTATGTCTTTTAGGAGGAGTCAGTAGGTGGAGGCACACGATGGACCTTTGGCCTGCCTGGACCCTGAGACAAGCGTCTTCTGACAGTTAACATTTAACACCTCATCCTGTTATTCTCTGTCGTGGAAGCTCAAATGTTTGCCCCTTCTGGGCCATTGATTTGCAGTCAACGCACACCTGTCTTACAGTGCATCCCAGAGTAGTGGAAGCTGAAAAAAAGGTAAACACATGCATATATAAATAAATGTTTTCCAAATGCACAGCCTGCAGTTTGACAATAGAAATATTACTTTTTTTTTTTACCCTGACTTCTCTGTTAGAGCTGACGTTTGCTTAGTGATAGATAAGCATGCTTAAATTACCTGAATAAAATTGAATACCAGTCTCAATTCACAAGACTTTTAATGTAGCATGAAGCACGAAGAAAGGACGCATGGGCAAACAGTTAGCTTGGCTTTATGCAGGCACAGTTGCCCAGCATTTCAGCTCATCCTAGTACAGAGATAATGTGGCGCACACCTTGCAAAACCATGACTTGTTGCTTTTATACTTTGGACTTTTCATCTTCAGTTTATTGATCAGATTAGAGTGATATCAAGTACTTTTAATAACTTGGAAGCTCTGTTT
This sequence comes from Astatotilapia calliptera, assembly GCF_964374335.1. Taxonomy (NCBI): domain Eukaryota; kingdom Metazoa; phylum Chordata; class Actinopteri; order Cichliformes; family Cichlidae; genus Astatotilapia; species Astatotilapia calliptera. The sequence goes on along the minus strand of NC_137440.1, from coordinate 20,991,460 downwards.
TATTTTATCTTTCACACATTGCTGGCTGGCCTTTTTTTTTAGCAGCTATGCCTAAACTATGACTGCTACCATTGTGGCTCACATCACTAAAAATAAACATTTAACTTTTTAATGCTTTGGTTAATAAGCAGCCATTAGTTGTAGGATAGTATATAATTTTTAGTTATCCATCCATCCATCTTCATCCGCTTTATCCAAGGCCGGGTCGTGGGGGCAGCAGCCTAAGCAAAGAGGCCCAGACCTCCCTCTCCCCAGCCACCTCCCCCAGCCTATCCGGGGGAACACCAAGGCGTTCCCAGGCCAGCCGAGAGATATAATCTCTCCAGCGTGTCCTGGGTCTGCCCCGGGGCCTCCTCCCGGTAGGACATGCCTGGAACACCTCACCCAGGAGGTGTCACGGTTAGGTGGTCCTCACCGATTACCTTGCCACTTTTTGGGGGTGTTTGTGTGTACTGTGTCGTGTCTCCTCTCCATCTTGTGCATATGTTTTGCTGCGGAGACATGTACCTCTGGAAGCCGTGGCACGGCACGGCAGCTGACCCGAGGGGTGGGTCCGGAGCTGGAAGCGTCGCACCTGGACGTAATTACTTCGCCGGCTACAACTGATCTGAAGCAGCCCTATTTAACGGTGCAGTCGAGTCACAACCAACGCTGGAATGTTGAACTAAACCGGGTAGCGTAATCGTGGCTAGTATACTCAGCTTGTGAAAGAGAGACGGTTGTATTACAGTGCGTGTGCTTTTCTCATCTGCCCTCAGGATTCAGAGATCGGAGGAGGAGCCGGCACAAGGAGCGGTTTTGGATTATTTCAGCACTGTCACTGCGGGGAGAAGTCATAGGAGCGGTTTTTGGATTATTACAGCACTGTCACTGCGGGGAGAAGTCATCGTATAACTGCACTGCTTTTTCTGGATTACAGACTCGAACTATTGACTCACCTTTTCACTGTGAATAAATTCACTGTCACTCTGCAAGGAGTCTCGCACCTGAGTCCTTTAATTCCATTTCACCATGACAGGAGGCGCCCAGGGGGCATCCTTGTCAGATGCCCGAACCACCTCAGCGTCCCCTTCTTAAAGATGGGGACCACCACCCCGGTCTGCCAGTCCACGGGTACTGCCCCTGATCTCCACGCAACATTGCAGAGGCGTGTCAACCAGAAGAGCCCAACATCACTCTCATCAGCCTTCAGGAACTCGGGGTGGACCTCATCAACACCAGGGGCTCTGCCACCAAGGAATTGTTTAACTGCCTCAGTGACCTCGCCCCCGGAAATTGGCGGGACATTCCCCTCATCCCCAGACTCTGCTTCCTCCTCGGAAGATGTGTCAGTGGGACTAAGGAGGTCCTCGAAGTATTCCTTCCACCGCCTGACAATTTTCTCAGTCGAAGTCAGCAGCGCTCCGCCAGCACTATACACAGTGCAGGTAGAGCACCGCTTTCCCCTCCTGAGACGCCTGACAGTTTGCCAGAATCTCTTCGAGGCAGTCCGAAAGTCTTTTTCCATGGTCTCTCCGAACTCCTCCCACACCCGAGTTTTTGCTTCAGCCACTGCCCGAGCCGCATTCCGCTTGGCCTGTCGATACCTGTTGGCTGCCTCCGGAGTCCCACAGGCTAACCAAGCCCGATAGGACTCCTTCTTCAGCCTGGTGTCTCCCTTCACCTCTGGTGTCCACCATTTGGTTCGGGGATTACCACCACGGCAGGCACCAACCACCTTGCGGCCACAGCTCAATGCAGCAGCTTCGGCAATGGAGACGCTGAACATGGTCCATTCGGACTCAATGTCCCCAGTCTCCCTCGGAATGCTGTTGAAGCTCTGCCGGAGGTGTGCGTTGAAGATCTCGCGGACTGGGGCCTCTGCTAGACGTTCCCAGCACACCCTCACTACGCGTTTAGGTGCATCAGGTCTGTCCAGCGTCCTCCCCCGCCACCTGATCCAACTCACCACCAGGTGGTGATCAGTTGACAGCTCAGCCCCTCTCTTTACCCGAGTGTCCAGAACATATGGTCGCAGGTCTGGTGATACGATTACAAAATCGATCATCGACCTATGGCCTAGAGCGTCCTGGTGCCACGTGCATTTATGGACACTCTTATGTTCGAACAAGGTGTTTGTTATGGCCAAACTGTGATTTGCACAGAAGTCCAATAACAAAACACCACTCGGGTTCAGATCAGGGAGGCCGTTCCTCCCAATCACGTCTCCAGGTCTCGCTGTCGTTACCCACGTGAGCATTGAGGTCTCCCAGCAGGACAACAGAGTCTCCAGGTGGAGCACCTTCCAGCACCGAACTGCCACTCGGCGCATAAGCGCAGATGACAGTCAGGACCCGTTCCCCGACCCTAAGGCGCCGGGAAAAACCCCAACGTACCGGCAGCAAGCCGAGGGGATAATAGAATACCCACCACCGCCCACCGCCTCTCACCAGGGGCAACTCCAGACTGAGACAGAGTCCAACCCCTCTCCAGGAGACTGGTTCCAGAGCCCAAGCCATGCGTAGAGGTGAGCCCGACTATATCTAGCCGGTTTCTCTCAACCTCATGCACTAACTCAGGCTCCTTCCCCACCAGAGAGGTGACATTCCATGTCCCTATTGCCAGTCTTGGCAGCCGGGGGTCATTCCGCCAGGGCCTCCGCTCCTGGCCGCCACCCGGCACACAATGCACCCGACCCCCATGGCGCTTCCTGCGGGAGGATGGGCCCATGTCTCCTCTTCGGGCTGTGCCTGGCCGGGCCCCATGGACTAAGGCCCGGCCACCAGACGCTCGCCCTCGGGCACCCTCCCCGGGCCTGGCTCCAGGGCGGGGCCCCGGTAACCCTATCCCGGGCAAGGTAAACTGTTCCCTTGATGTTCTTTTCATTAGGGTCTTCTGAATCGCTCTTTGTCTGGTCCCTCACCCAGGACCAATTTGCCATGGGAGACCCTACCAGGGGGCAAAAGCCCCCAGACAACATAGCCCCTGGGATCCCTGGGACACACAAACCCCTCTACCACAATAAGGCAGCGATTCAAGGAGGAGATAAACATTAAATTTAGTCACATTGAAACAGCTGCACAAATCAGCATATTTATTACCAAAGGCTATTTTACAAAGCCACCAAGCATGAAGCCACACAATGAACTGAATTGTAACACATGTTTAAAAAGAAAAGAATGTGAAACATGTGTGCCTAATGTTGACTATATTTTGCATTTGCAGCTGTTTTTTAAGGAGGCAGGATCACATTTAGCATTTAAGTTAGACATGTTTAAAACATGAGGCTCGCACAGCTTGCTTCATTGCCACACAATGCCTTGTAACCTGAGGCACGGAGCCAACTGCATCACCTAGATTAAAATGGTCCACGTCACAACAACACTGCTACCTCCTCCTCATTCCAACTTTATTCCACCTTTATCGTTATCTATATCTTTTTAGATCTCTGCTTTCTTTTTTATATATTAATAAATTGCTGCAGAATTTGTGAAATTTAACCTGCTATAGTCCAGTCAATGTTTTTTCATCCCGAGACACTGTGTAAAAATGACATATAAAAAAGAATGAAATAATTTGCAAAATACATTACATTAAAACTGAGAAAATTAATTGTCTTGTCAAAGGACATTTCAAAAAAGTTGGGACAGGTGTTTATCGTGCTACCAACACTGTAAGCGTTCTGAAAGCCAAATCTTCCCACTGTTACTTGCTTCATGATTTCAGCTGGGCTCAGTTTTTTCTGTTTTTCTGAGCTTACCCCATATTTCCACTGGTTTATCAGTCTGGACTATACATGTAGGCCAGTTTAGCACCCTGACTCTCACTGGGTGAGAAAATGATTGTCTGACCAAGATAACTGGATAACAGCAAATGTTGCTCCAAATATCATTCAGGATTAATCGTGTCTTTAACCTCAAGAAGCACCAATATTTAGTCAGAGGTCAAACGACCCAGCTCAGTGAAGTCTGCACTGATTCTGGATCACTTTTGATTTAGCCCCGAACTGTTTTCACTGACAAAGGATTCGGATCCCTTGCAGTGACGTCCACAACTTATACAGGGAACCGTTTTAAGATTCTCAAACAGTGAGACTCGAACAGTCTTAATGATCATGTTCAACTAGGTGCTTTTTTAGCTTTACAAAAGTTTTCAGTCACTTGCAAATTTTTAAAAACATGTTCCTCGCTTCACATTTCAAATGAGCCTAGTGTTGGAGATAATTGCACTTCTTTAACAGTAAAATTCACTTGAGACTACTACTTGAGAATGTTGTCGCATATTGTAATTATAATGTGAGAAAAGACCAAAAATAATGAGCTTACTCCCAGTCCCATGCAGGCTGAAGGGCTTAAGATCCTGAGCAAAGCCAGAGTTGAAAATCAGCTTGCTGAGGGTCAGTTCTGTACTCCTTTCTTCCGTGTTCTCCTTTCCACACCACTTTTTTTCACCCTCTGTTTTTTTTATTAACCCTTTTCGTTCTGTCCTTGCAACCTTTTTTTTTTAAAAAACTTTCCTTCTCTCCTTTTCTCTTTGTTTACCTCTGAGCTTGTTCTTCTACCATTTCTCCCATCGTATCAGTCAAAAAGACTTATACGGTGTCATAATCAGGCAGAACAAAGACAAGTTTGTACAAATCTTCCCTTCTTGACTAAGATGAACTAAATGCATTTTTATCTCTGATCACTAAGATACAGTATTTACTCCCTGCATCCACACAGACCAAGGAGTCCATCATTCTGTTTCCCCTTTGAGTCTTTTCTTCCTCTGACACTTGATCGGCCTGTTTTCACTCGGTGACTCTGATGTGCTCTCCGGTTACTCTCAGGTAAGCACTCCTCTGTCAGCTGCTGACGTATGAGCTGCTGTATTGGTTTAGTTGGTAGTGTAAAAGTGTACCAGCCATCAAAGACTTTCTCAAGGGCCTCCTGCATTATTCACTTTATCTAAAAGCACATACACAAAAAGGTGAACCAAGTAAAAGCCACACAGATATACAAAAGTACACAGAGAGACTCAAATAGCTTGGAGTTATAATACAGGGTACATTTAAAATTCAAATTATTTGCATTATTTGAGCATGCGGCTTATAGGCTGCTTTTACTTTAGCAGCTGTTATTGTTTTGCTAATGATATTAAGAGCTACGTGTGTATTATTACTTGATTTTAAGGCCCCAAATTCTTAAAGATCATCAAACTTTCATTTGTTACACAGAATGCAGGCATGACAACATCCAATAAAAATCCAGATTTTTTGCTCATCAGAATACTAAAAGATTCAAATCTCACTTTTTGTAGACTTAGTCTAATCATTTGTCATCATTTTCTTTTAAATAGTTGCCAATCTATCACATGTTAATGTGTATATCAAACAAGTTCAGTCCCTTTGGCCAAATTTTGAAAATGTCCCTTCAGTAATTAGTGCATTGGCAGTCAACATTCTGCACTCTTACATGTTTGGACTATTAGCTCATAATAGTTAATGTAACTAACTTTTATGTGTTGCTGTGAAAGTATCACTAATGAGACAGCTTACTGACTTGTGTGACTATTATATGACATATTAGAGCAACCATTCTCCCCATAATTGTCTCTTGTACACAGAAACAGTTTTTTAATTAAAGTGGGGCAAAACACATACTGATCAAAGCTTGAAATAGTTATTTAAGTGGATATTTTCTAAATGGTCTGTTCACTGCTACTGGTGCTTGAACTGAAGCCCAGCATGAAAACAGAATCAAGTGAAACACACAGCGTATTTCATGCTTAGAACAATATTTTAAGCCTCCTATCAGTTTCATTCGAATGCATTTTGTACCTGACTAGGATAATGTCCTGGGGGTCACTGACCCACACTTGTTTTAAGGCTTTGGCTCATGTTACAGCTCATGTGCTTAGTTGTGGGTCAACAACCCTCAGGACCACCTCTAAAGGGCCAACTGCACTAATGCCTGAGACTCTGCATCAGCTGTTTTTAGAAATGAAGAAGCCTCTTAGAAGGTGAAAGGGAGGTGGACGGTCTTCATCAGCCAAAAATCTGTCCAGCTGTCTTTTTTTCAAGCACTCAAGAATAAAGGAAATTTAGAAAAACACCCAAACGCCAGTACAAAGAAGAGACAGTTACTTATGTTTATTGAATGTATTGCAGACATGTATTGCATCAAAACAGACAGAAACTTTACTTTGTTCATTTTACAGTAGTAGCGCCATTAAAGGTGTGCGTTTGAGCCTTTCATGCTTTGTTCCATTGTAATGAGGATGTGTTACCACGGTGAGGCAGTGCTGCTTCAGTCTTAATGATCTGACATCTGACACTCAACTACTTAGCAGCTGAAGTACAAAGGATCTCCCTGTTTTTGTTGGAAAGATGGACAAATATAGCGAAGGTCATTTCTGACACTCTAAGGCTTATTAGGCCTCGAACAAAATCTGGATTGTAGTCAGGACTGTAAGGAAAATTAAAGTTTAGCCTAAATTAGGTTGTGTTACTACCCTGTGTCCTTGAATTATATAAATCACCAGATCATTTTCCTGCAAAGGTAAGATTACTGCAGATATTCTTTCCTGTAAAAGCTGTGTGTTGGAAACTATTATCACCAAAATGTACTTAAGAGTCAATTTGTTCAATCAGGCATGATTAGCCCTGACAACATTGGAGTATGTATATATATATATATATATATATATATATATATATATATATATATATATATATATAAACTTAATGAATGTTACTCTATTAAGGTATGAAATGTAATGAAATGTTGCTCATTTGAGTGTAGTCTTAAGCATGTCATACTCAAGGGTAGAATTCCAGCAAAACAAATGTCTGTCTGCATTACTGAAGTGGAGAACATATTTATATACTTATTTAAAAGCAACAAAAGAAATGTGTAGTGGTATAATTATTGCATATTATAATGCATATATAGGTGAATACTCTTATAACACACAAAATACATAATTTCCCACAAAATTCGTAAAATTAATGCATGCTTAAATTCACAGCCATCTACGTTTTAGGCTGCAGAACAAAATACCTAAAACAAACAAACAAACAAACAAACAAAAAAAACCTCTGTTACTTCCTGATTTCAGCAGAAGTTTTGTCTCTGAGAATTTCGGCAGAAATAACTCTGCCCTTCGACTAAAGCCAGTTCCCATTTATAACCTCAGCAGGGGAGTATAATGGTGTCATTATGTCAAAGTGAAAGTGGTGCTCTTCCATGGACATCACCCGAAGGACTGCAGCGTCATCGTTTCCATGACAACGGACGCTAAATTTTCCTTTAGGATGACGTATGGGAATACTTATGATGTTTGGGACTTACACTTTCACCTTTGCATATTAATGTCAGACTGTAAACTTTATATAGTTTGCCCCATTTAATTTGATTTTTTTTAAATGAATTCTCTAATTTCATTTTTATTTTAAACATATGAAAAAACGTAACTCAACATCGGGAAAAATCAGCGTGCTGTATTCGTACTTTAGCTAATAACGCATTTCCGTCTAATTATTATTATATTAATAGTTCATACATTTTTTATTTTTTACAAAAAATAAATAAAATATGACCCTTATAATGACCTAAACAACAGAATACTGTTAAGTACACACTAATCTAGTCTTTATTAATCTGTTAATTTGTAATCTATTTTTATACTAATGGCGCTGTGCTTTTACCCATCCTTAATTACCTAACTGATTAAAAAAAAATTTAAAAGATGGCTTTTGTCTGTGATGAAGACCATCACAAATAAAGTTTTACGGAAAGAGACAAACGTAGGGGGCCGTGTCGGCTGTCAGTGGTCACATGACCCGGAAAATGTGGGGCTTAATTCCTGTGTTGGACTGCTCCCAGCTGCTGCGCTTCTGCCCTTCGCAGTGCAAGCCCTTCGTCTTCCCCATCACGACCCCCGACCCTTGGGTGGACCCTCCTAAGCACACCATGTCGGGTAAGGGACTGGCCGACTCTCTCAGACGTTACACTGACATCGGAACCCGGTCGCACCGCATCGGACCGGTCCGGAGCTGAGCTGCACGAACTGCATGCATCCTCCGAAATATCAACGCGTACTTGTCAAACTCTGGGGCTTTAGAGTGGCTGCAGCACCCGCTCCCACGCTCATGTGCTGCACAGAAGTTGCGATTTAGTGGTTTAAATGGTTGTGTAGTCATAGAGTTGCTTTGATGAGTTTCTGCAGAGGTTTGGACCAAAGTAAAGCTGGCGATGGTGAAAAGCAGCACATCCGGTCACAAGCTTCAAAATCGGAGTAGTTTTAAGCGATTAAAAAGGTACAAACGTACAAACAACTACGGATCTAACAAACCGTTGTTGTTGTTGTTGTTTTTTTAATTCACCTTTATTTCAGGCAACATTAGTCCATATAAAAAAAAAAAACAACCCAAAAACTTCAAGCAGACGAAACTATCACAAAATATGCAGACACTTGTTACAATGTTTAGAAAAGCGGGAGGTGTACCTTGTGTCACCACGTGTTATAACAGTCAAAGCTCTTACTGTTGAATTTATTGACTCATTCAAACGCCACATAAATTTGTACATATGCCTCAGTAAGGCATGAAAAGGATTCTTAAAAAGATGAGACACCTGCAGTTTTTTCATTATTGCTTTACTGTAATTTTAAAGTCATTTAAAAACAATCGGTCTTCAAAGTTATGCTACTTTATATATACAAGCAGCATAAATATAAGGATATTGAATACTGAGACGTGAGGTGCTTAGACCAAAATATAGCCTTAAATACAATTACTACTGTAGTTGCTCCCTATCAGCTAACATTTTTAGTCTTACATGGATGTTTATTAGTGTTAATTAGTATGCCCATAGCTGATAAGTACATCTGGATTTCACAGGGTGGGCATGTGGGAATTCCCTGTGTTACCTCACCCACAGTCATGATTTCATCATACAAACTGTAGTGAGTTGGATGAGCCTAGGACCAAGACTGAAAGCCAGCTGGTGGCATATTTACAGTACACAAATGTGAGTGGTTTTGGTATTTTATTTTTCACCAAAAGTTTGTACAACTACTTGTAGAGAAGCATGAGGCTGTATCCATGCAGTGATTAGTCTATAGCCAGAAAACTGAACAAGTTTTGATCTGCAAATCTGCTTTTTGCATTTTTAGATATATTTTTTTCTTTTTCAGTAAAAATCAGTGTGCACAGCAAAATGTAATACTTGTTTAGAAGCCGTGTAAACCTTTTCAGTCTGTTTTTGATTGTTTTGTGGCTTGCCCTCCCCTCTACTCAAACAGGTAACAATTTTCTCTAGACTTTATCCCTCAGTGTCTTACGTGTGCTTTTATTTTTTTAGAAATACATTGTTAACTTCCTGTTTTTGTTCAGTAAACTCTCAATGTGGACGTGCGCTGCTGTATGTAGGCTTGAAGTTGTCCCCTCCCCCTTCCTGTCAGTACACTAAAACATCTTTAGTGTCTCTCTGTGTGTTACTGTGAAAGTCTTAATGTGGCTAACGATTTAATATGGACCATATAGTTATATAATTACTATTATAATGTGTGTACAACACTGTAACACTAACAGTTACATATGTATGCAATTGTCTGCTTCCAGTACAGGTTACTCATGAAACAAGCAACTGCAACACAAAGGTTTGGGATCACGTGTTCTTTAAAAGAAAGCCATACTTGTTTTCATCTAATATAATCATTGCACATTGATTGCAACAGTTCTGATTAGTTTATATCAAATAAAGACAAATGTGATTTTCGTAAACAAAGGAGGCTTTTGAGCAGACTTCACATTTTGAACTGGGTAATCACCATTCTTCACATCATACCTAGAGGTCACGAGGCTTCATGTAGCCACGTTTAACCCTGTGAGAATGCAACACATGCTTCCTGTACTGCCCTGTAGGTGAGAGAAGCCTTTCTTGTACGCTGAAACAGTCCGCTTAGAATTCCTTGAATAAGATCTTAGCAACTGTACAACACAGCCACGTGGGTCAGGTTTCCCAGAAGCCCCCCGACAGCTCATACGTTCAGCTTGATAAATGCTCTCAGCTGGCTCCAGGCCTGCTTTCACTCAACATTGCTTGCCCCCTGTGGTTGCTAATTTATGCTCTAGGGACTCATCATACGCTGACCTTTGCATAACTGGTTTTAGGATGAATAAAATTCGATAAAATGAATTGTATTGATGCAGGAGATTACCGTAATTGCGGAAGGGGATCATGAGGCTTCAATTGATGTCTGCTTTAGAGGAAAAGTGGAAGCGGGGCCACGGGTTTAGTTGGTTTTACTCAAAATTAGTAATACTGCTTCTATTAGCAGTAATACTTTTTATATACATTTATGTAAATGTTGTGGTGAAAAGGGCAGCTTTTTAAGGCCTTCACTAAAAAAGAAAACAGAATCTTAAGAAACTAAAGAAAATAAAACGAAATCAAATGCAGTCTTCAAGGATAATTCACCTCTTACTTAATTTAATACAGAGTTGAATGAAAAGACCTGTGGGACCTGCTGTTGACATAATAAAATGCACTTTTTCCTGTCTTTTTGCAGAAAGATGGTATTGAAGACATTCATATTTAAAGTTGTCGGAATGTATAAAGGTTTTTAGCCTGTGACTGAAAGACACATGAAGTTATGGCAGTAATGTTATGATGCATTATTCTTCTGGCTCAGTGTGTGAATGTGTGTGTTTCCGCAAACAGACCAAGCTTTTGTGACACTGGCCACAAATGACAGCTATGCAAAGGGAGCGATGGTCCTCGGCCAGTCGTTACGAAGCCACAACACAACCAGGAAGCTGGTCGCTCTCGTGGGGCCACATGTTGCAGAACCTTGCAGGTAACAGCATCAGCTGTTTAGCCATTACCGGAGGATAAGAGGTGACATACATGCTGATGTAAATCATACCGTCTGCTCTATAGAGATGTGCTGCGCTCCATTTTTGATGAGGTGCATATGGTGGACGTGATGGATTCAGGCGATTCAGCTCATCTGGCCTTGATGAAGCGTCCGGACCTGGGGGTGACGTTCACCAAACTGCACTGCTGGACGCTCACGCAGTACAGCAAGTGTGTGTTCATGGACGCTGACACACTGGTGAGAAAGAGATCTGTTAACAGCACAAAAACCACACAGCACTGGCTCTTTTTTGTAGCGATGTAAAGACACAGTGGACATCTAAAATACTTTCCTTGTCGAACCTCTCCCGTTTTTATAAATGATTCTTAATACATCTATATTTATGCATTCAGGTGCTGTCCAACATAGATGAACTCTTTGAGAGAGAGGAGTTATCTGCTGCTCCAGATCCTGGTTGGCCAGATTGTTTCAACTCTGGGGTATTTGTCTTCAGACCATCCAATGAGACCCACGAGAAGCTCATCACATTCTGTGGTGAAAATGGCAGCTTTGATGGCAAGTGAATCTGTGTAAATACATCCAAACATAATATCGTCTACAGTGAAAAGTAAGGGCCAGCTGTGGTCCTTCTTGTCTTATCGTGCTTAAACTCTAACAGCTAAACTGCAGATAAAAAGTTTACAATTTCCATTATTTAACCTGCTCATCTGCAAATTATAACAACAGTAAAGGTGACGAGAGCTATTTCCTCATTGCTGTAGTTATATGCTCATCAAGCAAAAGGAAGCCATTCCTGAAGTAAATCTCTGGGAATCATGAATATCTGTATAAATCACTGCTGCAATATATCGAGTAGCTGTTAACAACTTATATGGTTGAGATCACTGTTCCTGGCACCATGATGGAGAAAAATATTTATATTTTTCAGTGAAAAGTGGTTTCCAAATGTCTCCTTAGTGGCCTTGTAGGCAGCCTTTTGTGGGAATGGCTGGTGGTATTTAGTGTGAACACTAAACACTCTCACCTCTCGAAAGTAATAGGAACTCAGACTTATCTGTCCGCAGAATGACTCGTTGCAGAGGGTTTCTTTGAATAAACAAGTTTGAGTATCTGAATAAACTGTTTGCGTACACTGTCCACTATTTGGACAGTGTATGAACGTGATGGAAAATGGCACCAGAATAAGTGTTTTCAGCATAGTTTAAGTTCGAAGAGATTTTTGTTAACCTTTTTACTTTTATTTTACTATGTCGTTTCAGGAAGTCCCATATCAAAATCAATGATTTAGCTAAGGTAGCAACCAAAGCAATTCCCAAATCAATTAAAAACAAAAAGAAATCAAGTGGACGAAAGATCAAAGCTACTTCTATGATCAGAATTGATTCTGTGACTCAGTAAATAGCTAAATCATAGAAATCTAAAAAAGCTTTTGCCATATGTTGTTACTCATTGTATCTTCCCACAGCGTTGTCAGCACACCCTTTCAGCTTCTATTTTTACATGTCAGATAGGACACAGCCTGTGGGAATGTACAGAATGCAATGGTGGTGGGTATTCTTGTATCTACCATAGTGTGTGTGTGTGTGTGTGTGTGTGTGTGTGTGTGTGTGTGTGTGTGTGTGTGTGTGTGTGTGTGTGTGTGTGTGTGTGTGTGTGTGTGTGTGGATTACAGCAGTGAGAGAAGAGCGGTCAGATGAGGTGAAAATGCCAGAAACTGAATAACATCTTTATCCTTTATTAGAAAGACACTAAATTAAAAGCGTTATATCGTGAAGTGTATTTGATAATGCTTGTCTGCTTGTCTTTGCCTTCAGGTGGGGATCAGGGAGTTCTCAACAGTTACTTTAACACCTGGGCGACGGCAGATATTTCCAAACACCTCCCCTTTATCTACAACCTCAGCAGCATTGCCATCTACTCCTACCTACCGGCTTTCAAACAGTTAGTATGCAAGCACATGCGCACAGTTTCTCTTTGAAAACTGCAGAAACTAGTAGATGTGAACATGTGAGGAAATACTCAATGCACTCATTATGTGGTTAAGGTGACATAAAACTTCATCAAGGTCAGTTCAAAGGTCTTGTGTTTGTGTGTGTGTCAGTGGTTGGGGGTTAAATTACAAGAAGCCACTGAAACAGATCGCTAGTTTTACCAAAACCTGGCTCGAATAAGAGGAACTAGAGCAGCTATATATGCCGTTTTATTTAAATCGGAACCGTATGTGTCCTTTTGGAGGAGATCGGTGGATGTAGTGTGTCGTCTTGATTCATATCTTTGGATTTACAAATGTAATTGCTGTTTAGTAGAGTTTTATAGGAATGTGGCAAGAAACCGTTGCAGGATGTGTGTCATGCAGCTTTTTAAGTACACACTTTAGAATCCATTGGTCATTCTTTGATCAGCAGTCACATCATCAATAAACATCTAGTTCTATTAGCAGCCATAGATGTCCTAACACGACATAACTCCATCATGCTGGTTTGAATCTTGGGGTAAACCCTCTCATTGCTTGATATTTCTCCTGTTTTCATCCAAGTCAATTTTTTTCTCCTCTTCTAGAGTTTCCACTATCAGGAGGTCTGATTACAATAATGTTTTTTCACTTTTTAGGTCCCTGTTGAGAGTTTACATGAACAGCTAACTGTCAGTCTGTTGCTTAATGACTTTTAAACTTGTGAAAATAATTAGGGACTTTTTTCTCTTGAATTTAAGAAAAGTGAATTAAGAGCACCCTTAAGTCACTTCTTCATTGCTTCATTTCAAAACCACTGTTGAAGCAATACACAGAAGCAAAGCTGTGTTCATGTCCAAATAGTTAGAAAGAAAGAAAGAAAGAAAGAAAGAAAGAAAGAAAGAAAGAAAGAAAGAAAGAAAGAAAGAAAGAAATGGAGGTTGTCTCAAACTGGTTTGCAGTATGACTAAACTGGATCATTCCCACTTTTAAAAAATCCTACTGGAGTTCACAAATTCTCTGGACAAAAGTACAGTGATAATTTTAATTCAGCCCTTCAAAATAAATGTCTTCTTCTTGTCCCCCTTCTTTGTCAGCAAAGCCACAGTTTCTATGTTCACCACATCTTATCCCTAGCATCCTCTTCTCCCACACCAATTCTCTGCATGTCCTCCTTCACTATATCCATTAACTCCTTTTTAGATTTTCCTCTTTACCTCCTGCATTGCAGCTCCATATCCATCATCCTTTGTCCAGTATAGCCACTATCCCTCATCTGCACATGCCTCTCTAATTTCGAGCTGTTCCTCTGATGTACTCATCTGTAATCTTGTGCATTCTGGTCATTTCCAGAATTGACAGGAAATAATCTCATGCTGTAAACTGTAGTTTGTGTGTTGCAAATTTGGTGCAACATTCTAATTTGGACATAGGTGTGAATGTGAGTGTCAACGGTTGTCTGTCTCTCTGTGTTAGACTACTGATCTCTCACAACACTCCATCCCAACTGGGATAGTCTCCAGCACTCCCAAGAATAAGTGGAAGAGAATGGATGGATGGATGAAGTGTTTAGAGCCCTCTCACTGCATGTTTCTCTCGCTCTCCTTTCCCCCTCTCACGGTCTTCTGTTTGTTTGCACAGGTACGGCCAAGGTGCGAAGGTGGTGCACTTCCTGGGCAAAGTGAAACCGTGGAACTACTCCTACGATGCTCAGAGTGGCGAGGTCAAAGGTCAGTCCTCACTTGACCCCTGCGTGCTGCACCCTGACTATCTGCTGATGTGGTGGCAGGTGTACACCAAATCTGTGCTGCCTTTACTGCAGAAGGCCTACGGAGACACTCCCTTCCTCAGCGGCTTTATAGAGCAGAGCGATGAGGTATGTTAACGGTTTGTGGGTCTCGGGTGTGGCTGGTGGGAATGTGATGAAACATTAATGACTATGAATGTATGTGATTTTAGGTGTTGTAGCATGTTGCATAATCAGCATTTCCTGACTGTTTCAAAACTTCTAATTGCATAGCAACTCTTCTTTATATTGCACATATCTTTTAAGTGTGAAATTCCGTCATGTTGAGCAATTACCAAATCTTTAAATTGTTTCAATTTCTTGTAAAGCTGCATTTAAAATGCTAGGTTTAGTCATAATAGTGATAGTAAATAAGAGCTGATTGGTTCCACATTCCTCAGCACCAGACGATGTCTGTCGCTAGTGTCATTCCTCTCAGCAGTGCCACAACTGCATGAATAGCTTACTGTCATCAGTGAGCCGTGCTGGGACCTTCAACTGTTTAACACAGAATAGCAGGAAGTTGCCGTGCAGTCTGTAAGTCACAGCACTGTAGTGAAATAGCTCTGTCACAAAGGAGCGCTGCCAAAAGCCTGTGGCTTTGCCTAACAGCCTGAAACTGTGCCATGTTGTGTCACACTTACATGTTTATACAGACAAGCAGGAGGAGAAACGTAATTTTCCATTTGCTATGACTAACTTTTTAAGACTATAGTGGTGTAATTCTTTAGATCTGGACTCGGATCTGTTTTATTTGGCATTTTTATAGAAGACTTTAAATGATGAGTAGAAATTCGACATAATTTTTGATCCAGCTGCATTAATGACAGTATCAAGAAATCTCACTAAAAAAGTGCATGTTTAAAGTTTGATATTTGAAGATTTTTCTCTTCATACTCATAATTGTATATCTATGAGTATGATAGTCTGAAAGGATTATGATGTGTAAAAAAAACAAACAAAAAAACTAAATTAAGGGGAATAAACTGATTTGAGACTGTTGTGAATCAGGAAACAACTTCTGGTATTAAAATATTTGTTTAAGTTATAAATTCTACCTGATTCTTCCACCTGATGCAGTTTATTAAGTGCACATCCAGCATCTAGAACTGTTTATTTTTATAGTGTTATGATAAATTATCTCAGAAAATAGTGCTACTCTTATCTCCTGCAAAATGTCTCGTTTATATTTTTACTGTCCTTAAGAAATGCCTGCACGTACCAAACGTGTCTCAAGGCCAGAAAAGAGCAAATTCCTCTGTGCGGTAATTCCAGCGGAGCATGGCCGGGCTTGAGGAAAGCAGTCCTTATAAAGTATTGCTCTAGTTTCACTTGATGATTCATTCATTCACTCTCCATGTCATGCAGGGTAAGCTTCACGAGGATGTAAGAGAGGAGTCGGTGTCCTCTCCTCCTTCTGTGCCTCAGAAGATTTCATCGTCGGAGCGGAAGCAGCGTTGGGAAGCGGGCCAGATCGACTACATGGGTGACGACTCGTTTGCCAACATCGAGGAAAAACTTAACTCTTTCCTAAAGTAGTGGGCGACCGAGGGAGCGTGACGGACACTAGTTGAAGCTCTGTGAGGTTGGGTGGGGGTGGAAGGTGGGAGTGTAAACCACCACTCAGTGAATCACAGGGGCTTGATTGGCAGGTGACTGGATGAATGCTTCTGAGCAAATTTCGGTCTCCACCTCTGCATCCTGTTAGTGTGCAGAGGGTTAAGTGTGACTAAAACAAAATTCCCATGCACTCCACCTTCCACTTTTTTTCCTCTTAAAGGAAAAATTGGACATTTTAGGATAAATTACTTTCTTGCTGAGAGTTAGGGGAGAAGATTCACATGGTTTTATAGTAAGTGTGAAGCTATAGCAGCAGCTGACCAACTAACTCCCTTAGCACAGAGACTGCAAATAGTCGTTATTATCCCGTTATTAAGTGCTGTGTATATTCTGAGATGTAATTTAGTTGCATTGCTAACGGTACAAAAAATATGTAGAGAGAGATATTTTAAAGAATCCTAGAGATGTGTATTGTCTATCTGGAGTATTACAGTATAGTAGTATAATGGAGTATTTGTTATGTTGAAAAAAACAAAGCTTAATCCAGTATTTTCACTAATCCCTTACATTAGCAATGAAAGACAGAGGTTGTGGACATCAGCTTCACCCCATGCAAACATTTTAAAAGTCTGGGTAGAGACTGAACATGTATTAATTTGTATAAAATATCTTTGGAGATGCTTTTTACAACTGAAATTAAAAAAAAAATTAAATTAAATTTTAACTTTCTTTTCCATCCTATTTCCCTGCCCAAGGTTATGTGACCCAATCGCCAAGTGATGTATCGAGGTCAAAAATATTGAGTGGAAGCTGCTAGTCTGTGTCCAAAGTTAACAAAGACTAGCGATTGATTGGAAACTCCCTACAAAAGCAGAAGTGTAAAGAAACAACGGTTCTGTTTTATAACCTGTAACGTATCAATTTTCTTGGCCAAGCACCTTGAGCCACATATATACATAAACGCTGATTTTTATTTTTTCTTTAGCGTTCACAGATGAATTTTATGATGAGAAAATGAACTGCAATCGATGGACCTCCAGGTGCTGGTTGGTCAGTTGTGCTCTGGCTGTTTCTGCAGTTCGAGTCTTCATGCTAAGCGAGGTTATCCAGCTGTGTGGAGCAAATCCTCTCACCAAACTCTTGACAAGAAAGAAAAAAGCTGTAGCTACTTCCTAAAATGTCTGTTCCTTTTAAGTGCACCTGTTGAAAACGGACTCACAGTTCCGAGTCTTCCTGATCTTTGGAAAATCTGAGCAGCTCAGCAGAAATGCAGTCGCTTCAGGATTTTTGCATCTATCCTACTGGCAATAAACCTCTATGTCTAAACCACTTTAAAGCAGATATGCAGACAGTTATTAAAATCCCGCTTTACATGACAGTTCACCTCACTGGAGTGCACAGATGAGCGTTCCTGTCTGTGCCTCTGACACTCACCAGCTCCCTGTGACTTCAGCTTTGTGTTGTCTGGTATCGTATTAGAGCAAGACGTGTTGTGTTGTATTTGCATGGCACAGAGTTAAAACATGGATCAGTAATGAGGTGCTTCCACCCACATCTTGTTAACAGTCAGGTTTGTCTTGTGTTTTCGTGGGATTGAACCACAGCGCACTCGTCAGACATCTGTTACCGTCCATCCGTCTCCTGCATGTACGTCCCTGTCAAACTTGCATCAGTGCGTCTGTGCCATTAACTGGGTTTAACTTCTTTACTTCCTTTCTGTAGTGTAACCAGCTGCCTTATTGCTGTTCACTGTTTACAAAACCTCACTTACTGTAACTGCTGCTAGTGGCACAACAGATTGAACGTTGACTCCATCCCTTGCTGTTGCCAATACCCTCTTTGCTTCAATCCTGCCGAGTGCCCCTCAAAACTGTTACCCACAGCTGTAAAACACTCCTAAAACAAGCTGGCAAGGTTATGGGAGAAGTCCATATGTAGCTTTCTAGGTTGTGAGTTAGTGCACATCTGTCCTGTTTCCCAGCTGTTAGCTGTACATCCCTCTGAAAGCTCAAATAAAAAAACCAAAAAAAACCCACCTTTAATCCACCTCTTGTGTTGTTTAATTTTTACTGTACTTGTTATTGGATGTCGTGCTGCAACTGTGCTATTTGATTTCTGTCAAATGTCAAGGCTGTGGAGAATCAAGTGTAAACAGCCAAAATGTCTGGTTTTATATTGACTAAGAGATTTGGAAACTATTTAAAGCTGCATTTTATTTTGGAAACTAATCCATTTTAGAGGTTGGTTAGATGGTTCAGACGTTTACTGAACATGCTGCCATCATTTGTTCTACTTTTCTTTTACGTGGTGTGACAACAGATGTGTCACAGATCCTTTTTTCTTCATTTAAGTTTTCATTTAACATCTGGAAGCTGTTGTATTTAGTTATATATAGCAGATACAGATGTACTACATCAGTCATGTGCATTTCTTTAATTTTAGAGTCATAAAAAAAAACACTCTCACAACTGTTCAGTTTTGCATGGGGAAAACTGAAAAGTTAACTGTTACAAGGTAGTTAGGTTTGTCCAACCTTCACCTCCTTTAATTATTAACCTTAATCTCTTTATCAGCCGCTTCCAGTAATCAGCACAGTATTGGCTTGTTAAAACATGTAAATCAAGAGTAGCAGTTGCTAAACATCACAGCTGAATAATATGAATGCTTGCCAAGTGGTACGTCCTGCATCTTTGTATCAAAATGGTGACTTAAAAACCGTTGAGCACATTTATCATCAACAGAAACTATGCCTGACCATGGCGAACGAATACACAATAACTGATGGTTACGGTTCAAATGCAAATCATTGTTTGTAACTCGTGTTAACGCTTCAGTTCAAGTCCAGTACCAGACGTCTACAGCTCCATCAGAGCTACGATGTCATCGATGCGAGATGTCTTCCTGTCAGTGTTGGTGGATCCGAATGCCTTCTCCATCAGGTCCTGTTTCTTCCTCTGGATCTTCACCATATTCTCCTCCACTGAATCCTTCACAATGAACTGCAGCAAAAAAAAACACAAACATGGTCACATGATTAGTTCTCTAGTAATCTAGCATCTTTTTTTAAAT
The DNA here is from genome assembly GCF_964374335.1 of Astatotilapia calliptera. Lineage (NCBI taxonomy): Eukaryota > Metazoa > Chordata > Actinopteri > Cichliformes > Cichlidae > Astatotilapia > Astatotilapia calliptera. The sequence continues at coordinate 20,972,252 of NC_137440.1, read as the reverse complement.
TAAAAAAAAAAAAAAAATCACTAATCAGAAAAAAGCAAAATATGTCTTTCCAATACTATAAATAGTGAGAGCCAAATTACTGACCTTAGTGACTACAACTTTCCTTTTCTGGCCTAAACGGTGGCAGCGGTCAATGCACTGCTCTTCAGTAGCTGGGTTCCATGCCTAAGACACAAACACAGAGAGAGAGAGTTCACGGTAACTGAAAATATGCAATATTTATTCCTGAAAACCTTCTATGACAAGATAGATTTCGAGATTCGAGATCCTTAGAGATCGTCTTTGTCATCCTTGTGCACAAACATCTAACGGGATGTAATGAATGCTGAGTAGTGGTGCACTCTGATGCCATTTTGACTTGTGATGCAACCCCCATGACATTGCTAGCTACATCGGTGCAACCAATGCAGCTTGCTGGGCTAGGCTGGAGGTACAAATGTGCAAGTAGGTCAGTCTGTGAAACATCAATGCAGCCACAGGGATTCCCCGCTGCAACAGCTGAAAAAGATCAGATGTTCTGCAGAAAATCTACCATCACTTTATTTCAGTTAACTAATGATTATTTTAAGCAGCAGAACTGATCATTAATAAACTTCAGTGAGTCAAGCATCCATCCGGTGTGAATATACATGATTGTGGCACAGTGTTGGCATCTGCACAAGTAATGACCGGTGAGCATTACCTCAACATTATCCTTAGGTGGTAAAGCAAGCCAGATCCTGATGCATACCAGTTCTATCAGTTTAGTTATGAGATAAGAGCCCAAGTCCTGACCTAGTCACACAGCCATGTATGGTATTTGTGTTGTTTTCTTTTTTCCTTTCATTTTTTTTAATGATTAAAAAAAGATTAACAAACTTTAATTAATGTTCAGAGACCTGTTCCTCGCCTATTCCAGTCAGTCTACCTCCACTACATACACCAAAGAAAATCTCAATCTTTGATAACATGATTCCTAGATGTTATCAATTTGTTACATAACTTAGTCTTTGGCCACCAACCTATGTGGTTGAATGTCTGCTTCCACCAGGCTTTGTACTTACGGGGTCCATGAGAAAAACGTGAGAGGCAGCGGTCAAGTTAAGCCCCACTCCTCCGGCTTTGAGTGACAGGAGCACGATGGTGGGGCTGTCGGCCGCTGAGCTCTGAAACTCCTGGATGACTTGAGTCCTTTTCTTCTGGGTCATGGTGCCGTCCAAACGCACAAAACTGAAGCCATGCTCTCTGGTGAGGAGGAAACACTTCCATGATGACCAATCAAATAAAATATTTAATACAATCAATTACATTTACACCACAGTCTGTATGTTTTCAGTGCTAGTTTCTGTCTTGTAGCAGATAAATCAATAGGCTTTAAAGCAATCATTAATAATAGTAAAAGTAACTGAAATGATTAGCTGAATTTTACTGAAATAGAAGACACATTTAGAGCTTCCTTCATAAATTTTATTTATTGCACTGTATTTTTTCCCTGGTCATCAAAGCCACAGCTGCTCCTACTCCTTTTTGTTTCGGCTGCTCCCTTTAGGGGTCGCCACAGCAGATCATCCGCCTCATTTTCATCCTACCCCAGCATCCTCTTCTGTCACACCAACTCTCTGCATGTCCTCTGCAGGTCTTCCTTTTTTCTTCCTGCTTCCATATCCATCATCCTTTGTTTAATTTATCCACTAACCCTCCACTAAGCTACATGTCCAAAGTACCTGAACTGTACTTCTCTAACTTTGTCTCCAAACTGCTCTCATATAACCATTTCTTGTTCATTATGGTCACTGCCAATATAAATCTTGGCATTTTTTAGCTCAGCCTACTGCTTTTTGTTAGTACCAATGTCACCAAACCATACATTAAAGCATGTCTCACTACTGTTTTCACTCTTACACTCTCTTATGTGCAGTGCGTTGATGTGGAGGGTTGATCCCAGGTATTTAAACTCATCCATCTTTACTACCTCTGCTCCTTGCATCTTCACCATTCCTCCAGCCTCCCTCTAATACGAGAATACGAACATGTATTCTTTTTTGCTTCCATTGACTTTCAATCCACCAGCTACCTGCTCTCACTTAAGATCACAATGTCCAAACATCATAGTCCACGGATACTCCCGCCTGATCTCATCTGTCAACCTGCTCATCACCAAACAAACAAGATGGCGCTCAGTGCTGATCCCTGATGTAAGCCCCTCTCCAACTTAATCCCATCTGTCACTCATACTGCTTACGTCATTATTGTCTTGCCGTCCTCCATCAAAGCCACAGCAATCACTGCAAATCCTGAATCTATGATCTTAGTGTTGTTTACCTGAGTGGAGTCTCCAGGATGGTGAGGAAGCGTGTAAACTGAGAGACGACCAAACACTTTATGCTGCTGTCTTTAGATCGCAACCTGAGCAGATTTCCCATGAGCGCTTGCACCTGCAAACACACAGATTTTCACACGGCACAGAACAAACCCATTTTCCACCCCTGCCAAATCAAAACCGTGGAGCTACCTGCTTGCTTTAAGTTTTTGGCACCACCTCAGCTAAAGTTGTGAAAGAGAACTAATCTGCTCTATTATATACAAAATATCAGACCACTGATTGCTTAGAGATTAGCAGTCACTTGAGTTTCCATGTGTGCACCATGGGCTTAATGACACAAGGTGTGATGAACAGCCACATGCTGAGAATCAGAAAAACCTTAACCTTGGTTATATTCCAGTGTTTGTGTTCATGTTCTGTTTGATATAAAAGTACCCAGTACCAAAAGCAAGCGAAGACTAGCTGAAGCTTTACCATGTGTTGAAAATTAAGCTTAAGGGATGGCTCCTGTTTTAGGGTCTACTGAGTGCGTTTGTTATTTTCTCCTACTTAAAGTGAGTACCTTTGAGCTTGTCCTCCACCTCTCAGGCTTTGTAATATTCTCTTCTTCCATTTCCTCTTGTGGAAACTCCACCAGTTCACTGGTCTTGATTTCACCTCGACACAGAGGACAGTGCGCCACCTCCTGTGCCAACATATGGAGCATCAGCAAAGAGAGGAATATGAATTTAAATGAAACTGAATATGTATTTGTTTTATGTAGAATGACAGCTAATTTACAAATGCCTGATGCACATATACCTGTCCCGAAGTGCTGATGACCTGTGCGATGCATGGTCGGCAGTATACGTGGGCGCAGTGTGTAATGACGGGCAGACGGACCGAGTCCAGACACACGGAGCACTCCTCATCAGAGCCGCTGGCCAGCACCAACCGCAGCTTTTCTATGAGACGCTCCCGCAGCTCTGCCGGTGTTGCTGCAGCACCTAAAGCCAGAAAGTGATGAGGAGGGAAAGAAATAAGCAAACGAAGTAATTGGAAAAAGGAGAAACATTTCTAATGTTTGTATTATACAAGTACTTGTTTGACTGATTATCTCAGAACAGGTAGTGTTAAGAAAAAGGTTTTACCAGCAAAGTCAACTGTTTGCCTAAAGTATCTTTATATTTTAACTCAACACGTTAGAGCTCAAGATAGCAGCAGAACAAAGTAAAAAACATCCTAATTATCAAGCAAAAAACAACAAAATCCCCACTAATGAGTTTCCTCATTGATAAGGTTGATCATCGGGTGTTTTCAAAAGTTTTGATCTCGTTAATTCACAAATTTCAGATTTTACCTAAATCTGAGGACATCTTTGCCAGCAGGTCAGGGTGGCAGCAGTGCTGTCGGAGCCTCATGAGAATGGCAAGCACATCAGCATAATTCCTCAAGACTGTACCTTCAGCTACATATCTGCAAAAATGAACGTAAAATCGTATTTTATTATAACATTTGACATGAATGGATGAATCAACAGTCACATGTCCCGTCAAATAATCTCACACAGGTACTTTCTGTCTTAGCAAAAACACTCGTCACTCTCAAGCATGCTTGCGCAAGTACACTGACACGCTCCACACGTACCTGCCAATGGTGTTTTTTCCTTCAGTGCGTGCCAGCTCGTACTCCTCCCTTTCTGGTTGGCTGAGCTCTACCTGCTCCACGTAGACTTTCTTCTCAGGCAGTGACACCAGAGGCCGCCCGTTCACCTCACTGTTCTTGGTCCGTCTCAGGGTGATGCACTTCACTAGTGTCTGAAGGTGTCTGCACACAGTAGCAAGTATCACAGACTAATACTGTAAAAAACAAAAAACAACTTTATCATACCCTCACATAAAATGCGGGGCATGATCTGCGGTGCCACTGCAGGGGAGGCGGGCGCACCTGCATGGCAACCGCAATCACGCCAGGCCAGCTTAAAGTCTGTGCTGAGTGACTGTTGTTGGTATATGTCCAGCAGTGAGCTGCAGAGCTATAGTAAAAGTATGCTGAAAAGCATGAACGAGTGGTCAGGTCTGTCGTGGATCTTTCACAGTAACGTGAAAGTGATTCTGGCAAAGTGATTCTGATTAAAAACTTGGATACGAGGCTCTCTGTACAAGAGATTAGACCCTGGAGCTTTAAGCTTTTTTTTAGACAAAGAAAAACTTTAAAAGTCAAGGAATGCAACAATGAGCAAGGAGTAGGGAACACAAACAATATTAAAATTAAAGTAAGGAGACGCAAGCAAAGCAAATAGGCTTTAAACAGAAAGATTATTGCTACTCTTAAGTGAATGGCACCCTCTGCAGGATTGATGCGGTGCTGCAGTCTAGAAGTTAAAGGCTCTCTGAGCACTCACTGCAGGCCGGCCCTGTCTCCTTGCGTAACGGGTCTCTGGATCACTCTGTTCCACCACTCTCTCGTATCAAAGGGCTTCAGACCCAAGAAGGCCACCAGCATCCACAGATCCCTCACACTGTTCTGGATGGGAGTACCTGAAGAGAAGGAGGAAGAGGAATGAGTGTGCCTGTTTACTACATATTCAAAAAACATAATGGCGTACTGTGATGTCGTCGAGGATTTGTTTATTTGGGTATTTACAGTTGTGGTATTAAGATCTATCAAACCAATATCATTCTGTGATGTAACAGAAATTACCATAATTTCTGTTATTTTCATTCTGTAGATGAAGACGCTAATGAAACAGCACAGAATAGTCACAATTATGGTATTAGTTTAGAGCTGTCTACTGTGCCAGTCTACAAAAATACACATTAAAATAAATGCATTACAAATAAATGCAAGTAGACACTTTAAAAACTGGTTTAACAAAGTTTATATTTTTATGAGTCTGAAACAGTTCATCTTCAAATGTTATACCTATAACAAATTTACAGAAAATATTAAATATTTTAAAACTTGTATCTCCTTGAGTTTCATTTCAGACTTTTAAATGACCGGTAGAAACCCTGCAATACCATCGCTGTCATCTATTGAAATCTGTGTGTGTATTTAGACATGGGATACCTGAAAGAATCCAGCGTCTCTGAGCTTTCAGGTCAAGTACAGCTTTACTCATCTGTGCATTTGGGTTTCTTATGATGTGTCCCTCATCTAGCACAACCCTCAGCCAGCTGATCCCATGGAGGGGACTCTTATTCTGAAAGGAAATCATTATAGTACATTAGGGATCTCCTAGGAGAAAAATCCAGTCCAGTTACTTATGAATTATTTAAAAAAATGTACCCAATGGCTGGATTATCTTCAGTTTTAATTTGTGTGAATATTTCAGTCCACACTGCAACACATTTGTGTATATACTCACCCCAAAATCAGAAGAGAGGACATTGTACGTGGTGATCACCACATCCTGAGAGGACAGAAACTTTTTACTCCTGTTTCTCTCTGGACCGTAATACAAATACACATTCAGCTTCACATTAGGGTCCATGTGCTGCTCAAACTGGTCCTGCATAAAAGAAGAGAGGAAAATGATGAAAAAAACTACACATTTCTTAACTTTAATTGTAGCCAATTATTATGGCATGCAAAAATACAGTTCTTTCAAAGTGTGCCTTCTTACCAGCCAGTTACTGAGCACAGAGAGGGGGCAGATGATGAGAGTTGTTCTTGCTTTTAAGTCATCTGGGCTTTCAGCGATGGAGGATTCAGCAACTGCACATGTAAAAAAATAAAGAGAAGCCCAAATCAAATATTAAATGACTGTCCAAGTTCTATTTCTTTAAACAGAAACAGAAACATAAAACACTCAATAAAAATGCACTGTTGGAACTCACTCTGAGTGAGACTGGACTTCTTGTCTGTTTTCTTCTTCTTTGAGCCTGTGCCAGATGTTGAGCCACTCAGAGCAGCAGCAAAGTCCAGATCCTCAAACAACACCGATCCCTCTGCACCAAGAGCATACAAGTCAATAATTTTACTCACAAGAAATGATTATTAAGAGTGTTTAGAAGCAAAACAAGAAATCAGTTCAGTGCAATCATGCATCTACTTTCTCACCAGTAAATGGACTGGTTCTTTTAAAGCATTTTTCTACTCTATCTGAGCACTCACAGTTATACAACATGCCTCATTCGCCCATTCATTCTACCAAAGTTCTTTCTATCGTACATTCACACTCATTGCACAGATTCACATACACTGTCTGTAAATCTGTGTATCTTGGAGTTCAGTATCTACACCAAGGATAATTTTGCATGCAGACTGGAGCAGCCATAGATCGAACCACCAACTTTCCAATTAGCAGATGATGTTCTATACCTCCTGAGCCACATCACAAGTACACAGTTCTACAGGTTACAGTTATACCTTTGCTTGGTTTTCTCTTGGTTGCTTTCATCTTCTCTTTGCTCTTACCTGTTAAGTGGTCAGGTTAAGGTTAAGTCAGGTTAAAAATGCAAGTGAGTGACAAATGCACAAACAAAAGTTTTAAAATAAACATGTGGAGATGACAATTCTTACTTTTCTCTGACTTATCTGCTGCCTTCACTGCATGTGGTTCATCAACACAGATCACCTCCTCCTGGGTACTGATTCACACAGGGGAATTGGGTCATGAGCTAACACAGAATATAATAGTGCAGAAAATAGGTTCCCAATTCCAAAAAGGTTGTGACACTGTGTAAAATGTATATAAAAACACAATGCAATGACTTGCAAATCTCTGGAAAAGCAAGTGGTACTAAAAAGAAAGCTGGGGGAATATTTAGCAGCTAATTATGTTAATTAGCAAAACATCAGTAACATGACTGGGCATAAAAAGAGCATCTTAGGGAGGCAGAGGGTCACCAATCTGTAAAAACTGTCTACAAATTGTGGAACAACTTCAAAATAGTGTTCCTCAATGCAAAATTGTGAAGACTTTAAATACCTCATTATCTGCAGTACATAATATCATCAAAAAATTCAGAGAATCTGGAGAAATCTCTGTGCACAGGCTAAAAATCGTTATTGAAGTCTGTGATCTTTGGGTCCTCAGCTGGCACTGCATTAAAACAGACATTATTTTCCCACTATAATCAATGCATGGACTTGGGTAAGATTTAGTGCCTGTGGAATTGGAAGCGTGCACATTGGGAAAGGCATCATTAATTTGAAAGGTGTATGGATGTTTACAGTTCTGTAGAGGGGATGCTCCACAGTGGTAAACATGGCCCTGTCCCACTGTCCCAGTTTATTTTTGAGACATGTATTTTACGCTGAGTCCCAACATTTTTGGAATTGAGGTTGTATAATTTGAGTGAAATGTACATCAATAATACACTCACAGGTTAGAACCACTTGATGTGCCACTCACTCCAGCTCCAACTGCACTGCTGCTTCCTGAAGCAAACACACCACATCTTTTATTTAATTTCGACAAAATCATAAAATGTGTTAAAAGTTTTCAGTACCTTCCAGTGTTAGGGCCATTTGTGACGTCGTTTTAGCTTTAATGGGCGAAACCTTCTCAACCTGCACACATATAAACACACATTTTGTAATTGGTGAAAACAAGTTACTCATGAAGCATATTGCCTGAAAAGACTGCAACACACGCCTACTTACACATTTCTCCACAGGCAGCGGCTTTCCTTTGTGAAAATTGGTGAGAATCAGTGCAATTACAGTCAGTGTTTTACCCTAAAAGAAAGGAAACAGTGCAATATACGCTGACTGTGGATGCTGTTAGAATATGATCATGTGATGTGTGCAGTTTAATATGTCTATCTGTGTGTCACCTACCAGCCCCATGTCATCTGCCAGTATGCCTCCACGAACCCTCTCTGGTAGCTCTTTGGCAGAGAAACACGTGAGGGTGTTGTAGTATAGCTCGCCTCTCTTCTCCCAGAACGGCGGCAGGGCAGCTTTGTTTTCCCGAGCGCACATCCAGGACAGCGCCTGCTTCTGATGGAGCAGGAGGGGAGTAGCCACAGACTGGAAAGAGAGACGGTTGTATGTTAAACACTAAAGCTGCACTCCCATATAAAGAAAAGCAAAATGTAGTGACAGCTTGGAGAGAAATACAAAACTCTTTCCTTAACTCCAGTATAAAAAAAATAAATGGATCTCAATCATTGCATTTAACTGTTGTTTATGAAGTTTAAAAACAAACATATTGCAGACAAAAGCAGGTAATAAATAAAAACAGATAAACAGATTAAGTACCTACCACAGCAGCTTCTTTCTCTCCATCCTTACTCTCCATCAACCCTTCGAAAAGGTTATCAAATGCATTTTTTAGCTGAAAGGAAAAAAAATATAAGTAAAAAAACATTGTTTTCAACACAGATACATGTTGGTCCATCCCATGAGTTTGTTATTTATTTGCTTGTAAGGTGTCCTTGAGTGTTTTCGGACCTATAAATAAAATGTATAATTATTATTATTATTTTATTATAAGCTATAAAGGCTTACAGAGTACTACTAAAACGTTTAATGTAATTTATTTACCTCGTCGGCAGTTAGTGCAGTGGTCACACCTTTTTTGGATGAAAATGCCCGAGCATCTTGACTATTATACCACTGCTGATTGTCGCCTGAAATCCAACGCATGCAGGTAAATGAAGAACCACGAGCATACACACACATTAAATTTGAGTAAATTAAGTCCAGCGATTGTGCAGGGCGTACCTTTCAGTTTGCCTCCCTCTGTGTTCAGCTTATATCCTCGGCGTGACATTTGTTCCAGTACAGAATTTTTACTCTCTTCTTTCCCCCAGAAGGACAGCATCACCGGCATGGTGTAGGTGTTTTTCGTCCCTGAGAATACCACCCTGAAAAAGTAATGAGAAGTGTACTAGTACATGTAGGAAATTACAATTTGCCAACATTAATCCTCTAATAATGAACATGCGCCTCAGCTCAATGTCACTTTGACGATGTCATGTCTGGTTTTGCAGATTTTTGCAGGAAGATGCCCTTCCTGCACAACCCCAAAGGGATTTGTCTCTTCTCTTGGAAGCAAACCAGGGATCCTACATTTGTTATCCAAAACAGTACACTATAAGGAATATATGTACAAAAAAAGGAGTAAATGGTTTGATTAATAATGTGATTTTAGTGGTCTGCAACACCTGAGTACTTTTGTTTAGGGGTTCAAGTAATGATAGTCCTATTTTCTGAAAGGGAGAATAGTTTCGGGCACATAGCAGCTCACCCTTCTACTTTAGCTAAGTTGTTGTCCATGATGTAAGCCATTGCTGCTGCCAGCTCCTTCTTGATGTGTCCGACTTGATTTCCGTAAATGTTGGCAACCATCACTGCGTTGCGGTCATATGGATTCTGAGGCTGCCGCACTAAACCGACCATCTCCCCTTGGTTCACCTGTCCAGAGAGTAAAAACACCTTTTGCTTTTCAGGTTTCTCCACATGTTTCTGACCTGTGTGGTAGAACTGATCTGTGTTGTCTCCTCTGTCCACTAGAGGAATAAAAAAAGACCCTGACTGATCCTCACCACCCCTGAGTAATATCTGAGGCCGACCACGGTTCCCTTGAGCTGACCAAACAGCACGCTGCCGTCTGCATCGGGCTCCTCAGACGCTGCAGCTCTGATGGCCTGTGAGAGAGTCTCTGCATTGGATTCATGGCGATCTGTGAAGAGGTCCACCTCACTGAACCTGCCCCAACCAAACTTCCACCTGCGGTTGAACTGCATGACTGCAGCAGAGATGAAAGAACATGAGTTTAGATAACAGAGTACTCTGGACTGATGTGATAAGATAAGCTGCAGACTGTAACGACAGAAAATACGCATTCTAAATTCGAAGACACGCAGACGCAGAAATAGCACGTAAACAGTGGGATTAAACTATAATATAAATAACAATATAATAAAGTTAGCTTCTCAACCTATACCTACACACAGACTTATAAGCTATTAAGAGTTAGCATGTGTAGTGTGTCCATACAAATAAAAGACTGTTACAGAGTGTCGACATGAAACAAATCGTTCATACTATTTAACTTCCTCTCGGCGAAGACTGTAGTTTGTTGTTTTTGACGTATTTTGTTGACGTTTGAGCTACTTTCATCCGCTGCTTATTCAAAAAGTAAAAACGGATTTAGTTGCTCTATAACATCCGGTACTAATTTTCAAAATAAATTATTATTTCGTTTAAAAAGATCGCCCAATAAATAGACATTTTTATATGAGAGCATTCACGTTTAGTCATCAAATGAGTTGTAAAATAAAAAGAGATTAGACAGCGATTAGACAGCGATAACCTTATTCAAGACACCTCTCATCCTGTATCAACATCCTGCTTTACCACCACCAAAACCAAACACCCAAATAATACACATCACTTGACAGGTTCCACCATGCTTTGGGGCCTACATATTTTCTTTTCCCTCTACTTCTACAGAGGAAATCAGAAACGAAACCAGCAAAATACAGTGGAGGATCTGCGTGTTGGTCCCCAGTGGTACAGGTGATCTTGTCAAAATTTATAGAATTATGATACACAAAAAAGTGCAAACCGATTTTAAGCCACCAAATAATACCATCTAGAAAGCATGGGCTGGCCTCCCCAGAGCCTGGACCAGAACATTATTGAAAAAGTGTGGGATCATCTACCACTATCCAAAGAGGAGCCATGAAAGTCCTTCAAGAAACATGGAGAACGATTCCTGATGGCATTTTTAAAGAAATTAAAAGAAACCATTTCACCTTTTTCTTACAATATGAAAAAATGGGGGATGGATCAAAACCTGAATCTTTGATCTAGACAGTACTTTACTTTACACATCCGTTTACTGTTAATGTGACAGCTCAATATCTCATCATAATTTTAGTCCAATATATTTTATTAACCATAGAAAATACAACAAATGACAGTATTTTTTGGGTTCATTTTTTTCAAAAACCACAAAATAAATTCTAATTCTTGTTTTTGATCATTGTGCCAGGTTTTAGAATTATGAATGAGTTAATCAACACCTTTTTAAAAAAAGAAATTAATACGTTTATATCATCAGAACAGCCCTTTTTGGTATTATTCTGAAAATTAAAGATCTGTTGTTTCCGGTGTGGTTGCCACGGATGTTGCGCAGGAGCTGCGTTTACGCGCCTTTGAGTTTTGCCCTAAAAACACTACGGAAGCCGCGTGGTTCCGATTGCTCGGTTTGTTTCGCTTCCTCTCCGTCAGGTTCCTCCCCGGCCCGAGCACGGAGTCAAGTTGAAAACACTCGGGGAGAGAAAAGAAGGCAAACTGTAGCGTGATAAAAGACGGCTTCGTTTTTCGCACCCGCGAGGACTGTCGTGAAATCTCAGCGTCAAATCGGGGCTTTAAACGGACTGAAAACAAACAGACACGGGGCGGAGTTTCGGTAGTTTTGGCCGGAGTGCGGTTGAGTTTTGCGGTTGAGAGCAACCGGTAAGTTAAGACTTCTTCATTCACTAGTCAGTGCAACACTTGTCTTAAACATTTTTGCTTCGGTTAGATCTTTTTCTGGCACAGGAAGCACCCAAACCGGATAGCATCTCCTTCCATAATTACTGAGAAGGCACTAGATCATACTGATCACTAGATGAGATTGAAAAAAAACTGTAATAAAGTACAGGAGGCAAAATACCAGTGTGAATTGGGTTTGTGGCTGGCTTCGCCACATTGTCATATTGTCAGAGCAATATAATAATTAACCCAAGTGATGTCAGTCTACAGGGACTGTGTTCACACAAACCGCTGGAATGTATTCTACAAAAATGAGTCTATAAATAAGCAAAACCTGCTTTAGTAATGACGGTACCGAGAGTGAGGTGTTGAAGTTGCACTCTTGAATGTGGTTTACATCTGTAGGACCACATTTTTAACTTAAGTAAGATGGACTTTAAATTAGGGCTGCCACGATTTGTCGACTAGTCACGATTACGTCGACTATCAAAATCGTCGACGACTGATTTAATAGTCGACGTGTCGTTTGAAGCTTTGTAAGATCGCAAAAGACGCAGGAATAATAGCAGGATTTAAGAGTGTAATAACGGACTGAAACAGAAGATGGCAGCACTGCATGTACAAGGATGCCAGCTGCCGTTAAACCCCGAAGAAGAAGAAGCAGCTGGGTCCCAGAATTCATAGCGCGGCCCAGCTTAGTTTCCAACAATGGCGGTAGCTAGTTAGTTTTAATATTACTCTTATTATTCTTTCTGGGTCACAAAATAAACGTTTAACATATTTTCAGGCGAGAATGTAGCTGTGTAAACCTCAAATATCGGCTCAGTTTATCAGGACACCACATATTTTCAAAAGCGCTCCGACGTTTTCGGAGACGTCTGTTACCCACTAGCTCGATAGCTAGCCGGGGGCTAGGTCACTAGCGCCGTGAGAACACCGGACTCCCGGCAAATTGTTTTCAAACCCACCGCCGTCTTTCGCGACTCAGGTTAAATATATATGAGTCACTTAGATAAATTAAAAATGTTGTTGTTTGGCTTTTTTTTTTTTTTTTTTAGTATTTTATTTGTTCCTGAGTAAATCGGTTTGGCTGAGATTAAAGTTATAGTTTTTACACAGCTGAATAAACGTCAAGCAGACAGCTGATTATCAGAAGTGTGAGATGCTGGAGAATATACTCCGGTGTCCTGTTATATTTTAGATAGCAAGGAGTTTATTCAACTTTACCGAAACAATCTGCAAATTTCATTAAAATTGAATAAACTATCATCTTGTCTTTATTTTTAGTTAGCACCTTAAAAGCTTAAAGCTGTAAGCTAATGATAGTTATATAAGAGCAGATGCTGCTGGTGCAATAAGCTGTAGTTTTATGTCCAGTGGATGATGATCTGATTAGTCGACTAATCGCATAAATAATCGGTGACTAGTCGACTATCAAAATAATCGTTTGTGGCAGCCCTACTTTAAATGAATACAGCCTGTACTTGCAGAGAAATCACACACTTAAGTCAAATTTAAACCTAATTAGTGCATTTTTGTGACATTTAAACGTATTTTTGTTGTTGTTTCTAATTAAAATTGATAAAGAACAATCACGAATTTAGTAGTTTTCTAACAAACTTGTAGACATTGCACTGTAAACCAGCACGTGATCAATTCTGACTGTATAAAAATGAATCAGATAATTATAAATAGTCAGTTCTAGACATTTTTTAAAAACAAGAGCTAAACATGACTTTTTCTAAAAGGTGTTTGCCAAAACAACTTTCATCCTGGAAAATCGGAGCAATGTGGGCGTCACGTGACCCGGGCTTGCCAAAAAGTGTTATACATCTGTAAATCTGTGCCTGTCATTTCTCCATCCACACTGACTTTTGTAGTCGAGCAGGAAGCTAAAACATTGCGACTTTGATTTGTGAGTTTAGTTCTGTACCTGATACAAAGCCTAAAGCCCTCAGATTGCTTGCAGGTTGATTATTTTGAGCCATTAAACTGTTGACACGGGGGTGAAGTAGCTGTTTGGAAAAACAGGATAAGGTGTTCATTGTGGGTGTGCAGCTGGGCATATGTGGGTATATGCTTCATTTACTGTCAGACTTACGGTCAGGGAAGGAACGTAAATGGGAAGAGGAAGAACGTAAATGCAGTGTTGTGTGTGTGTGTGTGTGTGTGTGTGTGTGTGTCTGTCTGTGTGGTGCACATAAATGTGTGATTTCTCATCTAACTGTATGTTTCTGCATATTTATGTCACTGAATGAAAGGAAGATGGAAGAAAGCTGTGTGTGTGTGCATGGCTTCATCACTCCTTCCATCACTCATTATCACTCCTTCCAGGAAGTACTCCACAGAATTTCCTTTTATAGAAGCTGAATACAAAAGACTTGTTGTCCACTTCCTGTAAACATCTTGCTGGCCGCGTTCTCCGCTCTCTGGTTGGCTAGAGTGATCCTGTGACCCTTTGTGGCTCAGGGAGTTCCAGGATGAGGAAGTAGGCTTCCCTTGATCACAGCCAACCACAGAGAATAGAAAGTACCCTGATGTAGTGAGAGAGTGGGGAATGAGGAATAGAAATGGTATAGGCACAGGCATGTTGCTGGCTTGGCGGGATTTTAAAGGCAACATATTTCAATAGAGCTGAAATAACTGCTCAATTAAAAACTTAGGTGATTGGGTGAAAGAAAACCTGACTAGCTTTAATAATTTTGTATTTTTTTTTTAAAGCATAAAAGCAAAACAATTGGGTCTAGCTTCTTAAATGTGAAAGTTTTCTCTTTGTTTCAGTTTCACATCATTGCAAGCTCAATACCATTAGATCCTGGGCTGTTGTCTAAAATTATTATTTCTACAGTACTCAATGCCGCCATGTAAAAAACACACAAGTGCACCGTGTGTTTCAGTAGTCTGCACAATGCAAATGCTAATAGCAGCTACCTGAAGCTATGCTGAAAGGCTTAAAGCTAAATGCAAACACAGTTTATGCTAGGAGTGAGACTCACCACAATGTCACTGCATGTTGCCCACAATAGTGTTGGTATTGTAATACAGCCATTCTGTGATTGTAACTTCAATGTTTACTTTGAAAGTGTTGATAGAAATGTATAGAAAAGGTCAGGGGTTGCGCTTTATAGAGCTAGAGAAAGCATATGGTAAGGTGCCAAGAGAGGAACTGTATTACTATATCAGGAAGTGGCAGAGAAGTTTGCGAGGGTGGTGCAGGACATGTAGGAGAACAGCGAGACAGTGGTGAGGAGTGACAGATGGGTTTAAGGTCGAGGTGGGATCTGCACTGAGCCCTTTCTTGTTTGCGATGGTGATGGACACGTTGACAGTTGAGGTCAAGCAGAAGAGGTAGTGAAGGTGGGTGAGTTTAAATGCCTGGGTTTAACCATGCAAAGCAATGGACAGTGAAGAAGAAAGCGCAGGTTGAGACAAGAATTGAGAGTGATTTATGACAGAAGGAAAGAAGCAAGAGTGAAAGGGTTGATTTACAAGATGGTAGCGCGGCCTGCTATGATGCGATCAATACGATTGCTTAGAGATGGTGAGATTAACCGAAAGATGCTAATTTTCCTGGGAGGGACCGGTATGGACAGGATTAGAAATGAGTGCATCAGAGGTATAGCTCAGGTTTAATGGTTTGAAGATTAAGTTAAAGAGGGAAGGGTGAGAGGGTTTATACATGTGCAAAGGTAGGCGATATACTGGATAAAGGAATGCTGAAAATGGAGCTGCTAGGCAGGAAGAAAAGATGTCAGATTATTAGTATGCTGATTTGTTTTCCGCTGATATCTTTCCCCTTGTGAGTTTTTTGTACTAGAACTTCTTTTCACTTTTTCACTTTCTTTTTCATTTGAGAAGTTCCACCACGAATGAGCAGTAACTCTAGTACGTCAGATTGTTGGGTTTATAGTGGCTGTCCTTCCTAACCATTGTGTTTTATTATTGTACCGCAAGAGGAAGCAGTGTGATACTGACATATTGATATTTTACCTCCACCCTATTATGTTTTACCCCAAAGCTACATGAAACACGATCAAATGCTCTATTGAAGCGTCTATTGGCAGAAGGAGGGTGTGTTTTAGGGCAGGGAATGTGTGTGTGTGTGAGGTATGCACAAGGCTTGTGTGTTTGTGATGAACAGGGCAACACACCCAGCTCCTGCTGCAGCCCTGCAGGCTATGGAATTCCTACAGAGAGACAACGTGTCTCAGCCTGAACAGCCTGCTCCCAAAATTCATCCCAACACACACACACACACACACACACACACACACACACACACACACACACACACACACACACACACACACACACACACACACATTTTCTGTGGAATTGGATATCAACGATGGATGGAGTCTAGTTTTTCCCGCTTGGGCAAGAATACACTTGTCCACTTTAGGATAACTGAGGAATGAGGCAGCCTGCTAAGACCTGCCCTGTGAGGGTGAAAAGATAGAGAGAGGGGTATAAGGAAAAGGGCGAGAGCTAAGTAGATAAATGAGCACCAGAGAAAGAGGTGCACAGATCCACTAGGAGTACAGCAGTTTTTATTGTTTACCTGGTCTTCTCTGAGGGGCAGAAGAAGCACAAAACAGGTTAGTGCTCACAGCTTAAAGAGATTTCAGGGCTTAAAGAGCACAAGGGGGGTGCCTCATTTTGAGTGGGTGGACTTTTGTGGACTTTGTTGCTGATGTTACTCTTGCCACAATAGAAAGCTTGACCTAAAGTGTGAAAACCAACTAGAGTTAACACACAGCCATCCATTGAGTCACTCTGAAGAGGAGAAAGCCTCTCACCTACAGTACAGTGATTCAGACATTATGCAGAAAGGGAAGTATTTAGCCTTGACAGTTAAATGTTAGCCTGTATCCATGTTGGGGCCTGAGGGCTTGGCTGTTACATAGAACTAATTTTATACCCACAAAGGCTCTGATTAATGTATCATGGAAATGGATCAGTGTTGAAATCCAGTGATTTAGTTTCTGTGTTTTGATTTTACTTTACAACCGAGTCAAGTCTGCAGAGCTTCTATGGCAAGGGGGAGGGTTTCTGTGTAAAGAAGAGGTCATAGGTATACCTAGCTGAGCCACGTTTGTTATATTGTTTTAGTACGAGCTGTGTCATCTGCGGTCAGACGCAGGAAGTGAGGAAACCTCTGTTTGCTTCCTATTTCCTGTCTGTGATGTCATCAAGAATGCAAGCAGCAGCTCAGAGCCGATCGAACTTCTTGCTTTGCAAGAGCCTAAAAGGTGCTTTTGAGGTTCAGGGTTTCTGTGTTTGCGCGTGTCTGTCTGCAATCTCAGTTTTCACCATATTAGGATAAACCCAAGTATGTGTACCTATGGGGAAGTAAGAAGTGGTAGTGTTTAAATTGGGACCAAAATAATTGACTATTTTGAGCATAAGAAGATTGGCCCTACGATAAATATCTTAATATATAAGACAATTTTATGTTGTTAATACAATTCAGAGATGACTAAGAAACTTTTTACTCTTGTAGCCAGCGTTTGAAATGACCTTTTGTGATTCTCCAAGCAAACATTTTTCTCGCCGGCTACTACTGTGCCTTGGATTGGCTAGTTTTTTGCCACTTCTTTATGGTTAGATGGTTAGGAGTGCCTCCTCATGATATACATGTGTCTGTGCATGTGTGGGTGAGTGAAAAGACTATTTAGGTACACGCATGAATGCACCAATGTGTCAGATGTACTTGGGGGGTGGACAGAAAATACAGCTGCAATTTGCACTTGCCACATGTTAAATACGGACATTGGTTGTTGCTTTATATAGTTTGGGACTTTATTCATGCAACAGATTAAGAGATGCTTAATGATTAATGATCATGCTGTACATGCCAATAAAGAAGCAAAACAAAGTTTCTTACATCAATTTCTAGTCCCTGTTTGTTTGTTATTGCACACTATTTCTAAAGAGATGGTCTTTTATGCAAAATATTGATCTTAAAAGTATCTAATAACAGTGCATTTCAGATGTGGTGGTGTAAGAAAAGTTAATTTTTTTCTGAGGTTCCCTGAAAACTGAAACATGGATGTATAAACAAGTACTAGGGCTGTGCGATATGACCAAATTCTGTGCATCTCGTGCAACTCAACTTGTGTGAAGTGTTTTCAGCTGGGCGTCGTGTACCCGGAGTCGAGTGTTTTGATATATTTTGTCATAGCGTAACAGCCCTAACAAGTACAGTACCTCTGCTTACTCCCATTTTCTATAATACTAATATTCTTGAATTCTTCAACAGCATAACTTTCTGAGTGCATCACTCACAGTTAAAAATAATGCTAATCTATATTATATACAGCCTTGGTCATCTTCTGTCTGAAGCATTAAACGTTATTCTGATTGGCTGCTTCTTGCAAATAGAAGGTTTCTGTGCTGACAACTTGTGTGTCTGAGATGACCATATAAGGACATGTGCTTTCATTGACATCATGCAGATCTAAGAGTACAGAAACTGTCTGAAACGGTGTGCTTAGAACAGTCTGAATCCTGAGCTTTTGCCTCACTGGAGGTACTTGAACATTTGAGACTTTGGCAGTCGTTAATTTGACCATCCAACATGTAAAAGAAACATGTTTGTGTTTTAAATGGATTTTATAAATAGACACTATATTATTCAAATATTGATGATGGAAAATATATGGTATAGCCTCTTCTGAATGTGATCCAAACTGTCTTTTATCTGTGCATGGACTCCTCAAATTTCTCTCCATTACTGGATGAATGCAACCTGCAGCTGTTCAGTGGGCGTGGGCCGTGGCTGCCCCTAATGAACATATCATCATGCCATATCTCAGGCGTGTTCAGTAGGAGGTATATCAGGACTAAATGCTAGCCAGGAAGTGTCTGGATGTGCTTGTCATCCAGAATGAATGGCAGAAGTATAGGTTAGAAGACCTCGTCCCAGTAGCTTTGTCCAGTCAGAATTCCACCAGCAACGGTCTGAGCATGCCGACATGCCAATACCAGATTTTAATGTGAGTCAGTCACAGTGGCACTGAAGACAACATAAAGTGCTAAACTGACCCAGTTCTGAATTGCACAAGTGAGTTCATTTGTGTTTGGTAAAAAGTAAAAACCCAATTGACTGAAACAACAAACTAACAGAATATGTTTGGGTTCTCTATGAGATTATAATGACATACCAAAACAAAGGTTGAAAACACATTTCATGACATAAAATGTATTTATTTTTTTGACTAGTATATAACTAAATAAGGAAAGGAATAACAAACTTCTAAAGTTCAGTCTGAACACTGTTTTTAGGCCCTACTACCCTGATCAGGCCCTTTTTTAGGGCTGGTCTTTTCCCCTGTTATACACTTGTCATACCATTTGGCGTCACACTCATTTGCGCACTCTTATTCTCTTTCTGTCTGCTTTCCTTCCTCATTCATTTGTAACCGACTCAGCACGTCACTTTGCCGTTCAGCGTTGCTTCCTGTTCACATTTGGCTGGTTCCCTTCGCTCCAACAGTCAGAGCCGATTCTCACATTGCAGCATGGATGGATTAGTTATGTCTGTGTGAGTTTTTTTTTTTCTTTCTAAATGTATTGTTTGGCTACTTCTTTTTCTGTGTGTGGCGTATGCTAAGCTTTATTCGAAGCAGCAACCATTTCTCTCTAACAGCTTGGCCTAACGTGCAATAGAAGTATTGCGACATGTGAAAAAACAGGAAGAAGAGGACCGCAGTTTTAGTGTGCACTGCGCTTTTTGGATGTTTGTGAAATTTGTGGATTTTTCTGGATGTCTGTTAAATTTGTGGACCCTGATTCTGCAGGTCGAGGTGAGTGTAGATGTGTGACAGCGGAGTGTGTGAGGATAAGCCCCCCGCCCCCCCTGTCAGGATGAGCAGCCAAGGAGGAGTCAAAGACGCCCAATCGACCAATCACAACTCTCGGCCACTTCCGTCTGCACCAGAGGAGAAGAAGCCTAGAAACAAGATCATCTCCATCTTTGGAGAGAAAGGTGAGACGTGGAGCACACACACATAAGTAAACCCAGACATTTAATATACTGCACAGTACCACAATAAAAGACCACACGAGTGGCCATGGAAGAATGTAACTTTGACCTCTGACCTTTGTCTGCAGCAGGCAAGAAAAAGGACCGGGATAAGGACAGACCTGAAATCTCCTCCCCATCAGACTTTGAACACACCATCCATGTGGGTTTTGATGCTGTTACTGGAGAATTCACGGTAAGTACCTTAAACAATGACCAGTGTTCACTTGCAAAATGAGATTTTAATTCATGCACTGATCTCACTGATACCTTGGCTTAAGGTATCTTCAGAGTACATCGAGTGTTAAATTAATGAACTGTAATCATATCTTTAAGGAAGACTCTGGGAATGCTTCTTTTATGTTTGAGTAAACATCAGGCTTGATTAAAATATGGCTTTTCTTATTCATTGATAAAATGTTAAATGATGAGATGAAAATAAAATAAACACGTTTGTGTTGTCAATTTTTTTTTCATCCATCCGTCCATCGTTGGCACTTAGCAGTCAGTCACAGGGCTAACAAAGCGAGACGGGTTTTGCAGTGCCAGTTTCACCAGCACTGCAAAAAGCCCTTAATTAGACAGCTGAGATCTCTGCATGCTGTCATCTTTTTACATTCCTCAGTGCCACATCATATATTTATTTGGTCTAATTGTTTATCAGTTTATGATTTTTCCATCGAGAGGCATTTTGACGTGAGCAGGTTGAACAGGCAAATTTTAATAGTAAATAATTTCTAAACATAGTTGGTTTATTAATATGTGCTTATGTGGATTCAGAGTCAGTAGTATGAGCAGAAACTAAATTACCTGATTCATTTTGTTAATGTAAACATTTTAGGCATTAATTCTATTATAGCATGTTAATTACAGGTTCAGTATCTAATAATTGGAGTGATTTCTGATTTATACTAGGCAAGCAGTTAAAAGTTACTGTCGCTGTGTAAAAGATGCAATTATCGCATTACATCTTTTACTTGCAGTCCATTATAGGTTAGGTATGTCAGCAATCTAACTTCAGATTTGTCAGTTAGTTCAGTGTGGTATGCAAAAGTTATTACTGTTAATCTCTGTAAGATCTGGTTTATTTGGACTAGCTTTGTTTACCATGTAAATCTCCACTTAGGAAATACTTGCTGTAAATAAGATAACTTGTGAGATTGTCAGCTGCAGTGCTTGCTGGGACAAGATGAGATCGCTGCAGCTGTCTGAGATTTTTAAAAAAAGAAGACGAATTTGTAGCATGCATTTGTGACTGTAAGACCCCTGCACATGGAGCTTCACTCAGAAATGTTCTAGATGTTTTTTGGTGGTTGGTGCACTCATGTGTAACTAGAGCTGGAGCTGAGCTTCCAGAGAAGTTGATCCAGTGATTCCACTGTGACGAGCCATGGAAAGTCCCAGGAATTTCCTGTTGTGCTGCTGTAAGATTTCTTGGTCAGGCGTGCAATATTTCATGCCCTCCTCTGTGTGGAGTCAGCATAAGTATTATATTCTTTAACCCTTGAAAACTGGAAGTCAGAAGACGGGTGACTTTTTTTTGTTTTTGTTCTTGTTTTATTCAAAAAGAGATTATTGACATAAGCTAAAGGAAGTAAGAGTGAGAGAAAGGAACTACTGGCTAAAAAAGAATGGATGTCCAGCTGCATGAAATACTCTTCACTGTAAAAAAATTGTATCTGTGGGTCTTTTTGTGCAGGGCATGCCAGAGCAGTGGGCCCGTCTCCTTCAAACTTCCAACATCAGTAAATCAGAACAGAAACAAAATCCTCAGGCCGTCCTTGATGTTCTCAAGTTCTTCGACTCCACCAGTGGAAAACAGAAATACCTCAGTTTTTCTGGCGCGGGTTAGTTTTCTTTTTCTCAGCAGATAAATAAAAGCACGGTTTGGTGCAGGCTCACTTTTCTGTTCTTAAACTTTGAATTATTTTGTCTCTTTCAGACAAAGGATCACAGTCGGTGAGTAGCTCCATTCATTTTTTTCCTACTTTTATTCACTGCCTTTATTTGCATCAGCAAATTCAGACTAAAGTGCTATTTATGCGTTTATTGTTGCAGCCAGGCAAGCAGGGTACTGCAACCTCCCCATCAGGCAAGGATGACGACGACGACGATGAAGCTGATTCGCCGCCACCAATCGTGGCACCACGGCCAGAACACACGAAATCAGTGAGTTTGATGTTTTGTTTTCACAACTAAAATTAGACAGTAAATTAAAATAAATATATTGTAAGAATTTAATAGTCAAAATTGCTAGCAGGTTCAGTCGAAGTTTAGTATTTATTCAGGACTCATGGGGTTTTTTTTGTTTGTTTTATTTATTTATTTATTTTTTTGTGTGTGTGTCAGATGTACACGAAGACAGTTGAACCAATCCCAGCTCCAGTTGGAAATGCCACCTCTAAGGCAGCTGACAAGCAGAACAATACGCCAAGAAAGATGACTGATGATGAAATCATGGAAAAACTAAGTATGCAAAGCACCCACACACTAAAAATCATGAATCACAGCCCAACAGTATTTTTGGCTCTGGTGAAGCACTATTCACTTTATTTATTTTTTCCTGATTCTCAGGAACGATTGTGAGCATTGGAGATCCTAAGAAGAAATACACTCGCTATGACAAGATCGGTCAGGGGTGAGTTTTAATTCTGGCCACTGTGTATACTGAAAAATGTGAGAATGTGTAGCAAGTTGCTGGTTCAAAATGACAAGTTTAGTAGAATAAATTATGTACAGTAATTGTTGAAATTTTCACTTCTAGAGCGTCTGGCACAGTTTACACAGCCATCGATGTTGCCACAGGGCAAGAGGTAAGTGTTGGAGCCACTACCAAAATGTCTACCTCACATTTACCTCAGTTTTCAGAATGAAGTTGGATTGGGATTTATTTATTTAATTATTTATTTACAAGTTATTAATATATTATGAAACACATTCTGGTGGGGTTTTTTTAGTTCATGAAGTTACTTGAGGTGAGAGAAACACAATCGCAGCACATACTCACTTTAGTTTCAGTGGTTTTAATTAGTGCTGTCAATAGATTAAAAAAAATTAACTAACTAATCTCACAATTTTCTGTTATTAATTGCGATTAATCTCAATTACTTTATTAATAGCCTGGCTCCAATTACATTTTTTTATTCTTTATATTTTAAGTAATTATCGTTGTTCACCGAAGTCCAGTGGTCTCCGGTGAGAGCGACATTCCTTACTTGCACAAGCTTGCTGGACTGCTGAGCCCTCTGGTCCCCATACAAAGTGTGCAGTCTCGACACAATGGTTCCTCTCGAGGGCAGATTGTAACACTCATCTCCTGATGCAGCACGAATGACTTCTCTCAGTCCATCATCTTCTACTATGCTAACTGGTCGGCAGTTTTTAGCTATCCAAACAACCAAGGAATTGGTTACCTTTTCTCTCACATTTTTTGTTATTCGTCCACAAGCACCATACTCCTGAAGCGTAGACTGGCGAGGTCCCGTAGAGGTGGATTCAGTTGGGTGTTTTGCTCTCAGGTGATACGCTAGTGATGAACTGCTTCTGTGGTACTTGAATTCAGCGTTGCAAATTGTGCATCTTACTCTCGTTTTGTCCAACAAGCCATCAGGCAACTTCTTAAAGAGAAACTTTCCACCCAAAAGTCCGCCCTCGTCCATGCTTGCGTGTGTTAGCTAGTGTTAGCTAGATAGTAGCATGGTGTCACTTCTTCTTCTTCTTCTAATCATTTCTGTCAGGCCAAACGCCAGCATAGCACACTGTTGCCCCCTCCTCCAGAGGTGCTCATGAATTTAAAGGTCTTAGATTACAGGAAATTAATAAAAAAACAAAATCAGCGTTAAATTTTTTTAATGCATTAAACATTTCGCGTTGATCTTAACAATTAACGCGATAATTTTGACAGCACTAGTTTTAATATGTTAGAAGCACTAAACTATGTTGCAATATTGCTGTTTTGTTTCCGTCACCCTGTAGGTTTTTCCCCAAGAAGATATTAGGAGATCACAGTGGAAAAAAATGCTTTTTTTCACAGCACACACTTTGATATGCCTTATCACAAAAGCCACACGTGGTACTTCACTGACTGTATTAAACTTAGTTTGTTTAATTTCGATATCGAATTTCATGATTCTGGCATTCTGCTGAATTAGCTTATAGAGATTTCTGATGTAAAAAGTTGCAAATAACATTTGCAACTTGTGAATCTTGTGATTAATCAATCAATCTCAGACTACAGCTGGAAACCAGAAAGCTTATCATACTTTTAATCTTGTCCTTGCCTACAGCGGTTTATGCTGCCGAGTCTTGGGCGTGCTGGCTGTCGCACTCATTGCTAGCTGAGAGATTTGATAAAAATGAGCCATCGCTAATGAAATTTGTTTAATCTGTGTTTTAATAGTACAAGTACACTACCGGGTCTGTGCCAAGACTTCAAACCCCAGCATTTAGTCCTTATCAGAAGAATATACATTTTTCATATTGCAGTTATGGCTGACAAAGCAGTTTATTTTTTCTTTTGTTTTTACAATTTTACATCTCCTAGATTTGACTGTCCAAATTCAGAAAAAAATTAGTTGCACCTTGTGATTGCTCAGATAGGTTTTGTGTGTGTTTTGAAGCAAATGTACAATATCTTGTCTTCTGCAGGTTGCCATCAAACAAATCAACTTGCAGAAGCAGCCAAAGAAGGAGCTAATTATCAATGAGATCCTGGTCATGAAGGAGCTGAAGAACCCCAACATTGTCAACTTCGTAGACAGGTAACATGCTGCACAGAAAAACATACAATACACCTCACAACACCAGCTGTGAGTGGACCGCTCTGTAAATCCGACCGTCTGTGCGTGTTTATAGTTTCCTTGTTGGAGACGAGCTTTTCGTGGTAATGGAATACCTGGCCGGCGGGTCGCTAACCGATGTTGTGACAGAGACCTGTATGGATGAAGCTCAAATTGCTGCTGTCTGCAGAGAGGTAGGATCTTTCTCAGACAGCCGAGCTAATGAAAACAGTTTGTCTATTGCAATTTTGGTGGATTATAATCTTCCTACCTACATACGTTCAGGTCCTTCAGGCCCTGGAGTTTCTCCATGCAAACCAGGTCATCCACAGGGACATCAAGAGTGACAACGTTCTCCTTGGGATGGACGGATCAGTCAAACTCAGTGAGTGAGAACGCACGCAGATGTGTACACATCCACGGATTGATAATATACTTCGAACAGAACAACACACTGCTTTTTCTTCTAATCTCAATTTATTTTTCTCTCTCTTTGCAGCTGACTTCGGTTTCTGTGCTCAGATTACCCCAGAGCAGAGCAAGCGCAGCACCATGGTGGGTACACCCTACTGGATGGCTCCAGAGGTAGTAACCCGGAAAGCCTATGGACCCAAAGTGGATATTTGGTCTCTGGGGATTATGGCCATAGAGATGGTGGAGGGAGAGCCTCCATACCTAAATGAAAATCCTCTCAGGGTGAGTGTGTGTTAGGAGCAGCAATGCCTGTTGTGATGTTTGTACAGTTACCTACACTAATACCTCCACTACAGGTTCAATATGTGAACCTGAGATTTAAGCTGCAAGTTTTTTGTTAAAGTTTTATCTTGAAAATCATAAAAAAGGAAATGTTAGTCTATTTTTTTCAGAATGAAATAATGCAGAAAAAGGAGAAAATCCTGACATTTAAGATGTTGGAAATAGAACATGTGTCACAGCTCTGTGGATGGAAATGTGCACATTCTGCTGGTCAGTATGTCAACCGTGTTGATCCAGGCTAAAATACCTCAGCAACTACCGAATGGAAAACCATTACATTATAACCTCGTGGCTGAGACGCTGAACCCTGATGACATTTGCGATCCTCTATTTTTGGATAGATGTTCGCTTTTTCACTTCACTTAAACCTAAAAATATGACAGCATCTACTAGATGGACAGGAACATTTTTTTTTAAAACAATTCCTTAATGAAGAATTCTGACTTTTCCTATAGCACCACCTTGAGGTTGATGATTCTCTTTGTTTGCACAGTAATTTATGGGAAAATCTTTCCTAAAGTAAGATGATGAACATGGGGAACATTACACCTTCTTATCACTAAGCATGTGTCAGCGCAAGCATGTTATTGTTGCAGTTTTGG
Source organism: Astatotilapia calliptera (assembly GCF_964374335.1). Classification (NCBI taxonomy): domain Eukaryota; kingdom Metazoa; phylum Chordata; class Actinopteri; order Cichliformes; family Cichlidae; genus Astatotilapia; species Astatotilapia calliptera. The sequence continues at coordinate 20,946,368 of NC_137440.1, read as the reverse complement.
TCAAATATGAAAGGCTTACAGAGCTCATAGCAGGGCTGTAATGACTGGAGTCTGGCTTCTATCCAATCCAGCTCTGTGCAGTTATGGCAGTTTTTACTGATTTTCCACAAAAGATTACACACAGTAAGCAAAGATAGGAAATAACTGAACTGATAGCATTATTGCTTTAAAAAAACCTCAATAATGTGAAATTTATCACAATAACCGTGAAGGTAAAAATCTGGTGTTTTGACTGTCCCAATCCAATTTATAAGAAATTACATTTGTGTTTAAAGACTAGTGCTTAAAAATATTTTGCCCTACATTTCTTACTTTGCCATTATCCTGGTTTTAGGCATTGTATTTAATCGCCACCAATGGGACCCCTGAGCTACAGAACCCAGAGAAGCTGTCTCCTGTGTTCAGATCTTTCCTTAACCTTTGTCTGGAGATGGACGTGGAGAAACGAGGGTCAGGCAGACAGCTGCTGCAGGTAGAAAAGACCTATTCATCCGACCCAAATTCAAGATGTCTTTAAATGTTGAATCTAGATTTTTTTTTTTTTCTTATGCATCTCAGTGAATTATGTACACCGTTATCTAAGTTCACCCCCTAACTTATAAAATTTCACATATCCACTTTTTTCCATTCAGCATCCATTCCTGAAGGTGGCGAAGCCTCTATCCAGCCTCACCCCGCTCATCCTGGCAGCCAAGGAAGCCATCAGGAGCAATCGCTAAATCCTGGCCTGCAAAGACTCCAAGCCAGCATCTCCTGCTGGTCCACATATGACGACTATCTGCAGTGTGTTAGTGTTAATGATTTTTTTCCAAAAGGGCATAAAATGCTGCTCCACTCTTCCCGGTGTTTCCACACAGATATTTATCTTACCTTTGTGCCTTGTTCTAAAGCTGCATATAGCCATAATATGTTATCCATTTGTTTTGTGTTTGTATGTATGTGATGTTGAAACTGGTTATCTGTGCATAACCGATGCATTATCATTGTTAATTTAGACACCGAGGGCCATATTCGTAAAGAATCTTGGTTTACGACTTGTTCCACTAAAAAGCCCAGAACAGAACAGAGGTGAACCTTACGCTTAATTAATAAAATTGCTATCTTTACATTGATCTTTTTATTTGTGAACACTGTGTCAGTAAAGTGACATATCCTAATTAAAATGGAAAAATAAATGCCAGGAGCTTCGCGTTTAAATTATTTTCTTCTCTTTAGATCTCAGTGTTATGACAGGAGCACAACATGGTTTTGTTTATCATTCTACCATGTGACCATGCAGCTGGTTTCTGTGGTTATTTCTGCTGTGGTTGCACATGTGCGTTGTGACTAACTGGATCCAAAACTTTTAAATGTGACATTTAAAAATCATGGTGTGCTAAAACTGTGGCCGAGGATGGGACAATGCAGTCTTTATGGAGTGAAAAACAAGGCCAGTGTACTGTATCTGAATGAAAATATTCCCATTCCAGTAAAGTCGGGTCTTTGTTATATATTTTTGTTTGCAGTCTGCTTTTTTTAATTATCTTAAATTGGAAGATGAATAATGTCCACACTTCATGTTTCGGCCCTCTGTTGGTAGTTGGGGGTATTGCAGGCACCAAAAAACAAAATTACGCATACAGCTTTGCCATGAAAACACATCTGCAGGATCTCCTACAGATTATGGATCTGAACACTGTTTACTGCATCACCAATACTTTTTAGCTTATCAGTTCAGCCACACTTTTTCTCAGAAAGCTTTGTCGTCATTTTTTCTTTGTTTCTCTTTGTCTTTTCTAATTGATGCCTTATTGTTGGTAGTAGTGCAACAGAAATGCTGTATGCAGTTGTTTGACAGCGTTAAACTGGAGGATTTTTTTTATTTTTACATTTTGTATATTTGTGTAGTGTCTTGTATTGTGAACAGCTTTTAGTATGTACATTGTTTTATATTTGTAACTAACATAACAGAAGAGCATTTCAGGGGTTTTTTTTCCAGAATTTTTTTCTTGTTTATCAACTCATCATTGGTTTCCTGAACTGTGCAATTATGAGCTCAGAAATTAGTAACACTATATAATACGGCCCACGATTTAAAGGTGTCTTTCACCTGTAATTAAAAGGAATTTTAGTGTTTTTTATTTGAAATTACAATATAATTCTATTTACCTAAAAATACTTATAGTTGGATCCAGATAGCTTGGTAGGCTGGAATATGAGGGCAATCAGTCAGAATTTTACAAGAAACAAAGAAATTGTTAAATAATTAAGTTTAGGCAGTGTGCAATTTGACAAACAGCGATTCCCCATCGTACTTTTCATGGTGGGGCCGTATTATAGAGTGGATTAATCTTGCCTTTTTACATCCTTATTTAATACTCATTATGTTGATGTTGCATGATGGATGTTCTATTATCCTTTTATTTTACCAAAATACATGTGATGAGAACTGTTCTCCCTTACCAACTTGCAAGAAAAAATAAATACCATCAATAATTGCAGGCTTATGTAAGCTCGATGATGAAGTCTTTTTTTTCTCACAAAAACTGTTCAAACGTAATTTTGAAAAGTAGTGTAAGGCATGTCTCCTTTCCTGTAAAATGACTGGATGTTAAACAAGGTTAAGCCACTTCATAATTTAGCTCACACGCCCAAAACTAAAGTGTGCTTACAGTGTCAGATGGGGAAATATAGTTTTTCTGCAACGATTACAAAAAAAAGTTACGCAGTACTTAGCGTGTAATTTGAGTCTCCTTCCCTTTGAAATTTAAGGAGCACTTCAAATTATGTATGCACTACTTCTTCTTTCATTCATTACAAAATAGTTAAATTTACTTACATTACAATGATTTCTTTGTTTCTGACCAACAATGTCGTTTTGAAAATCTCCTGTAAAAGCCTGATTTGTTACCCTCTTATTCTAGTGTAGTTAACTTAGTATGTGTAGGTAAATATAATTGCTATATAAGTATTCATTTAGAAAATATAATTTATAATAGTATTAGAAAATATAATTTCTTGTAGTATTAGAAATTATGGCCGTATTATAAAATATTACCTCAAAATCATATAATGTATTGAGAACCCTGAGATGCTCAGACCTGTGTTAGGCATCATTTAGAAATAAAATGGGAAAAAAGTGTTTGTTTTAGCGTGATTGGAATAACAGCTGCGATTGGCTTCTACTACCTCATTTTTCATAGTTCAAGTTTAGACAACGACTGGAAACAATGAAACGTTGCTTGTAACATATCCTTGATGCGGTAAAAACGTGTGTAATTTCGGCAGAAATTATAATAAAGGTGAGCCTTAAAGATTTGTGTCTCGGTTAATATGAATCATAGATGTAACTAAAGTTGAAGTGACTGTTAGCATTTTTTGTCTTGACTACGAAAAAACGACCAAAAAGGATGGTATGCAGAAAACTTAAGTAAGATAATAACAAGAGTAGTGAGGAAGTTCTGCAGAAGTTATCTTGTGGTGTTTACTAACGTTCACGTGTTGTATAAAGAGTTAAACACCCGATGATTCAAAACAGGAAGCAGACGAGGCTGTGGATGCAATGATAAAAGAAAGTGACGTGAGGTTTCGTACAGCCAGGGGGATTAGCTCAAATGGTAGAGCGCTCGCTTAGCATGCGAGAGGTAGCGGGATCGATGCCCGCATCCTCCAATGTTTTTTTTTTTTTTTTTAAATTTTGTTATTGAATATTTGTTCTTTCATTTTCATTCATACATTAACTATAAGCAACCGATGACCTCTTAACAAACTGTGTCAAATGATCAGCGAATTACGCGGAGCAGTCGCACGTGTATAGCACTGTTACTGTTAATTCCACAGAAAACCAGAAGATGGCAGCATAGACTCATAAACGATTGATCTCTCCTCTGTCTATATTCATTTAGTTTAAAATGAGCGTGTATTTAGAGCCACGTGTTCAGGTAGGTTTGTGTATTTTTTTTATTATAAGGAGCGAACACGTCAAATGGAGGACCAACATGGCCAAAGTAGTTTAATTAATTAGATTATATACAAAGAAATACAAATATGCTTTATGTATTTTTATTATCTGTGTGATTTTGTTATTGTTGGTATTAATTTGGTATTGATTGTCTGTTCTGTTAAATGAAATGTGAATAAAGTGCTGATTCTTATTCTGAAAGAAAAATGGAAATAAAGACCTGGATCTAAAAATTTGCCCTAAATATGGTAAAAGAATAGAAATAGAAGGCAGAAAGAATTGAAACCATTAATAAATATGAGCATTTACACACATTACAGGATGGATGCAAACAGGCCAGAAGCTTTATAATACAGAATCCTCTCTCAACTGATAATTTTAGAGTTCCTTGGACACGCATTGCATGCTATGGAACACTATTGTGGCGAGATTTTAAACTCTTTTAAAAGTGTTTTACAATAAAGATTTTAGATTTTAAAATGTTATAGACTGGAAAGGATCATGCACATGCAGGTCAGTATATGCAGTGAAAGAAAATGCTGAAACTTCGAGGGTTTTCTTGAAAGGGTGAGTTAATCCTCCAGGGAAAGAAGTGCTGACAGATGATGATAATAATGTTTATTGTTGTTTCGTAACTACACAAATTACTGCACACTTTAACAAGCTTTTCATATTACAATAAATCAGAACAAATGTGACAGTCTTGCCTTGGAGAAGCAACAATCACAACACTAAAACTAATGGTAATCATTTCAGCAAATATAACCGTCATTGTGAAACAATGATATTTTACACCACCACACCACAGTAATGGATTAGATTATATGGTATGAGAATAATTTTTGCAAAAGGGGATGATATATAGTATATATGCTTGTAATCAAAACTTTATAATATGTCAAATGTCATTGTATTACTGTGTGACAGGTGGAGGTAGGACCCAATAGCAAAAGGGGAACTACTAGGAATTGGGAACTAAGAAATTAAGAGATAACAACTAGATTACAAGGGAAACAGCACACAAGAAAAGACACAGGGAGAGAGAGAACAACGCAAAAACAAGCAGATGAAGACAGACGACTTAAATACACACAGGATAACGAGAGGATGGGAAACAGGAGGAAACACACTGGAACTAATACAGACTAACATGACAGGGGAAGTGGAACTGAGCACACTGAACACAAGGTGAAATATTTTCAAAATAAAACAGGAAGTACGATAACCACAGAGAAACAGACATGGAAACAAGACTGACTGGGGAGACAGAAAGAGAACACCAAACAAAATGAAGACAAGGCCAAGACTAGAAACTACAAATAGTACACAAACCAGAAAAACAACTAAAAGCAAAACCAGGTGTATACACTAAATCTTTGAATATTAAATAAAGGAGAATCCAGAGAGTCCAAATACAAAAACACTGGATTACAGACTCAGTACCGTGTTTATTTGTTTATTTTTAAACTCCCAGCATCTTCTTCACCATGTATCCTGGCATGTTGTACAGGAAAAGAGCCATGATGGCAAGCAGCAGGAGAACAGTGACAATCTTGATAGTCAGCCACCTGTACTGGTCACAAACCAGGCGTTTCACAGCTTTGAGAGGGATGAGGAACCAGAGGAGGGCAACATCTGGACGGCTGGTGGAGTACAGAGTTATAAACACTGCGTTAGACAAATAACATCAAATAACTGACAAACCAATTTTCTTTCCGAACATCTAGAGGTTGTCACCAATTGGCTTGTACTACATTAAAAATATAAATGAGAAAAAACCAACATATTTGAACCTCATACTCACTGATGACAAAACAACACTGCACTCTTTTTTGTTTTCTATTGAGCACTAAACAAAGAAGGCATTCATATAGAGATGACATAACCCTCTGATAAATGGATTGTCCAGATCTCAGTTTATTCACAAATTTAAAATATCATACACAGATGCAAAGCAAAAAACTGAATTCAAACACAATATACTCACTTTTAAACCAGTACAACATATGAAGGTGACTAATGTTCAGTTATTTTAAAAACAAGCACTAAAAATACAGAAAACACTATTTCAACAAACAAGAAAAACTGCAACAACAACAAAAAAAACCCTCTAATATGATTTGTACACATTAATACACAATATTAGACACACTCAAGTAATAAGTATTATCAGTAGTGTTACTGTGATAGCGCCTGTTTAACAATGCGGTGGTTAGTTTATGATATTGTAAAGCTGAAACCATTCACAACAGAATACAAGGTAAAAACCGCAGCTGTTTCTCTTAAGCTCCCAGCATCTTCTTCACCATGTATCCAGGCATGTTGTATATGAAAAGAGCAAAGATGGCCAGCAGGAGAAGAGCAGTGACAATCTTGATGGTAAGCCACCTGTACTGGTCACAAATCAGGTGTTTCGCAGCTTTGAAGGGGATGAGGAACCAGAGGAGGGCAACATCTGGACGGCTGGTGGAGTACAGAGATGTAAAAAGACGTTAAAGAAGCCAAAGCCATTGTGGCCCACATATATGCAAAATAATCGATTACTTGCATGATGGAAATACCCACATGATATAACAAGCAAATGTTACTGGTTACCTGTTTAACACCATAACTGATTCCATAGGAATTAAGAGTTAAGTAGCAGCCAGGTGATGCTAGTCAAAATGCACTTGGCTAATTGATCATCAGCAAATGTGAGCACCTCTATAAAAGCATTATTTTGGTAGTTTGCTGGTCTGGAGCATTCAGGTGTTTGTTAACGAACTCTCTTTTACAGGAACCAGACTCAGGGAGGAGGGGCCATCTGCAATTCACACTCCAATGAATGAATCAGGAGTAACTTGGGCTTCAGTATCACAAGTATATATTGGCATACAGATTCAACCAGGGAATAAACCACCAACCTTCTACTTAGTCAACATCTTGCTCTACCTCCTGAGCCACCAATAGAAACACTAGAAAATAATTCTTCTACCTTTTCAACATATTGTATTTAGCAGCCTTTTTCTTTCCACTTTTACCATAGTAAAATATACTTAAGCAACTGCTAAAGGTATTAGGTGGGGGTTAATGAGCTTCTGCTTTTCTGAAGTGACTGCTGACCTCTCTGTTTTATTTTTTCAGGTGCATTATATGTTTAGTACTTATCCATGGATCCACTCATCCATTTTCCTTTGCTTGTCCAGTTTAAGGTTGTGAGCGTTGCTGAAACCAATTTCAGCTGCCACACTCTGAACAGGCTGCCAATCCATCACAAGGCTTAGTTCTTATATCTCAGAAGAAATGAACTTGTTTCATCTGTTGAGGTGGTGCTTTTGATTATCGTTCTTCCAGTGACTATACTTCTTTTTTCTTTTCCATTGTAAAGCATTTTTATTAAAACTCTACTTTAGGAATAAAACTCTATATTGAAAGAAATCCGTGTGTGTGTGTTTTTCTTTGTCCACAAACACATCATCAGGAGCCGAGTAACCAAATTTGTTACATAAGTGCCCCTGCAGATTTTTATCTACACCAGATATTACTGTATGACGCATCACATTGCCTGTTAACCTAGCAATGAGCTAAACTTACGTGTATTAAGCCTGCAACTCCAATCTATCCTTTTATTTTCATGACAATAACATCTCATTTAAATCCATAAAAATTGCATTTTACATGCTTAGCAACCACCTGGCAACCAACTTTTTTCACTATTATTAAGATATTGATTTATGAACAGCATGAACAGGCCAAACAGTACTGTAGCGTGGGTGTGTGAAAGTTAATTTGGTAGATTTCTTAAAGAACATGGTTTTCTGAATCCTTTTCTTAGTGCATGTTGTTTTCTTGGTATAACTTTGTACATTTTAATGTATTGCTTCATTGCTTTTATTTAGTTTAAAAGTGCTGGCTCAATAGAAAAAGTGCACAGGAAGTTTGGAGGAGAGAGTGAGTCAGAGGTTCTAAGATTAGTCTGCTGGAACCATGTGCAGAACATCTTAAGCTCCCAGCATTTTCTTCACCATGTAACCGGGCATGCTGTAGAGAAAAAGAGTGAGCACAGCCAGCAGCAGGAGAGCAGTGACAATCCTGATGACCAGCCACTTGTACTGTGTGCAGAACAATTGTTTAATGGTCTCATTAGTGAGTGAGGAACCACAGAAGGCTGGTGTCAGGATGGCTAGAAGGACAGAAATGTGCACGTTCAGTATTACAGATTTTAAGGACTTTGGAGCATTTTACTGTTTTTCTACTACAAACTAAATTAATGCTTTGAAAGTTAGTGGACTCCCTGAAACAACAATAAAGCAGAAAGCAGGATGGGGAAAAATAATTCTAGTTAGAAATAAGGATAAGAAACAGCAACTTACCATGTAAAGAAAGAAGATCCTAGGTCTAAGTCCAGCGTTTGACTGAAGCAAATTCCTTCAACTGTCTTTCCTCAGTTCATGAAATTTCTTAATGCTTTTTATGCAAGTTTAATATTGTTTTTTATGTTTTTTTTAATGACTGTGTAACAGGTGGTTTTTTTTGTTGTTGTTGTTTTTACAACAATTGATTTAACAATTCAATTTACCACTATATCTATTATGTTCTCTGTTTTTCTTTTTTTCCGCTTACCTGTTGAATGATGTTTGTTCGGACTGTCAACCTTTAAACCTGCATGTATCTGTGCATGTAAGGTATGTGTACATGGACACAACATTTAGTATGTGACTGCTTCTGTTTATAGGAGGGGTTTATGTAGAAGCCAAAAGAATATACTGGACCATGCCGCTGAAAAAATTAGATCAAAAGAATGGATGATAGGAAAACATCCTTCATACTTGGGTTTCTCCAGTGGTTCTGGTTCATTTCGTCCTTCACCAACTGGACTTTTCTCTGCCTCCTCTCCTGTCAGAAGGTGCAGCTCTGCTTCCACTTTTCCCTGTAAAGACAAAAAACAGTATGAGTGATGTGGATTCACGCTATTACCTAAAGCAAAGATGTCAAACTCATTTAATAACGTGGGTGAGACCAGTATGAACCAGTGCATACAAAGGTTTAACTACACATTTAATCCTGGAGATATGTTACGAAACAGTGTGCTTTACTGCTTGCATTAGCATTACAAAAATGAGTCATTCCCTATTTAGAACCATAATTTCAGGTGGTGCTTTGGTGTGACTGACCGTAAGCTCAAACTCATCATCTTCATTCCTGGCCACAAAGGGCCACCAGCCTTTGATCCTCTTCTGTTTGAAGATGGAGACCATGGGCATCTCTCCTTCATTTGTCACCATTTCAATGGTACACTGCTTGGGAGTCTTGGCGCCACGTGGGAAACGGTTCAAGTCCAGCTCAATTGCACCTATGAAGACATTTTTTCTACAGTAAATGTCGAATAAGTACGAAGGTTAAGCCATCTTAATGTCATTACGCCTAAATTTACAATGTTGCCTGCTGTGTTAGTGGTGTTTCACAAACAATCTCTTATGAGTAGCGATGTTTTTTAGCTTAATGATTTTTGACAATACCCAGGAAATCATCTGCTGAGAAATGGTCGGCATCCCACACTTGCAGGTTAAGACGAGCAGGGATCTTGTACTCAGTCTCATCCCAAGCAAACATGGACTCTTTTTTTGAGATGACGATCTTCTCCTCTGCCATGAGGTAATCAAACGGGTAGATGAAGCGCCAGTTGAAATTCCCCTCCCCAGTGATGGAGTGATAATGAACATCAGTGTCCTGTTTGTCCTCCTGCTGCCCTTTTAACCAACTGTGAGAAAAGGGGGAGGGTTTGTAAATGTTTCCGTATCGGGAATCTGATTTGACTGATTTCTGCTCATAAACAAGTAAACAAAAAACAAAAGATACATTATTACCCTCGCACAAATATATCACTAGATTTCTCGCCAGTGAAGATGTCATCATCCTCCAGAACGACTTCATCTGTGTTCCAAATTATGACCCTCAGTTCAAACCTGTACAAACGCAAAAACACTAATCAATGATCAATAGTGATTGGTAAAAACCTCAAATTAAACTGCATAATTTAGTCAAATACATTAAGATGGTTTTGAACTTTATACTGTGTGTGTTAAAGCTGCAAGATGACTGTTGAAATCATACTTCTTTGGTTTCCTTGGTGAAATGTCAAGTGCAGGACCAGGTGCTGTCATATCTTTAGGGAACATATCCACCCACATCTCAATTCTTCCCTAAAAAAATGTACAGGATGAGATTTTTTTTTCAATATGCAAATAATCTGTAGAAGATAATTCCAACATACAAGCCTTTTTCATCAAAAGTTTTTATATTTAAATAAGTTTACACACTTGCTCAATTCCTGGTTTATCAGGGTGGAGCAGCGGTCTGGTCTCCACGTGTTCTGGGACGAGCTTGCAGCCAGCTCGTGGAATTTCTTCCCAGTGGTTCAGCACAGTAAGGGCAAGGTGTTCATCTGTCTGCTTCTTCAGACCTGACAAACATCATCACAAAAATATATGTATTTTTTAAAGCAAATGCTAGCAAATGAAATTAAGCTTTCCCTTTAAACTGTTTAAGCATTTATCAGACTTGATGCGTGCTCAATCATCAAGGTAAGTAAATGCCAAAAAGTTGATGAACAGAATCAACTTTTTTGGCATTTATCAGACCAGTTTGTCAGTAGTACCAGCATGAAAACAAGCACACAACAAGTATTGGAGAGAGTATGTCCCACTACAGCAATATTGCCTTTCTTTAGTAAGTTACTGAGAAAATGAAGTGGAAGAAACAGAAGGTCATTGAATACCATTTTCATCCTCTATCTCTGTTGGCGCCATGAAGACACGATTCTCCACCTTCACTCTTCCTGCAGGACCATAGTGAGGCCCGTCCAGTTTGCCATCCTTACACAGCTTAGCCAGGATGTGGGTGGGTTTCATCGGGTCACGCCACACATTGTAACCATGGCTACAAAAAAGGGTTAAAAAAAACAACATTTTTAAAACTAGAATCAAATGAAAGTAAATGGTGACATTTTAAAACTGTAAAAAACCTACACACACACACACACACACACACACACACACACACACACACACACACACACACACACACACACACACACACACACACACACACAGATATGTTGGGTTTAATATTAAAGGAAGACTTTAACACAAATCAAATTCATCTAGACCAGGATGTCAAACTCATTTTACATCATGGGCCACAGCCCACTTTTATGTTAATTAACCGTGACTTAACTACTTTGGTAAAGTACAACTGGCCATGTGGATGTCTTTATCAGCAGAAAAAGCTGTAAAACGTATGAAAGTAAAAGTACAAAATGTATGCCTCCTTCACATTTTACAAACCCATCCAGTGGCCCAGATTAGGACCCTTTGCGAGGCCAATTCTGGGCCCCGAGCCTTGGCTTGTGACACCCCTGATCCAGACTGATTTGATGTAAGTTGCCCAGTTCTGGAGATGAATTTAATTGCCTTGTTACCCAGTTGGGCTTCTCGAGAAATCATGATGTCTTTGCTCCAAACTTTATCATAAGCAGTTTTAAGTACAACAGGAACTAGGTTTTTCTTGACATCTATGGAGACAGACTAGCAACAGGTTAACTATTAATGGTGGCTGTGAGCTTTAATGTTAGCTAGCTGAACGCTTTCATTTGATTGAATTTGTAGTAAAGTTTGTGGTGAAGAGCAGTGCATCTATTGAAAATGAACAAATTAAAGTACTGTTTTTTTTTGTTTTTGCTTTCATGTTGGCTAATGCTACTTGAGTCAAACAGATTGTGTGATCCTTACATTGCGTAGGCGCGTGTGATACCACACGTGGCTCTGTGTTTGCTGTAGAAACGGTTCTCGAGGTCAATTTTGGTTTCTCCAATGAGATCATCAGTTCCCACCAAGTCCCAGTCATAAATTGACACAGTTAATGTGGAATCCATTGGGAATGTGGCCTCCACATCAAAAGATCTAATAAGAGACAGATTTTAGTTTTAAGGTTTTAATTAAAATTCAGTATATTCACAAAAAATAAAAACTTGTAAGATCGTATAGATAAGGCCATGCTCTAAAATTACTTACTTGCCAAACAGTGGGTTCAGCTGTTTTGAGATGTAGTTCTCTTTGTCTTTTATCTCTGTTTTTCCCAGTTTTATTGCAATGTAGGGGTCGGCTTTACCGTTTATGTCTGCTGGATGCAGATCAGTTGCCTACGAAAAAAAATGGATAAATTTGAGTATGATAATAATAAGTAAGTCTAGCATTCTCGGCTATGACCGGTAACCAGCCAGTCAGCCTTAAACATTTCCAAATGTGGGTGGGTATTTGAAAGAAACTCTCAAAGGCAAAGTGGCTAAAGCTAACGTATGCAGAGCTCAGAACCATCCACAAGCTAGCACCCTTGGTATGAACCTGACTATGAGCACTCAAAGGAGCTAAAGGACCTCTTCCCAGGATATTGAAATAAATATTCACAGCAGAGCACATAGCTTACCCTGATGACATAGATCCGAACAAGGACGTTAATGGGATCATTGCTAGGAATGTTATTAAACATTCCCATGTTGGAATCAAAGTTCATGTCTCTTGGCATATCATCCGACACTTTGTACATGCACAGCGAACCCTGAATTGACACAGCGATACAAATGAAATGGGCATTCAGAGGAAAATATGAAAGAATTATTTAAAGAGCTTTGACTTTCATCATCAATGAAAAAGAAGAGACAATTCCTTACTTTGAATTTTCCAACAATCCTATCTTCATCTGTCACATTCTGATCATCATCATCACCTGCTTTTCCCCTGTACAGGTTAAAACTGTGCAGCCAGTCCTCAAAGTTACCAAAGTCGCCTTCCAGTTCTTTAGGATACACCTGAACACAGATAAGTGTATATATAAACACATAAATTAGGTTTGGAATGACTTGTTTTCTAAGACCGTGTCTGTATGTCGCAGTCACAACTGTATACCTTCAGCTCATCCAGCTTTGGCTTTTTCTTCTCATAAGGGTCGACTGCCGGTTTCTTCTTATCTTTCTTTCCTTTTCCCTTCTTTGTGCCTTTCACAGGAGAGTCATCAGGTTTGATATCTGAGTACAGGTTAGTGGTGAGGACACAGGGACAGGGAGAAGGAGCAGAGCGCTCGAGACATGAATTCCACATGAAAGTTGCCATTACGGTACAAAGCAAGCATGCCATTGAACTCCTGAAGTATAGAGTTCAGTGAGAATGCTTGGTATTGTGACGCTGTAGGTATTGGCTAATTCTTTATTGTGTGCCATGCTCCATCATCTTTGTGTTTTTAGTCACTGTCTTGTTATTGACAACTTTCATGGCTAGCATATGACAAATATGCATGTACGGGAGAAGAAAACAAGCAATTGTCCTACGAATGGAAATTTGGATTCATGTCAGCATCTACATGGAGGCATTCTTGGGCTATGAAGGCTATGAGGTTCACTACTGCACTGTAGAACAAAACAACAGAGTTAGTGAGCTAATAAAGGATGAATTTTAAACTTAGGCACACGTGTCAAACTATGAACATCACAGATTTTTATTAAAGCACATAAAAACAATATTCAGCAAACACAAAAACATATGGAGATGCAATTAGTGGATTTTAAAACTGATGACAAAAAGAAGAAATTTAAGGTTTCTTTTTTTTTTTTTTTTACCTCCACCATCTGCAATGTCCATGTCATCTTTGTCCTCTGAGTCTGAGAGAGCTGCCTCTTGAGCCTTGAGTGACTGAAAGAGTAAAGCTCTATTTCTTAACTGTCTAGACCAAACAAAACCTCCTACTTATCAGCTATAGTATCAAGGTTAAGATCCATTAAGTCTAAAAAAATGTCTTGAAGAAAAATTCAATCTACAGCACTGTGCAAAAGTCTTTAGCTGCCCTTTATTTTGAAAGGAAATTTGAAAATAGTTGCAATGATTTACTGAAACATGAAAACAAATACAGAAATGTTGTATATAAAGAAAGAACTGTTTGTAAAGATTGAATGAGCTTGAAAGTTAATATTTGATACGATCGCCTTTGTTCTTCAACACAGCCAAAGCTCTCTTAGGCAAGATTTCTTGTTATTTCTTTAAATCATTTTCAGGAATAGTTCTCCTGGATTTATGAAGGACATTCAAAGCTCTTCTCTGGATGTTGACTGCCTTTTGTTCCATTCTTTGCAAAGATTATCCCACAATGCATCAGTAATGTTGAGGTCCGGGAAGGCCAGTCCATGACTGATAGTGTCTCAGTGTTGTACCTCTCTCCCGATCTCCTTGATCCATACTGACAATGATTTGATCCAAAAGCTTCAAATTAGACATATTATTACTGATTTTCAGCTCAGGTCTTGTGTTATTTGGCACACCGCAGCCTTTTCTCCCTGTTTCTCTTCCTTAAGAATGGCTTCTTGACAGCCATCCTTCCACCGAGAGCATTTCTGATGAGGCTTGAATGAGCAGTAGATAGATAGACCTAAGGAGATGCATCTCGCAGATTCTGTGTGATTTCTTGCTGGCCTTTTTTCCTACTTCTTAATGATATGACGATAGTCTTTAGGCCTGCTGCTTTTGATTTTGTCCTCCACTTTTACCAGTTTCTATAATTTTTTAAAGGACACATTGCACATAATGGCGATATATGCAAAGTTTTTGGCTAATAACTCTTTGGGAAACGCCTTTTTCGTTCAAAACACTTGTTCATCCCTCGTTCCACCCTAGGTCTTTTTATGTTATATAGGTCATTGATACCAAATAAAGAAAAAGCAGTTTCTCGGAAAATGGTCACATAGAAGAACTGGACTCTAAATAAGTGAAAAAGCAGCCAATATCCAAAGAAAAACTCTGAAAGTCCCACAGAAATCCTGGAGCACTATTGCTCAAGAACACTTTAAAAAAAATTTAAAAGACAGGCAGTAAGCAAAACATAAAGAAATGAGACACAACTCAAAACTTTCGTGTAGTACTGCATCATCATACTTTGCAACATTGTTAACATTATATAATCAGTCAAAAGAAGGCTTGTTACCTCTGTCAAAGTTTCAATGGAAGCGAAATATTTGGACCACCAGTCCAGCATGCTCTCGTCAAGTTCCTCCTCCTCCATCTCATCACCCTTCTTCCTCTTCTTTTTCTTCCCTTTGCCATCCTTGTCATCATCCTTTGTATAAAAGTAACACAGATCTTTTGATTAAGGCTTTGAGACATCTTGATTCACCGTGAAATAAAATAATGCAGTTTGATTTATAAATCAAGCAAGTACAGATCTCTACTTACCTCAACTTTGACCACAGCATCAGAGCCCTACAAAGGAACACCAGATTGTGTTTACTTTGTATTTTTTATCTCTATAATTTTCAAATTTTCAAAAGTTACACTTACACAGTCAAGTTTGACAACAGTTTCCACTTTCTTAAAAGAAGGCTCAGAATCCATGCTGACAACAATAATTTCCTCTGAAAGAAAAAAAAAATCATCATCACAAACTGTCAGACAATACTGTGTGGCGCAAACATATATTCTACTTTTCTGTTATTTGATACCTGTAGTGGACCAGTTGTTGGCTTGCTTGTCAGCTCCCCTGTAGATGAACTTCCGCAGAGTGGTGACAGCATGAGAGCCAACCAAAGTGTAGCGGCCAAAAGCTCTACAGTCCACTACTCGGATGTTCAGCGGCGGGTGAAGCAACTCATTTTCAGGCAAGTCCTGACACACAAAATCCAGAGTGAGTTCTTGCAGAGCAGGTGTGGTGGCTGACATGAGTCAACCCAAGCTTCAGTTCTATGTTTGAACGCAAATGCATAACGGAAAAATATATCAATAGTGCCAGTACGGTACCACTTCAAACCACTTGACAAGAGTGCTGAAGTTGGGGTTTTTCCTGTAGTTGGAGATGAGGGCAGACTGAACTCCCTTTCCAGCACATTCAATGTCCACACGAGGCCGGTCCACCTGGGCGAGATTCACCCTCTTCAGGTCCCTCAAGCCCCAGAACAAAACCTAAAGAAAAGAAAGGTTAGCTGACATTACAGATGTTTTACTTTCTTTCAGTGAATGTCCATCAGTTAACAGTCAAAGCTATTCTGAAGTCTTTACTTCAATCCTGTACTTGCTGAGCACTGGTCTGATCCCCAGTGGTACTGGGAGGATTGGGCCACGGTCTATATCTGTAGGACCATCTATGGGAGGTAGGTCAGCTTTTCCATTGGGGCCAATCTAAAGGACGATATAAAGAACTATGAAGCAAATGAAGTGATGGAAGCATAAGCTCACGGGTTGATGTTGTCTGTACTTTGGAAAGCTAACCTGCAGCAGTTCAAAGGCTGCCAGCATTTCTCCAGCAGTGCAGTTTCCACGGTAGATCTGATAGTACTCCAGTTGGGGAGGAAAACGTGGGGGACCGTAGTGCTCATCAGCCATTTTGACCACAGGCTTAGCAAAGGTTCTGCCCATGAAGTCAGCTTTACCCTGAAAGCAAAGGACCAGACGCAGTGAAAAATCTGATTATTTTAAAAAATCCTCTTCTTGGCTTACCCTATTAGTGTTTATATTACAATGAGTGCATTTAAAAAAGCAATTAGAGAGCTGATTGTGAAGTAAGTAGTCCCATTAGCAGGAAGAAACATGGCTCAAGGTGCACATGTTTCACACTAGATAAAAAGGACTGAAGATAAAAGACAAAGTAAACAATGAAAGATCCCTAAAATAACCAGTGAACTGCAAAACAGATATGCATTTATGCACATTCAGAAAATGAGTGAATATCTAATCATTGTTTCTAAAGAAAAAAGAAAAAAAAGAACAAAAGCAACTTAATCTTTCTTGCAGTTAGTGGTTATAAAAAAGTCAAAAATCCTGTTGGTCACATACAAAAGCACAAGTTTTACTTAAAGGAATGCAACAGGGATAAGTTAATCACGAGGGTCCATCAGGTCCTTATTCCTCTTGCATGCCTTTCAAAGGAATCTACTCTGCACACATGACAGTGCTGCTACAGTACATCAAGCCAATCCACACTCTACTTATCCAAAGGGTCATCCAAAACAATGGTGTTTTTGTCAGGAGATAATATAAAATAGTCAGTCAGCAAACAAATTCCTTCAGATATAATTCATGTCAGGTTGCTATGGAGACAAAGACAAACTCAATGAAATCAACCCACAACCATTTATGCAAAAAAAATTTAATCATAAAAATAAAAATATTGCGGGTATACCGCATGCTACTTTTAGTCTCTCGTGACTAGGTTAGTCATACATTTCAACATATAAAGATGAAGGATCATGGTAAGACTGCTGTCGAGGTTTTGTCCACATTATTATAAACAGAGAGGCCTCTGTATATCAAAATAACCCTTACCACTGTGTCTTGATCATAGAGCTCAATGACAATAATAGGAGGGTCATCTCTCAGTTCACTGGCCTCCCCAAACAACTCCACATTCTCAAAAACCAACAGCTGGTCCCACGTGGGGCAGAGGGTCTCAGCCAGCACCTGCAAGAAGACAAAACGTTTAAAGTGATCGAGGACAGGTTTTCAAGTACATAAAATTTCATGCTAAAAGGTGATCTCATTAAAACAACTTTTGATCTTGCCCACCTCAGTGACTTGGCTTTGTGATGAGAAGAAAACTCTTGCAAATGGATCGGACAGACCTGTGCTGTCAGCGGCGAACAGGCTGCGAGCCTGGTACATGTGGACCCTCAGCTGGAAGATTTGTTTCACTACAGAGAAGTAAAGTCTCATAAGTGACTATAGAAGTATATAACAGTATATGTAATTCTTGCCTACGTTAGATTTAGAGATATACTTTTTCTTTTTTTGCCATGCACTCCATATAAAACACAGGTTGCAGCTTCCAGGTGTAAAAAAAGAAGCCAAGTAGCAAATCCCTCTAATGACCAGCAGGAGGTGCTGTTATGGTTTGGAAATTATGTGTGATTGTTCGTTACTATTAAGGTTCAGAAAGACAATAAAGGCCACCTTAAAGAAATGAAAACTTTGTGATTGATGAGTTTCTATTGAATGGGTGATTAATGTCAGTCACAGCCACCTCTCACTCATAAAGACCAGTTTTACACCAAGATACAAATCTCTCTAAGGCTTCATGACAAGACCTCACTATCCAGTGGGTGACAGCATAGTGACTATGACAATCTAAACAGAGTCTATTTTGTGAGCATAGCATGTCCACCCACCTGCAGCCAATCAGAAGAAAGCTGGCTTAAAGCGAGGAAGGCCATAAAAAGAGTAAATATAACTATATGGTAAAGGATAATTTTGAACTGAGATTCTCACAAAGCTAATCTAGTAAAGTTGAAGAATAAATTTACACAGCTGTGAATGGGTATAATTTGTCCCTTTAGCCACAGTGTGAATGGTAGATATTTGTTATGAGAAAAGCTGGTGTAAGGTGAGCTGCAAAATGGCCTTACTCATGTAGGTGAGGCTGATGGGTGGTGAGGCTGGCAAGCCGGGTCCTCTGGACAACTTATTTTCCTCAAATCCATTAGGTAAGCCACTCAGGTAGTCTTTGCGCTGCCTGCTCAGACCCAGCCACAGATAAATCTCTATCTTGGATTGCACTGTCCACCCAGCTGGTCCAAAGCCCTTTTTACCAGGAATCTTTACAAGAGGAAAATACAAAACACTTTAGCTGCTGAAGAACACAGAATACAGATAAGGAAAAGTTTCATTATAGACTGGGAGTTTGTATCAGAATAGATTAGGTACTCGCCCTGAGAAAGATTGTTTTGACTTTCCCACAGTCTTTTCCCTTCTCCTCGTATATGCTGGAATAAAGGATGTCCTTAGAGGGGACACGTGCATAAGCAATACGCTTTCCATTGCTTATCATCCATATGAAAACATCTGGAACGCTGTGTTGAGGCTGCAATAAGAATGAGTCCTCATTTAAATATGTTACTGAATAACCACTATAGAACATACAAATGCACCAAAAAAGATTATTTGTAAATAAAGACATAGACATAGATCTCACTTCCTCAGCCAGAAAGCGCAGCTTCGACAGGAAGTTCTGAGCCAGCTTCAGCTTATCTCTCACTGTGCTTTTTTTCACCTGTGACCTCATGGTCTTAGCTTGCTGACCAATGGCCTCCTAAAAGGAGGAAGAGGTTCAGCAGTTAGCACAGTACAAATATAATCAATAGGTGGGAACAATAAAGATTACTCTTTTGAGTTTACGTACCACTTCCGACAAGCACAGCTTCAGTCTCTCCTTGTCAAGTTTGGTTCTGCCCGACTGACTCTGGTCCTTGTTTGCCAATGAAAGAAACTGACTGAAAGAGTTAAGGTTTGGTGAGTGCAAATGTTTACAATCATTAAAAACACTTCATGTGCAGCTTAGGTTTGTAACCACGGACCTGCATCCTTGGCTGAGTTCCTCAAGAACACCTCTAAGCCTGCGCTCGGGATAGGCCTTCTCTGTTTTAATGATCTCTTGCACATCATTCAGCCCATCCTCCTATGAAAGCAACATAACGATAATGATTTAAATTATGTTGGCGTTGACTTAGACAAACTTAGCTTTAAGTTAATGCATGACTTGCCAGTTTATCAGCAATGTTGTCAATGATGTTGGCATTATACAGCCTCCTTCTCTGGTCTTGCCACCAGCTCTTGATGTAAATGCACGGCTTCCTCTCAAAATATGGCAGATGGAAATAATTTCTGTGGATTAAAATTAGAGCGTATCTAACATGTTGTTTTTTAAAATACCTAAATCAATACTTCTAAACTGTTTTTACAATCTTTTAAATCAAAGCAAGAACTAAAAACTTTTGTATTGTATGTGATATTATTGCTCTGACCGGTCTGTGATGACAGGTTTCATGGGTGGGGTTGTTGCCACTGACTGCAGGTCTCCATCGTCGTCCATCTCCTCTTCACTGGAATTGTTGATCAGTTCAGTTTCCTCTTCATCTCCATCACCCTTCTTCCCCTTTGTTTTTGGTTTGACAACTCCATCGTTCTCATTTCCATAATAACCTGGCAACAACCATGATGTTAACAGTTAAACCATAAAAGATGCGGTACTTACTACAATAATAGTATATATATGATTCTATATTTTTTAAAAACTACAGCAACACAGCTATTATTCTAATATAGTAAAGGATAAAACAGTGTAAAGATATTTAATAAAGGTCATTAGGCATGCTAATTTCTCAAAAGAAAGTCTGCTAAACACTAAAACTGACAACGAGGTGATGGAAAGTACCTATGGTGACCTCAAAGTGTATGGGCTTATCACCAATCTTTCTATCAACCATTGTGGCCTCCAGGAAGGAACTGAAGAGGAAAAATTCCTCAACCTTTCCAGTGGCGGTCTGTGAAATCAAAAAATGGACAAGTATAATCATCTGTTTAAGAATAAAGACTTATATAAAGGTGGCATCAATGTAAAACAAAAAAAAAGGTTAAAGCACTGTAATTCATTACATATTGACAACAATCAATTTATCCCATATTATGAGGGATACCACTGAGTTTAGCCACATTGATGCAAACAGCTATTAATAATACACCAGGTACTATTAATAATTCACAGTAATTGCAGGCACATAACCCATCAGTAGGAGAAACAGTTGGCTCCATCTGCATGACTGCCCATCCAGTCAGGCATTCACCTCTGAGATGTTGGGTATTCCCTCCATCTGCACGTCCGTGGAGCTGGTAATTTCAGGGGAGGAGGTGTCCAGGAGCTCCATGCCAAGGCTGATGAGCAGACGGGCTCTGAAGGACACGCCCTCTCCAAGTCCATCATTTAACTCCTGGTATTCGTCCATCAGGGTGTAGGTACGAGTGGAGCCATACATGTTCACCCAAGCAGGCCCAAGAGTCGGAAGGAAGCCTGAAAAACAAAGAGAAAAGGGGATTTTAATCTAATAATTTGCAAGAGCAAAACTAACTGACATGTCAAAAGAAAATCTTCTGCAGTTAATTTGTGGAGAAGATATTTCTTCAAACATTTAAAGTTGCATCACCTTTGTCCCCATCGTTAGAAATCGTGCGCAGGTCTAAGAAGTGCGTTCCTATCGCAACATCATTCACTTTATCCGAATCTCGGAGCTGGATCTTTATACGTTTGCAGAGTGGTGGAAACATCTCAGTGAAAACAATTTGCTCGTTCCAGATAGGCTCATAGCAGCTCTTCTGAACTGATGTTTTCCCCTGTAGCAATCACACATTGTAAACTTATGTTATGTCAGTGAGATTTAGATTTTGAGCTGGATGAGAAAAAAAATGCTACATAGGGGAACGAACGCATGGCAGCTTTGTTAGCACTCACCTTCTGCCCAGCAAACTGTACTTGGACATAAGGATCAACCAGGTCCTTATTTTCTCCTATGAAGGCCTTTTTCACATTCGCCATGATGCTGGTGTTCATTCTGGGGAGCCCCTCAGCTCTGTAGATCTTCAAGTAATAACGAGCCCATTGCCTCTCTGCAGGCACCCCCTCAGGTAATAAGAGATTCCTGAAATAGAGAGTTAATATATTTTCTTCACTAGTTTCAAATGTTAAAAAAAAGAATACATCTGTGTTTTATTTACCCATCTATGTCATCTTCTTCAGATTCATTTGCCTTGTGTGGAGTTTTTATAGTGTCCCCTTTAGCCACAACTGCAATATCACATTTAACGTAGCCCTTACAGCCAGCTGTGATGTCATCAGGGTCAGACAAGAGAGCCCATTTGTGGTAAAACTGATGATCTACAAGTCAAGGGAGACATATTTATTAATGCATTTGTATCATTAACGTAGTGATATTTTTAAAAAGCTGATCTCGATTAATTCTTTACCAGGCTGGGAGTAGATTGTGCCTACATCCATTTTAAAACTTCCAACCAGGGTCCCACTACGCAGAAGATTTTTGGAGTGCACTACCTATAGTTTGGTTTAGGGAAGTAAACAACACAGGGTTTAGTGCGCTTGTGAAAAGGAACTGCTATCAGTGACTTTTACGTTTAACTATAAGGAACGGGACGACTCACAGACACTTTCAGGATTTTGTCAAACATAACATCTGGAGGGACGTGGAAGTCGAACACAAAATACTGGAGATTAAAAGAGTTTTAATGACAATGATGCACAGTTGCCCTTTTAATAAACTTTAATAAAGTATTATACATGATGTAATGACAGACTCACTTCGTTGTAATATGGGCAGTTGGTTGATTCCTTCATTGAGGTGTACTTTTTATCTTCTCCGATTTCCACGCAAACCATTGGATCCATGTTCAAGCCCACCAGCTGTCTGGCTTCAATCACTGTCACACTGACCTGGAATTAAATAATCAAATGTTTGTCTGCTATTGTTTAAGAAGCACTACATTAAATATAAAAACATAAATACACTCAATAACAACTTTCCCTTGCCTGATAGTCTACTGGTCTTCCAGAGCTGGGCTCCATCTTGATGTCTGGCTTTGACCTGCATCGCAATGTGAATGTGGTTAATGTAGAGTGAGACAGACGCAAATAAATGATCTTCATTGTCATTATACAATGTATAATTAAAATAAAAATAATAAATAATTAGAATTAATACAAATAGGTAAGTAACTAAAGATAAAAAATAAACACAGCGGCATTGTACACAACTTAGCTAGCGTAAAGTGTTTATAGTCAAGTGTGTAGTGAGGTGGAAACTTCAGTAGTGGAAGCAAATGCTAGGATAAACTGTTCCTCAGTCCACTCGTTCTCATTTTTATTGTTCTGAATGGTTTTGCAGGTTGGCAGCAGTTTGAACAGTTTGAACAGAGATCCAGGGTGTGTATCTCTGTTGCTGTTCATGCACTACAGAACTCTTGCCTCTTATTAGACACGTTGGTGGTGACAGCTGTGACTGAGGCCAGTGAGATGGTGTCAGGGTCCACGCCTCCTCCCATGAACATGCCCTGGCGATCCAGGTCCTCTGTCTCCAAAATTGCTGGCTCATCTGTAGATCAAATAAAAGACACAGAGTGAGGAAAACGTGTTATTTTAGTAGCAGCGTTAATTCCAAGAATGTCATTACAAGAGAAGACCCCAAAATACCTTCAGCCTCTCCCAGCAGAGACAAAAGAGAATGCAGCAGGTAGCCTGACTGCTGTGACAGTGGCAGTCCAGTATTTACTTCAGGAAATAAAGCCAAAATACTACCCTTCCCAGATTGATACCAATTCCTTACACCATTAATAGTAGCAACATTATACTAGTTGTTTTCACCAAGAGGACACAGAGAGATGAAACCATAGAACATAATTTGAAACCCATCCTGCTGACCTTTTGATATGATACATCTACCAATTAGAAGCAACAGTGCAGGATTAATTATCTAATATCCAAATAGCTATTAGGCTATTGAAATGTTAACAAGATTGGCATATAAAAGCTGATATTTTGTATTTTATATTCAGGATACTAATACATTTTGAGTGGTTGCTGGGTTTTGAGTTATTTTGACCTAATCATCCATGATGGCCAATACCTCCATTTCTGTCCTCCTTTTGTCCACGGTTCTTACTGCGCTTCATGGTTCACGACAATCATCGAGTGCTCTGTGAAAAAAATAAAACAATAAAAATTTCATAACAATTTTGTACTTTTCTTTTTATCAATATGAGTGAACTAATGGTCTGTGCGTTTTTTGTTTTTTTGTTTTTTGTATATTTTCTGTGCATGTTCTGTTGCCAGAAACAGCAACCAAACCCATTCTTCAGTAACACACCTGCAAAACCACAGCAGAATAAACCATGGCACTTTTCTATTGGCCTGTGCTGCAGATAGAGGCTAAATTATTAGGACTGTTTAAATTAAATGCTAAAACAAACAGCAAACAAAAAGCAAGTGTAAGGACAGAACACAGCACAGAAGGTGTGTAAGAAGAAGGGTGTCACCATACTACCACACCCCGGATTACCCTTTAAAAGGGCCTTTTCAATTATTTAGATTGGCTGACCTTAATACATGAATTGGAGGGGATACATTTCACATGCATTGTGAAAAATAATACACTTAAAATAATTAATTTTGGAAGTGGCACACTGTGGGGCAGGTGCCAGGATAAACGAAAACGTAAGGACATGATTAACAGCTTGGACAATGGAAAATTCAATTTTCCCCTCATTTATCCGAGATTTAAAAAAATATACGGAAAATTGGATTTCTGTGGTGTCAATTAACTAGCATGTGTCACCTTTTTTAGCTGTTTTGAATTTTGCTTTTTTATATTTTCAGTTTTCACTAATATCCAAAAACAAAGCAATATATTACAACACTTTCTGTTGAATGTATAAAACAAGCATCAATGCTTCAAACTGCTCAAACCAATACCAACTTAAGCACTCTTATGAGATGCACACTTAGAAAATTTAGAATAACTAAAAGAATGAATATTTTTGCAGCTCTGAAACATAACTTTTTTTTAACTCAACTGAATCTAATCTACCAAGCCACGAAAGGGTTCCTCATCAAAGAAACAGTCTTTCAAGTATATTGCAAAAACACTGAGGCCTAATTGCCAAAGTTATTTGCACAGTACAGCTGATCTTTCACTTAACTTGGTGTTGCTAAGGACTTCAAATAATCTGATCATACATACCATACAGAAGGAATGATTCCCCTGTGTCCTTCCTCTAAGCAGGCTGTTATTTTTTCCTCTTTTTTTCCCTCTGGAAATGGCAGAAACACTACGTAAACATTTTAGACATTTGCGCAGCACAAAGAATAAGGCTACAAAGTAAAGTTGCACAGAAAAGAATTTGGTTTGTCTAAGTCTAAAGTTGGGCAGGAGTGATGTGATACACCAATGAATAGTGCATGAGTGTTGAACCCGAGACTGGTAACTATAACTAGGGACCGCTGAGAGACGTCACTGTCTGCCAATCCACACAAGCTCTGTCTGCTACAAAGGATATATGTATTAAGCTTCTTTTTTTAAATATATATATAAATATATCTAAAATATTTCAAATGAACGAGATAGTTCATGATCATTCTATTGTAGTGAATCTTCCTAACATAGCCTGCAAAGCTTCAATACCACTACTGGAAAGTATGTTTTAAGTACAATTTAGAAAGTATGTTGCACTAAATAATAATCAAGTTTGCTACAATGTGAAGATAAAGACAATTCTAAGATTTTCATAGTGTTACCATAAGTTAGGGTTGTATAAAAAAATCTACTGGAAGTGCTTTAAACTGTGTGAACTTTGGGTAATCAGTATATTGCTGTGTAACGAGTGATAGGATTTCATGGAAGTAACCAAAATGTCAGCCCATCCTAGCCGAAAGAATGCTGCCCTTTAATCATTAATAAGGTGCTGCGCCCAATTTGGTCCTGGGGCACACATGCATTTTCTTTTATCATCATCGTGAAATTGCCAAATGATGTCAAACCATATTTGCAATGCCTTGCGTTTCAAATCCATTTAAGTTTGAGCAATTTCAAAGATGACCTGAATTTTGAGTCACTGTTGTTATTTCTGTTGTTGGGGCGATCGTGGCTCAAGAGTTGGGAGTTCGCCTTGTAATCGGAAGGTTGCCAGTTTGAGCCCCGGCTTGGACAGTCTCGGTCGTTGTGTCCTTGGGCAAGACACTTCACCCATTGCCTACTGGTGGTG
This sequence comes from Astatotilapia calliptera, assembly GCF_964374335.1. Classification (NCBI taxonomy): domain Eukaryota; kingdom Metazoa; phylum Chordata; class Actinopteri; order Cichliformes; family Cichlidae; genus Astatotilapia; species Astatotilapia calliptera. Next base: position 20,920,826 of record NC_137440.1, on the reverse strand, counting down.
GTCAGAGGGCCCGGTGGCGCCAGTGTCCGGCAGCCTCGCCTCTGTCAGTGCGCCCCAGGGTGGCTGTGGCTACAATGTAGCTTGCCATCACCAGTGTGTGTGAATGTGCGTGAATGGGTGGATGACTGGATATGTAAAGCGCTTTGGGGTCCTTAGGGACTAGTAAAGCGCTATATAAATACAGGCCATTTACCATTAGGGCTATTTACTTGAAAGATTAAGGAACCAGCATGTGTTTTTAACAGGGGGAGTAGAAGTATTTGCCAAAAGCCTTGATTGTGTTGCATTATTTTGCCGAGCTGAGATATGCTTTAGCAACTTCTATTCAATGCAACTTCTCTTGCATGCTGAAGTACAACTCATCATCTCATCAATTACACATACAGCCAGTCTGTAAGCTATACGTCAAAGTCTAAAGTTCCTAGTATCCGATGAAACAAGTCCCTAAATTATTTAGATGGCCCAGTCAGTGTTGCATGTGGCAACCTCATTAAGAGGCAGTATCGCTGTTCACAATAAAAGAAATAGATTTGCTTGCAGGAAATAACACAAACACAGTATCTTTGTTATCATATAGGGGAAAATGCCTATGGATAACACTCTTAATTAAATGATGCAAAGACTATTTTAAGTGATGCATGTATGAAACTATTTTGGGTAAATGCATTTCAAACAAAACACTGTTTTTAACTTTGTGCAGTAGCTTCCTTGTTTTTACCTAGATCCGTAACAGATATATTCTTTTCCCACCTGCGCAGTGGGAAGTGTCAGCTCAGTGACACCAGCCTGTGGTGTCACTGGTGTCTGTTGAGGGATTCTGCTGTTAATTACATGATTCAATACCAGCTAAGAGGGGTTGAGGAGATGTCCTAGTTCCTCCAGGAGAGCTAACCGTGTCACCAATAGTGCAAAGTTACTGGTTGCCCCTGCTGTCTCATATACTAACCTCATTCTCTGATGGATGTTGTCATCAAATTCAACTTTAAGCACAGAAGATGACTCTAGGGACCAAACCAGTCTGCCATCGCTGGTGTTTCTGTTTTGACAAAGAACAAAAATTAACATGACTTAATAATTTCCTATAGTTTTTGTTTTGTTCTAGTGTCTCTGTGCTCTTCTTTTTTTCTCTTCTTTTTCCTCTTACCTTCTAGCTTGTTAGAGCAGAGGGCTAATCCAGGTGCTGCTGGGTGTCTCTTCCTGTTATAAGGGAGTTCTTCCTTCCCATTGTCACAATTGCTTTCTCATAGGGGATCATCTGATTGTTGGGCATTTCTCGCTAATTTTGTAGGGTTTTGACCTTGCAATATTAAGCGCCTTGAATAAAATCAGATTGAAGTGGACTTCTTTATACAACATAAGAGTTTCAAAACACAATATCTGTGCAATAAAAGAAAGCATTATCTATATTATGGATGAATATTTAGGTAACACTTATGAATATGCATGAGAAAGTGACACCTTTGACAATGTCGTCTAGGATGAGTCACAGATGAGTCACAGAATGAATTGATACCAATCATGCAACCTTATCCCATGTAGGTCCAGTGTCCAAAGACCTCTTTTGGCTGTTGGTTGTAGATTGGTTATCAACATCTTATTCATGCTCCACTGACTCTGTGGGGACACCAGCTGACTGTGGTGTACTATATCGTTGGGGCACATTTCAGACTGTTTGGATGACGACTCTGGCAAGCTTGACCAGTGAAACACAGCCACAGGGCATTGTTGGTGGTGGTGTTGAGTTGGCATTGTGCTAACTAGTCAGCACGTAGGGCCTGGGTGTATTTGACCCTATATGACCTCAGAAACTAAAGAAATACTCAGAATCTGAGTGATTATTTTTAATGTCTGTGGATAGAAATGTGTACTATATATAATAAAACACCCTATTATCATATAATGGGCAAACAAAAATCATGTGAGAGCGTTTGTGTTGTCAAATTGTGTGAGCACATCATGGACAGTGCTTGGAGAGTCTATACATTTTTGCATCTTACCATGTTTCTCTCTTTAATCCCCAAGAAAGGAATGGAAACACCACCTGGTGGCCGAAGAACTGTCACTGCAGTTGGCTGTACTGTGTTTGGCTCACTACACAGCTGAAAAAAAGAGGACCATACCTGGAAGGGAACTAAAGACAAGGAACAAATATCCTTTCACTACTCTTAACAGTCAGCTGATACCCAAAATACTGCTCACAGTGCAGAGGAGACCGAATTTAGAAGGACTGTTAAACATACCTGACTTTTTTTTTAAAAGCCTTTGGAGTGAGAGTCAAAAGGCAAGGTTTTCTGATCCAAATCAAGATATGTTATACAAGATAACATATAATTTGGACTCATTTGTGTCTCTATAGTGAGCACAAAAGAAAGTTTATATGTTTAAGCTGCCAGACGGGGACACATTCACCATAAAGTATGTAGGGCTTGAAAAGAAAAATACATTTTGAGAAGCTGTAAAGTTGTTTTCATTGCAGCTGTTAGTAGCAGTCGTTCCTTCTAGCTAAAATAGTGGAGTTGCATGTAATTATGCACATAACACAACATTGCCAGCCTTGTTAGTGTTATTAGTAATTATTTCCTACAGATATGGATTAGTTTACCCTAGTGAAAAACAGTTTCATTGTCTAGTTATTATTATTATCAATATCATTATTATTATTATTATTATTATTATTAGTAGTAGTAGTAGTAGTAGTATTAACAGTTCAACTCAAACTGCACCAGCACAGTTCTTTTCTGGTTCCTGATTGGGTCATTCTAAGTTTACTCAGAGACAGTATAGACTTTATTTTAGCTAAATCTAATGCTAACAGTTGTATGTAAGATGCCTATAAAATGTTTTCTTTTCTCTCAAAACTAACTATTTATCAGTAGATATTTGCTAATAAAAAGCTAAACGTTTTATACTTTTTAGAAAAAGTTCAGCTGATAGTTTAGCTTCATGAAGAAAGTAAGCTAATAGGCATGCTAGCTTAGTGTTTTTGTAGCTAACCATGGATGGAGAATTATCTCTTGCTTAAGCTGGCAGATGATTTCCATCTTTAATGGTGTTTTATGTTATGATGGCAACTAGGAAGGAAGAAATGAGCAGGTTAAACAACCTGTTCTCAGCTAATATTGATTATTGAACACAAGGCTGTAATGTAAAATGAATGCATTCATTTGATTGTACTCATTTATTGTTTTGTAATAATACTTTAAAAAAGTTACATATCAGCATATAAACTTTGCAAAATAATCAAAGATTAAATGCATAAAAACGTGTAAGCAATTTTTATGCCACTAAGCTTTCATACATTTGTGATTAGCTTTGTCATAAATAACAGTTTTACAAAGAATATTAGAAAACAACACTCTGGTATCAAACTTTGCATTTAAATCATGTTGTAGCCTTAAATTAAATATCCATGTGAGATATACACACTTTCTGTTTTCAGTCGATTTCTAAGTAGATTGAAAATTTATTGAATGGCATTGCTATCTTTTAAACTTGTAAGAAAAATTGAGGTGACAGGTTAAGGTTAAAAATAAGTGTAGCACAGGGACTGCTGGTCAGCTAAGTTATAATGCACTGTTTACAAATCCAAGTGGTAAAGCACATAAATTAACAACAACAAACCATTAAGTAAAAATGTCACATGTAAAAATATCACGTGTCAAATCTGGGTGGCTATAGCTGAATCTGTTTCTTTAAAGAAAGCCCGCCATCTAGTGGCCAGACTATTTCATTCGCCAAGGATGAATCATAGGGAAAAAGGCAATTTTCGTCTCATCTGTTATGAACACTAACTGCATCACTATATTGCCTGTTAATGTCCAGGCAATATATGTCATTGGATATTGCAGCCGTGATGCAATGGTAATTATGCATGATGGCAAGCTCTGAGGTTTGCTTCAATTTTTTACGGCCTCCAGGAAATGCTGCATCCCTTTGCCTGCTTCCATCCAGCAAACAGGCAGTGAGGTGGGGGAATTAAAGTGACACAGCTATATTATGTGAAAGTAAAGCAGAGCAGCTCACAAGGGTGAGATCTTTAAAGGGGGAGTAGCCTTTTTATAGATGAGACTCACAGAGGCTCAGAATCTCTTCAGACTTTCGTAATCCTGAACGAGACTGGAGGAAATTTTCAATGTGAACAACCCTGCCTTAATATTTTCGAATCCATTGGACACGGGTATAACTAAAGGCTTTGTATTCTTGCTTCTCTCCCTGTTTATTTGTGAGGCACAGATGGACAAGCAGCTGATGCAGGAGGCAGTTCCATGCACAGCACACTTAACCGAGGACCCAGAGGCATCTTGAAATAGAAATTCAAAAGAGGAGGAGGAGGAGAGAAAGGAAGGGGGTTTTTAAGGGAGAGCATTGGTATGCCAGGTTCAGTACATAGCATGGCTGTGCAGAAGAAACAGTGTGTCATCCCTCCATCGCAGGGACCTCTTTCTACACGTACCATCGAAAGCCAAAGGAAGAGAAACAGATATGAAAAAACAGAAGGTTGGTAGCCTTTTTCTGCGCTTTCTATGATTATCTTATCAAACCTGCCTTTTCATTGAATCAGAGATTGTAGATTAGAACCATAGGATCATTGCACCATATCGATTATTAGTTGATCGTATAGATTATGCATCTCTCTTAAGAAATCTTTGCACATGACTACCGTGAACTAAATAACAAGGCATCTGTTTGTACATATTACAAAATAAACTAACAACACCAGTACACGGTACAGCCCTAAAGAAACACCTTGTTTAAACTAATTACTCTTCAGTCTTACGTGTGCCACTCCATCTTAACCTTTTACAGTGTTTGATTCAGCTGCACTCATGAGGACTGATCAGGTGCTAGCCTTTTATATGTAGGCAATTTATAAAGGCTCTTTCATGTGGAGCTGACCCTGGGGCCAAACAGTCCTGAACCACCACTGTTTGGGACAGCTTCTTAAAAGCTGATTTGATTTGAGTTTGTGTCCAAGGGCCACCTCAAACAATTTAGTTTTATAAACTTGTGTCTGTTTACAGACGGAGACAATTCCAAGTATCTGTGTAATGAGTATGAGTTTTATTACAAAAAATAAAGCCTTGATGAAGGAATATTCTACAGAATAAGTTTTTTTTCCTCTCTCTGACAGAAAATGGCTCTTATCACAAACCGATTTCAGCGACAGTGAAGAAAGCAACCTGTTCTGTCAACATCTGCAACACAGTTACTCCTCGGGCTGCTGCAGGTTTTTGAGAGCACACTCACCCCGCTGTCATATTTTTAGGATGTCAGGCCATGTTTTTTTACTTCTGTAAGTAAAATTGCTATTATATCGTATCCTTGCATCCTGGCAGGTAATGGACAAAATGTTGACGAGAGGCTGAAAGCCGCACGAGAAAGAAGAGAAGAGCACCAGAAGCTACTTGGTATGTGGGCCCCTACATGATGGTAATATTCACATGTCCTTGCAAGTACACTTACCTCAATTTCTAATAATATTTACATAAACAAAAATCCATGTTGTACTGCTTTGTTCATTCTTAGCCTCTCGGGAACTGAGCAGGTTAGAGCGGGAGCAGCGGGCTAGGCTTTACTATGAACAACAACTGCAGGAGCGCAAGAAGAAACTCCTGGAGCAGAGGCTCAAAGAGGAGAGGAGGCGTGCTGCTGTGGAAGAGAAGCGGAAGCAGAGGCTCAAAGAGGAGAGAGTGAGTTTTGATGGTGGATATCGAGTATTTTATTTCCAGCAATGCTGATGAGTTCACTGTTCAGGCTAAATTCAGTAAAATTAACTCAAAGGTGTTTCTGAATTAAGGAACGATATGAATCTGCAGTGCGTAGGACACTCGAGAAGAGCCAAAAGGCCCAGCAGAGCCTCAGTCAAAATGCAAGAGGAAGGAAACTCACTAAAAATGGTAAGCTAGGCGAATGTGCTTTCATTTCTCTCTCCTTTCTTTTTTTCTAACATAATCTTACTAAACTCATAACAACCTGCTTGCAGTATCTGTTGTCTCTGTACGATATCTTAACACAACAATTCTTGGCAAACCCTATCTTCTGTTTTTGCTGCATTTAAAACTTTACACTGATTAATACACTAGTTCCACATCGCTTGCCACTGACCACATGGGAGAAGAACCTGGTCAGTCGTCTCCTTACCCCCACATGCTCTTATCTGGCCAGGAGCAAGAGTGCTGGTTGTCAGTCAGGAGAACAAGGTACTCTCCCCCATAACAGAAGAATGTACTTATTTTAATTTAACATTAAGGAACTTCTGTTGCTACAACAACTAATATCTCAGGGCCCTCTGGTCTCTAACGCTGCTGTTTTTCTCTCTGCTGATACACTACTTCATATTTCCACCCTTTTCACTGTTCCCACCGTTTCTGCATTGCTCTCCAATTTGCCATAATTATGGCGCAAAACACTGGCTCAGTTGTCCATGTTTGTCGCCGTGCAGTTTCATTCCACTCCATGAATACCACCACCACTCACAAACCCCGGCATCACTCTGGTTCAGTCCACAACAGGCCATCTGCTTCCTCTGGTTCTCACAACAGCCAGCACAGAAGCATCAGTGTGGCACAGGTACAGCTAGCTGTTTCTTTTCATTAGAAATCTTTACGATCAGCCAGCTGTCTCTTTTTTCAGTCAGTTTTGAATCGGAAATAACATTTTCTTTTGATCTAGATAAAAGCAGCAAAGCAGCAAAACATTGTTAAGAGGACCTCAAGTACTCTCTCTAACGTTCAATCAAATACCATCAGCGTCTGTGTAAAATCAGCTCTGATGCCGAGCAGAACATCCTCTCCATCATCAGAACGGTAGGTAAAGTGCCACAACTGTGCATCAGAGACAGAGCGGCAGTAATGTGAACAAAATGCTCCCTTTTAATTTTTCTTAAAGGACCTCACAAAGATCAGTCATCAAACAGCCAACCCTGCTCCAGCCTGAGCTCCCATCACTCCCTGAGGAAGATGCTGCTGCTTGCAACTCTGCCCTCTCTCCTGCTAACTCCAGGCCTGTCAGGAAATCAGTTGAATCTCAGCAAGAGAAACTGAGGGGTAAAAATCCACAGGAGACTCCAAGTTCAAACTTGCCTGACAAAGACAAAGTGACATCAAAGAGAACAGCAGGAGATGGAGGTAAGCTAGAAAAATGTATCTAGCACAAAGTGTGTCAATGTGTTTCTGGGATATTTATAGTGAAGTGTAAATTATTTCTCTTTAGGTCTCTCCAAAATGCCTCCTTGTCCAGCTCCACAGACTCCTGAAGTCATGTCCCGCCCCTCAGCTGGAACTACTGACCCAGAGGAAGCCTCACGTCTCCTGGCTGAAAAGAGGCGAGAGGCCCGACTACAGCGGGAGAAAGAGGAGCAGGAGCGCTTACAGAGGGAGGAGGCTGAAAGGTAAAAAAGCACATCCAAGTATATGGTAACAATATTCATTAGCAAGCTTTTAAGAACATTAGAAATAACATCCAGGCAGAGCCATGAAGAACTTGAGCGCAGGAGGGCAGAGGAGCGGGCACGACAGCAGGCTGAGGCTCAGCGTCTCATAGAGGAGAAGAGGAGAAGGGAGCAAGAAGAGCAGAGACGAGCTGAGGAAGAGAGAGCTCAGGCTATGAGGGAAGCTGCCCTCTTGCAGAAACAGGTGGGAAACAGAAAAGTTTGTTGTTATCATGCATTATATTCGTAGATAGGTTTTCTATTCACGTTCTTACTTAATGTTTTTTACCCGTCTGTGCAGAGAGAGGAGGAACTAGCCAAAGAGCAAGCACGAGCAGAGCAGTTGAAACAAGAGCGGGAAATGCTCGCACAGAAAGAGGAGGCAGAGCGCCAAGCAAGGAAAAAGGTGACAACTAGGATTTTAAAGTACGGCCGTCATTTCTGTATACAGCTCGGGCCACACATTAACTGAATTAATCAAAAAATAATAATACACCCCACTTAGCAAAAGAAGTTACAATGATAAAAATGGACACTGTGCAACTGAAAATATTTAAAAGACTTAAAAAACTGAGATTTTATTGTTTCCATTCATTGTTTGAACTTGATTCCTGCAACATGTTGAAAATGGCACTGTTGTATAATGCTAACCCCCCCCCAAAAAAAACGAAATACCAAAATCTGACAACTTATAAAGTTAAGAAGAAAAATCAATGAGTATAAAAAGAGCAAGAAACTTTGAGAAATAAAGCTGGACTGGGGTTCATCACTCTGTGTAAGACTGCATGGACAAAATATTTCAGCCATTTAAGAAGAACCTTTTTAATTCTAAATAATTTGGAGATTTCATCCACTGTGATCACTAATATCTTTCAGAGTTTTACAGAGCCCGAAGACATTTCTGTACACAAGGGACGAGGCTGAAAATCGGTACCCTTGTTCCTTGGAACATCAGGAGACTCTGCAATAAAAGTTGCCTCATTTTAGCTTTTAGCCATTGCCACGGTTGTCAAAAAAATATATTACAAACAGTATTTTTAAAAGTGGATGTTTTACTATTTTACCTTTAACTTGTAAGCATTTTTAAATTTATTATGGAAACAAGATGTGCCGAAAAATCTGTTTTATGAAAGACACTGAATGTATTCTCTGAGTGAAAGTATTTTAGTGAATGTTGTTTTCTTTTGCAGCGACTTGAGGAGATCATGCGGAGAACCAGAAGGACTGATTCTCCAGATACGGTGAGATTAAGTGTTTCGTTTTTTAAAAAGTCTACTGCCTCAGGTCTGTCATGACGCACATTCTGCATCAGCTATTAAACAATCTGTTTAACTTTTAAAAGCCACACAACTTGTCCTTGACTAAAATGATTAATGTCTTTTATCACAGAAATCTGTTCCAGTGAGGATTATGTCAAATGATGCCCAACCAAAGGAAAACACGCAGCCTGTGCACAATGGAACGATAGAAGATACAGCCAAGGTGCCAGTGGGAAATAAAACCACACAGCTGGGCCTGAACAGTCAGGAGGATATGCTACCTGTTGTGGCCTTCAAAGAACGCAGGTCTCTTAGAACTCTCACTGGCCTGGAGGAAATCCAGACCCACCAACGTGCAGGTGAGAAACAACCAGCATAGTATTTAAAAACACTTGTCCTCAGGGTGGGAAAGCGAAACCAACCATCAGTCTAATAATCAGCGAGTGTGTTTGTAGAATCACCCACCTTAAGTTACCAGTTACTCATTTACATGTTATAATTTGCCATATTAATTCCCAATTGGCTGTACTACCCACACAGGTAGGCTCACTCACTCGTGATTGATGATCCACAGTGATTTGTGCAGGCAGGCCCGCAGCAACCAACTCATAAAAACTCAGTTATAAATGGGGGAAAGTTATGCAAGCTTTGAAAAAAACGTATTCAGGTTGATGGTGAACAGTTCTATGCTCATAATGCTGCTTTCAAAATGTTATATTTGCTGTTTTTGATTTAATATCTATCATTCGTCGTCTTCCTTTGCTTTTTTTAGAGGTCATCTGAATGCCTGCAGGATGACTTTCAAAGCCTTTGTTGGAGACCGGTGAATACACAAGAATTACTGCTGCACAGCTATTTTGCTCCCCTTCGGCACTTTGAAAGAGCATGTAAAATTATAACCTTGCCTCCCGATGAGGATGTCAGCATTTGGTCACTTTTCTGTGTGTAACCAGTGGCACAAGCATAAAGCGAATCGCATATGAGCTTTTTCAGTACAGCAGTTTTCTGATCTAATAACTATCCAAAAAGCAGTAGATGTAGACTGTGCTGGCAAACGTAGTGTATCAGTTAAGGAGAGTGTTGCCTCTGTTGAAATATTAGGAATAGGAACTCTAAACAGTCACAATATGCCGTATGCTTTTTGCTTATTCCTGATATTTCTTGCCACCCTTGCACTTTTTCTTCCTCGGTTTTGTCACTGTGGAGTTAGAATAGCAAAAGTGGCAGTTTGCTCAGAGAATACAAGAGTTTAATGTCTTAGCAAAAGATGACTTCCTGCATTCCCACTGTACCTTAACCTTGGATTTTGTAAAGTATAGCAATCATGTAATTCAAAGCTGCTATGGAATATAGTTTCCAAAGACTGTGCTTCATTTTTGTTGTGTGTGTATTTGTGCCAATTTAGAGGATACAATGCACAGTGTATTTTTTTTTTTTTTTGCACTGACTGCTTTGTTTGATATTGCATAATCACTTTACAAGCAATGTCTGATGCATAGAGTTTATTAATATAAAAGCATAAAACAAAACCAGATGTATCTGAGCCACAATATTTGATCTTATAGTTCAAGTACTGCTTATGACTATCACGTTAGCCTATTATATGCCATATTTGATTAAAGTTAATACTATGCCACGTCTTCGCCTTGTTTTTCCAGTTGAAAACATAAATAAACTGTAAAAATAAAAACTACCAAGCATTTTAAAACCCCAGGCTAAAAAACAAAAAAACAAAACAAAAAAAACAACACATTATATAAAAATGTAGCTTTTACATGCAACGTGGTTATGTTCATGCAAAGTCTGTGCGCGTCTCTTTGTAACTTCACTGAGAAAGTCCAGAGTTGACAGGAGATGGAGAAAGGGGCTGAATCATTTGAAGCAGCTGTCTAGTTTCCTCTGTCTGTGCATGCACCTTCAATAGCTGAACCTTTAGCTCACTGTTAGTCAACAGAGATGAAAAGTCTCCATCTGCAGAGGAAGACAGGAAGAAACTCTGAACTCTTACAATGACAGACTGTTTAAATTTTATGCAGTATTTTCAGTTCTTAAATAAATGTGCAATTAATGCAAACCTTTCTTGAGGTTAAATATGGTAACTACGCTAAGCTGCTGGAATTTAACATCTTTCTTTTTGAGGAATCCCAACAGGTACTTGGATATGGAAGTGTAATGTGGCTTCAACAAACGGATCATCTCTTCTGTAATGAAAACAGAAACATTTAATACATCCAGCGTAAAAACACAAAAGGAAGGTATTCTTTTCTCTTGCCACATTGCATTACCAGTCATTTCTAATTCGCTTATGATAGCTGCAGAGTTGTACGCCAGCTGGGAATTTCTGATTTGCTCTGACAGCTTCACTAAGCCTGAAACTTTTTCTGATGTTATGGTTGCTGACAATTTTGTCCGGAGTACATCTGAAACAGTGAGTAATTGTAATAGATTATTAAAAAGTTTTCCACCGCAAACATTCAAAATAAATAAGTCATTATTTCAAGTCAAGATCTCTCACCACAGGCCATCAGGTGATGCAAGCATGATGTCACATGAAGCAATGTCTCATCTGACAGGGTGTTAGACACAAGCGCACAGAGGAGTCCTGGTAAGCACAGACTTTCCATCACAGCCTAGATTACAATGGTTGGATTTAGGATAACTTTATCAGTCTTGGACAAATCAATAAAGCAGAGGTAGGAAAACAAAAAGAAAAAAAGAATTGTAGTCTGCAAGTACCTGCTCACCAACGTGGGAAGTGCACAGATTGGTGATTATCTTGCAGCTGTATGTGACTATAACAGAGTTTGATCTGGGATGATGAAGCACCTGACCAATTTCCTCCAATAGTCCTTCACTTACCAGGATGTCCTGGAATCAAATTACAAAACTACTGTCAATATTAGAATTTAAATAAAAACTGTGCAATTACTTTAGGTGACACTGAATGCCACTAAAGTAAAATTTCAATAAATATTGGCACAATGCAAAAATAAAACCATACTCAACCACTAAGCAGTTGTATAATAAAACCAGGACTGCTTCCAGCTTTATTGTTAATTATTTATTTAGGCTAACATACGGTGTTTGACGGGTGTGCCGACAGTGTAGACAGTAGCGTTAGTGCCGATTCAATCCACACTGAAGTAGAGGTTTTTAACAGCGCCTTCAGAGGCAACACGCAGTCAAGCTCCATCAGCTGGTCCTGAATGAGAACTACACATAAAAGTAATAAACACCATCTGCCAGAGGTATGATACCTTTTTTGAATTTACTTTTTATACCATTTTTATTACCATTCTTTGAAAGAGTCTGCAGGCACCGGCACGCTTGGGCTGAATTCTGAAAAGGAAGTTGGTTTTTTTTTCCCCTCTTTAAAAATATATTTTCTTTAAACTAAGTTAAAATAACTCATGTTCAGAGTTACCTTTTTCACAGGTGAAGACATAAGAGTCAAAAGAGACCTTGATAAATAGTGACCCCCAATTCTGAGCAATCTTGGGTGATGCTCGTGGATAGCAGAAATGTTGCAAAGAGCAGTGCAGCTATAAAACTGAACCTCTGAATCTGAGGACTGTAGGAGAAGAAGCAAAACAGGAATCGCTCCTGCTTGGCATAACAGCCTTGTTGACCAATCTGAAGAGTAAAAACATAAAATAAAAGGAAATGTAACACTGGAAGAAATTGAGAAGTTTCTGGAAAATACAGTTGTGCTTAAAAATTTACATACACTCGTCATCGGCATGGATGTCACGGGAACTTTGGCTTTTTAATTCTTTAAACTGTTCTTTTCCAGGGTGGAAAGACTGTACAGCATACGTCTTTAATGATTTATATAAAAAAATAAATAAATAAATAAAAAACACACAAATTGGGTGCAGTTCTCTAATCCACACCAAGAAAAAAAAAAGTGTATAGATAAAGTCTCAAATATATAATTACACCCCCAATAAATCAAATTCAAATTTTATTTGTCACGTACACAGTCATACACAGTACGATATGCAGTGAAATGCTTAGGTCTGGTCCTGCTGCTTTCCTGGTAATGGGTAAACATCCTCCCTTACTAAGTTACACATCGACCAGATGGTTTTAGTAGCCATCAACAAGCTTCTAGGCCTAAGGCCATGGCAAATTAACTCCTTGTTAGTGATCATGATTGACTACAACTCAGTTTCTTTTTGCCTGCATAAGGAGCATTTGTTTGAGAGCATATGTTGGACTGACCAATACTCAGAACAATGGAAACTCCTGGGAACTCAGTGAAGAACAAACAATGAGAACTGTTGCACAAGTTAGGAAGGTCTCTTGGAGTCAACTGCGGGTTTATAGAGCATTACTTCAAACAACTGTACATAAGTACAAGTTATTAGGATTTGTCACCACTTTGCCCATCTCTGGAAAACAAAAAGACCTAAACTATCACCCTCAGATGAGAAGAAATTGGTTCAGCAACCCAGGAACCACCAAGGCTCAAGCCTGCCTGAAAACCGCAGGAACGTCAGCATCACTGTTCATGTGAAGCAAGTTTTACATCAGTTGGGCTGAGGGGGTGCTGACCAAGAAAGAGAATACCACAAAGACAAGAGGTGTGCTTAGAGCAATAAAGGTGAGGCTATCAACTCAACTGTCAAGCATGGTGGTGGTGGTATCACCATACTCTGGGGCTGTTTTGCTTCCAGTGGTACTGGTACATGGCACAAAGTGGGTGGAATAATAAAGAAGGGAGGACTACCTTCAAATTCACCTAAAATTAACAACTTGATGATTGAAACTTGGAGTCAGTTGGGTCTTCCAAAGGGACAATGATCTCAAAGACACACATCAAAACTGGTTTTTGGAAAGGATGAAGGAGGCTAAGATTAAGGTTCTGGAGTGGGTTTCCCAAACCTCAACCCTATTTAAAAACAAAAACGAACAAACAAACAAACCCCACAAGAAATCAAACAAATAAAAACTCAACTACCTCTCTTGGCAGAATTGGTAAAATATCCATCCAGAATTATTGCAGAAGCTTGTTGATGGTTACTAAAAATATCTGGTTGAGGTGCAACTTACTAAAGGGCATCTAACAAAACATTAGTACCTCCACTAATGTAAGGATGTGTGTATATCTGAGCCTGTATCTATACTTTTGACCCTGGGTCGATTAGACAAAACCCCAAATAAATTCAAAACTGTGCACAGACTCCTTGTTTTGTTTTTTGTTTTTTTAAACTCAATAAACATGTATACTGCACAATCATTCCTAGAAAAAGAACAGTTCAAAGTAATCCCTAAATTACAATGGCATTGATGCCAATGATGAGTGTATCTAAACTTCTAAACACAACTGTAAGTGCACAGTGACATTCAAATGAAATGGTCCCACCTGACTGCGTGAGGTGTAATAGAGCCCAAGTTGCATTCCGTTGGACCTTTGGATCAAAAGATTTTGCTAAAGCCAAGAGTGGTATGATTCCATCAACCATCAAAGAATCTTGATTTGACTCTGGAAAGAAAGATGAAATAGCAACCATGCATGCAGGGACAATTTGGAGTGCTAGTGGCCCAAAACAAATTAGCAGAATTTCAGCAAGACAGAGGAGAGGTCATTTCAAGAAGCATATGGAACAAAATAACTACTTTTCTCATAAGGCTTCAGTTCTCTTGCCATCCTGAAAGTCCTGCTATTTATTTTGCAATACATAATAAGTTTTTAAAATTAAGTGTTTGTACTTTCTAAACCGTGTCGAAAAATACTTTAAAAATTAAGGTCTGTACAAACCTGAGGAGGCCAACATGGCAACACAGGCACAGGAGTGACACTGAGCAGTGGGATCACCTGACCGGAACAACTCAATTATGGGCACCAGCATCCCCATTTCTATCACCAATTCTTTACACACTGAAATCAAATTTTATGAATGGCAAATGATAAATAAGCCATTTGATCCAAAAGAACACGAGTTTTTAGAATCATACTATCAAAATCACTAAAATTCTGGATTAATTAAAAAAAAATTATAATAATGTAAATATCTTACTATTATTATCTCTTACCATTATTCTTTAGTAACAGATTTACAAGGGCGAGAGAGACAGTCTTTTGAACATCGAGATCAGATGATAAAAGTAGAGCCACGATGGGCTCCATGAAGGCATCTGGTAATGGACAGTTCACTGTAACACACAAACAAGGGAAAAATAACACATTTTGAAACTTAAGTCATATTTTTTGCTGTCAGAATGAACAATGTTCGAGTTGAGACCAGTTTATAGTAGTTGTATGTCAGTCAGTCTTACTGGGAGAAGCTAAATGTTACAAATTTGAATTACATACTTGTAGCTGATTATGAATTCAAAAGATATATCCCTCATGAGTTGTGCTATAATCTCAAGCATCTAAACACAGCAATCTGTCAACTGCCACCTATACACAAAACACCTGGTCACCCATTTACATACTACAGAACACTGTCTATGCTGTATTGAAAGAAGAAGCCTCAGCCTAATATACACGATAGGGCTCTTGGTTGGCAGATTATAATAAAGCATACTGTGAATTCCACAGTAAAATCCTCTTATTCTTCCTTCTTTGTAACACATGGGTCCATAAGTGGGCGTTTTATCTGCCAACCTTGGGGAAAAAATACAGTTGGAAATTTGCATGCTGGTCACACCCGTTAGAGAAAATATCTCTGCAGTAACTGATAGAGGCCTATGAAGAAACCTGAAGTGCAAACAACAGCTGATCATCTGCAAGCCAATGCTATCAGGAATACTGTCAGATGAAACAAAAACGTGAAATCTTTATACTCACGATGATGACTGAGGTGTAGATAATACATGGCTGAAGTCATTTGTAGATCAGTGTTTTCTGAGGTTGCAAGTTTGTTCAGTGTTTGCAGACTTTCCTGGCTGAGAAGTTGAGTTTCGTTGTCTGGGAGGGGGGAAAGAGATTAATTGAATTGATCATATAAACTTGTGTACAACTTTGAAGAGTAATAGCACATGCAGTATGAAAGTTTAAAGAAGTTGCTGTCTAAACGTTTACTTTGATGCTTTTCAATTTTCCAAATAACACACTGCCTCGGTTTTTGTTCTTCCACTGCGATTTCCATAAAAAAAATACGCATGGCTGCAATTTTCCTACCACAGTTGAGGCGTAAGGAAGGCAAATCAAAAGCCGTCCTTCTCTCGGATGAAATCCTAAAGCAATTGCACCGTCCAATCTCTCTGAAAGCTTCCTTTATCTTGATCTCCAGCTCTCTCCAAGCGCTCCTCAAGTGATCCGCAAATTCCTTCAACAACTGCGAGCAGGTGTTACAAAACCCTGAAGCCATGACTGCATCTTGCACAAGGTCCCCACACCTGTCTATTTTACACAACCTGCACGTAGACACGCCTACTGCTGTGTCACGTGACTGCAAGGTAAATTTAGACTATGGAAAGTATCTTGCTCTTCTAGCTTTTTTTTTTTGCATTTCGACACAACTTTAAAAGTAAAACTTATTGTGACACTTAATAAATATTAATATCTAAATATTTTAGGCGTTTCGTGGCTGTGCAAGTTTGTGGAATTGTGCAGCCTTCATATTAAGTTGGTCGTATTTTCGTTTGCGTTTCTTTTGTTCTAGGCTACAAATTTATTGTATTCTGTCTTTGTGTGCAAGCCTTTGTGACTGTGATGTAGAATTGTATGATATTCCATGTGAACTGCGTAAAGTATATATCAGCTTACAAAAAAAGTGCAACACGGGTAAAAATATTACATTACTTGAATAAATTAATAGGATACTTCTTTTGTGGCAATTGTATTAATGCAATAACTTATTTTTCTATTTTTAACATTATGGACAGATAAACATCAGGCTTTTAGAGGTAGACATAAAATAAGAAGAAAATGAAGTTAATCATAACAGAAAAAACATGAAAATGTATTTCTGTTATGAAATTCTGTCTTCAGCTTGATTGGTTATTGTTTTTGTATGTACGTCAGATTACGTTTGACCGGCTCCGCCTCTCTTTTTCAGATTTGTTGACTTGGAAACCGTCGAAGCGTTGTTGTTAAAGATGGAGGACAGGACAATCACTGCAGAGTAGATACATGCGCTGACCCTCGGCCAACTCTTCTGCTTCTTATACATACTTTTACGGACTGCTTCTGTGGGGCGAGGTTTGTTTTAATACTCAGACTGTTCGTTGAAGCTCCTAAATATTATCTTACCAAATGTAGTAACCCTGTAAAGTCAGTGAGCTATCAGACGCATTTAGCAAGCTAGCTGCTAAAGTGGCTAAGGTTAGTGGTTCACACAAACTGTACTTTTTCCTATACTCTGACTTCAGCAAATAAAAACACCATGGGAGACTTAATACGGGTTTATTTTACTAGAGTGCTAAACTATATAATTAAACGCTTGGCTAGCAAAACCTAGCTAACCCAGTAGAGGTTTTGTTGTGCAACTTTAACGTCGTTGTCATGCATTTCTTTTAGAATGAGAGTCTTAAGTCCTGGATTATTCTCATTTTGCGCTCGGAAAGAGAAACATCACGCTGTCTGAGAATGCCAGCAGGTACGTTTCCTGCTGTTCCCTCCTCACTCCAATGGTGGAAGGTTCTTTAAATTAAAGTAGCAATGTCGTTTTGTATCGGCTGCTCCCATTTGGGGTCGCCACAGTACATCATCTGCCTGCATCTCTCCTTATCCCTCTGCATTTCCTCCTTCACTACATTCCCGGATCTTTTCTGTAGTCTTTCTCTTTTCCTCCTGTTTGGTAGCTTTATGTTTAACATATTTCCAATCTATCCGCTGTCCCCTCCTCTGGACATGCCCAAACCCCCTCGGTCTTGTTTCGTTAACTTCGGTAGCGTTTCCAAACTCTTAAACTTGAGCTGTCCCTATGATGTACTCATTTTTAATCCTGTCCATTCTGGTCACTCCCTTAACATTGTTAACATTTTCAACTCCATCACCAGCTCCAGCCCAGATTCCTGTCTTTTTCTTGGTGCCACCATCTCCAAACCATACATCATATTAGGTCTCACTAAAATGTTGCAAAATGTTGTTGGTGTCCTTCTTTCCTCTCATATTTATCTCCACCCACTCCACCATGCCTGCACTCTCTTCTTCACCTCACTTGCCCCCTGTCTGTTGCATTGCTACTCTTACTTCTCTTACTTGGTGTGATGCAGTAGCGTAAAAATGCAGTTACAAGTTTTGCAAAAAGATTTGATCAATCTACAGAAGTGTTATCAACAACGTGTAGTTAATCTTATTTATGTTATAAAGTCTAATCTGCATTGTCACGTAATCTATTTAAAATGTTCCCTTTTATAGGTGAGAGTGAAGACCGGGCAAAAACCCGGGAAAGATTTAATGAAGTCTTCAAGAAGTACACAGAATCTGAGAAGAAAAAGTTGAAAAAGAAAAGCACTGAAACTCCGGAGACTATTGTGGTATGTCATTCTTGTGTTCTATTGATAATTTTACATCAGATGCTCTATATGTTGGCAAAAACATATAGAACTTGCAGGACATGTCTTAAAACTATTTCTGAATAGTTCCGAATCCTTGTGGATTCTGCATTTTATGTAAACAAGGCTGTCATGATGCCCTTCTTCCAAAACAGACAACATGTCGGACATATTTTAATTGCGGAAGTTTTAATAAATAACAAAATAAAAAGACTGTAAGTACTGACACCTCTTTACCTTTTCCTCTTTAGCTTCAGAATCTAAAAAAAAATATCAACCTTGAGAAGGACACAGAAGACAATGAGACCATCCTCCAGAACACATATGACCCAGAAGAGGGCAGCCCTCGCTACACAAAGAATAAAAGAAGGGAGAGAGAAATTTCAGAGAAGGTTAATTTTAACAACAATAGAAACCAAGAGGGGATTAAAACATCAAAATCTAAAAGAAAAAGTAAGAGGGACCTTCCCTCTCCTCCTATGCCCGAGGACATCGGAAGTCACATCCAAGAGGATGCAAATGCATCAAAGTCTGAAATTCCATTGGATCCAAATGATTCTGTAGGTGGAAAGGCCCCAAAGCAGAAAAATAAAAAGGGAAAAAGCAAAGGTGATACAGAGGTTAAAGAAGCAAGCCAGGAGGAGGACACAGAAGATAACCTATTGCATGAATACCAGCAAAAGATAGTAAAGGAGGACCAGAGGACTTCAAGGAGGACAAGGGTCAAAGGAGAAGATGAGAGTGCTGTCTCACAAAGTGTTACGCTTAGTAATGATGTGGGGAAGAAGAAAAAGAAAAAGATGAAATCTGTAGTCACAGATTCAGATGCAGGGTGTGTATAACTATTAGTGTACTATGGAGTTATATTTAGTGATAAAGCAACAGTGTTTGATTTCTTTCTACTTCTTTTTTTGCCTCCAGGGATCAAGATGAAGATACAGACCTGGATGCTGATGTGGAAAATAAAACAGAATCCAAGGGAAAGAAGAAAAAGAGGAAGAAAAAACATGGTGATTGCACGATAATTCTCAGGATTCACCAAGTTCCAGTTAAAGGTGAAGAAAGGTGTTGATGGTGATGCATTTCATATTTTGTTTTCTCCCCTTGTAGTTGTCAAAGACCAGAGTGAAGCGGAGTCAGAAGCACCTCAGAAACCAGTTTTTGATGACAACCTTGTTCTTGGAGTGTACATTCACAGAACAGACCGCCTCAAGACCGACTTGATGATTTCACACCCCATGGTGAAGATCCACGTTGTTGATGAAGCCACAGGGCAATATGTGAAGAAAGAAGACTGGTGAGACATTTCTGCTATTAAGTTTAGTGGTGTGTTTCAATTTCTGGGCACATTTTTTATTTAGAAATTTTTACCTTAAAATAATTGGACCATGGTTACTTGTTTTTCAGTTAAATTTAGGCACGATCTATAGATATTTGTATTTATAAGCCACTTAACTGTGCCAAAACCTTTGAATTATAACACATTTTGCCTTCAATTTGTTTTTCTTTTTTGTAGTCATCGCCCCGTATCCTCATTTTATGAGCAGGAAAACGTTGACCATGTTCTCCCCATCATGACCCAGCCTTATGACTTCAAGAAGAACAAATCAGTCGTCCCTGAGTGGCAGGAGCAGATCATCTTCAATGAACGTTTTGGCTACTTTGTTCAACAACATGACGAAGGCCCCAAAGTCATACTGTTCTTTGAAGTAAGAGTTATTTCAATAACAGTTAATAAACCATATTTTAACATTTGTGACAGTAATTTCCTTTATTGAAATGTTTTGCAAAGATCCTTGATTTTGTGACTATGGAAGAAGCAAGAGCCAACATTGATGTTGACAAGCATGATCGAGGTTTCCGAAAGATTGCCTGGGCATTTCTGAAGGTAATGTGTTTAATCTGATCATTTAGAAAGAAAAGATCAGTCTGGTTGTATTTTAATCTCCCCTGTTAATATGTATGCCCCTCCATTTTTCAGCTTGTTGGCACAAATGGTGTCTTGAATATTGACAGTAAACTTCGTCTCCAGCTCTTTTGCCCTCCACATCGGGCAAAGAGCCAACCTAAAACAGTTGAGGTGGTTGAATGGTGGAGAAAGTACCCAAGAACCAAATATGCATCTACCCTCTATGTTACAGTAAAAGGCATTAAACTCCCTGAGCATGTAAGTTAGCTGCTACTGTCTAGTTGTTGGAAGGTTAATAAATCTTCATATGTACATGGATGGAGTATGTTGTAGCTGAGCTGGTTATGTTCTTCAGGTGGACCCTAGTATTCGGTCTATGATGGCACTGCAGGAGGAGAGAGGCAGCACCTCCTATAGTGAACTGCAGAATGAGATCACCAAGAGAAGTCTGACACAACCTCTAGACAGCAAACCTCTAACCTTGAGATGGAGCAGGCTGCCTGGTCAGGTTTGTAGAAGGGTTTAAACTGCTCCTATCAATATTACATACAAATATACATGTTCATATTTTTAGCCTGAACATGGGTAAGTAGCAAAGAGTGGCAGTCAAAGAACTAAAGAGAGTTTTACTGTTGCAGATCTGTCGAATTCCTAACAAGCCAATGCTGGCATTTCGTGGTGGTCAGATGGGCTGTTTCACAGTACTCTTTTCTCACGCTGGAACCATACTGGCTGCTGCTTGTGCTGACAAAGATGCGTTCCCTGTTGTAGGTAGGTCACATCTCATCGGTGTAAAAGTCCCCCTTCTAATGCTTTGTTGACTCCAACCAGGTAATTTCTTTGCTGTTTGTATGCCACGAACACCTCTTTGATGACATCTGGATTCTTCCTTGTCTGTGCATATATATTTTTAAAAAATCAGGTAAAAAATAAATAAATAAAATAAAATGCTGTTTTTATTTCAGTGTATGAGATTCCCTCTGGCAAGGTTTTGGCTGCCTTCAATGGTCACCTCAAAATAGTGTATGATCTCTGCTGGTCCAGAGATGACTGCAGCCTTTTGTCTGCCTCCTCTGATGGAACTGTCAGGTAACTTTGTCATTGTACAATGTAAGATTAAATAAAAGTGATTAGAAGTGAATGAGGT
The DNA here is from genome assembly GCF_964374335.1 of Astatotilapia calliptera. Lineage (NCBI taxonomy): Eukaryota > Metazoa > Chordata > Actinopteri > Cichliformes > Cichlidae > Astatotilapia > Astatotilapia calliptera. The sequence goes on along the minus strand of NC_137440.1, from coordinate 20,899,629 downwards.
TTCACTGTTTCTTGTAGTGACTCAGTTTTTGTATAATCTATTATATTTTAGCTCTAAATAAAGTTACCTAAGTTGTAGTGTGTGTAATATATTGCTTTTTTGAGAAACGGCCTCAACAATACTGGTGATGTTCTGATTTAAAAACTAGCAAACGCATTTTCTTTATATAAAATAGTTTTTGTATTTTTACATTGTTTCCCTCAGGGAGTGGAATGTAGAGAGGCTTCAAGTAACAGCCCAGAAGGTGCTCCCTCATCCATCGTTTGTGTACAGTGCTCGGTACCATCCTACAGCCCAGAACCTGGTGGTAACTGGGGGCTACGACTGCCTGATACGAGTGTGGAGAGTTGATGTCGGTGATGTGAATGGCCAGCTGCTGCAGGAGTTTGAGGGTCACGGCAGTTTCATTAACACAGTTTGCTTTGACTCCGAAGGTACTGTAAGCCCTGTTATGGAAACATGTCCCCGATATGTGTGTGTTTGTGTTGTCAGCTACTGTGAGTTAGGAAAACTTGGAACAAGATAAGAGTAAATGTAGTCTCTTAAAGAATGATGTCTCTTGTATATGTTTTAATGAATCTTGTTATTAATAGCTGTAAATAAAATGGTGGTTAATGTGAACTTTATGTATAGCTCTGTTTTTATAAATCCACTGGCTCCAATTTTTCCCCAAACATTCCTGCCAGTATAACCTTTATGCCAGACTGACTGATTTGCTTTGACTTGCCTTGGACTATTTTTTTCCATTATTAGAGAGAGTAACTGAGATTTAAATTTGTCTTAGACTGTTTACGGTCACTGTCATTTACTTCAAGGCCCAGTTCAGAGAGAAGGAAAGCTGCTCTTTTTAAAGCAAAGAAAAACTCAAAGCCAGCCAACTAATTCTGGTTTTGTGTCTATGAGGAACATGTGTGCCTTTCTGTGAAGGGGTGTTGTGTTTGGTCTTTTATAATGAATGTGAGGCTTGTTCTCTTGTATATCTTATGCCATATCTGATGTTGTTTTCATTGTAAATAGGTCAACGAATGTTTTCTGGAGACAACATGGGCCTCATCATTGTGTGGAAAACCTCAGTAAATGACAGCAGGCAACAGCAGCAGCCATGTCGCCACTGGTGTATAGAGAGGGTACAAGAATTGATACTATTCACTGCACTTTATTTAGCTAATGTTAGTTTATGGTCATTTTAAAATCCCATGTTTTCTTTTGGCAGAAAATTGATGAGAGTGATCTCAGTGGTATCCCCATCAACATGCTGCAGCTCCATCCGAATGGGCGGTGCCTGCTCATACATGCCAAAGACAGTGTGCTGAGGATGATGGATTTGAGAATGTAAGACGAAATTATAATAAAGCAAAGACAAATATTAAAGTATTGTATTATACTCTGCATATAAATGAGGAGTGATTATTATATTATTGTATGTGTGTTTGAATATGTGTTTGGCTTTCCCTCTTTAAGTCTGGCTGTAAAGAAATACACTGGAGCCATTAACTACAGAGAGAGGATTTACAGTACTTTTACACCATGTGGGAACTTCATCTTTTCTGGCAGTGAGGATGGGATGGCGTATGTCTGGAATACTGATACAGGTGAGCATGAAATTTTTATTTTTTCCCGTAACAAAGACACTAGTCGGTTCTTAATGTTTTTGACAGTATTCTGCATAGTTGCTCCAGCCGTTTCTTTTCCCAGGTGATCAAGTTGCAGTATATTCAGAGCTTTGTTACCCCACGGCTCTCCACGGCGTGTCATTTCACCCCTACGAGAACATGGTAGCTTTCTGTGCCTTCGGTCAGAGCCAGCCCGTCCACGTGTACCTGTATGACCGCAAAGGTTTGTGTTTTGTTTGACAAAAGAAGAAGTTAGTCAGTAGTATTGTACAGACTTGCACGGCTTCATATCTGCCTTATTTTTCTCTTATTTTTTCTAGTTTCCCAGATGGAGGTGCACAGTATGAAAGCAGCAAGCAGATCAGCTTCTGAAGATATCAAAACTGTTTTAAACACACCTGACCCTCTAGCTTTGCAGGACACATCTATTTCTGCAGCCATGGATCAGTTTGCCCAAGCAACAAGACTTGCACTGAAAATGCAGTGTGTGAAGGAACAACTGGACTCAGTTCTGGTAAATGCTCATGTTAATTTTTAAATGTAGAGTGAAATAAGTGTGCAGTTAAATTAACTGAAATTCTTTTACATATTTTTTCAGGAACCACGTCAAAGATCTTCTGCTACTGGATTCATTTATGAGCAAGGTACTCTAAGCAGTTTAGATGAGAAGGACTTTATATAATTAGCTATATTAGATTTGGTATTTTAACCTATTTTTCTGGTTTGCAGATAAATTAAGCAGTACTCACACAGGCCGGAGCTTCACATCAGATGTCGGCACAGTGAGTTTTTATCAGTACTATATCAAAATACACACCTTTATATACTGAAGCATTGCTGAGGTCACAGATGGTGAACAAGCTTTATGAGTCTTTTCTGTCAATATTGATTTTGTTTTCTGTAATCTGCCTCCAATCGCTTTATTGCTCAGTTGCCCTCAATGTGTTGACAAGGGAAACAGCATAGAACCGGGTTTATATACTTTAATTGTAAACTCAGCCATTTTTCCCCTTTGTGTAATATGCCAATCCCGCTCTGTGTTAATTTATGTTTTCATATTTCAAAGAAATGTATGGATTTCTATTTAACCTTGATTTTAAATCTGTGTTCCTGACAGTGAGAATTGTATTAGAGGGTTTACATGAAATACACAAATGTGAATTTTACTTTTATTATAATACAAAACAGAAAATTGCATTAATTGATTTATTGCACCTTAATGCTGTTATGTATTTATTTATTTCTTTTATTTACAGACAGGATTAAATGCCTCACTCCCACCGCCATCTCTCCTGTCACCACACTCCAGACTGAAGCTCACTGGTGCTCTGGCAGAGCAGCTTATCCCACAGGCTTCTCTGAGCACTCAGCCCCGTAAGTGGCTTTTTTCAGTTAATCACACAGTTATTTGTATTTAACCAGTGGAGCTGTGTAACTGAATTCAAATGATTATGAAGATTATAACTGTGCTACGTACAACTTGGGCCAAGTCTTTTCAGCACTGTGCAGCATGTATGCTATGAACAGAAACACAGATGGACTGCTGGCAATTGTTACCCATCTCTTGAAGTGACTACTGCAAATTGCAGTTACTGCAGTAATGTACAATATTTACCGTGGTAATACATAAAATATTACTGCAGTTTCAATTCTTGATGTTTTTTCTTATACTTTTAGGTGGGTTCAATCCTGTTGGTCATTTTCTAAAAGGTGCTTCGTCTTTTAGACTACAGACGGTAAGATTTTGTAATGTTTCCAATTAATCTTAATGCTGCTGAGATAGGCAAGGACTGCAGTGGTGTCTGCCTGCTTGTTGCTATAAGAATGAAATTATTTCCTTTTTTTCTTGTCAGACTCTTCTTGACCACGTCTCTTCAGGGATCCACGTGGAAACTGATTCTGCACCTGTTCAGCAAGTAGTAAGTATCCAGTGTAATTTAAAGCTCAGCCGCAGCCTTATTTCACACTTATTCAACTGTCCTACCTTTCTGTTCCATTCATAGGTTGTTTCTCTTTATGATTACAAAGCAAATCGCTCTGATGAATTGACCATTCGCCGTGGTGATGTCATCCAAGTACTGTACAAAGACAACGAGAACTGGTGGTTTGGACGCCTTGAAAATGGGCAGCAGGGATATTTTCTTGCTTCTTACGTAGCAGATCAGAGTAGGTGGATTATCTTTTCTTGTGGTAGATATGCTTTTAAAAAATTGTTTATAAAAATGATAAAAACATGTTATTGTTGTAGGGGATTACAATGAAGAGGGGACTCACATGCCTTTGTCTAAAGAGCCTGATGAGAGGTCAACACCTACTAGGGTAAGAGAACAAAAAAATCAGAGTGGCGTCTGACTGGGACGTGTTCATTAATGTATTTTGGCTAAAAGGTGAAGTGGGGGTGGAGTTCACATCTCATTAATTAATCTTTTTATACCCACTGTAGGCCTTTTGTCAAAAAAATTGTCAGCTTGATTTCATGTCAGTTACAAAAAAGAAGAGAAGACTGAAAAATATCAATATATTGCTCTGTGGTTCCTGGTTCTCCTTTTACATACTACAGCTACAACAATATTTTGAACAGCAGTGGTCTTTGTCATTCCACCTTTTGTGCATGAAAATAAGAGATTTGGAACAAAATATCAGTTTCTGTATTTTTCAGTCTTCTGATGCAAATCTAGCTGTAGCTACAACTTCCATGTTCTGCTGTAAGCAGCTATTTTGGCGAAACTATGACAAACCGTGAGTCATTTTAAAGCCTACAGTGGGCAAGTGTCACTTTGATTGCTTTTCATTTCATAAATTCACAAATGTGGTCTGGTTTTATATATGCGTGATTTTCCTGTTCCCATGGGCCATCACTTTTTTCTTTATACTCGTATCTCCAAGGTGTCTGCTGCCATTAGTTCTTCTGGAGAACTTAGGTTTCTTTCCGAGCCGACGCTTTCCGACACGGAACCTGAGATGGCAGTTACTAGGTAAGTGGCTCTCTTTGCTTCACTCCGAACTACTCCTAACTACACAGGCTGATGAAGCTGTATTGTGGTGGAGAGATATTAAGTGCTGATTGTGAAATACGTTTCCCACATAGAAGTAGAAGAAAAAAGAAGGTGAAAAAGCCACGAGTCCCTGCAGCTTCCTCTCAAGCCACGTTTTCAGATGCAGACGCATCACCGTCGACCAGTAGCACCAGGAGGATAGGCAGATCAGCAGGGCGACCTCTGCCAAAGAGGCCAACAGACAATACAAACAGTGCCTTTGAGCCTGATCCATAAACTCATGGAAACAAACAGCAACCGTATGTCTGCTTTATTCTGATTTTTATTTCAGCTGTGATCTATTTTTCACTTTTTTTTGTTTGTAAATATTTTTTTAGTTTTGAAAAGTCACAGTTTATATTGCACCTAATACAGATTAAATTTGTTAAATATGTTTATAAAAATATTGTAATTGTATAATGCTGATAAACATATTTTTTGTACATTGAATATTTTGAATAACTTATCCATGTAAGAAAACAGATAATACTGTGTAAACGTATGTAATATGTGAGATATATATATATATATATATATTAGGGGTGCAACGATATTCGTATCGATATTGAACCGTTCGATACAGTGCTTTCGGTTCGGTACGCATATGTATCGAACAATACAACATTTGTAATTTATTTTATCAACTTTCCTTCTGACGATGCTGTCTGTGTTGAGTGCTCAGTGAATCTGCGTTCGACTACTCCGCCTAGGCTGCACTGTCGAGCGCAGATCCACTGAGCGCTCAACACAGACAGCATCGTCAGAAGGAAGAGCGCAGGGCACCTCCCCCACCCTCATTCAGATGTGGTGTTTGGAATTATTTTGGTTTTCATGTGGCGTATGACCCTGAAGGTAAGCGAGTCATGGACTAAAGTAAAACAGTATGTTGGATGTGCCACACAATGCTCAATTACATGGGTGGGAACTAGTGTGTTAGCACAGTTAGCTCGTTAACGTGTTGGCCGTCTAGCCCCATGCACGGGGCGATCGGCGGTAGCTCGTTAACGGAGATTTGCCGTGTTGCGGCGTTAAGGTCATTTCAACGAGATTAACCTGAAAGCACTAGTGGGAACACAACGAATATGACTGCACATTTACGCCGACATCATCCTAGTGCAAAGACAAAAACAACAAGCATGCTACTAACTTTAGCCGAGTCATTTAGACAGCTGTTAGCACATGATTCTCCTTATGCTGCTGAGAATATAGCCCAGAAGAAGCGGATAGTATAGCTTTTATTTTGGAAAGAGACATTTCTCTGTAATAAACTCTCTTTTCCAAAGATGAGTGATTCCTCAATCAGATACAGGGCTTGCAATATCGCTAGCCCGACGTCCCGGAGCTAGCGATTTTTCCAGT